>NC_140584.1:481552203-482752203 GCF_964204655.1 Triturus cristatus | reverse complement strand
ACCCGAGGATCAAGTTTACCCATGATATCCAATTGGAGAAAATTCATTTTCTCGACATAGAGATACGAAAATCTACACATGGCCTATCAACAATGGTGTACAGAAAACCTACAGATGTAAACAACGCACTTCACTTTTCGAGTGCACATCCGTACTCTCTGAAGAAGCACTTACCTGTATCTCAGCTCACCAGGATCAAAAGAATCACTTCGGACCCACAGCAGTGTGATATTGACATCACACAACAACTTGAGAGATATAAAATGAGAGGATATCCAGAGGACATTCTTAAGGAAGCAAAGAATCAGGTTGACCAAAAAAATCGAGGAGATCTGCTTCAGACTACTCCTAAAAATTCTTTTAAACGAGATGTTTTTGTACTAAAACATTCCACTCAAGCCACACAGATCAAGTCAATTATCCGTAAACGTTGGGATATAATTGATCAGGAACCTGATTTTCGAGATTTGTTTAAGGATCCGCCTCTTTTTGCACATACCAGACCAAAGAACTTGAGGGATCTTCTCAAAAGTTACACTTGTCCCACAATATCCAAGAATCTTGGCATGAGAAAATGCTATAATTGCGGACAATGCGGTAATGTAATCACAGGAAATGTGTTTACACATCCTCACACAGGCAAAGGCATTAAACTTCAGCACACTTCAGATTGCAATTCAGAATGGGTCATCTATGCCATCAAGTGCCCGTGCGGCCTTGTATATGTAGGGAAAACAAGCAGAAAAATCAAAACGAGGATTATAGAACATAAGAGTAGGATCCGTAACAGTAATTTGACATCCTCCCTGGTAACACATTGGGTGAACACTTCTCACACTATTCCACAACTACGTTTCACAATCTTAGAACGTCTTCATGTACACACTGACTCAGACATGAATAATGCTCTTGCCCGTAGGGAAACACATTGGATAAAATTCTTAGGAACAGTGTGTCCGGATGGTCTGAATGATCATTATGAATTATTATGCTTTGTTTAGGCTCTAACATATTGTACATCTGTAAAGGATTTGCACTCGCAATTAAGTTTTATCCATGTTTTTTGAATATCGCGAAGGTTCTCATCCACCTTCTTTTTGTATATTTTGTTCATATAAACTCTCACTTTCTATACGCATTGGAAAACTTGAAGTTTCTCCTTTGAGTATTATTTATTACATTTTGAATTTACACATGGTGGTTTCACCAGTTTCTTCTTTTTTCAACACACTCCATTGACCACGTCTGTTTTTACTCATTCCGCAGTCCTCTTTTCATTACCATTGCCCTAGACCTTCTTCACTTTTTAAACCCCTATGTTTCAGTAGATACGCACGCGCCAAAGCTGAACGGGAGTAGTTTTGGAGGCTTTTTTCAACATACACGAACAAATACAACAGGTAAGGTTTGTTCCGCTAATTCGCGGAACAGCACTATTGAAACCGCTGCACCTTTATTGTCACAGCAACCGAGAGTAATCTCTCTGGTCGCCTTTTTTTACAGACACGGCATTTTGATCATTTTCGGAGCAGCGTCCGCCGCTTTCGACATCAAACAATTGAAGAGGGTGAGTCAGTAACACACATAACACTCGGACTCTGATCTTTTGTAACACATCACGGCTAACGCCACCTGCCTTTCTAACTATATATAACCTTTTGCAGACGGTTAGTCCATTATTGCCCAGAGACCTTTTTCCAACATTTGGTAACGCCGTTTTTTTCGGTAAGCTTGCAATATATTTTCACGTCCTCACTTTGGGTGATACCTCATTTTTTCTTTGAACCACATCACCGCATGGGAATCGTTTTACGGGTTTTCCTGTTTTCCCCTAATTGCCTTTATTTCGAGTGCAAATTCTATAACATTTCATTGCCTTTACAAACATGTTTAACAGCACACATGTGCTTTTTGTTGTAGTTCCGTATGGAGGTCAAGAAGAACACAACACAAGAAAGTCTTTAAATTGTTTATTGCTAGTGTTGTACGCATTTATCCCCTGACGAAGGGTAGGCATTACCCGAAATGCATTGGGATTTTTAACATTGTATGTTTTCTTTAGTTTGAATAGTAATGCATTGATACAAGCGATGTGAAACTTCGAATGCATACCAAATATCTTGATTTATAAAACACGAACAATATACTTTTGTTTCCAAACAATCATGTTGTTTCTGATTTTTGAATACTAAATCATGTTTAGTTCGCGTTTCTTGTTAATTTATATTTGAAAAAAACTTAGCTTTACGAATATTGAGACCTTAGGTCCTAGCTGTGATTCACACAGGCTCTGGTTTTCCAGAACCTCCCTTCTTTTCATGTTATACCCTGGGATGTAGACTCACACCCCTGCAATGTGAAAGCACGCTAAAAACACTATAAAACAGTTACACAATACTCACATGCTCGAATAGATTACAGGTGTGCAGACTCACTTTACCACTGTAGAATCACTGTTTTGAGTCAACGGCAGTCCGCACCCTACTTTGAAATATATCTTGGAAGGACATAGCAGACTTGACAACTAACCAGGCTGAAACGAAAGCATATACATTGGATGAAGCCACATCCATCTACTCTCTTGTCAAGGACACACGCACGTTTTCTTCTCCCTCTGGAACCACAGCACAACAATTGAGACAGCTGGAATATGTTATGAGAAAAGAGATTAATCAACGTCTCCACGCTACTACGCTTATCGAGTACCATAAAGTGAAGAGGATTCCACGGGGCCTTAGGATAGCCCTCAGACCCATGCTCTTTAAATACAATAAGTCATTCATGTCTCGGTGGTATGCCATCTTAAATAAGTGCTCTTTGGATTTAATACTGCTTATAATAGAAGAAATTTCCACCATATTGCAAGAATTAAATCAGGATATTAATAAACTCAAGGATGAAATATCCAATCAAATTGAACAAGAAGATTGGCAAAAAGTGCTGGAAGATATAAACAACAGACTTGATGTACATGCGAAAGAAGTACATGAAAGAAAAATCAGAAAATTTAAAAGGGACACAATAGATTACAAACTTGATGAGGTCTATTCGTGGGCCGAGGTTTACGCCCAAAAACGTCCCTTTAAAAAAACCGCCGCTTCTTCTTCAGAAGAAAGCGTGGCAACTGATCAAGATCTATTACTGCACAGACCGGCGGCAACATCAAGATCTCGCGCCACTGAACATACTGAAGAAACTCCTACCACTTCAACTGGCACATCTTCTTTTTTAGCCGAGGGCCACTCTTCAAAATCACCCCCAGACAAATCCACCACACCAAGCGAAAACATACCCGGAGGGGAAAAAACATCAAAAAAAACCGCCGAGACAGGCAGACCTCAGAGGACTACCAAGAAGACCATTCCTTAGTAGTGAATATTTCTCACAAACAACTTGGTTTTCAACAAATGAAGGTCCTTAACAGAGGGATATCTTTTGTACCCACCTATACATCTCACAGTTTGGAAACGGAAATTTCTCTCTTTAAGTTCATGCGGAAATTAAGATTGAAGTGGTTCTTTTCCATTAATCCCAGGACAGAAGAGGAACCTCAAATAGAACATCGATTTCGACCTAAAAGCAGATACATGTCTCCTGTGTCGCATAAAACCCTCGACACCTTTGAAATGTTGGTCAGAAAAGACCTTGAATCCATTTCATATAGGAAACCCAAACACTCCAACCTTTCAATCAGTGAATCACGCATTTTAAATGCCCTACGTCAAGACATCTCCATCACATTTCAACCAGCGGATAAAGGGGGAGCCTTGGTAATCCTAGACACAGATTTTTACATCAAAAGTGTTAACGAACATGGCAGTGATGCACTCACGTATATTCCTATGGACCAAGACCCTACCAAAGAATTTCTAAGAATACTCAACATCATTTTACAAAAAGGCCTGGATGAGGGCAACATTGATGACAACACCAAGAAATTCCTATGTCAGTCCAGTCCAAAAGTCCCTCATATATATATGCTTCCAAAAATACACAAAAACAGACAGAACCCACCCTTTAGACCAATTGTAGCAGGCTGTGGATCACTACATGAGCCCATTGGACGCTATCTGGATTTTCATTTGCAACCGCTGGTTCAATCTTGGCAAACATACGTCAGGGATACTACTGATTGTCTTTTGAAATTGGAAGCCATCATACCTCATCTTAACACTGATTTTTTACTTTGCACAATTGACGTAGTGGCTCTATACACTTCAATTGCACACAATGAAGGACTCGAGGCAGTAGAATGGAGACTCCTTCACTCATCGCAGTCTAAAGACAAAAGCATTTTTTTACTGGAGCTATTACACTTTTCACTGTACCACAGTTACTTTTCGTGGATGGACAAATATTATCTACAAATTACTGGAACATCCATGGGTTTTCCAGGAGCGCCGGCGTACGCCAATACCTTTATGGCTCACTTTGAACATCAACACATTCTGCAAAACCCAGTATGGCAATCCAACCTATCTCTTTTTTTAAGATATATTGATGATATCCTCATCATATGGAAAGGATCCAAGACAGTTCTGGAACAATGTATTGATGAATTAAACCAATGCAACCCGAGGATCAAGTTTACCCATGATATCCAATTGGAGAAAATTCATTTTCTCGACATAGAGATACGAAAATCTACACATGGCCTATCAACAATGGTGTACAGAAAACCTACAGATGTAAACAACGCACTTCACTTTTCGAGTGCACATCCGTACTCTCTGAAGAAGCACTTACCTGTATCTCAGCTCACCAGGATCAAAAGAATCACTTCGGACCCACAGCAGTGTGATATTGACATCACACAACAACTTGAGAGATATAAAATGAGAGGATATCCAGAGGACATTCTTAAGGAAGCAAAGAATCAGGTTGACCAAAAAAATCGAGGAGATCTGCTTCAGACTACTCCTAAAAATTCTTTTAAACGAGATGTTTTTGTACTAAAACATTCCACTCAAGCCACACAGATCAAGTCAATTATCCGTAAACGTTGGGATATAATTGATCAGGAACCTGATTTTCGAGATTTGTTTAAGGATCCGCCTCTTTTTGCACATACCAGACCAAAGAACTTGAGGGATCTTCTCAAAAGTTACACTTGTCCCACAATATCCAAGAATCTTGGCATGAGAAAATGCTATAATTGCGGACAATGCGGTAATGTAATCACAGGAAATGTGTTTACACATCCTCACACAGGCAAAGGCATTAAACTTCAGCACACTTCAGATTGCAATTCAGAATGGGTCATCTATGCCATCAAGTGCCCGTGCGGCCTTGTATATGTAGGGAAAACAAGCAGAAAAATCAAAACGAGGATTATAGAACATAAGAGTAGGATCCGTAACAGTAATTTGACATCCTCCCTGGTAACACATTGGGTGAACACTTCTCACACTATTCCACAACTACGTTTCACAATCTTAGAACGTCTTCATGTACACACTGACTCAGACATGAATAATGCTCTTGCCCGTAGGGAAACACATTGGATAAAATTCTTAGGAACAGTGTGTCCGGATGGTCTGAATGATCATTATGAATTATTATGCTTTGTTTAGGCTCTAACATATTGTACATCTGTAAAGGATTTGCACTCGCAATTAAGTTTTATCCATGTTTTTTGAATATCGCGAAGGTTCTCATCCACCTTCTTTTTGTATATTTTGTTCATATAAACTCTCACTTTCTATACGCATTGGAAAACTTGAAGTTTCTCCTTTGAGTATTATTTATTACATTTTGAATTTACACATGGTGGTTTCACCAGTTTCTTCTTTTTTCAACACACTCCATTGACCACGTCTGTTTTTACTCATTCCGCAGTCCTCTTTTCATTACCATTGCCCTAGACCTTCTTCACTTTTTAAACCCCTATGTTTCAGTAGATACGCACGCGCCAAAGCTGAACGGGAGTAGTTTTGGAGGCTTTTTTCAACATACACGAACAAATACAACAGGTAAGGTTTGTTCCGCTAATTCGCGGAACAGCACTATTGAAACCGCTGCACCTTTATTGTCACAGCAACCGAGAGTAATCTCTCTGGTCGCCTTTTTTTACAGACACGGCATTTTGATCATTTTCGGAGCAGCGTCCGCCGCTTTCGACATCAAACAATTGAAGAGGGTGAGTCAGTAACACACATAACACTCGGACTCTGATCTTTTGTAACACATCACGGCTAACGCCACCTGCCTTTCTAACTATATATAACCTTTTGCAGACGGTTAGTCCATTATTGCCCAGAGACCTTTTTCCAACATTTGGTAACGCCGTTTTTTTCGGTAAGCTTGCAATATATTTTCACGTCCTCACTTTGGGTGATACCTCATTTTTTCTTTGAACCACATCACCGCAT
This sequence comes from Triturus cristatus, assembly GCF_964204655.1. Lineage (NCBI taxonomy): Eukaryota > Metazoa > Chordata > Amphibia > Caudata > Salamandridae > Triturus > Triturus cristatus. The sequence goes on along the minus strand of NC_140584.1, from coordinate 482,745,832 downwards.
GGGAATCGTTTTACGGGTTTTCCTGTTTTCCCCTAATTGCCTTTATTTCGAGTGCAAATTCTATAACATTTCATTGCCTTTACAAACATGTTTAACAGCACACATGTGCTTTTTGTTGTAGTTCCGTATGGAGGTCAAGAAGAACACAACACAAGAAAGTCTTTAAATTGTTTATTGCTAGTGTTGTACGCATTTATCCCCTGACGAAGGGTAGGCATTACCCGAAATGCATTGGGATTTTTAACATTGTATGTTTTCTTTAGTTTGAATAGTAATGCATTGATACAAGCGATGTGAAACTTCGAATGCATACCAAATATCTTGATTTATAAAACACGAACAATATACTTTTGTTTCCAAACAATCATGTTGTTTCTGATTTTTGAATACTAAATCATGTTTAGTTTGCGTTTCTTGTTAATTTATATTTGAAAAAAACTTAGCTTTACGAATATTGAGACCTTAGGTCCTAGCTGTGATTCACACAGGCTCTGGTTTTCCAGAACCTCCCTTCTTTTCAACTGCAATTTTCTGCCAGACATGTTTTGGAAGATTCGATATGTTCAAAGGATGCTATTTTGTTTTGGGAGATATACAGTTACACAAATGCCAAACCCCTCTCAACTAGCTCATCGAGATGAGGGAACCAATCACGGTCGCGGAGGGCTTGCGTTGTGGTGACAATTCCACGATGTCCCTCATGTGCTACTTCAATGATTTGCTGTCATAGACTTTCAAGAATTACAGTTCTCGACCCTTACAAGATAATCCCTTCTTGTGTACTGACAGTTCATCATGCGCATTCTTGAATGTCTGATATTCCCTGTCGTTATCAAGAGGTCGAGCACATGTTCTCCAGGATTGATGAATAATGTCTTTGAGGATGAGCATTGTAGTGAATTGCCCATAGAGACAGACACTATACGTTGCTACCGGGACCACAGGGGCACTGAGAAAGAGTCGGTCTCCATTCTAGTGGTTGAGAACTCAATGACCAATCAGCTATATAAAGACAGAGCCAGGGCTGCTCGCAGAGAGGAAGAAAACAGATCCGCGTGGTAAGAAATCTGGTGAGGAGAACAGAGCATGAGCGGCAAAAGGGGGTTTGACACCCTGAAGGACCAGCAGGACTGGTTGGAAGGATTCCCCTGTGTCCCAAAGTTGGATAATTCCAGGTGGAGCTGCCTATAAAGAGCAAAACCGACACCAATGGGTCTCCACACCAGTGGCTCTGTGACCAATCCAGGAGGAGGAAGATGAGAGACCGGCTGCCCCGGGGAAAGGCGGTGATGACTATGCTTCCATGGCTCCTATTCAGAGCTATGGTCTCAGGCAAGTGGGGGTCAGAGACACTGGTGCTTATACTTGTTGAGAGGCGGTACGTGCAGATCTCATGGGAGTATAAGAGCTAAGCAAATTACGACTATTGGTAACACTTTATTTACATATCGGTGACATCTTTGGCCTGGAAGTGTCTTTTTAATTACATTTGATTTGAATTCCGTTTCTTCAGATTTTTGGCTGTGCTATAAATTCCCCTTTTTATTTCTCTCCCCATCAGATACACTTTGGAAGTGCAAACGCTCACAGTTGAGGAAATGTATAAAACAAGAAAAGCACCTGGTGAGTTGGTGACGGGAAACTATAGATAACTAGGGAGCCTCAGGACTAAAATGCCTTGTATTTTATTTTATCCCCGAGGTTACGGGGCAACAGAGAGAAGACAAAAACATGGAGGAACCCATTGGTAAGTTGTTGTACAAAAAGCACAACAATGCATCAGTTTACTTTATGGAACTGACCTGATTGTTAGAAGTATCCTGTTTGTTGGAGATATTCTGATTACTGGAACTATTCTGGTTATATTATTAAATAAAAACCTTTTTTGTGAACCCCAAAACATAGTGGTTGAGTTGTGCACATCCTCCTGTTACAAGCATATTCCTATCTGCATTGGTAGCAGCACTTCTTTACTCCATAGACACAGCTGCAGGAGTGCTGGATTTCACACTGAAGTTACTGTAGGCCTTGGCCACTGTAGAAGGGGTACCCTGACACTGTATGGGCACTTGGGAAAAGTAGTCTGCAGGGTTTTGATCTTTTCCAGGCTGTTGTACAATGGTGTAGTCATACTCTTGCAGTCGCAGCCCCCACTTCTGAATGCAACAAATAACAAATGTAAACTGTTTTCCATTCAAAAACACATGAAAGTGTTTGCAAGCCCACACAACAGCTAGGCTTTCTTTCTCAGGTTGTGGGTAAGCTCGTTCAGACAAACTTTGGCTAGCATAAGCTACAATATACCTTTGTGCGTTTGCATGAATACTATGATGGGCAATAATTACACTCAAACCCACTGGGCTGGCATTCTCAACAATCTTTGTATGCAATGTCGGATCAAGGCAGGCCATTTCAGGGGCATTTTCAATCGCATGTTTAATCACCTTGAAACTTTGATGATACTCCTGTGACCACTGAAATAAAGCATTCAGTTACCTTAACTCTCTCAATGGTGCACTCTCAGTAGCAAAGCCACAGATGTGCTTGGAACAGTAGCTGGCCATAACAAAAAAAGAATGCAGCGTGGTTACATCTTGTGGAGGAAAGGTAGCTGACTGAGGTTGAAAATTGTGGAGTCGTTCCTCTGTGTGAGAAAATGTACCCAAAGAATTTCAGTTTTGTTTTGTGAAACTCAAACTTTTCAGTAATCAACATAAAACCTGCATTAGCAAGCACACAGCACACTTGTGTAAAAGCTCTATCATGTTCTTTACGTGTGACCCCAAATACTAGCATATCATCACTGTAATTGAAAGCATGCGTGGCAGGCTGTATATTCAATAAATTACAGCTTGGAAGAGTTCGGCAGCTGACACTCTGAAGCTCAATCTTTTGTATCTGAACAAACAACATGATTTGAAAAGGTAGGAATGTACCTGCAATTTTCGTCCAATTCCAGCTGACGATATCCTTTTGTTCAGATCGAGGCATGAAAATACTTTAGAACCGTTCAGCTGGGTAATCATATCAGCAAAGTGCGGATCTGGATGTTGTTCTCTTTAGATTGCCTTGATTGCTTGACGCATGTCAACACAAATTCGCATAGACCCTCCACAGTCCTTTTTAGATACCACCTCTACTGGCGACACCCATGGTTTTGGACCAGTAGAGCACCCATTGATATGTTTTACCAAAGTCTCAATTTCTTTTTCAAAAGCCTCTTGTAGATGAAAGGCAATTCAACTATGTCATTGAGCAACAGGATGAATGTCCTCATTAATTTGAAGGTGTACTTTCATTGTCTTAAGCTTACCTAATCCATGAAACAAGGAAAGAAACAGATTCTCTATGTTGTGATGAGCGTTGATATTGTAATTCACAGACGTTAGCCCCATGTCAGCAGCAGTGCTGAAACTAAGTAGACAGGTACTTGACAAAGTGCCCTGAAGTACCTGAATTGGGGCTTGTACTTGTGTCTTTTTATGTTTCATAGTCACCATAAATTAACCTTGATTTTCCAATGATGTTGAGGCTTGTCACGTGTGTACTTTGGTTTTCAGAGGTGTGAGATGGGGCACCAGACACAGTTCATTGTACTTTTCAGCTGGCATGATGTCTGTTGAAGCCCCACCGTTTGTGATAAATGGTATATAGCAACCATTAACCTTCATTTTTATTTTGGGGCAATGTCCAAATGAATGTTGTGATTTCACTTGGCGATTCTTTTTTGACTTGTATTCTTCCTTGCAGGGAGCCAAACCTGCATGTGCACATCCGTCAGTAGTTAGCATTGACATCGCACATCCATCTTCTTCACTGGCAATCGTCCTTCTTCAATTTCTACTTGCCTTGACTGATGCTGCTGTTTACTTCAGTGGTTGTGACTGGAAAGCTTCTGGAACTTTCTGGCAGCCATTTTGTCTTCAAGACGTGATGCACTGGCAGCCATTTTGTCTTCACAACGTGACTCACTGGCAGCCATTTTGTCTTCATGACATAATGCAGTCACTTTTTCTCTCGCTTCGCAAACTGTTACCAATGGGTTTTGATTCCAGCATCCTTTATATATCTGTCTAATGGCAGGACATTTACCTTCATGTGGAAAGGAAAATCCACATCTAAAACACAGCTTCTTTTTCTTTGGAGACATCACTTTGCAGCCTTCTATCTTGTGTCTTTTCTTGCTTTTCATACTCAACTCTTATTCACTCTGGGCTCATCCAGCCTCAAAGTCAGCAGCTTGTTTGTTGGTGCGCTCTTCAGCTCTGGCCAGCATGAGCACACGCTCCATACTTAGTGTCTCTCTCAGCATTCGGCATCTGAAGGAATTGGACAGGCAACCATCTATGAGTCTAGGACAAATTGTTTCTTTGTCATATAATTAGTTGAACTTACAGTGTTTCAAGTCATGCATCCATTGATTCACCATCTCTCTGTCTTGCCTGACTGAAGATGTATCTTTCATAGTCAACATTCGGGCATCAGATTGAGCTTGACATTCAATGCCACCTTCACATCCTGGTAAAATATTCGGACCACCTGTAGTATCTTCTTTATCACTTCTTTTATTCCTTCTCCTGCTATGTTCTTAAGACATTTGATGATCTTTTTGTCTTTGGTTATTTCTGGGTCATCAATGAACTCATTAAACGTTTTGATCCAAGCAGTCCATCGAGTGCCAAGACTCTACTTTTTGGTGGTAGGAAATGAAGATGACGAATTTAAGAAAACATCAGCATTATACTTTGTGCTGTTTCCTATAGCTTCTGCCAGGATTTTATGCTATTCAGGCTGCACTTGACCTTCAGCGTCTTTTGGCCTGGTGTTGCCGCTGCGAGCATTAGCCTGCTGACTAGTGCTTGGACCGCCATGCCCAACTGGAGGTGGTGAGGCACCGTCTTCCTCTTTGGAGGTGAGTAGCGGTTTCGGCTCTTGCTCTTGTTCTTCACCACTCTTTCCCTCCTGCATTGTACCTGGTTATCACTACCTTTAACACTCCTATCTGCTTATTTGCTTCCCTTCACAGCTTTCTCCTACACAGGGTCTGGCCATAGCGGGCACCGAGCGTTTTCCCAGTGGGCCTGAGGGGTGGGGGCTGGTTTTGTGCTTGTGGGGTCCGGTTTTGTCACTGGGGGCCGGTTTTGCAGCAGTGCTGCAATATCGGCCCTCTGTAACAAAAGCAGGAGCGGTGCTTCTTGCTAGCAGTCCCCCTCCCCGCTCCCAGGGCCAGTCAAGTTGCAGTCTGCCAGGGCTGGTTGCTGTTCCCAGTCCGGCCCTGCTCTTGCACTTGTCACCGCTTGATACTGCCTTTGCACAGTATAAATGACAGCTCTGTGTTAGGTTGTGGCATCGGTCTGCTTATATTGGTAAAATTAGCAATTTTCTAACCAACAATAAATTCATCTTTCTGCGGGGCCTTCACATGTTTGGAAGCTCTTGTACTGGCTGGAGGTGCGCTTTGTCTCCACATATGCCAACCGGTCACTTGTAATTGAATTACTCCACACACAGAAAGTGGTATTACTAGTCTTTGTTTCTCAGCGTGTCAACTGTAACTGGCACAAACTGTGTCATGAATTTTATTAACCAGACCCAATCACTTATGTCACTAGACTATGATGTCCATTAGGGAGTATAGGGGTTCTGCGCTCTTTAATACAGAGTACACTACAGCCACTTTCATTTTTCATCTTACCTCTTGAAAGACTTTTTGTCACATCAGGCAAGAGTCCGAACCTGAATGTGTCACAACACAATTCACAGGTGTTAGACCTGTCAGCCTTGGCTGGTCTTTCACTAAACTTTTTGCGTTTACTCTCCCATTTTGTAGAAATTCTTTTTTTTTGGCTTTAGGATTCTGTGCACTTTATCACTACTACCCAGTGCTACAGTGCTTGTGCACAACTTTTTAAAAAGTGAATCAGCCTCAAGGCTTCACTCCAGTGACATAGGGTAAAAAGGTACTGTTCACTACTACTGGTCAGTATATGGTATACTGCCACCACAGCGCATGTGCTGCTTAACTCCTGGTGTGGGGGGTAGCCTTCCACCACTATGAGGGTACTGTTTTGGACTCCCCCCAGTCCAACAAGACCACTTTGCACTTGTGGGGGCTGTGGGGAAGGCCCAAGGCCAGTGCCCCCCAAACATGTGCACTTCCTTGTGGTGCCTAGGAGATGGCCCAGTCCCTAATCAGCTCCCACCCGTAACAAGAGTGGTTTAGTACCCTGTCCGCATTCCAGAGAGGGAGAGAAGTGGACAGCATGACCCTCGTGCCCCAGACACAGGTCCAGGGGTGGGCAATGCACCCAGACCTAGGAGATCTGATTTCCTTCTGGTCTCTTTCCCTGGGGATGGGGTTCCCCACGACAGTCTTCCATCAGGCCTTGAGAAGTGATGTCCCGGGCTGAAGTTTGTCTTGGCAAGGTGAGACCTGCGCACTCCACTCTCCTCCAGCAGTTGCTAAACTTAATCTTGTGCTGCCCTGGCCTACCCTCAGGGGTTTAGAGAGAAATACGGCAGAGCCCCTCACACCCTGTTTCTTTCTAGTGGGAGTCAAAGGTCAAATCGTTAAAGGATCATAGCGCTATCCCGTTGGGGTGACTTTCACAATATTTGGCTTGCTCTGCTTCTGGTGGTAACTTTTTCAAGAGGCTGCACAGCCTCTATAAAGGACAAACTTTGCTGGGAGCTTGGCTTGCTGGCTCCCTCCGCCAGCTTTCTCCTCTTCCTGTCCATTGTCTGTCTAGAAGGGCACTTAGGGTGACAGTGCAATCCAGGTCTGACCTCAAATAGTCCTTTGGAGCATATGGGGACAGGCACTACTGACCCCCAAGGGTACTGTGGATGCTACGTCTATGCCTGGCACAATTTTGTGGGTGTGGGAGACTCCTGGCCCTCTGCCTAGCCAATAGGGTAAAAGTTCCTATGGGTACCCCTACCCAATTTTGCATCATTTCCTGTGTGCTCTACTTCTAACAATACCACAGTATACCTCTGCCTAAATGCCATAGGGTAGAACCCTTCTTCCCCGTACAGAGCTCCTGCTGCCGCTGAGTTTGGAGCCTACCTGACTAGAAGGACATAAGAGAAGCAGGCCCTGGTGTCAGCTACATCTGTCTGTGACAGGGAAGTCTAATTTACAGTTAATCATCTGGGTACAGCTCCCAGGCCAAGCTGTCAAGGGAAGGAAAGCATCTCCCCACACACAAGGCCCTTTGTCCCTGTCCTAGGAGCAATTCACACCTCACTCCTTGGGTAGCAATCCAGCTGCCAGGTGACAGTTGGAATACTAACATAAAAGCAGAAAAAGGGATACATGTTTATGTTGAATAGCTAGACAGAATTTGACTTCACCCTTAAATTGGATTTTGAATAACTATTAAAACGAGTCCTTGAATTATTTCACTAGCTGCTACCAATCCAAATTTCGCATAAATGTATGAATAAAGCCTAGTGTTTCCCTATACAGCCAGCCTTGCTAAAATGAAATTTTTTGTGTGTTTTTTTTCGCTGCAAGGACATTAGACTTTTACATATCTCACTCTTAAATACCATGCACCCCTCTTTATGAGCAAAAAGACCTGCTTAGGGGGGGACTTAATAATATTGAAAATTAAGGTATAGACCTGTCAAAAGTGGTTATTTTGACAAGATACATTTGCAGTTTAAAACTGCCACGGGCATGCTACCTGTATGCAAATACCAGACTGTAAATTACAGTAGTCTCTCATGCATAACCCCGAAACACATGTGCACAAGCGTGTGAGCACGTGTGAGCACGTGTGAGCACGTGTTCACATGTAACCATCCCAGTGCTCCATTGTTTCCATGTCGGAGACTCAAATATTGAGATTCACCCACAGTAAAGTTCCAAAAACGGAGTGATCAAAAGCAAAAAAATCCTGTCGGTCTAAATGGGTGGAACCCATTTGCAACAGCGGTGCTTGAATATTTACTAGCTGGTGAAAACCACAGTTCTTTCACAATGTGAAACAAGATTTGGCATGCTTGAATATGGGCTCTTGGATAAGGTGCACAGCACTGACATTATGGCTGTCACAGTGCAATGGGTGTCCTTTGCTGCTAATGATTCCTCTTCAGGCTCCTGTCCGGTCAACCCAATTTCACTTTCACCAGCTATAGATCCAAAACATTCAATTTCATCCATCTCTATCGCCTTCTACATTGACCCTATTTACACTTTGACACTTAAAAACAAATGCCTAGCCTCCTGGCACCCACCCAGACCAACCTGTATATGTTTCTTCCCTATTCAAAGCTGCACTCTCCACTCTCACATTTTTTTAGAGCGGGTGCTATGATGAGAGCATCTCCGTGACAGTGGCTACTAAGCGGGCATGTATTTCCGTCAGCGTGGGTCTGGAGAGGCAATGTGGCAGTTGACGCATGCAGCGCACCACCCACATTCTACTACCTCCTTCTTGTCTGTACAGATCCAGAGGAGACCACAGAAGACGTTAGACCACCTACCGTCATTCAGCCGCCTTGCCCTAGTCTCCGCAGACTGTGTGAGGCTCTGAAACATAGGGGAAGTGAGAGCTTCTCCTGGTGACTTCACAACAGTGGGAAATAACTCCTGTTTCCCACACTTGTACCATCATATTAGTGAATAACCAAAGTTGAACCTGGTTTTTCACACTAATGAAAACCATGAGTAACATGGAATTATTGATGGGTAACAGTAAATAACGAAGATGTGCTTCACCAAGGGGTCTGAGTGACTTCAAATGGACAACAAGAGTGAAGTTTGAGTTGTTTATGATGTCAATCAGAACACCAGGATGAAAAACATTTGTTACCAATCTCTAACTTAATTTTATGTATGCCCCCGAAATACCCCCAACCCGGGTTCCACATCTATGCAAAGGCAAAGTAACTGGGAGTGGTGGGATAAACATAACATTACCTTCATTCTCAATCATAAATACAATATTGGGCCTCCGACCAAATACCCATACCACCCTCTAAATATACCCTCTCCCCATTCAAACTGAAAAAGAATCACCTGGCTATCCTGGCACCCACCAATACCAACCTCTCTTCAACCATATCCCTGCCTTTCTCACCTGCCCATATACACTGAAAAATATTAATTGCCTTCCTGTCACCCATCCCTACCACCATCTGCATTGCCCTACTCACAAACTAAAAAACAAAAAGGCCTCCTCCCACCAACCCACCCCAACACCTTCTGCACATACCCTTCTCGTGTCCACAATGAAAAATACCCCAACCACCATTTGCATCCTCCTTCCTTCTACTTGCCAAAAGTCAGGCACAGTCACGGCACAGCCCACGTTCTCCCAACTCAAGCCCCCAAATGCCTTTTCCATGTTTTGCTTGGGTCTCTGCATACCCAGGTGAGGTTAGGGAACACAGGGAAATTGAGGGCTTCCTCGGAGACATAACAGAGGGAAACACCTTTTGATTCCTCGTCGTTGTTACATCATGGCAGTGGATAACAGGATGTTAATCTGGTTAGTCACACTAACAGCTTTCAATTGAATCTATACATAACAATTCCTTTCATGTTGGTCTCCAAATAAGACAGAAAACACTATAACCAAACTGGAGCCTGATCCATAAGAATAGGAGAGTAAGCATACATTAATAATAACAGGTGCTTATTACTTTAGTTCTTGTTAATATTTCACAGTTAACCAAAACTGAACATACGTGTGTCAAATGTAAGTGAATGACACATATAACTGGTAAATGACCTGAAGAATGTCAAAGCTAAGACCAATATCTCTAGAAAATCTGGAGTGCAATACATTTGGTTAATAATTTGAGAGCGAGTGCCCCAACCAATTTAATAGACACACTATTGATAGGTCAAAATACAGGTTGGAATTTTATCTACTGAAACCCTGGCAGCTGTGGCACAAGCAGAAGGCAATCCCCTGAGAAGAGGGTCTTAAATTCAAGCAGTACCAACAATTGTATAGTAAAGAACACCACACAACAATATTCCCAAACCAATTTATAACAGTAGAGAAAAATGTAATGAGCAAAAAGACACCAAGATCATCAAAATTGGGTAAGAGGAACCATAGAAATGAATTTTAAAATTGTAAGACAAACAGTGCCTGGAAAAAGTAAAAAACCATTGAAGAACAATATCTCACAGAACCTTTTTTGTAATTTCAGGAGGACTGCAATGGAGTGTGAGTCAAATACACAAAGCGTGCCACGCTACTCAATGTTTTTAATTTCATACTTAGTCTAAAAAATTGAAGTTAATATTATCCAGCGAGGTAAGGTCCAAGGCTGTGGGGCCGGTGAGGGCCCCTCGAAGTCAGATATATCATCCTTGAGTTCCCTATGAAGCTGTTGGTTTTGATGCCAAAAGTTTGGAACAAGGCAAAGCCAGGCTTTGTGGCCACTGAGGGTGCTTCTCAGTCCGGTAGATTTGCAGTCTTGCTCTGGTCCAAGGCTTTATTCTCAGACTCAATCACATTTTAAAAGTAAACCCTCAAGCAGGAAAAGGCTGGAAGATGTAGCGGGGCAGGGCTCCACAAGACTAAATACCTTTACCACTCTTCTGCCACGGGCAGGTCGGTTCTCACTCCCCTATTTAAATGAGCTCTTCTCCCACCTGACAGGGCCCAAACTGGGGGCCAGATTTATCACAGGCCTGCGTTGCCCTTGCATCACACAAGGTGATGCAACGGCAACACGATCCTTAAATCAGATTTACCAAGCCAAGCAAGGCCACGTATGACCACAGGCACCATGGCACAAAGTGCCTGCATGGGTGCTTGCTTGCCACAAGTGCACCAGCACAAGGAGAGAGCTGGAATGCACAAGACATTGATAGATATGACAAATTCCTGCGCACCTCTTTGACACAGTGCAGAGCAGCAGGTTGATTGCATGGCTCTGGGTCAAATGTTGATAAATCTGGGCCTGGTTCTCTCCTCTACTGAGAGTGGCTGTCTAGGATTGTCCTATGAGTGAATAGATGAAGCCTCTCACTAGCATTCCCAAGTCAAAAGTGGTAGTGCAACGGCAGTCCTTTGTTCTGCCAGCTGTTCCTGTCCACCCCCAGACATTTTCAAATGTTCAGCAGTTAACACCACTTTGTCCTCCTATACGATTGGTATTCCAGTTCAGGAGGTGTTTCTGTTACAGCAGTGACTTTAAACTACAGCTCAGCCAGGGCACAGTGATGCTCCTGACAGCCATATATTGTTATCATATATGTGGGTGTTGCAAATACATACTGCAGCCCACATATGACACTTAACTCCAATTACTTGAGTATATTTTCTGCATCATGTATTATGATCTTACTGGATTCTTAAATAGACAAATTGGGTGAAACCAATGTTATCAATACCATGTAAGGCCAGAGGACAAGCACAGTGCCAATGAATAGCATTTGCAGTGTCCAAATACCAGTAAAAATAGTGTCGAAAAAAGGGGAACATTCTAGGGTAGCCATCCAGGTTAAACCGTATGCCAATATTTTCAATGAGCGCTTGAAGACATGTATAACTAAGTTCGGGCAGTACTCATCAGGTAGGATGTATTAAAAGAATTGTGTGAGTAACTAGCACATGTGTTATTCTGTGGATTCAAATTCTTGTAACAAACCACGCAAAGCATATTTCTGCTATGCACAGAACGTGCATAAGGCTTTCAATATTGTAGGTTAATTTTTAGAACATCGCAGTTGTTTTAAAAAAAAATGCTAAAAAATGATAAAAGATATATAACACAAAATGTAAGTATGTGTTTCAACAAACTGGACTTCTAAATGTTTCTGAATTGAAGTGGAGAAGGAGTATCCTTTCCCCTCTCCTTTTTGATCTGGTATTTAAAATATTAATATGTTTATAAGAAAGGAGAAACGACAAGGAAGTACCACACCGTTTTACAAAACTATACATGGGGGTCATGTTGGGGCTACATGTGTGGGTAGTATTTAACAATCTAAAAATATAATTAGATCTTCTATTACAATCAGTGAAATAGTTGGATAAATATCTAGTTATGAAATAAGTTTGTGGAAGACGAAAGTTCTTTCTCTCTTCCTTAGAAATCTGCTTTAATACTCACTTTCAGAGTTGGCAGGTGAGGTGAACCCCGGTAGTTTTTAATATCTGGGTGAGCTTTGTCCTGTATGATTTACAACTTTAAACCTTAACACATAAAATGACTAGATTCGACCCATAAACATGCAAATATACTGCCCAGGCAAAATACCTTGAGACAGCCAGAGCTGGTTGAGTGTATCACATGGTCCATTTCAAATTCATTTTTGGGATCTCTGACAGTTTCTGGGATCCCCTGCCACCTATATGATTTCCACTGCCAAGTTAAATTGCATTCAGATGGTGAATTTTCAAATGTTTAGAATGTTAAGGGACACTGTGCAGTCGATGCATCATTGTCTCCCTCCCTCCCTCTCATTATCAGCTTTCCCTCTGCTCCGAGGTTGCATTCGGGGTGGGGGGGGATGTTTACAGTCTCAAAACAACCCCTTTTAATAGCACAGTGCTGGGGTGGAGTCAGAGTTACCTGCCAGAAACTGAGGTAGGATTATAAAAAAGAGAACAGAGAGATAGCCGTGAGTAGAGAAGAGAGACAGGTGATATAAAAGAAAGAGAGAAAGATTGTGCATAAAAGCTCAGTGTTAGCACATTGTAAAAACATGTTTTTCTTCGTTACAAACTAATACAGGTAGCAAAACAAATGATCTGAAAAATCCTGGCACAGTGCTTGTTAGAAAACAGACAGTGTGTGGTGGCGCGCAGTCAACTCAAATGAGGAGATCCAAGCTAGCTTCTAATACTCAGTTTGATTGTGATTATCTCACTTAGTTGACCTATGTTAGGTGCAGCTCAGGATTTGAAGATAAGAGATGATGTCACATTAATTAGAGGAGGCCTATACTGGCTAAGCAAGAATTCACTTCAATTATGTATGCATAATATACAAGTGGGTGGTGCAGGGCTTCTCCTAGTGTTCATAGCCTGGGTGAAAGCATCATTTGAATCCAGTGCTGGTCATTTATATGCTGACCAAGTATCTGCTAGATAAGATTGTTTCTTACCATCCTCCTAGAATTCTTACTTCAGTAAACCACAACCTGCTGTCTCAGAGCTCTGTAACACTACCCTCTATGGGGGTGATACCTAAGGTTCCTTGGCTGCCCGTTATGTAGCTGTCTCCCAGATTCTTTCCATTATGATTGTAGCCTCCACCATTTAATGTTGAATCCCTTTGTTGTATACACAGGGGTTCGAGATCTAAAGGCAGTTGATGTCGAGAGGTTGATTGAGACATTAGGCCTCTGTTGTCATTTTCACAAATAAAGCCTCATTACTCCACTCCCAGTCCAAGCGCTAGCCGTTACTCCTGCAGGAACAGTGGAGTACATTGCATCCTTTTCTAATAGTCATGTAATGCCTTCAAAGAAACACACCTAGAGACAACCACTGTTCAATTACTGTGCTATACAAATGTTCTTAATCTAATATTCTGGTCTACGTTTAATGATTCACACAATAGGAGCATTGTACCAGAAGATAGCGCCGCTGTTTATGGCGTCGGATTGAGAAGTCTTTGTGACCTGAGAAATAGCTTTGTTAGCTGTGTCCTGAAACTGTAAATTCTCTGCAGCCTGAGGTGTAACTCTGTATAACAAACCTATAAACTGTGTACAACCTCAAGCATAGTTCTGCTGTCTACAGTAAACATTTGTAAGATTTGTGGAACCTGAGCTCAGATTTCTAAAGCCAGCTGTCTGTACTTTTATTGCCATAAACGCAACAGTTCAGTTCGAGATGTCAACCTGTAACGTTTGTGAAACCTGTGATGTAGCTAAGTTGTCTGCAAATGAAAACCTTACTGATATATGTACCCTTAGGGACTATTTGGCTAACTTACTCTTGGGTCTTGAAACTCTATGCAACATGAAAGATAGTTTTGCTGTCTAAAGCCAGATCCTCTAGGATGTCTTTAACATATGGAATATCTTTGCTGTGTGAAGCCTGATCTGGTCAATTCTAAGTATTCATATTGATTCACCAGTTTCACAGTTTACTGGTGTGAATCAAGAGTATCCCCTCCCTTTAACATTTTGTCTCTCAACGTTACAATTTCCTTGATGCCAGAAACACATCACAATCTCCATAGCAGTCGTCTGGCTATCCATCGAAATGTCCTTGCCATTCTCCCTTACACTGTGTTTTTATTTAGGTGTCACTCTTCTTTCCTACATGGGACTATCTCTTGTTCTCTTTATCTGTCCTTATCCCCTTCACCCTCTCTGCCATGCGCATTTTATGCCTGTCATCATGTACTTTTTGGCAGTCACTCTACTTTGATTTATTCTTTCAGTGTGCTTCTCTGGTGCACATCATTAGAACACGGCCCATTGTATTGCCCAGTTTGCATTCTAACAGTGAATGGCCTCTAAATTGTTATAGAGTGGAAGCTTTTGTTACATTGTTACACAATTGAAACTGGTGCAAAGTGAAAGGGACAATCAGCTTCAAACGAGACAAAACATAAGTTAATACTATGCACACAATCCAATACCTAGTGATATGACTCATTCAATGAAAAAAGACTGAAAGGTACAGAAAGTGTAAACCTGGTCAATACCGCAACTGGCAGTCTGGTACTTTTTGGGCGTGCAATTAGCCCCGGAAAGTTCCTCACATTTGAGGGCCTGATTCCGATCTCACAGGGAAAGCCCTCCGTACGACTCGGATCCGGAGGGCTTTCTGAGTCAAACGTGCTCCGGGAGTCTGAATGAGCGAGTACGATGCAGCCGTATGCTTACGGACTCGGTTCGCACAGACTCCCATTAAACTCTATGGGAGCCTGTGTACATATGCGTACACAGGCTCCCATTGTAAAAAGGGGAGGCTGGGGAAAAGTGTACACCCTGTGGCACGCACCCTGTAGTGCCCGCCAGATGGTGCATGCCTGGATCAGGGGATTCATGGGCACACATCAGTAACAGAGTCGGAGCGCCCCGGGTGAAGGAGGGCCTGCTACGCCCCCCCGAAGTACGATTCTGACAGCCGTTTTATCTCGCTGAGACTGAGGCAAAGCGGCTGCCTGAATCGTGCATTGTACTCTCTCTGTCGGAATTCGGCTCCATTGCGCACCACGATTCGGGTACGGATGAGTTGAACAGACAGGTACGGGTCCCGGAAACGATTTGTTCAACGTGGACGTGATCTTCGCATCGTATTTGGTCGTTCGGACCTGTGTACGAAATGGTCAGAAACAAGGGCTATGAATCGGAACTTGAAAAGCCAAATCCAATTCAGAGGCCTTCCGAACGAGTTTGGAATCGGGCCCTAAGTCTATATAAATCGTGTCTGCCGTTTGTCAGTATTGCTTTTGGCCATAAAGCTTGCTCTATGTAATGTGCGAATAAAAGTGTTTTTAGCTGAATTTGTGAACAAGGTGTATTTTCATAAAAACAGTGTTCAAATTGACTAGCTAGTTTTGTAACAAAAACAAAACCAACAGTGCAATTTATTGTTTATTTGGAGGTGATCACTCAGATAAATCAAGTGAAGAAAAAGTAGGGGAATTTATTTTGCATGCGAGTGTTCACACCCAATGATAATAGGTCAGTTGCCCTAGGTGAATGATCCAATATCAAGATATTCCTCAGACTCTTAACACTTTCCACTCTTTTCCCTAATGACACAGTTGCTGGGTAAAAATATATTCCTTCAAATAAAGATATCCAAGGTAGACTCATATACAGTGCATACTGGGTTCAGATAAAGCATGGTCTGCTGTTAGTGCTGCTCCTCCCCACAGCACATTTGCATTAAAAGCTACACGTGTAGCTAGAGACCCATTATTGGGAGGAGGGCCTCTTTCAATAGAAAAGGATGAGATGCCCTGACCCAGTCCTGGATGCAACAATTAGTATTCACACCGATAGAAAGTTCTCACCTTGTAAATTGCTCTTGATCTACTGCATTGCAAAATATGTACAGTGACACACTATCATTAAACATGTTCATGATGTGAAAACAACCTTAAACTCTTCTTTGTGTTATGCTAAAACTGGTTCCCAAACTTTGGAACTCTATGCTCCTGCAGTTGAGGCATGTGGAAGAGGAGTGCAGTGTTATGAAAAGGCTCAAAACCTGGCTTTTCCCTCAGTAGTCCCCCACTGTTCTAACCTACTGGTCAGCACAACTTAACTAGCACTGGAAAGCCTTCAACAGCCATGACCTTTATAAATACCTAAACCTGATATACTCACATACAATGTGTTAATAACTGAACATGTAGCCCTGAATGTATCAACTTTTTGAATCAAAAATGGATTTAATGTTATAATTAGTGAGCTAAAGAACGATGATGGATTCAGCTCAGGTCTGTGACTGAAATGTTTCAGCACTCCGTCCATCATCTCCTTGTGTTTGCTTTGTGCGCCCTAAGCTGGCAGAGTACGCCCAGACGTGGGTCCGTTGCTCACTTCGGACTGGATTCAAGCTAACCTGGCTGATGAGGGGAGATACCTCAAAACCAGTCCCAGGATGCTTGTTTCTGGTCCATGAAAGACTTGGCTTGGCAGTTCGGGCTGGACTGTTCCCATGAGGCACAGGGTCAAGACTGATTTGCATATAGCTGGGTCTGAACTGGGGTGGCGAAGTGAGTTAAAGAACGATGATGGATTCAACCCTTATCTGTGACTGTGGGTGAGTGTCTGAAAAGTTTCAGCACTCCATCCATCATCGTCTTGTGTTTACTTCCCGTAACACTGAACATGCTTGCTAATTTCTGTGACTCTAGTAGGCCTTAATGCCTTAATGTCTTACATCTCAGTGTTGTACATTGCACATTTCCATTTATCTGAGCTGGTTTTAACACCTGGCCAGTGAAGACTGAATTTTGTGAGAAAAATGAGGCTGTATTGTATATATGAAGAATATCTTTCCCTCAAGGCCATTCAGTGCTTCCTTGGGTCGGGGGTCTGAGATCCGCCACCTTCACACTGAGAGTAACAGGTTTCTGTCATGTGATCAAGCTTTATTGACATGTATTGAGAGAAACATATATATAACAGGTTCATTTTCTATGAATATTATCTATATGCTCCAACTGACCATTTTCTAGTGAGAGCCTTGGTCTGCGAAAAGACAATTGGTGTTGATCTTTTGTTCTGCTGCTTGCTACTTTGCATCAATCTCTTGGCTGCTGAGCCGTTTCCCCCTAGAATGCTAAGCCCCTTTTTATATATTTGTGGTAGCTCACGCTTAGGCCTCCATAACTTTTTCCACATAAGGGATACCTATGCCAAATTTGCATCCTTTTTTCCAACATCCTGGGGATTCCAGAGATACCTAGGGTTTGTAGATCCATGTGGATTCTCCTGGAGGGGCACTTTGAAAATAACCAAAATATAGCTAAATTTTCGAGTTTGAGAAAAATAGGATAAAAGGGCTACACAAAAAGTGTCTGATGTTTTCCTAAAAATAGCATCAATTAAAGATTTGCCTCGCTAAAGTCGCTGTTTTCCCAGCTTTCAGGAACATGCAAATCTGAATAAAAAAACATGTTTTTTACCTGTTTTGGTATTTTTCAAAGAGATAGCCCATTTCTTCTAATTTTTGTGCATTCAACCTACTTCCAGTTTGTGGTGGAAACCGGGGTGAAACCCATGGGTGACCCGGGAAAGCTATAGATTTCTGAAAAAAGTACACAAAGGTCTGAGTTCAGCAAGGGTCATTTGTTTAGATCCCTCAAGGTTTTCCCAAAGAAAGTAACTGCCAAAATAAAAAATATTGAAAATGAGTAAGAAAAGTACATCCATTTGTGTCAACACTTTCATTTGTAACTTCCTTTCACAATGGCCGATTTACAAAAGCAATACACAATCATGTCCGATGTACCCTGCTGGATGCGGGGATATATAGGGTTTGTAGTTTTCCCAAGAACCCGAGGTACCCTAGCCAACAACTGAACTGCACCTTATAATGTTTTTTTATTGTGTACCGGGTATAGAGAAACTCATATGGCAAAATATAAAGACTGAAAAATGGTTACCAAGGAAACCTACGTATTTCTGAAATAGACACCAGATACAGAGTTCAGGAGCAGTGGTTATTTGTACATCTCCAAATTTGTGCTTGCCCATACTAGCATGTGATTCAGAGGGAATTTTTCAAAATGACTTCTTTCTTACACTTTAGCTTACATTTGGAATGCTCAAATGCAGAGAAATACAATTAATAATAACAAATATTCTACCACTGTATTCCCACATGTGCTGTGGATTTTGGGCTTTAGCTCAGCTGGGACATAATGAAACATTGCAAAATTATACAGTTTATTCATCTAGAAACCTAGGGGAATCCAGGGTGGGGTGACTTGTGTGATTCCCTCCAATTTTTACTACACAGAATCCTTTCCAAACCACAAGGTTTGACTACAAACTCATTTTCCTCACATTTCTGTGAGGAATTCTTCTGGAATCTGTGGTGGGCCACACATTTCCTACCATCCAGCATTCCCCCAAGTTTCTTGATAAAATGGGTACCTCACTTGAGTTGGTAATGCTAGTGACCACGACAAGAATAGCCCCATAAAGCAACATGGACACATCACATTTTTCAACTGAAAACTGATCCTTTTTTGCAATGTGGCTAGCTGTGGATTTTGGGCCCTAGCTGAGCCAGCACCTAGGGAAACCTGATGAACCTGCACATTTTTGAAACTACACACCCAGAACCCTTGCATAAATCAACCTTTAAGTAAAAAAACATATTTTTGTTGCATTTCTGAGATAGAAAGTTCTGCACTCTGCAGGAAGTAACAGCTTTCCTACCACCTAGCATTTCCCCAAGTCTCCCACTAAAAATGGTGCCACACTTGTGTGGGTAGGGATACTGGTCGCCACAGGGAAGGCACCAAAATGCAAAATGGACACATTACATTTTTCCACTGAAAATTTACCCTTTTTTTCCAATGTGGCTAGCTGTGGATTTTGGGCCCCAGCTCAGCCAACACCTAGGGAAATTTAGCAAACCTGCACATTATTGAAATCTAGACACCTGGGGGAATCCAGAGTGACAAGACTTGCATGTCTCTCACCAGGTGTTCTTACCCCAAAGCCCTTGCAAACATTAAACTTTGACTAAGATACCAATTGAAGATTCTTATACACTCCTACAAGGCCCTCGATGACCAAGGACCAGCATACATCAACCACTGCCTGCACTTACACCTGCGCTCCACCACCCTCACCTTTGCTCACACTCCCTACTTCTGCCGAAGCAACAGTGGAGGATGCAGCTTCTACTACTTCACCGCCAAGTTCTGGAATGACCTTCCCTTACACCTCTGAGCATCATCCTCTCTTCCGAATTCAGAAATGGTCTCAATATCTGACTCTTTGACTGATCTCAACAAAAACCCAGTGCCTGGATACTCTCACAGGTGACTGGCAGTGCTCTATAAGTCTGAGTTGATTGATTGACTAAAAAAACACAGTTTCCTCACATTTCTGTGTTGGAAAGTCCAGGAATCGGCAGGGAGCAAATAATTTCCTACCACCTACCATTTCCCCAAGTCACCTGATAAAAATGGTACCACATTTGTGTGGGTTGGGCTAGTGGCCGCGACACGAAAAGCTCCAAAACACAACATGGACACATCACATTTTTCCACTGAAAACAGAGCGTTTTTTTGTAATGTAGCTTAGCTGTGGATTTTGGGCACTAGCTCACCCGGCACTAAGGGAAACCTAGCAAACCTTGAATTGTTTGAAGACTAGCCCCCCGTGGAATCCTCGGTGGGGTGACTTGCATGACTCTCACCAGGTTTTCTTACGCAGAATCCTTTGCAAACATCAAACTTTGAATTAAAAAAAACATTTTGCTCACATTTCTGTGATGGAAAGTTATGGAGTCTGCAGGAAGCAACACATTTCCAACCACATACCATTCCCCCAAGTCTCCTAATCAAAATGGTACCTCACTTGTGTGGCTGGACCTAGTGCACATGACAGAAACAAATAAAACCCAGGTTAATGAGTGTCCCTTAGCGAGAACACCCATCAACCTCAGTTTGATCAGTTCCTGTAATGGGCACTGGGCCCAACCACACAATTTGGATAGCAGTTCTACTGGGACAAGTAGGGTAAGGGTGGGTGGTAGGAATTGTGTGGATTCCTTCTGATTCTGGAAGAACACATCAAAGAAATGCAAGGAAAATGTGCAGTTTGAGGCACATTTTGGGGTTTGCAGGGCATTGTGGGTAAGAACATTTTGTAGGATGTATGAGAGGCACAAGACCTTGTACTCCCCTGGGTGGCTAGTTTTTAGAAATGTCTGGGTTTGGCTGCCGAGCCCAGGCCAAAAAACTGCAGCAACCATTTTTAACGATGTTGCCACATTGAGTCTTGGATCCAGCCTGTTGGATACCCACACATGTAAAGTACGATTTTTATAGGGAGACTTGTGGGGACCCTGGGTGGCAGGAAATTTGCAGCTCCCTTCATATTTCAGTACTTTGAGTCACAGAAATATGAATACTAGGTGTGTTTGTAGCCTATCATTGAGGATTGCAAGGGATTCTGCGTAAGAAAACCTTGTGGGATCCATGCGAGACACACTACCTTGGGGTTCCCCTAGTGTCTAGTTTCTTAAAATATCTGGGGTGGGAAGATTTTTTCTAGAGACAATGTACACCCTAGCAGAGAAAGACTGAAAATACAAATATTACTGCAGCACTATCTACAACTCCAGTACACATACATACTGGTTGGATTTGGCACAAGGGTGAGTGAAAAGTTCAAAATGTGAATTTTATCAACAAAAGATTTCACAAAAATTAAAACTTAAAAATCACTGTTAATAAGGACATTTAACGTTAATACTACTGAACCAGTGACTCACAGCTGACAAACTGTAAAGCCTCGACAAGGCATAAACTACTTTACAGGTCATTCACACACATTTCATGTGTCACAAACACAAATGATTCATAATGCCAGCCCCTGGCCCAGCACATTACAACACTCACATCGATACATTGCATCATTCAAGGGCCCATCACTTTCAAACATTTACAGAACTAACACAGCAATCACACAACCTGGCAGCTGGTGAAGTGTGTTGAGTGGCGTTTGGCTGCCAGTGTGTGTAGTAACTAACAGCAAGTCACTACACACACACACACACACGCCTCCAGCCAACTGCCAGTTTATTCACACTGCCAATCAGATGCCAGCCACACACACTGCCAGCCAGACGCAAGTTCATACACAGCAATCACACCGCCTGGCAGAATGTGTGGACTAGTGTTTCTCTGATGGTGTGTTTAGTAACTTGCTGTTGGTCACTACACACACACACACACTAGCAGCCAAACGCTAGTCCACAAGCACCACCATCTAGGTGCCAGCTGCACACACTGCTAGCCAAACACCACTCAGACATCACCCTAAAGACCCACAAAACTTTCATTTTCAAATTACACACACAAAGCACAGACAGCAAAACATCCAACTAAAAATAGGACTTATTTTCAACTAATGCAATCAACCTACTGCTAGAAAGTGAAATACTAACTACGAACATATGCACAACAGGTGTAACTAAGCACATCAAACTACTGCCAACCAGGTATCTAAACAGTTAATACATAGCAATACATACCACAGTCAGTTCCCTTTTACTGTCGTGGTTGCTCTCAATACTTGAGTTATATATGGTACATTTTAAAACATGTGAGCAGACATAGGCCAAGAGTAGAAAGATACTCGGGCAGTACATATGACTTTCCTGTCCTATCCCTCTTCGGACACAGACTCTACATCTCGTACAAGGAAAGTCTGTTTTGGGTATTGGAGAAATGTATTCAGGAAAGCAGTGATCTTTCAATCTAGCCACACTCTCCAACACTCTCGGATTCTAGGAACACCTGCTTGCACAACTGCAACAAGGCTGCCTATTACAGACTGCCAACAATGTACAAAAGTCATCTTCAGTTCTGGAGATCTCTGAAAACAACATAAGCATTAAAGGATGCTAAATGAAATAGATGAACAGCCAACTTCTTGTATTAGATAAAGGACTTTTGAGCAGCATTGTAAGGCTACAGCCTTTGATCTACTTTATCGACACCTCCCATGTACATTTTGTAGTCTAGAATGCACACTGGCATGCACACTTTTGCAACCTTACCCCAAACAGTCCCAGGCACCACACTTTCATCATGAATAGTTGTGAACATATGGACACCTGTTCAGTCTGAATATTTCACAGCCGGAAGTTCATCAGAAGCAAAGTACTACTCTGTCCCCCCTCCCCAGTTTTTTACACATAAGCTCTTTAGGGTAACCTTTACGGTTAGAGTGGATTGTGCAATATGAAACAGTGCCCACTCGGAACAATTATTAAAATAATTGCACATCTGTGTAGAAATTGTCCACATATAAATGGGGACCTTTGTGAAAAAATGTTCTGTCAAGTTCCTATACAATTTTCTCACTGACTCCAAAAGTGGAAGGACAACAGGGGAGAGGGGATCAATTGAAGAATCCCTACTTGTGTACAGCTTGAAATTAAATGCATATCCAGTGGCACTGTGATACAGCTTATACAGCATAATGCCATAACTTGCTCTCTTGCTGGGAATGAATTGTCTGGAAACCACACTCAAGACTCATCCACAGACATATCTTTCTCTGGAACATAGATCTCTGAGAAATGATCTACTAAATGGTCAATTACAGGCCACAATTTGAAGAGAGGGTCATAATCAGGGAGATCTCATGGCAGCGCTACAACATTATACACAAAATGCTGCACCTGATTCAGAAGCAAATACTGATCTTGACTCGTAGTTGCTGGCAATTTAGCAGTGACCTTCAAGGGGCTAGTAGACCAATATAAAGACAGTGATAACTTACTTATAATCACCTCAGGAAAGTTAAACCCCAGAACTGCTTAATCTCATGGAGATTTGTGGAAGCGCACATGGGGAGCTCTGAAGTGGGTCTTAAGTGTGGCACTGTTCAGCATTCAAATTAGTCTGCTCAACAATATCATTGGACAACACAACGTCAATAAAAAGTTGGAAGAATTTGATAGGCAAAAAGGTATTTGTATTGACTCTATACCCTGAAACACAATTAACAGCAGCCAAAACAGGCTGCACCATGTTAGGGGCAACACAAGGTTCCAGTGGGAAGCCTTCGAGCCCTTAGCTGCAGTCCAGCTTTCTCTTGGTGCACTACAAGTGTGCTAATGTCATTCTCTTAACGAGGCACTTCATCAGCACTAATAGTCAATTCATGATCATATGATTCCTCTCGAACAGAAAATTCCCAGCCAGAATCTTCAACTTGGTCTTCTGCCTCAGATGCAGAGCCAGTCTTAGAGTCATGTTCAGAGGCAGATTCAAAAAGCAAACCTACAACCTGGTGGATGGTCAGCTTTCAGACTGCCTGCAAGCTGACCACCCACAAGACAACAATAAACAACGCTGTGTAAAATTAGAACTCAGCAAACTCAGCTGTATCAAACAGTAAATATAACTTTTGACATATAATGATCTGGAAAAAAAGATCAATACAATGCATTTTATGAACTTGATACTTCTAAAAAGATACCTCTCACTTGCCACTGACAACTGGATTGAGGATTGGCTGCACATTCTCTGCACAGTCACAGCAAGCACCAAAGATATCCCACTAGAAAGGAAAAGCAAAAATAAACACACACAATATAACACAATACAGGTCTTGCACAAATCCAAACTTGAATTTGGGAAAAAACAAATCACAAGCTAAATATGCGACAATTATTACAACGGTTAAAAAAAGAATTTAAGCATGGCAATGATACTCATTTAAAAAAAAGTCTACTTATCAAACACATTGAACAACAACAAACTGCAGACCTACCTGTGCCAAAACCGCAAGCAGGATTGAACACAAAGGAAATCAAAAGCTATGCACTACAATAAAAGGTGGAATTGTATTGTAATTGCATTTGTATAGAGCTTACTGCCCCTGACAAGGCGTCAAAGCGCTTTTCGGCGAGTAGCACGCTACTCCGGGACCCATAGAGGATTAGTGTTGAATTAGTATAGTGAAACATGCAAGTTAATTTTAAGTGGTGTATATGTTAGTCAGTTATTTGAATTCGGAAGGATAGCAGAAGGATAGAAGAGGAAAAAAGGTTTGTATTTATATAGCGCTTCTTACCCCTGATGAGGTGTTGAAGCGCTTTTTTTGGTGAGTAGCACGCTACTCCTGAAACCCATAAAGGATTAGTGGTGAATTAGTATGGTGAAATATGAAAGTCATTTGAGTGGTGGATATTAGTCAGTTATTTGGAGTGAGAAGGATAGCGGAGGGCTAGAAGGGAAAGAAAGGTTTGCATTCATATAGCGCCTGTTACCCCTGATGGGGCGCTTTTCTGGCGAGTAGCAGGCTACTCCGGAACCCTTAAAGGATTAGTGTTGAAAATTAGTACTGTCAGATATGAAGTCATTTGAGTAGTGGATATGTTAGTCAGTTATTTGGATTGAGACGGTTTGGGAGGGGTAAAAAAGGGAGAAAAGCTTGCATTTATATAGCGCTTGTAACCCTTATGAGGTGTTGAAACCCTTTGTTGGCTAGTAGCACGCTACTCTGGAACCCATAAAGGATTAGTGGTGAATTAATATAGTGGAATATGGATGACATGTTAGTCTGTTATTTTCATTGAAAAGGATAGTGGAAGGATAGAAGAGGGACGAATTTTTTTTTTTAGGTCATAGCAGTAGGAGGAGGTTTTTTGATGAGTAAAAAGGGTTTTTGGAGGGGAAGAGTTTAGAAAGGTTTGTTTTGGGGATCGGTATAGTATAAAAAGTGTCAGATGATGCAAGGAGGGGTAGAGTACGAGAAAGTCAATAAAAGGTTATTTTGGGGAACATAGTAGTAGTGTGGGGTTTGGGATAAATGAGAGCGTGGGTATAGAGGATGTAATGATAGATGTATAGGGTGAGAGATAGGGTAGTGCAT
This sequence comes from Triturus cristatus, assembly GCF_964204655.1. Classification (NCBI taxonomy): domain Eukaryota; kingdom Metazoa; phylum Chordata; class Amphibia; order Caudata; family Salamandridae; genus Triturus; species Triturus cristatus. The sequence continues at coordinate 482,720,799 of NC_140584.1, read as the reverse complement.
TGGAAAGAGTAGTAGAAAGAAGTTTGAGATGAGTCAGAAAGTTGGGCTAGAAGATATATTGAAAGAAGTATAGGCTGAGAAATAGGGTAGTGCATTGGAAATGCTAAATTAGAAGAAAGTGATAAATATATAGATCCATAAGTACATTGAAAGTATATAGATGCATAAAGGAGGTAAGTATATGCAGATTAAAGATATTGATCGAGGTACAAGATGAGAAACATGGTAGTGCATTGGATATGCTTTTTCAGGAGAAAAGTAACAGACACACAGATCCAAGTACATGGAGGTACATAGATGCACAATGGGAGCAAGTATATGTAGACCAAAGATGATTTTTTGTTTGTTTTGTTTTTTGTTTGTTTGTATAACAACCTAATATTCTACATGTTTATACAAAGCAATACACAAAGATAGGTACATATCTATAGTGAAATTAATGCTTATATACAGAGGGACACATACATAGGGTGGGTATTAATGAATGGGAAAATGGGCAGCGTTTCTGGCCCAGGTCCCGACCAGTCTCGAACAGGCTCAAACAGGCACTCACCCTAGTCTTCTCCACCCTTTGCCTCAATGCCCGGGCTGAGACGCCCTAAGCCTTGGCCGTTTATAGCCCTAGTGGTCAGTTGACCCCTTCAGCCAATGGGAACCCTAGCCCTGACACTATCCAATCACAACACTAGCCTTAAAATCTAGAACCAATAGGAGACCAGGACCTTACAGTCAATCTTAGCCCTAGTCTAAGCACCCAATCAGTTTAAAAAACCCTGATCTCTACGTCCAATAGAGGCCCTACCAGTAGTCCCAACCCTTGTCCAAGCAACCAATGGCACAGGAAGCCCTAGTCCCTACTTCCAATAGAAAGCCTAACCCTACTCTTAGTCCCACACCTAGTCCAGCAACCAATAACACCAGAAGCCCTAATCGCTACTTCCAACTAAAGGCCTAACCCTAGCCCCATCCTAGTCCCAACAACCAGTAACGCAGGAAGCCCTAGTCCCTACTTCCAATAGAAATCCTAACCCTAGCCCTAGTCCCAACCCTACATTGATTGAATCACAGACCCAGAAACCAATCAGAACCCTCAAATACCCAACCAATGAGGACACTAACCCTAATCAAATAGAAACATCAGATACAACCCCCAATTGGTGTACACATGTACCAAACAATGTCAGACTATATAAGGTCCCAGCTACCTCAGATAATGTTTGCTGGCCAGGGAGTTGGAAGCTGCTCCTCTATTCAGAAATCTCCTAGGAGACAGACAGGCTCAATCCACACATTGGACTTCTGCAGGTAAGGCCCTAACAAACTTGTCCTCTAACAATAAAAAACAATAAAAACATTGAGATCACAAATGCAAATGATGACAAGAAATAAAACAGTCAACGTAATAAAACACTATGAAGTCTGTCCCAGAGGGCAGATTGGCATCCCAAATGTCCCATCTGCCCCCAAGGAGGGCACAAAGTAAAGTCAAGAAATTGGTACCCCAGAGGGGAGTGACCCTTACCCCAGCCCCCAGCCAAACACAAGTCAAAGAACAGTTCACACACACCACCATCCACATGCCAGCCAGATTCCAGTACATACACCATCATCAACCACATGCCAGTCCACACACATCACCAGCCAAACACCAATACGCACTCACCGCCAGCCAAACGCCAGTTCACACACAAACAGAAACGTATTTCCTGGTGTCTAGTGGATTCCACTCCCCCTTCTTGTGGGCAGACTGGCCTAAGAAAAATCTGATCTCCGACAGGGAGAGGAAAAAATAAAGGACACGTGTGGCAATACTGGGGAGCAACACTTGGCCAAGGTGCTGCTCCACCAACATATATAATAATAAAATCCCTGATGTCTCGTTGTTGTCTCACTCCTGACAGCAGATCGGCCTAACAAATATCTGATCTGCCCCCAGGGCAGGTGGCAGAAAGCAGCCAAAAAAGTTTCCCAAAATGGGGAGTGACTCTTGCCCAAGGGGTCACTTCTCAAATTACATAAACTTATAAAAATAAAATCCCTGGTGTTTAGTGGTTTTCAAACTCTCTTGGAGGCAGGTCGGCCTACAAAATGAAGGGTGGAAAATGGCCAAAACTATTTCCAAAACATGTCCCCAAAATGGGGAGTGACCCTCGCCAAAGAGACCATTCCCCAGCATGATTATGCAATAAACTCCCTTTTGTCTAGTGGTTTTCTGCACCCATGGGGGCAGATCGGCCAAACGGCCAAAACATATGCCAAGCAATGGGGCCGCTCCACGACAACCACAAAAACCATTCCAGGGGAAAGCAAAAACGTCATTTTTCCCCTCAGTGTCTCTCTGCCCTCCCGATCCCTCCTGGGACCAAAAACTTACCTGTCTCCTGGATGCGCTGTGAGGAAATGTCTCCCAATGCATCACCGCCGGCTTTTGAAGATGTTGGTGCGCTGGCATCATTAGATCGCAGGACAGGGGTCAGGTGGGCAGCTAAAGGGCTTCCGCTGCCAAACTTGGTGGGGCACGAGGTAGAGGGCACATGGAGGGTGAGCCAGCGCTTCCCCCGTTTGGGGGGGTGCTAGGACATGCAGGACAGGTTCTCAACACCGAGCGCCAATGATGAAGACGTGTCTAGCATGTTGTTAGCACCTAAGCAATTAAACACTAGTTGAACTTTAGGCTTTCCAATGTGTGTGTTTTATTTTTAACAAAGCTATTCTGTTTTTAAATAAAAGAGGTTAGCAGAGTCTGTGTTTTACTCTGACCTATCCTTTTGTCAAGTGATCCTTGCTGTGCTTCCAGAGCTTCAAATGCAAAGATACATTCTTCTATGTTTTTCACACATTTGTAATTCACAAAGACATTTACAAGTAAATATTTACTAATGTGTGTGGTAGTATTCCTGTACACCTACTACAAATAAACATACATGCAATTCACAAAGGTATTGGCAAATATCTCTGCCTATACCTATCCTATCCCTCATGTGGGTTAAACTACATACACATAACCCTGTGACTTAGGTATACATTTGGTAGTGTCCAGGAGAAGTGCCTGGAAAATGGGGAATAGCTACTTCAAAGTGGGGGGAGGAAAGGGAAAATCAAGGAGGGGCAAAGGAAGGGACATGCACATACAAAATTACAGCTCAGAGTATGTAGGACAGTTGCAGTTCAGAAAAGTTACTTTTTGAATTACAACTCAAGTAATTCCAAGGCCCAAGCAAGCTCAAACCTGTTCCAGCGAAAACCTTGACATAAGTCATACAGCACACATGGCCACTAACGGGTACTGCAAGGAAAGCAAATAGAGATCAGTGGAAGGAGGTAATATTATTAGAAGCATAAAGGCAAACTTAATGAAAAACGAAATTTTAAACTAATGTGTCAAATAACTTTTTACATTCCAGAGACCCGCACAAAATATAATATTACAATTTTAAAATAACAGATGCACAAACCTAGAAAAGTACACATGTTCAAATGTTTAATGAACCATACCATTACACACATTATGTGTTGCGTTTGGCCCTTTCTGCAGGGCCATTCCTGAACTTTTTGCCTTCTCCCTCCTGGTTTCCAAATCCATTTTTGTTGGCTTTTAGGACTCTGTGCACTTTACCACTGCTAACCAGTGCTAAAGTGCTTTCTCCTCTAAACATGGTAAGATTGGCTCATAACCAATTGGCATATTTATTTACCTATAACTCCCAAGTTAAGTGGTACTACATGTACCCTGGGCCTCTAAATTAATAATAATAATAATAATACAGGAGCTTATAGAGCGCGACAGCTACCCCAAGCAGGGGTGTCCCGGCGCTGAGAACAACAGGTAGAAATGCGGCCAGAGAAACGGTGGACATGTTAGACCCTATTAATCTGACGTGAAAAGCCACGTTTTTAAAGCTTTTCTGAAACCGGCCTCAGTACTAACCTGCCGTAAAAAGCCTGGAAGGGCATTCCACATTGAAGCTGCACCAACTGAGAAGGCTCTGCTGCCCAGCCAAGCTTTTGCAAAGCGGGGGGTACATAGCAAGTTCTGAGAATTTGAGCGCAGCGCACGGTTTTGCTTATATGGACAGAATCTTTCCTTCAGATAACCAGGGCATTTTCCATTAATGGCCCGGAATGCCAGTGTCAAGGTCTTAAATTTAATTCTTTTCTCCACGGGGAGCCAATGAAGCTTCTGTAGATGCGGAGAGACATGGTGGCGGAAAGGGATACGCCAAACCAATCTCGCAGCCGCATTCTGTACCATCTGAAGATGACCAATGGCATATTTGGGAAGGCCAAGATAAAGGCTGTTCGCATAGTCATGCCTAGATGTTGCTATGGCATGTACTATAGTTTTGCGGCAATCCTCAGGTAAAAAATGTAAAATTTTCTGAAGGTTTTTTAATTTACTGAATCAAATTAACGACACCTGCTGTATCTGGGCTGAAAAAGAGAGGTCCGCCTCCAATCCCACCCCTAAATTACGGATGCGACTGGCAGGAGCGGGAGGTGAGCCCATTTCAGGCGGCCACCACAACTCTGAATCTGGTACAAGGCCCTTGCCGAAAAACAGCACTTCACTTTTCCCGGCATTGAGCTTTAATTTGTTTGTATTCATCCACAGCGCTATGTCCCGCAAACAGCCTTCTTCAAGGCATCTTAAAGGCATCTGCTGTTTGTTCCTTAAATGGAAAAACCAACTGGGTGTCATTCGCTTTCACACCCCAGTTGGAGATAAGGGAGAACAGTGGAGCAAGGTAAAGATTAAAAAGTAAAGGGCTTAAAGCAGATCCCTGGGGGACGCCGCAGCTGAGCTGTTTTGGTTTAGCTTCAAATGGTTGAAGAGCAACTCTCTGCGTGCGACCAGTCAGGTAGGAAGATAACCACCTTAGTACTTTCCCACCAAAGCCTGCACCCTGAAGTCTCTGAACCAATATAGCGTGGTCAACAGTTTGAATGCAGCAGATAAATCAGGAGCACCAGCAATGCTGATGCTCCTGCATCCAATGACCATCTAACTGACTCTGCCACCTCAAGGAGAGCGGTCTCCGTACTACAGCCTGCTCGAAAGCCCGATTTAGTATCATGTAGGGCATCGTTCTGCTCGATAAAAGTAGTCAATTGGCGCTGAAGAAGTTTCTCTAGCATTTTACCTGGTGCGGGGAGCAGGGAGATGGGTCTCAGGTTGCCAAGGTCACCTGGGTCGCCATTAGGTTTCTTTCTCAAAGGGAGAAGTGTGGCATGTTTCCATTTGTCTGGAAAGATACCAGTAGCCAAAGAGGTGTTCCATATATGGCATATCCCATCCATCAGGGGTAGAGCTAATATTTTCCACAGTTTAGGAGGGCATGGGTCATCTGGAGCGCCTGAGCGACATTTTTGAATTTCAGCTAGCGCCTCCTGATGAGAGATCGGCATGAAATTAGTGAGAGGAGCAATCTCCCCTGCCCCTGGAGATATATCTGCTTACACAGTTGCTTCAGAAGTTATAAAAGAATCATAGACCTTTAAAATTTTATCTTGAAAGTGGTTAGAAATGTTTTCACATAAGGCTAGGGACGGCGTCACCTCCGTCTCTATTGCCTTGGGTTTAAAAAAGGTTTGAACTACTATTTAAAAAACTTCTCTACAATGCTAAATGCTACTATTGGGTCTGCAGCACTGATTGTGCCACCCATTTAAGTAGCCCTTTAAATATATCTCAGGCCTGCAACTGCAGCCTGTGTGTGCAGTTTCAACACATTTCGCCCCGGCAAAATCAATCAATCAATCAATCAATCAATCAATCAATCAATCATAGCATTTGTAAAGCGCACTACATACCCGTGAGGGTCTCAAGGCGCTAGGGGGGGATGCTGCTACTGTTCGAAGAGCCAGGTCTTGAGGAGTCTCCTGAAGGTTAGAAGGTCTTTGGTCTGCCGTAGGTGGATGGGAGGGTGTTCCATGTCTTAGCGGCGAGGTGGGAGAATGATCTGCCACCAGTGGTCACTCTTCGGCTGCGGGGGATGGTGGCGAGGGCATGGTCTGTGGAGCGGAGCTGGCGGGCGGGGGTGTAGAGGCTGAGTCGTCTGTTGAGGTACGCTGGTCCGGTGTCCTGGAGTGCCTTGTGTGCGTGGATGAGGAGCTTGAAGGTTATCCTCTTGTTGATGGGGAGCCAGTGCAGGTATTTCAGGTGGGGTATGATGTGGCTGCGGCGGGGGATGTCCAGGATCAGGCGAGCGGAGGCATTCTGGATGCATTGGAGTCGTTTCAAGAGTTTTGCCGGGGGTCCCTTTTTAGAGTGCATTGCCGTAGTCCAGTCTGCTGATGACGAGGGCCTGAGTGACCGTCCTTCTATTTTCGGTGGGGATCCACTTGAAGATCCTGCGAAGCATGCGGAGGGTGTTGAAGCAGTAGGAGGAGACGGCGTTGACCTGCTTTGTCATGGAGAGTGTGGAGTTGAGGATGACCCCTAGGTTCGTGCATGGTTAGTGGGTGTAGGGGGTGCTCCTAGTGCCGTCGGCCACCAGGAGTCGTCCCAGGCTGAGGGGGTGGAGCCGAGGATGAGGACCTCCATCTTGTCCGAGTTCAGCTTCAGTTGGCTGTTCCTCATCCAGTTGGCGACGGCCTTCATTCCTTCGTGGAGGTTGGTTTTGGCAGTGTGGGGGTCCTTGGTGAGCGAGAGGATCAGCTGGGTGTCGTCGGCATAGGAGATGATGTTTAGGTTGTGCAGTCGGGCGACGTGGGCGAGTGGTGCCATGTAGACATTGAACAACGTTGGGTTGAGAGATGAGCCTTGGGGTACGACGCAGATGAACTCGTGGCTTCAAAGCGGAAGGGGGGGAGGCGGATGCTCTAGGTTTTTCCGGAGAGGAAGGAGGTGGTCCAGTCCAGGGCCTTCTCTTAGATTCCGGCGTCATGGAGGCGTGCTCTTAGTGTGCGGTGGTAGACTGTGTCGAAACCGGCTGACAGGTCCAGGAGGATCAGGGCCGCAGTTTCTCCGTTGTCGAGCATGATCCTGATGTCGTCGGTGGCGGCGATGAGGGCAGTTTCGGTGCTGCGGTTGCTGCGGAACCCTGACTGGGATGGGTCCAGGATGTTGTTCTCTTCGAGGAAGCTGGTCTGTTGATTGTTGATGGCCTTTTTGATGACCTTCGCCAGGAACAGGAGCAGGGAGATGGGTCAGAAGTTCTTGAGGTTCTTGAGGTCCGCCTTGGGTTTCTTTAGTAAGGCGTTGATCTCTGCGTGCTTCCAGCTCTCCGGGAAGGTCGCTGTCTCAAAGGAGATGTTGATGGTTTTCTGGAGGTGGGGTGCAATGGTGCTGCTGGCTTTGTTGAAAATGTGGTGTGGGCAGGGGTCTTCCGGGTATCCGGAGTGGACGGTGTTCATGATCTTGATGGTGTCGTCGTCGTTGGTCCAGGTGGTTGGTGCGGGTGGTGGTCGTGGGAGCGGGGGTGTCGGATGTTGCCGGGGTGGTGACGGCGTCGAAGCTGTCGTGGATGTCTGCGATCTCGCGATGGCAGGCCAAAACCTTCCTTTTTAATACATATAATTCACCCCGGGTTAGGCCCTGGACAGTGCAGAGGGCAGAGTGCAGTGCATTTAAAATATTATACAAGTACTTTCTAGTTTTACATGTACTGATAGTGAAAAACTTCTGGAAGGCCCACCTTGCCCATAGGATAACATTGAAGTTACCTTATTACATTTAATAAGCTGCAACTTCCAATTGTGACCTGGTAGACAGTTCGAGTTTGGTGTTTAAAAAATTGTAATTAGTTACCCTCTTTAATGATAAAAGTTGGATTTTTAATCACAATTCTGTAAATGCCACTTATAAAAAGTTTTCATTTTCTTGTGCTAACCATTGATGCCTGCAGCCTGATCCTGGGTCTCATGACCTAGCAGTTTTGTATATTGCTTCCAGACAGTGAGACAAAGGGAAGATATGTGTTGACAGAATGTGCAACTCTGATTTAACGAAGGTGGAGCTGTCACTGACCACATTTGACAACAAAAGGATTTTGCCTGAGGGTCTGTAGCTAGCCTATTGTGACCACAGACAAGCTGTGGCCAGTGCAGGGAGGTATGAGATGCCTGACACCTCAGGGAGGTGGAACCCTCCAGAAGCTTTTCCAACTTCAAAGTAGGCAATGAGTATAAATATTGGACCATAGACTAAGGGTAGGCATAATTGGCAGAGTTCTTCTATGCAGAATTCCACGATAACTCCGTGAGACTCCCAATAATTAAAACAGAAACCTCATATACTTTTGGTAAAATAACAAGTATCTCTGTCTTTACATGCTAAAATGCATATAGTCATTTCACAAAAGTGAAAATGAAAATTTAGCAAGCAGTGAGAGAGGTGATGATTTTGGGATCCTTCCTAACCTAGGGAGAGAACCAAGCAGATGCCTTGAAAACAAAGAGCACATCTTGCTGAATGATTCGGTGGTGGTCCCATCCTCTTAGGACCACCCCAAGCACAGTTATGGGCAAAAATACAATCCCAACTAAAGGCCCTGCAAAGCATTATGGGACGAGATTAGCAGTGGGCAGTGAATATTATAGTATCCAATGTCAAAATAATTCTACAAAGAGCTGCAGTTCAACTAGTCGTTACTAGGTGTCCCTCACAAATCAAATGCAAAAGCATTGAAATTATTACATCAAGCTGCAGTTCAACTAGTCGTTACTAGGTGTCCCTCACAAGTCAAATGCAAAAGCATTGAAACCCATTCGTGAAGCTGCAGTTCCACTAGTCGTTACTAGGTGTCCCTCATGAGTCAAATGCAAAAGCATTGCCAGCCTGCTGCATGGATCAGACCCATTGAAAAGATCTGCATTGCATTGCAGCCTGTAGCCTCATCGGAACCAACACTGCGCAATGCATTTGCAGCACAGGCTCTCTTATCTCTAGTTGATGGCAGCCTTGATGACAATGCGGCACTCTGCATCACAGCCTGGCATCTCCCTGAAACCGATGCATTGCCCCAACTGCTCGGCACATCTTCGATGCTGGATTTCACATTGCAAGTCCTTGTCAATTAGCCCCTTGACGATGACGCAGGACCTTGCATTGCAGCCTCACCCCACCTTGGAAACGATGCATCACTTTGGCTGCGCAATGCATCTTCAACGAGGACCTTCACAACGTTCAGCAAACCAGGTTTTAAGGTACTTTGTTCAGCTGGTCTAACTCGGTCCTGGTAGCCGGTCCGTGCTCCATCGGGGTTGGCCTGAACTTGTGATTTTGTATTGGTCCAGTGCGACCAGATATCCACAGTTGGCGCCTTGTGCTTTTTTGCGCTACTTTCACTAAAATCTTTTAAATTGCATATCTGCGTTTCTACTGAGTGATTTGTGTTGTTATGGTCTTGCTTTATTTATTAAAGTAATACATATTTTTCTAACTTGGTGTGGGATCCTTTTTGTGTGGTGTTTTTCACTTATTACTGTTTGAAGTGTTGCACAAATACTTGACACATTGCCTATAGGCAAGCCTAACTTCTCTGTGCCAAGCTACCAGAGGGTTGTGCACAGATCATTTTTAGGCTCTTATCCTGACAAGGATTGTGGTCACTGCTTGACTAGGGCTCACACTCGAGTCAAACAACAACCCAATTTATTACAACATGTGACATCATTTACAGTTCTACAAACACATACACGCGCTCAACAACACATCATGATGGATCATGGCTCAAAATACACATGCACATGCACACACAAACACACACACACACACACACACACACACACACACACAATGACACATAAAGCAATAAGCACATGGTAAAATAGCATTTACTTTCCATCAATAATTCATGAAAAAACAGCAGTCAAACCCCCAATAGTGAAATACCAAACAGTTTCTGTCTGCATAGCGAACATCACCTCCCATTCATTGTGGGTGGAGAAATACACTGCACACCTGTAAAACTACACCTTCATGACTTTAACTTAACACCACTTTACAGTCAGACATGAGACTAGTCACTAATGTGTTGCACCAGTAGTGTACCTCCCATGATTCCAAGGATGATTTTTTTCCTTTGCCCTCACTTTTTTCAGTTTTCAAGCCTATGCTGCAGAGATCTAGATAGCTTTGGCAGAGCTCTCGACAACCATGACAGACACAAAGTTACATAGCAGAAGCGCAGAAACGACCATTCATGAGCAATCCTCCAAGAGGAACACAGTGCACCTCCATCATACTGCTGAAAGGAGCTTGAGCGGGGACAATGGCTTAGGAAAGAGGCTTCAGTTCTATGGGGGTTGGAGACTGCTGATTAAAAAAGCATGACTGGCCACCTGGAAGGTTATTGCTAGGTGGTTTACTGCACTCGAGACTAACACCCGAATGGGCTGGGAGTACTGCAGGTGAGTGGAGAACTACCACTGGCTCTGGATCTGGCTAAATGCCAGGATTCTAGCTAGGTCTGCCTAGGCCCACATCAAGCAACTCCACTGACCTGAATGGAAGAGATCGTCCTACATAAGACCAACCTTGAACTACTTTGCTAGCGTGAACAGGAGCATTGAGGTGGGTAATTTGCACACCTATACCTGTGGATTGCATGTTTTGTTATATCATGCATAAAGTGTACAAAAAACTATATAGACACCATATGCCTTGATTCACACTTATTCTGCCTAAATATGATGGATTAAATGCCATTCCATAGATGATGCAAAACCAAAGGGGATGATGGACGGAGTGTTGAACATTGCACGCACTCACCCCCAGTCAACTGATCTGGGTTTAGTCCATCATCATTCATTAGCTCACTTCGCCACCCCAGTTCAGACATGGCCATATGCAAATCAGTCTGACCCTGTGCCTCATGGGAACAGTCCAGCCCAAACTGCCAAGCCATGTGTTCCCTGGACCGGAAACAAGCATCATGGGACCGGTTTCTGGCTAATCAGCCATCATCAGCCAGGCTAGCTTGAATCCACTGGCAAAGTGAGCAAGGGACCCACGTCTGGGCATACCCTGCCAACTTAGGGTGAACAAAGCAAAACCAAAGGGGATGATGGATGGAGTGTTGAACAATGCAAGCACTCACCCCCAGTGAACTGATCTGGATTTAATCCATCATCATTCTTTAGCTCAATCCGCCACCCCAGTTCAGACATGGCCATAGGCAAATCAGTTTGACCCTGTGCCTCATGGGAACAGTCCAGCCCTAACTGCCAAGCCATGTCTTCCCTGGACCGGAAGCAAGCATCCTGGGACCGGTTTCTGGCTAATCAGCCGTCATTCATAGATGATGGCACAAAGGAGACTGGTTTGAGCAGAGTAGGATGAGCAGTGTGTTCATTTCATCATGTGCCTTAAATAGACTTTCAGACATTCACTTAAAGCCAATTATAACCAATAAAATACCACCTAAGGGAATATTTGCTTTTGAGTAGAAACCAGAAAATACTGCCTCACCTTTACTGCCTTGATGTCCTCTGGATCGGCATCCTCAAACAAAAAGATCATAGGCCATATCATGGACTTCTTCAGTGCCCATGAGCAGGTCCATAAGAATCGATGCACTGCTGTTTGAGAAACTGTGCTGCGTTTAATCCATACAGAATATCTATATGTATAAGTTTACACCAAATCAGCTGATCATTGAAGCAGCGGCAGAAGTTGCTATCGCAAAAGACCCTTCAGCTAACACTGTGCATCGTAATTCTTTACAGACTTTTCCCCTATAGCCACATAGAGCAGAATAATCCAGATCAGACTGTAAAAATACATTCATCAGCCCAGTTCTTTCTTAGTGACTCGAGGCAAAGAACAAGACAGTGTGACACTGACATGTAGTAAACGAGGGAAGGGTTCGAAGAATGGAGGTGTGGAGTAAAGATTTTTGAATGGGAGAGATCCCTGCCTCATCTGGGATTTCATGTCTGAAAGGAGACAGGTGTGGCACAGGTTTACTCAACTGTCGGGTGGGTGGTGGTTCGTGGGTGCAAATGAGGCCTGTGTAGTTGGCACTACCAACCATGGCCTTCAATCTTTTGCCTGGATACTTTCAACCCCGGAGACTGCTGAGCAGCAGGCTGTAGTATACGAGCTGGCACTCTGTAGGTATCCAGCAGCCTCCTCATCCTCTGCACTGCTGGAGGCCACTGAAATGGTGGCAGGCAGGAGTAGGCTTTTTTTTCTCAGGATTGCACATTGTTGTCCGCTCATGTATGGAAGGGCGCCATCATCAGGTGCATCATCCTAAGTGCAGTGATGGAAGAAACATATCTGTTACAACTTAGACTTTTTAAAGAGTGCAGAAGCATACTGGCTTTGATAGCTCTATACAATTTGATGTCCGTTTGATGGCACACATAGCACATTGACATAGACCAGCAGGACACAGCACTGGCAAATTTGGGTGTTGTGAGTAATGGCTTCTGCCTCCTTTAATCCCACTTGATTTTTCACTTTTGGGACTACTTTGTTTATTGTCTTCTGCTGTGAGTCTCTCTACCTGAGACTCACTCAGTGTAAGCCTTGTTACAATGGATAAAGAGTGCTAACAGCCAGTATCCACCTATTAAAATATGGTCTTCTGCTGTGCAGCTAGGGTGAGAGGGTCTGGGCTTGCAGCACATAAACACATGCACACGTGTGGGCTGAGTGTGTGAGATAGACTGTCACAGAGGAAACCCCTTAATAGATTGGTATTGTCCTGCACTGGCCTTATAAGTGGACATTAATAGTGTGAGTATGCACTTCTATAGTGCTTCACTGAAGTATGTAGAGTGCCTCACTGTACTGTACATTATGAGTGAAATCGGCACCAAACTACTGTGTTGTCTTGGTTGAGACTGGCCTGATTGCCCAATCCTATGGTATTTCAGGATCCCAATGCAGATTTGACTCTGACCTTAATTTTCACATATCTGAACTCCTTGGTGCTCTTCAAAATGTATTATTTTTCTCTGAGTCAGCTCCTAATTTGATTCTGATTTGAATCATCCTGCTGGGAATTGTTATTTACTCTGTTCGCAAGGGGGTGGACCAAATTCCTCCTCATAGTGCCATTTGCCATTAATTAGCACTGCTCCTGTAAGAGTAAAGAGTAGGGAGGGAATCTTCATGTTCTACTTACTTTTCACACTGCACCTTGTCTTGGATAGGTCAACCTTACAGAAGCATAGGAGGGTAGCCAGATCTCTGGAGACAGTGACCGAAGCGACTGCCCTTTGAGGCTTTGGTGGGAAATCACTAGGCAGCTGTGGAAGTTAGGGGCTGGGCTTAGGCTCTCACAGAAGGTCTTTCAACAGAGCACTAGAAGGCGACATCTCGGAAATTGCGAAAATGCTGTGCAGGAGCATTGGAGCAGGTGGAGTGATCATGTGTTACACTAATATTGGGCAGAGCTGCCTACCTTTTGGTCTGCACTTGGTGGAAGTGATTATGGAGAAATACCCAACTGGAGAGATGATGATAACTGACCCCCACAGAAAATATGGTCCTCCCAGTCAGTTCAGGCACATGTAAAATGAAAATGCTCCCCAGGGAGACCAGACCCCAGGGAGACGTTTTCTGAAGAGAAGGGGGATGTGTGTGGTTCTTCCATATACTTTGATTGGTCCCCATGTACCCCCATCACCCAGAGACTACCGCAAAGAAGAGGATCGATGAAAAATAAAACACTGAGTGCCACTGCACACTTTACTCCAGTTGGTGGGTTCGAGGGCTGCTTTACAGCTTGTGAATAGATAGAGAAAAGACTCATGCACCAAGTATAACCCTTTATTAACAATGTCGGAGTTAACAGTCATTATATGTATTAATGAAGGTCACTAATAATGCGTTATTGACAATGACAACGTTTACAGGGAACGACTGCATGTCTGAATGAATGTCATTGGAAGATGGTACCCTTCTTAGTGGTTTTAATTGTGTTGAATTTGTTTATAATGACATATTTCTGCTTTTACGAATGGGGTCTTGCGAAGCTCCATTCATTTTGAGGTAGACAACCCCTTACCTGGCTTTAAACTTCACAGACAGCAGCAAAATAAATGGAAACAGTCAATATTGCACTATATAATACCTCTGTAACACAGTACACAACATGGCGAGCAGGTTGATGAGAATAAGACTTAACAGTGAAGGCCTTGTACCTATGGATCTCATTCATAAGGGCATTAACAGTAGGACCATTGACCATGAGGTCATCAGCTCTAATTACAGGAAGAGAAAGGGCACCCAAAATGAGGGCAGTCACATTAATGGTAACAACAGTAAGTAATAGGCTTCATCAGTAATTAAACCCTCACTCCCTTCATATCCCTCCCTCCTTTATTTCCTCCTTATAACCCTGTTTTTCATTCACTAGTCTATCCTATCTCTCTACCGATCCCAGACATATCCCATCCACTTTCTTGCACATTCCCAATCCCTCCTTCACTCAATATGTCTTTCTCGGTCACTTCTTTTCTTCTTCCTTCCACTTAATATGTATCACTCCCTCGCTCCATATCTTTGACATAATATACTATCTATCACTCCTTATCATTCTCTTATTCCATAACCATCTCTTACTCACTCCTGCTCTTACTATATGTCTCTTCCCAGACCCTAACACCCTTTTTCACAGCTTTTTCACCTGAACTTCTGCTTTTTTAGATCTATGCCAACCCTGCCTCTGGCACGCTCTACTCAGGTCCTTAACAGCTACTTTTCATGACAATGACACACACCTACATTCAAATGAACAGACCTTGAAGTTTAATTTTCTTTTACAACTCCACACTTTCTTGAATCAACAGCAATATTCTCTCCCTATTAATATGGTCAGTTCTGATCATTTTCTTAAGGTGCGTTATAGACTAGGTCCCAGGCAAAATGATTCAACTATTTGAGAATCTCGGCCACCAAGGAAAGAACCTGACACAATATAAAACGTGTGTGTGTGTGTGTATGTTTGGTTGTAGCTCTGGAAACTGGCAGTTTTGTAATACATTCTCAAATCCTGGATCAAAATGGCAAAGACTGTCTGTGACCTGTATGCTATTCTGTTCTTCAAACCAAAACACTTGATCTGTCTATAGCCATTGGCCACCCTAACCCCAAAATATAAACTCCAAGCTAAACAAATGAACTGCATTATCAAGCTACGACAAGCAAGAGTTTTTGCAGTTTGGGAAAACCATATATTCAAAGCTAAATTTCCTGGAAGACTATGTGGTCATTGTTCCTCTATGCTGCAAACTACAGGAAAAATAGATGACAGCAACAAAATCCTACCAGATGATGACAATAACTATTTCTGTGACTAACCATTTTAATAGTGTTTCTGTTTACTTGTATATGTCATTTTATTTTGGTTAAAAATGAAGAAAGCTTGCACCCCCATCAACAGTTCTCTTTTGCCAAGGACCCTTATTGAAATCTCTACCGTCACGATCACAAACTTTGCCGATGGAAATCCAAAGGAAGGGAGAAGAAGCCACTGAACTGTCACTTATCTAATCTAGAATCATGATGTTTTGGTGCTAAATGCAAGTGCAGTTGGGGCTGTTGGAAGATAGTTAAAGTAGTTCTTAAAGAAGAAGCTTTTGTGTTTTCGCTAGAGATTTGCTTTTAATCTAAAGAAGGATGAATGGGCGTCATAGAATGGGCAATTTGAAGCAGTAACTTCAAACCACCAGTTTGTTATTTGTGTATTTTGCGATGGAAACCAGTCAGGCATTGTTGATCAGAATGAATTTGATGAGCTGTTATTGATATCCTGTTGAGAAGGCAGATGGCGATGGGATTGAGAGTTGCTTTGAGGTTAATGTAAGACGTCTTTTATTTGCTTCTCCCATCTGCTGTAGCCAGTGAAAGTCCTTCAAGGTGTGTTTGGAGTGAACTTTTGTTGGGAAGCTGAAAACTATTTTGGCGTTCTTGTTTGGGTGTATTGTAGTTTGATAAATTGAAAATGTCATGGTCAGAATACAGGTATTTTTTAAACTCCATTCTAGATGGAATTATATCCTGGTAGAGAGAGAGAAAGAAGTTGGAAGGAAATAAACAATATTTTCGACCCAGTAAAGTTCCTATCAGAAACTGTTGGTTGAGTAGGGTGTTTAACCCTGCTCAAACAACAGCCACAATCCCTGTCAGGGTGAACCAATAAAGTCACTAAATTAACCAGGGTTTAGCCCTCTGGTAGTTTGGCACAGAACAGTCAGGCTTAACTTAGAGGCAATTTGTAAAGTATTTATGCAGCACACAAACTGTAATAAGGTGAAACAGGACACAAGAAACATCGAACAAAATTCCAATCAGTAGACCCATAGTTATGAATTTTAAAATTTTAAGGTAAAAACTAGTGCCTAAAAGATCAAATCACCAACTGTGTACATCTAGTCCGGCGAGAATGGCAACGTCGAAAAATATGGCAAAATGCAAGGGAGCACGAGACGATACAAGAAGTGGATTGGGCCCGGTCGGCGCTTACCTTCGGACTTAGAACAAATTACAGCTAAAATGTCTTAGAAGGTTGAGGTTTAGTGAGGCAAGGTTGCAGGCAGTGTCTGAGGACAAGGCGTTGTCGGGGAGATGCTGGACGAAGTCACAATGAAGATTTCCATGAACAGACTTGTCTCTTTTTTGAGAAGTTGAAAAACCCCTGTTGGGATGAGGTTGCAAGTTGTAGCCAATGAGTGTTCCAGAGGGCTGGATAACCCTTCTGCAAAGGAGAAGATTCTAGAGAATTCCCTTTGAAGTGCATGGAGTTTCCAGGTTCCCATGCCCTGGCTCCAGCCTAGCTGCATGAACAATGTAAAGTCCTTTGTGTGAAGGCAGGGCACAGCCTATTGATTTGCAAGTGGGGCTGTATCCAGCTCTGTTGCACCCATCTTGCTAGTGATGGTCCATCGAGGTACACCTAATCCCTCTTTTGTGTGGCTGCCTGCGAGCAATAAACATAGTCAAACTGTCAACTACTCCAATCAAGTGTCCCAGGAACAGCTTGTAGGCACTAAGGGGCAGATTCACAAGCCCCTTGCGCTACTTTTGCGTCACTTTTCCCATGTTAAAAGTGACGCAAAAGTGGCGCAAGGGGCTTGTAAATCTGTCCCTAAATTTGGAAGGAAATGCCAATTTTCTAAAAGTGATAATTAGTGACAAAAGGGGAAAAACCATAGACGCAGTTGAGACCTGGCTGGATATAGTAACATACAACAATGTCTCAACTTTTCTGCGAATCCCTTGAGAAAAAATGTGATCTCTTAAACTGTAGGACGGTGGCTCTAGTGAACTCAATGGAGGGGCTTAAAGATCTGGGAGCAGCTAAAGCTGATATTACTACACTTAAGAAAGATGAGGCCGTGCTCCGAGACAGACTAGAATCATTGGAGAATAACTCCCAATGTAATAATCTACGCCTCCTGAATGTACCAGAAGGAAAGGAGGGGGGATCTTAAAACCTTTATAGTTACTCTCATAAAAGAATCGGCTCTGATCGATGTCTCAGAAGAAGACTTGATGAGAGACATACAAAGAATCCATAGGGACCCCTTCAGGAGGCACCCAACCGAACAAAACCGAGAAAGATCTTAATCAATTTCCTGACTTTTTCATTGAAATAGCGAATACTAACAGCTGCCCTTAAACAGAAATCACTGAAACCCAGAGACTTTGCCTTCGAGATTCGATTGGATCTCTCACGGGTCACTTTAGATTGACAATGGGAGCTAGGCAGGAACATGGAGGATTTTAAGAAACTGGGGGCTGTTGTCCAACTAAAATTTCCGGCACAACTGAAAATCATGTTTAATAATAAAATGTATAACTTGAAAACAGTGCAAGAGGCGGAAGACCTTTTGGAAAATTTTAAATAGCCCTCCTGAAGAGTATCTTAGCTGGATAACCATTTTCACATATTGATGGTTGATTGAGATGCGGATAATTTTATTGTGATGGGAAGCATTCACGAATTCACATTTATAAGTACATATCAGTCAACATATTATATGAAGTAACTAGAGTCATAGACTGAACTAACTCAATAGTATAGGGGATAGTGCATAAAGTATGAAGTATGGCAAGACGATTCTGGAAACAACATTAGAAATAGCAGGAGTCTCTCAGCCACATTCGGATTATAATTATTGGTAACAGTTAAAAACAGGGTAGAGTGGGGCACACTGGTAGGCAGAATCTGGACTTAGTACAAGTAAATGGGGTTGGGTTCTCCAGGGGGAGGAGGGTAGGGATCAAGGGTAGGGACGGGGAAACACAGGTTGGGGAGCATAAGGGTAAAAAAGAAAAAAAGAAAAATTCTCAATCGCCTTTTAACCTAGTAGTTTCTTTTCGGCTAT
Organism: Triturus cristatus; assembly: GCF_964204655.1. Taxonomy (NCBI): domain Eukaryota; kingdom Metazoa; phylum Chordata; class Amphibia; order Caudata; family Salamandridae; genus Triturus; species Triturus cristatus. Next base: position 482,702,511 of record NC_140584.1, on the reverse strand, counting down.
TGTTTTTGGTCTGGTGTCGATATCTTGAAAGATGGTGTATAACAGTCACTGGTTTTAAATAATCAGAAGAGAGCGTGACCACCCTCTCCTTGACGAGAGGTCAGCAACAGGAAGGAGGTTTGTCTGCTACTGGTAGGCGGGTGATAGAATGTGGGATCTCTACCTCGAAGGCCTACGTCTCAAATTGAGTAACAGTGGCGACTTCCTAAACTTCATAGTTGTCTGGGGTTGGAGGAAAATGAGGGGGAAAAAAACAAAAAAAAACCATGTCGCAACAGGTAATAGTTAATAACTTATTTACACAGATAAAAGGATTCCAAAGAAAAATAGTTAGAAACTTCAAGGATTGAATATTGCAGTCTGTATTTTCAAAGTAGGAACAAGAATAACTTGGAGAAAGCATTAATGTTACTCCATTAAAAATGCAATAGGTATATGGTGGACATATAGGGCCATATTTACAAGGAACTAATGCAGCACGGTGGCGCAAGCCATTTAACTGCGCTGCGTTTCTTCTGGAGCAAATGGATGCATCATATTTACAACAAAATGATGTATCCCTGAGCTCTTCCCTACGCTGGCGCACAATTGGATGTCATGTGCCAATGCAGGCAACCATGCACCATGGTGCAAGGGTGCCTGCATTGGTGTCCTTTCCTGCACAAAAACAATCATGAGAGGTGTTTTCCTCTTTCTTTGTGTGCTGCAGAATGCAGCATGCATTTAGGATTTAGGGTTTAGGATTCTGACGCATTCCCAGGATTACGAAACATTGTAAATCTGGGAGTGCTGCAGAATCCATGGGTGTTACGTGGGATCACCCACAGCAACACCCATGGAATGCCCCTTTCAAACAAAGTGCTGCGCGAAAAGGGGTCGTATTTTCAAGGGCATGAAAAGCCATGCAGGGTGGCTTTACGTGTCCTTGTAAATATGGTGCATCACACTGCGCCACCAATGTGTCACAAAGAGTGACGCCCCGGCATCGTAAGGGGCTTGTAAATATGCCCCATAGTGCTTCATTTAGAAAACTGTGAACGCCGCATGTGAAGCATGTGAAAAGGTTAGTTATTAGTGAGTGGGAATTGATTTAAAATGATACATAACATGCATAAAAGTGAAAATTATTTATCAAAATCCGCTGATTCCTGTCAATGGAGTTTCTAACTACATAACTTTAGGTGATCATCAGGAATGAGATTGCACAGAAGAGTACCAGAGACTAGATCTTCTGTCTGATTAGGCATTTAATCATGCAGCCTCTGGAGAGAGAGTGCTTCAAGACAAGACCTGGGGCAGCCGGTATTGGCCGGAATAAAACACATATCAGTTGCTTGAGGAGCCACTAGACTGCGTGCAAAGGGAGGCTGCAAAGATACTGGGAAGTACCCCGGGGCAAGGGGAGTTAAACGCCAATTAGCCCAGGGATGGGTATTTTGAAACCCAAAAGACAGAATAAAAGGAAAGGCATGTAGAAAACACTTTTTACCCCTAGTTGAGAGGTGTATAATTGAAAAAGCCAAAGTAAAATTATTACAGTGATTACAATATATACACACAACTTTACAGTGGCAAAGATACAAAATAAATCTAGAGAAATATATACATATGGTACATATATTCACTTTAAACAATTACTTTTGTCTGGTCAGCTGAATGGGTATACAAGTACCAAACAAGGTCAGACAGTCACCGTATTGTTCCACTCCTCAAGTGTGTTCAGGCCATGGTTTACAGAATTGCAGCATGTGATCCAGCGGCATTTGCACCACCCTAGTAATTGGGACAGACGGTTGGTCAAAAACCTGCCACATGAAATTAGTCTCTGTATGGTTCAAGGCAATGAAATGCGAGACAAGAGGGGCATTTTCCACTTTGCACCTAACACTACTCTTGTGTTGTATGGTCCGTTTTCATTTGTGTCGTTTGGCTAATGAAGATGAGGTCTCAAGGGCAGTGTATGGCATAAATGACCTTGGATGTTCCGCAGTTGCTTAGTTGTTTTAACGGCAAAGTTTGTGTGCCTACTTTTAATTCTTTGGTGTTAAAAGTTAAAGGGCATACACTGCAATTTTGCTACTTGAAATGTAGCACCACCAGTGGCAAACCCCAGGTTGTCGTGCGGGATTGATTGTTAATCGTTTTAGGATTCCAGGTTATAGCATGTACCAAATGGTCCCCCAGGTTATTGCCTCTTTTGTAAGTGAATAAGGGAGGTTCCGAAAAGGGTGACTGGGTAAATAGACTTTCCCCGTTTCTTTTTATTACCTTACTGACTTTGTTGCTCGAGGGGCCAAAGGTGGAAATGAATGGTATACATTTGTTGGGGGTGAGTCTGGTTTTGGGGGTGAGTAGTATCTCCTTGGGCGTTTCCAGGTGCATTTAAGGGCGCTTGAGACTAGCCGGCGTGGGTAGCCTCTGGATGTTAGTTTGTCTGCCTCCAAAAGCAATCTTTCTACCATTTGTAATTCCTCTGGAAATGGAGGAATTGTCCGTATGGTAGCCCATCTCGCAGGCCTCGGGGTGAGTAATATCTCCTTGGGCGATTCCAGGTGCATTTAAGGGCGCTTGAGACTAGCCGGCGTGGGTAGCCTCTGGATGTTAGTTTGTCTGCCTCCAAAAGCAATCTTTCTACCATTTGTAATTCCTCTGGAAATGGAGGAATTGTCCGTATGGTAGCCCATCTCGCAGGCCTCGGGGTGATTGCTTCAATATAGCAGAAGCGTGTTACTTTCAGTGGGCAGTGATGTCCCTATATCATCATCATGTGTTTGAATAGTGAGGTCCAGGAGAGCTAGGTTTTCCCTCTTGGCATCAGAGACGAATCTAAGATGTGTTTGTTTTGCAGTAAGCCATTCAACAAAAAGGGGTAGGGAGTCCATTTTGCCATGCCAGATGAGCAAGATATTGTCTATGTAATGTTTCCAGAAGCTAGTTTGATTGTGGAAGGGATTGTCCTGGGTAAGGATCTTGGTTGTCTCTAGTTTGTGCAAATAGAGGATGGCAAAATTCAGAGCAAAACATGCTCCGGTGGAACACCCTTTTTTTGCAAATAAAAAGTTGAATTGAACAGGAAGAAGTTCAATCACAAACTCTGTAGGGATCCTCATGGGATTGGGATGTGTATTTAACAGATCTCGAATAATTTTCAGGCCCTCCAATTGGGGGATTTCGTATATAACGACTCTATGTCTAGCCCCACCATGAGATCGGAATTGGTGTAGAAGGCTCTGTCTTCAATTTGGCAAATTAGATCCATACTGTCTTTAATGTATGTGTCCATCAAGGGAACAAATTCCTATATTATAGAATCAATGTAATCCCCTAAGGGCTCCAAGTCTAAGCCACAACCTGAGACAATGGGGTGTTCCAGGGTGTTGTGTGCATCTTTATGTATCTTGGGTATTACACATATAACAGGTGTGTGGGAGTGTGTGTTATTGAGGCAAAAGTGTTCCTTGTCTGTTATAATGCCCTGTTCCAAAGCTCCGTCAGTTACCCTCTTGATGCGTGATTGGATTTCAGGTAAAGGGTCAAAGGGTAGCAGGCAGTAATGATCAGTGTCTGTATCACAGTGCTGTATTTTCCTGAGTCCATGATGAGAATTCCTAACCTCTTGTCAGTCCATTTGATCACTAAATCATGATTAGTCTTGAGTGATTCCAAAGCTTGTTTTTCTGACAGTGAGAGATTATATGGGACACATTAAAAATGTTGCTTAATTTCCATCAACTCCTGCAATAACAGTTTCACGAATGCAAGGATTTCTGGTAGCATGGACGAGGAAGGCGGAAGAAATGAGGAAGGGAGAGGGAAAGGTGAGTAGTTAGGAATTCAGTCTGAGGGTTTATTAGCAAATAAAAGTCTTAATTTGATACGTCTGAAAAATGTAAGTAGTTCTGAGTGTACGTTAAAGAAGTATCTGCGTTCTGTGGGAACAAATGATAATCCCCTGTGTTAGACCTGGCACCTTGGTGTTAGTCTCCCTTCCACTTTTTGTCGCTGTGCCTCATGTGTTTTGCTGGTGTTAGTTGCTCAGAGCACTGTGCCACTGCCCACCAGTGCCACAGTGCAAGTGCTCCCTATTTAAAATGTATATGTTGGTTGGATTCCATGATTGGCTTATTTGGTTTACTGTCAGACCCCAGTAAAGTGCACCAGGAGTGCCCAGGGCTTGTAAATACAAATGCTGCTGGTGGGCTTGCAGCACTGGTTGTGCCACCCACTGAAGCGGCCTAGTAAAATGTGTCTAAGGTCTGCCATTGCAGAACCTGCGTGCAGTCTGGTACTGTCATGCTGACTGGGCAAGTGCACCCACTACCCAGTCCCTAAACCTTCCCTTAACTTCATATTAGTCACCCCTATGGTAGGCCCAAGGGCAGGGTGCATTGTAAGCATAAGGTAGGACAAGCCCTGATGTGTGTGGCATGTCCTAATAGTGAATTACAGCCATTTTCGTTTTTCACTATTGAAAGGCTACCTGTTCTCCATAGGCCAGAATGGGCTGTTAGAATTGTTACATCCTATGATCTTAACAGACCCAGGGAACATGGTAGAAAATCGAGTTTAGTATGCCGGAACTCAGAATAATAAAATACATCTTTTAGTAAAGTTTATTTTAATATTCTGTGTTTGCAAATACCACTTTTAGAAAGTTGGTATTTGCTTTCCGAACCATTTCAGCCCTCCTCTGCTATGATGTGTATCTGCCTGTCAGGTTTGTGTGAGTGACAGGGCTGGGGAAACCCAGAGGGGCAGGACTAGGTAGCCTGGTGGTGAATGGAGAGATTGACATCCAGATGGGTGGGAGGAGTGCACCTGGACTCTAAATAGGGCTGTGATCTGCCACCACAATGCTGGCTCCACCTCCTGTGGAGCGGCTGATGTCTCTGCCCTGCACCCTGAATAGAAAGGCAGAGTCATGTCAACAAAGTGCTCAAGAACTGGTTTGGACTGGGCAAAGGCCCCTCTACCCCAGAGGAACAAAGTAATTAGGGGTATAAGTATTGGGACCCTGCTCCCAAGAAATTCGATCCTGCTTAACAAGAAGAACCTCTGCCTGAGGAAAAGGAACCGGGAAAGCTGTAAGGAGGAGTACTGTCCCTGACCTGGGGGATTGGCCTGCAGTGGTTGCCTTGCTGCTGAAAGGAGAGGAGAAAAGACTACAAAGACTTTATTTCAACTTGTGCTTAAAAGATCTCCAAGGGCTTGTGCTGAGCTTGCCCCCTGAACGAAGTCCCAGGACCAGTGGACTTCACCCTCCAGCTCCCCAGAGTCTTTTGGAAGTGCCTGCTGCTGTTGTTGGGCCTTCTGAGGGACTGCGTGTCGCAAGGAGCTGGAAGCGCGAATCAAGAAGGAGAAGCGTGCCGCCGTCGGAGCTGTTGTCGTTGCATCTCGCAAAGGGTGTCGCCGCTGCAGCATCGCATCGAGCGGAAGCGTCTCGCATCATTCCAGAAGTGTCTCGCAATGCCGAAGAAGCGTGTCGCCATCGCAGGAATCGTAGCTGACGCATTGCACCGCATCAAAAGAAGAGTCTCGCATCGAGGAAGAAGCGTGTCGCCATCGCAGCCATCGTAGTTTTCGCATTGCACCACATCAAGAAAAGCCCCTCGCATCCACGGAGAAGCGTGCCACCGTCGGAGCTGCTGTCGTCGCATCACGTAAAGGGGTGACGTCGCTGCAGCATCGCATCGAGCGGAAGCGTCTCGCAAACGTCGGAGAAGAGTGCCGCTGCCAAAGCCGCTGTCATCGCATCGCGTAAAGGGGTGACGCCGCTGCAGCCGACGCATCGAGACGAGTCTTCTCGCAACATCGGAGAAGCGTAACGCCTCTGGAAGATCTTCACTTCTTTATTTCTTTGCACCAAAATCTTCATCGCATCAGCATCATTGCAACCCTTTCGTTGCCATGCATGTCGCATCTAAGGTACATTGACTTAAAGTGTCGCATTTAAGAACTTAAGAGAACTAAGCAAACTTCTACAATCTAAGTAACAGTATTATGTATTTTTGTCGTTTAATGGTCTTGTGGTAACTCTATATAAAGAATCCTTATTTTTAATATAAAAACCTGTGTGGTGTCCATCTGTAGTGTTGTCCCTTGGTTACTGTATGTGTTCACAAATGCTTAACCTATAACGCTCTGAGATAAGCCTTGTCTGCTCGCGCCAAGCTACCTGGAGGGTGAGCAGGGGTTATTTTAGGAGTGTAACCCCTTACCCTGACTGGAGGAAAGGTTCCCTGCTTGTCACAAGTACCTACCTGTGCCAACCAGAGAACCCGGATTCTAACATTGTTGGTCAGCGGTGAGGATTCTGGACTTGCATTTGTGACTCATGTACAGTAATTGGTGAACACTACTTAGTGAGTGCAGACCTTAAACGCAACCAATATTTGTTGGTAGATTTCTTTTGGGACTGTCCATTCTTTTAGCACTGCCAAGCTTAACCATGGTGGAGAAAGCAGCATCCATAGTCTCTGTTAATACTGAATTTGAATGGGAAGAAGAGAAACTGGAAAGCTACAAGTTATCACAGCTGAAATTCTTTTGCAAGAAATTTAATGTTTGCACTACAGGATGTAAAAACAAGGCAGAGTTCTACAAGGCGCTGAGGGCCTGGGTAGAAGCAAGGAATGCCACTGATGATAATAATGCAGAGGAGCAGCTGGATGGGCCAGTGGGTCCAAGAGGAAGGAGAATCCCTTCCCCTGCAGGTAGCAGTGTTTCTAGTAAAAGTTTATCTCCAGAGGAGTTGGCAGACAGGAAGGAAACCAGAGCTCATGAGATAGAGATGGCGAAACTAAATGGACAACTGGCAATGGAGCAAAAAAGGCTGGAAATGGAAGAGAGAAAAAGCCAAATGGAGCATGAGATGAAAATGAGGGAGCTGGAGTTGAAAGCCCAGGGCTTGGGAAGCACTCCCTCTGGTGGCAGCACACCCCCAGTGCAGGTAGAGTCCAGAGTGTACATACCCAAAGATGTAGTGAAGGAATTTTTCAAAATGATGACATAGGGCAGTGGAACCTACTAAGTAGCCATGTCCTCCCACCGGGTCCCTGAGAAGGATTGGGGAGCGGGGTTGTGGTGGCGGTTCTTGAGTGAAGGTGTGGGACACACTGCTAGATTTGCCCTCAGATTTGCATAACTCTTACCCTAATATGAAGGATGCTTTAATGGCTAGGTATGGGTTAACCCCTGAAATGTATAGACAGAGGTTCAGGGGTTGCACTAAGATTCCCAATTGTATGTATGTGGATAATGTGACTTTTTTTTGCAGAGCACTGGATGGTTGGGTGAAGGGTAGCAAGGTTGATAATTTTCAAGGGCTTCTTGATTTAATGGCATGAGAGCACTTGTCCAGTAATTGTTTTCCTGAGCTACTCCAGCACCTGATTGATAGTAGGCTGACTAACCCTAGGAAGCTTGCTGAGGAGGCGGACCGCTGGGTCAGTACCAGGGTCCACAAGGGTCCCGTGGGAGACTCCGCCAAAGGTGGGCAGGGTCCCCAGCAGAAGAGCGGGGGGGACAAGGGTAAACAGAGGGAGTTCCAGAGGAGGCCCCAAATAATCCCCAAGGGAACCAAGGGAAAGGTTCTCAGCCTCCCCCACCCCAGAAACCGACTGGGGCCCCGACAGGTACCCCTGTTAAAAGAGGGCCCCCAACCTGTTACAGATGTGGTGAGCTGGGTCATTTTGCCAATGATCCCAAGTGTCGCCAGTTTGGTAAACCAGCACTCCCTGGTGCAACCCCCCGGCAGACGGCTAGTGTAGCCCTGGGTGGAGAGATGGGTGTGCAAGGTGGGTGGGGTTCAGTAGAATTGTCCCTGGTCTCATTAGGAGACCGTGAAGTGGTCCCCAAAACCCAGCTGCCTGAGAACACTAAAAAATACAGGCAGTGGGTGACCATAAATGTCCATAGGGTGGAAGCTCTCAGAGACACAGGAGCCAGTGTGACGGCTGTCAAGCGCCACCTGGTGTCTCAGGAGCAGGTTGTCCCAGGAGCATTCTATCCGGTTGTTGCCGCCGACAACACCGAGAGTCACTGCCCGGTGGCTCAGGTTCCCTTTCAGTGGGGGGGGTCTCTGGTACTCTTCAGGTAGCTGTGAGGCCCGCCATGCCTGTAGACTGTCTGTTAGGGAACGATCTGGAGAGCTCACCTTGGGCTAAGGTGGAGCGGAGTGCTCACCTGGAGATGTTGGGTATGCCAGATTGGGCGTGTGTCACCACACGGTCCATGACAGCGGGTAGAGGTGCTCAAGACGACCTGGAGCCTGAGAGGGAGGCCCAGGAATCGGCCTTAGGGAGAAGAGGCAGGGAGCACGGGAAACCGGTCCCCGAAGTTCCCACGGTCCAGGAGGAAGCAGACCTTGAGGGGGATGCCCTGGAGCCTACAGGGGAACAGATAGCTGAACTGGGGGACCTGCCTGAGCTGACCCATTGGCAGCAAGAAGGAGGACCCTCCAGGGAGGAATTCTGCAGGGAGCAGAAAGAGTGCCCTTCTCTCGTGGGTATGTGGCAGCAGGCCTGGGTCAGCCCGTGTGCTGGTGGTACCCCAGCGCTTCAGAGCCTTCCTACTGGGGCTGGCTCACGATGTGCCATTAGCAGGACATTTGGGGCAGGACAAGACCTTTGAAAGGCTTTTCACCCACTTCTTTTGGCCCCAAATGTGCAGTAGTTCAGACACTCACTGCAGGACTTGTCAGACTTGCCAGGCAAGTGGGAAGAGTGGAAGGAAGCAGAAGGCTCCACTCCAGCCATTCCCTGTGGTCGGTACCCCATTCCAGCGAGTGGGGATTGACATTGTAGGGCCCCTGGACCCCAGGACAGCGATGGGCAATAGGTTCATCCTGGTCCTGGTGGACCATGCCACCCGGTACCCGGAAGCCATCCCTCAGAGGACAGTGACGGCCCCCGTGGTGGGACGTGCGCTGATGGGAATTTTCTCCCGAGTGGGATTCCCTCTAGAGGTGGTGTCTGACCGAGGTACCAATTTCATATCTAAGTATATGAAATCCATTTGGCAAGAGTGTGGTGTAACCTACAAGTTCACCACACCTTACCACCCCCAAGGAAACGGGTTGGTTGAGAGATTCAACCGAACCATAAAGGGCATGATAATGGGTCTTGAGGAACCCATGAGGCGTAAGTGGGACGTCCTCTTACCATGCCTTCTCTTTGCGTACAGAGAGGTGCCACAGAATTCTCTAGGGTTCAGTCCCTTTGAGCTTCTGTACTGACACCCAGTGAGAGGACCTCTAAGTCTGGTCAAGGAAGGCTGGGAGCAATCTCCCAGGAAACCTCTCCAGAATGTATATAGCTACATGCTGGCCTTCAGAAACCAGACTAGGCATTTCAGGGAACTTGCTGAGGCAAACCTGGAAGCCAGCCAGGAGGAGATGAAGCGTGGTACGACCAGAATGCCACTCTGGTAGAGCTTCAGCCTGGACAGAAGGTATGGGTCTTGGCCCCAGTGGAGCCCTGTGCGCTCCAGGATAAGTGGACCGGTACCTTTGAGGTTGTGGAGTGCAAGAGCCCTGTCGCCTATTTGGTGAACTTGCGGTCTCCAAGGAACCCCTTGAGGGTCCTTCATGTCAACCGCCTCAAGCCCCACTTGGAGAGGTCCCAAGTGGGCATGCTCTTAGCGACAGATGCTGGGATGGAGGAGGAGACCAAGCCTCTTCCTGACCTCCTGTCAGCCAAGGAGCAAGATGGGTCAGTGGATGGTGTCATCCTCTCTTTCACCCTGACCCCTGAGCAACAGAACGATTGTCGCCAGTTACTGGGACAATTCTCTGACCTGTTTTCCCTGATTCCCGGTGTCACTGATTGGTGTGTCCATGATGTGGACACTGGGGATAGTACACCTGTGCGGCACAAGGCCTACAGGGTGACTGACAGGGTAATCAAGGAGGAGGTCTCCAAGATGTTTGCCCTTGGGGTAATTGAGTCCTCAAGCAGTCATTGAGCCAGCCCAGTGTTCTTGGTCCCAAAGGCTGCAGCGCCGGGAGCCACACCCGAACTCCGGTTCTGTGTGGACTACAGAGGACTCAATTCGGTCACCAGGACTGACGCACACCCCATCCCCAGAGCTGATGAACTCATAGATCGGCTGGGGGCTGCCAACTACCTCAGCACGTTTGATTTAACATCTGGGTATTGGCAGATCGCCTTGACCGATGGGGCCAAAGAGAGGTCAGCAATTTCCACCCCTGATGGGCATTACCAGTTCCGGGTTATGCCCTTTGGGATGAAGAATGCCCCTGCCACCTTCCAGAGGTTGGTCAACCAGGTGTTGGTTGGGCTGGATTCGTTCAGTGCCGCCTACCTGGATGACATCGCAGTGTTCAGCTCCACGTGGGAGGAACACCTGCGCCACCTCTGTGAAGTGTTGATGGCGCTGCGGAGGGCAGGCCTCACGATCAAGGCGAGTAAGTGCCAGATCGGGCAGGGTTCAGTGGTGTACTTGGGGCACCAAGTTGGGAGTGGCCAGGTGGCACCCCTTCAACCAAAGATAGAAACCATCCTGAATTGGGAGTCGCCCAAAACCCAGACAGAGGTGAGAGCCTTCCTAGGTCTCACCGGGTACTACAGGAGGTTTGTCAAGGGGTATGGAACATTGTTGCCCCCTTGACAGCGCTGACTTCAAGGAAGCAGCCCAGGAATGTGATTTGGACTGACACCTGTCAGAAATCTTTTGAGGCCCTGAAAGCTGCTATGTGCACGGCGCCCGTGCTTTTGGCTCCCAACTTCTCCAAAGAGTTTATCGTTCAGACAGATGCTTCAGAGCATGGTGTGGGGGCTGTTCTTTCACAGATCAATGAAGAGGGCCTAGATCAACCTGTAGACTTTATCAGCAGGAGGTTACTACCACGGGAACAGAGATGGAGTGCTATTGAGCGTGAGGCATTTGCTGTGGTCTGGGCGCTGAAGAAGCTAAGACCCTACCTGTTTGGGTCTCACTTCCGGGTTCAGACAGACCACAGGCCCCTCAAATGGTTGATGCATATGAGGGGTGAGAATCCAAAGCTGTTGAGGTGGTCCATTTCCCTACAGGGTATGGATTTCACAGTGGAACATCGCACTGGTACAGATCACGCCAATGCTGACGGTCTGTCCAGATTTTTCCACCTTAGTGATGAGGAACTCCCTGGGGTAGGGTAGTTCTCCCCACTATTCAAATGGAGGGGATACGTGTTAGACCTGGCACCTTGGCGTGAGTCTCCCTTCCACTTTTTGTCACTGTGCCTCATGTGTTTTGCTGGTGTTAGCTGCTCAGAGCACTGTGTCAATGCCAATCAGTGCCACAGTGCAAGTGCTCCCTGTTAGACCTGTCAGCCCTTTGGGTGGTCCCTCCTCATCATTATTTATTTTGTCCCACTTTTGCCTCAAACCCTATTTGAATTTTTCCTTTTTGGGAACCACCAGACTTTTTCGTGTTGCTGCAGATTCAGGGAGCCATTTTAGCTACCCCTGAAACTTCTGTCTGAGGGCCTGGAGCACAAAATGGTGGCCACCTGTGACATCACCAGCATCCACTGGAACCTACTAGCACCTTCCAGAACATTCCAGAACCCTGTGACCGTTGGAGGCGGTTTAGAATGTTGGGAAGCTAAGACAGAGAGTTGGCAGTTGGAGCTGGCAGTTGGCACCTGACTGGTGAAGAGTGAGCAGCAGAAACCTGAAGGAGGAAGGAGTGAGGCAGCAGGGGTGGAAACTTGTGCCTGGAGTGGGGTCCATAAACCCACCCTTGATACTAGTCCCTACTGACTGAGCCCAGCCTGGAGCCCTGAGTGGGAAGAAGCAAGGAAAACCATCTAAGGACCTGGACAGCAGGAACAGGCCTTAGAAGTCAAGGAAGCAAGTACCTGACCTGTTTATTGGTTTCCCTGGAGCCGGACGTCGAGTAGCCTGGAGTCCTGGAGCCTGAGGTGGAGAAGCGGCGCTGACTGGAGAAGCAGACGTCGTGCCCAGAGCAGCCAGAGATCGTGTGAGGGCGCCGACGGAGGACGTGAGGTGTACCAGAGGTCGAGGAGGAAGTTAACCAAGGTCGAGGGAGCGGTGTCGACGGGGGAGTGAAGTCCTCCCTCCGGAGTCGCCGGAGACCGAGGTGAAGTGTACCGGAGGTCGGGAGTGAGGATCGCACTCCGGAGTCGCCGGAACCTGAGAGAAGCGTGCCGGAGGTCGGGAGTGGAGGTCGCACTCCGGAGTCGACGGAAACCTGAGGAGAGGAGCACCGGAGGTCGGGAGTGAGGATCGCACTCTGGAGTCGCCGGAAGTCGACATCGAGCCAAGGCCGGCCGACGTCATCGAAGCGGAGGTCGCCATCGGACCGGAGCCGCCCGAGGTCGACATCGAGTAAAGACTGCCCGACGCCATCGAATCGGAGGTCGAGATCGAGCCGAGGCCGCCGACATCGAACCGGAGCCGGCTGCCGGCGTCGTCAGGAACTGACATTGTGCCGAGGCCGCCGACGTCGAACCGGATCCGCCTCACAGCGTCGACACGACTCCAGCGGCGTCGGAACATCAGAAAAAGGGCAGTAAGTGGAATAGAGGGCGCCAAAGGCCCTGTGGAATCCTAAGAGACTACTCTAGGGGTTAGAGAGGTGCTGGAACCAGCTGGACTGTGCCAGGGGTGAGCTGAAACTAATTTAGAGGGGTTGTGTAGAGTGAGAGAGCCAGGTCTCTGGTATTCCCCCCTTGATCTACCTCAGTTTAGGCCTCAGCCTTGTCCAAGCCAGGGAGTAGACACCCTCAAGCCTTCCACATCCCCACAAGCTGTGCCTGGGCCAAATTAGCCCATAGTAATCTCAAATGTGATCTGATTCTATGAGTGTCACTGTCAGCTTTTAATTATTTATTGGAGGCACTGTATTTATTGTATTTAACCTATCTATTGTTTCACTGTATTTATTGGTCCACAGTATTTATTGATGCACGATATTTATTGGTTTACAGTATTTATTGCCTCAGAATATTTAATTGCCTGTATGTATTGCACTTATATTTATGCCTTCATTATTTATGATCACCCCTATTTATTGAATCATTAAGCCAGTATTTATTTGACCTGCACTATTTAAAAAGTTGGTATATTGTGATTGTTATTTATTTACCTAATCAGCAACTAAGAGAAAAAGAAGATAAAGAAAGATATTTTCATAATTTTTACGGTGTAGAGTCGTTTTTGGAACGGATGCACGCATGGTTATTGTATGCTTAGCACGGAGCCTGATTCCTGACCACTCGAGCCAAGCTACCACAGTGTATGTCTGGGAGAACACCACCACCCTTCCAGTGTGGGAGTGGTTTTCCAACATAATTGGTGTTCAGTGGTGGGATTTAGCTGTGCCTACGTATACTCAACAATAACTGTGGGTAGTCCATAGGCCTACACCGGGAGTTTTCTCAAAGCGGCCTTCCTAATTGTGGGTTTTTGTTTTTTCCAAATTTACTCTGGTGGTGGGAGGAGGTATTATTAAAGGTACCCCCCTGCATTGTTACTGCAGATAACTGTCCTCTGACCTGAGTGGGCAAGATGGAGTTTGTGCTAGAAAATTTAGAAACGTACACTGTGGCCCAACTCAGGGAGTTCTGTCAGCGGGAGGGGGTGTATTGTCCCCCAGGAGCAAAGAAGGGTGCACTCCAAACCAGCTTAAGGGCTTGGGGGGAGGCACGGTGAGAAAGCAAGGCTGAGGAGGAGGACAGGGATAGAGAGCCCGACAGTGAGGGAGCTGGTTTGTACCAACCGGAGGTGGGGAACCTGTCAGCGGGGCCCAGGACACTTTCCAGGAAGGGCAGCAGTGCCTCTAGCGGTGGCTTGTCTGAAGTGGAGTTAACAGACCGGAGGGAGAAAAGACAGCTCACATGGGACTTAGCAAGGCTGGAGAAGGAGAAGGAGGAACAGAGGATGGCTCATGAGATAAGGCTGAAAGAAATAGATCTTCAGATCCTGAGAATCGGGGCACACCCTGTACCTAACGGTGGCAGCGAAGAACGAGAGTACACCAGGGAACCCAAACCCTACCTGCCAAAGGACATAGTAGCTAGCTATGGGGTGGGTGATGATATCGCCAAGTGGCTAGCGGCCTATGAGGTCTCGTTAAGGGCCCATGGGGTTCCAGAGAAGTACTGGGGAGGGGGATTGTACAAGTACATGCCTCCAGCTGGTAGGGATGCTTTATTGGCCCTCGAAGAGGATGAGCAGACCCACTACCCCACCATGAAACTGGCGCTCATAAGAAAGTTTGGACTAACACCCGAAAAGTACAGACAGAAGTTCAGGGGTAGTCACAAACTGGGCACACAGAATTGGGTGGACTTCCTGGACTATGCAAAGAAGGCACTAGAGGGTTGGATTCAGGGCAGTGAAGTGAGGAACTACGAGGGGTTGTTTGACCTTGTACTGAAGGAACACCTGCTTGAGAAATGTTTCCCTGAACTGCGGCAACACCTGGTGGATAGCAAGCTGACCAATCCCCGGAAGCTTGCTGAGGAGGCGGACATTTGGGCTAGTACCCGGGTGTCCACAAGGGGGACTGGAGGGGATACTCAAAAGGCCGGACAGGGCGCCCCCCAGAAGAAAGAGGGAGGGGAAAAGAAAAAGGAGTTCTCCAAAGGCCCCCAAAATAACTTCCAAGGAAAGGGAACAGGATTCACCCCTAGGGCTAACCCACCCAGAAACCCTAATCCTGGCCAGAGTCAGCAGCCAAGGGTTGTCCATTGCTACGAGTGCGGTGGCGTTGGACACTATAAGGGAGATCCGAAGTGCCTGAAACGACCACCCTCTCCCATTGGAGGAAAGACCCCCGGAGTAGCTAGTGCAGTGCTCGGGGAGGAGATGCCCTTAACTAAGGGAAGGGAGTGGGCGGGTGTCACTTTAGTGTCCCTGGGAGAACGGGAGATGGTTCCTAAGATCCAGGTGCCCGCCAATACTGTAAAGTATGGGCAGTGGGTCACCATCAACGGCCAAAGAGGGGAGGCTCTGAGAGACACAGGAGCCAGTATGACTATGGTACGTAGCCAACTGGTGTCTCCAGAGCAGGTAATTCCCGATGTACTCCACCCAGCCGCGATGGCTGACGGCAGAACAGGCCACTATCCAGTGGCCGAGGTTCCCTTTGAATGGGGGGGGGTTGCAGGTTCACTTCGAGTTGCCGTAAGCCCTGCCGTGCCAGTCGATTGTCTGCTGGGGAATGACATGGAGCACAACGCTTGGAAGGAGGTGGAGTACCGGACTCACACTGAGATGCTGGGTACACCTGATTGGGCCTGTGTTAGCACAAGGTCCGCGACTACCCGAAGAGGGAGTTCAATTCGGCTGGAGCCTGGAACAAAGGCCCAGCCAGCTGCCAGTCAAGGGAAGAACCGAGGACAGGAGGAGCCTGCCTCGGCGTCCCCACCCCGTAGTACGGATAGGCCACCGGAGGTGGTGGACCAGGAGTCTGCGGTGGGGGACGTTACCGAACTGGAGGACCTACCCATCCCGGCCGAGTGGCACGTGGAGGGAGGCCCATCCAGGGAGGAATTCTGCCAGGGCCAGAGGGAGTGCCCTACCCTTGAGGGGCTGAGGCGACAGGCCGAAGCCCAGGCAGCAGGGAACGTTGAAGGGAACTACAGTGTTTACTGGGAGGATGGCCTCCTCTACAGTGAACCCAAGGCACCCCTACACGGATCGTCACGAGCCTTGGTAGTCCCTCAACGTTATCGAGCCTTCCTTCTGGAGTTGGCTCACGAGATACCATTGGCAGGACACTTGGGGCAAGACAAGACCTTCGCCCATCTTGTCCCACACTTTTATTGGCCTCAGATGAAAGTGTCGTCCGATACCTACTGCCGGACATGTGTGTCTTGCCAAGCCAGTGGGAAAACAGGGGTGAAGCTAAAAGCTCCCCTGGAACCACTTCCTGTCATTAGCACCCCCTTTGAAAGGGTGGGCATCGACATTGTGGGTCCGTTAGATCCGCCAACATCAGCTGGTCACAGGTTTATCCTGGTTCTGGTGGATCATGCCACACGGTACCCAGAGGCAATACCTCTGAGGACCATAACAGCACCTATTGTGGCTAGGGCCCTGATGGGAATCTTTACCCGAGTGGGTTTTCCCAAGGAAGTTGTGTCCGACAGGGGGACCAACTTCATGTCAGCGTACATGCGGGCCATGTGGAAGGAGTGTGGAGTGACCTACCGGTTCACCACTCCTTACCACCCCCAGACCAATGGTCTGGTGGAGAGGTTTAACAAAACCTTGAAGGGCATGATCAGAAGTCTGCCTGAAAGCCTGCGGAGGAAATGGGACGTCCTCCTACCCTGTTTACTTTTTTCCTACAGGGAAGTGCCACAGAAGGGAGTGGGCTTCAGCCCCTTCGAGCTTCTGTATGGGCACCCTGTACGTGGACCTCTCAACCTGGTGAGAGACGGATGGGAAAGAACTCCCAGAAAGCTTCCCCAGGATGTGGTGAGCTACATGCTGGCCTTCCGGAGCCAAATGGCTAAGTTGTGGAAGCAAGCTTCTGACAACTTGGAAGCCAGCCAAGCAGTGATGAAGGCGTGGTATGACCACAATGCTCACCCGGTGGAGTTGGAGCCTGGCCAGAAGGTGTGGGTGATCGAACCAGGAGAGCTTAGTGCCCTCCAGGATCGCTGGTCAGGACCCTTTGAGGTGTTGGAGAAGAAGGGTAAGGCTACCTACTTGGTGGACCTGAAGACCCCTCGTCAGCCCCTACGGGTGCTGCACGCCAACCGCCTCAAACCCCACCACGAGAGGCCCGAAGTCATCTTGATGATGGTGACTGACGGAGGAGAGGACGTGGAAAGCGAGCCTCTCCCCGATTTGTTTGCGTCTCAAGAGAAGGATGGGTCGGTGGAGGGAGTGAATCTCTCCCCATCTCTAACTCCTGAACAGCAGGAGGACTGTCGCCAGGTCCTGGGGCAGTACTCTTCGTTGTTCTCCCTTGTCCCGGGTAGGACTCACCTGTGCGTCCATGACGTGGACACAGGAGACAGCCCACCTGTGAAGTCCAAGATCTACCGGATGTCAGACAAGGTGAAGGCCAGCATTCATAGTGAAGTCACTAAGATGCTGGAGCTAGGAGTGATCGAACCTTCTAGCAGCCCCTGGTCCAGTCCGGTGGTGTTAGTACCAAAAGCTGCACCACCGGGTGCCCAACCAGAACTGAGGTTCTGTGTGGACTATCGGGGACTGAATTCAGTGACCAAAACTGATGCTCATCCGATCCCTAGGGCGGATGAATTGATTGACCGGCTGGGAGCTGCCCAATATCTAAGTACCTTTGACCTTACTTCAGGGTACTGGCAGATCTCTTTGACTGATGGAGCAAGGGAAAGGTCAGCCTTCTCCACGCCCAATGGCCACTACCAGTTCTGTGTGATGCCCTTTGGGCTCAAGAACGCACCTGCCACGTTTCAGCACCTGGTAAACCAGATCCTCACCGGAATGGAGAGTTTCTCTGCTGCTTATCTGGATGACATAGCCGTCTTCAGTAACAGCTGGGAGGATCACTTGCGTCACCTGCAAGCTGTTCTCCAGGTTTTTCTTCGGAAGAGGGGAGAAAGGCCCCTATCCCTTACTCGCCAGGTAATAAGCGTTAGTCGAGAGGTACTGGTTCTTGCCCAATGACAGGGGGAAACCCCTATCCCCCTAGTTTTAGCAAAAGTTCTGATGGGTTGTCAAGGCAAGATTAGTGTATTCTGATTCTTGGAGGAAAAAATTCCAATTCAAAGCAAGTTGATTTAAACGTGAGCTAGTCCTTTATTTGCACTCATACATAGGGGTGGGTATGAGAAAAAACCAAGGGGTGGCACAGCCAACACGTGTTTCGCCCCCTACATGGCCTATAGGCCTGGGGCTTCTTCAGGGCTGTTCATTTTAAGGGTAGGTAAAAAACATTTGGGATATGCGAATGCATATGACATGTTAAGCACAAGAGTTAAAGAGAAAACAGGCCAGTGAGTCAAAATGTAAGAACGTTAATGGGAGAAGAAAACAGAAAGAACAATAAGATACACATTTAGGAGTAATGTTTAACAGCGGAGAATTAGTAGGGAAAAGGATAGTGCGTTTTATAGAAGAAAGCCAAAGGAAAAAAGAAGGGGGGTTTGTTTTAATTATTTGGAGAGGTCACGTGAGGGTTAGTGTGGACGGTACAGTAGGTATCAAGAATAAGTAAGTTAAAGGTACAGTGTGTGACATATTATAGGATACAATACAATATTGTGCATGTCCATATTAGAGAAAGAAGAATCACAGGACGTAATGGAGGTCATCAAGACCAAAGAAGTCAAAGGTTCCATATGCCACAGATCATTCGAGTGTATAAACAGAAACATTGTCATATATCGAGAAAAATACGTTATTTGTATCAATTTACAGGGTAAATGTAATGTGATCCACATACGCGTAACGGTATGAAATTTTCGACAAGTCATAGAGTATGGAACACGAGAGTGAATAAATAACAGTGCCAAAAAAGTATACATTGGTGAAGAACGGCAATGACGAAACGTATATATGACACATTGTGGGCCAACAAAACATTAAAGTTTGGTGTGTAAATAAGTAAAAGTTATATATTTACAGGTTTGTACCGGGTCATGGGCATCAGGGTGATGAGTTGATATTGCGTCGGTAGGGTTTGTCACGAGAGAGAGGATTTAAATTAGTCTTTATAATGGAACTGGTCGTAGCGCATGCAAGGCGAGTATGGTGATATCTCAATTATAGACGAGAAAAGTGAGAAGGCTTAAAGCCAAGTGGTCGTGATTCAGTGATCAGGTAAAATCAGGTGGCGTGGTTGTTGTGTAATAAAATGCTCGAGGTGAGTATCTTGGTTGGTTGTACGCGAGATCGTGAATAGGGTAATCAAGGAGGGAATTTACAGGCGTCTGAATCATTCGAAAGAGTTCATTAACGTGCACTAGGTATTTCATGCGTGAACTTATAAATCGGCCGTCAAAAAGTCGAGGTCGGCAGCACGGCAAATTGTGGTCCCAAACGGGATAGACGTATTTATATTTACGTGGCGCGGTATTGTGAGGGCATATGTAAAAGGTTTAGCGTGCTCTTGAATGATGAAGTTAAGTAGAAACTGATAATACAGTGGTGACAAGACTTGACGTGATTACAGCAAGACGTGATCAGAGAGGCGTTTTCACTGTGCGTGTTTAATTTTAAATTTAAAAGTATAACAAAATACGAGTATTGTGGTCGTGCAGATTTATATTTTACAGTGATGGTATTCGTGACGAGTGAGGTATTTAAGCGTTAGAGGCAAGGAAGGGCAGAGTAGAGCTTACCGGGTATTACTGAAAATGGACGTTTCCACGATGTGCTAGAAAGATATAGTCGGATTCTAAGGGGAGGGGATCAAAAAGGAGAAAAGAAATCCTTAGTTCAAAGAAGGAGGTAAAGCCGACGGGAGTAACTGCTTCGTTGCAATGCTTACCTCAAATCTTGGCTAATGCCCGGTACGAGTGTTCTGTTTCATTCAGTTCTGTTTGTGCGCTTAGCGGAGGCAGCGTAAATAGCGGGGCTCATGGAAGGACATCCGGGTCGGGACCCGGAAGTGGCCTGGTTCGTGCGGGAGCGCCATTTTGGATAGGGAAGGGGACGGGGGAGGTAGATTGGCCGTTTAAATGTCATGTTAGTAGTCAAGGACAAATAAAGTTTCTAGTAAGAAAAATTATAAGGATTTAGTTGAGTTGAAAGGGGCCAATGGATCATTGGCCATTCAAGAAGGTGCGTAGAAATATAAAGCGAAATTCTCGGGGATACCAAGGGTCGGACTGTGGAATGGTTCTGGATATATAGTGTAGATTTTGTACAAAATACTATTCAGACACATTTCCAGGGGAATGAGAGGAAATTCTAGGTTTTAAGATAGGGATGTTAATCATAATGGTTTCACACCCTAGGGAGAAAAAACAATCAGAAAAGGTGGACATTCAGTTAATACAATTAGTCATCTCCCAGCCATACATGCATTTCTGCATCTTTGTTGAGTCCTAGTTCAGTTGTTTTGAAGTTCATGATCAGCTCGCTTTCGCGTCTGCGAAGTCTCAGTTCTCGGTTTCCTCCTCTTTTGGTCTGGTGTACAATTTCCAGTCCATAGAAGATGAAATCCTTTTTGTGTTGATGTTTGTCTGCAAAATGTTCCGTCAGGGGGTGACCGGATGTGTGTTTGTGGATATTACGGTAATGTTCTTGTATCCGGATACGTAGGGGTCGGATTGTACTCCCGATGTATGGTAGGTTGCATGGACAAAGGATCACATAAATGCAAAATTTGCTATTGCAATCAATCCATTCTTTTATTGTGAATTCTTTTCCTTGTGTCATTGGTATCTTTTTGGTTTTGTCGCGGCTCAGTTTACAGACACTACAGTTCTTGCAGGTATGGTATCCTGGCGGTCTGTCTAGAAAGGTGGTAACTTGTTTGCGTTTATCCTCAAATTCTGATTTGCACAGTATGTCTTTTAGGTTCGGGGCACGTCTGAAGGTTATCTCCGGATAGGTTTTGATTTCATCAGCTAGATTTGGAGTGTGTTGTAGCAGGTGCCAGTGTCTTTTCAGGCTTTGCCTGATTTGGTGATGACCAATGCTGTAGTCTGTAATAAATCTTATTGCTGAGTCATTCTTATTTTTTCTTTTACCATCAGTTGTAAACATCTGTTTGCGATCTAACTTTGATCTAACGCACTATCCTTTTCCCTACTAATTCTCCGCTGTTAAACATTACTCCTAAATGTGTATCTTATTGTTCTTTCTGTTTTCTTCTCCCATTAACGTTCTTACATTTTGACTCACTGGCCTGTTTTCTCTTTAACTCTTGTGCTTAACATGTCATATGCATTCGCATATCCCAAATGTTTTTTACCTACCCTTAAAATGAACAGCCCTGAAGAAGCCCCAGGCCTATAGGCCATGTAGGGGGCGAAACACGTGTTGGCTGTGCCACCCCTTGGTTTTTTCTCATACCCACCCCTATGTATGAGTGCAAATAAAGGACTAGCTCACGTTTAAATCAACTTGCTTTGAATTGGAATTTTTTCCTCCAAGAATCAGAATACACTAATCTTGCCTTGACAACCCATCAGAACTGAAGCTGTTCTCCAGGCCCTGAGACAAGCTGGATTGACGATCAAGGCCAGCAAGTGCCAGATCGGGCAGGGGTCGGTAGTGTACCTTGGACACTTGGTGGGTAGGGGAGCGGTGCAACCCCTCCAGGCGAAGATCGAGGCCATCATGGCCTGGGAACCCCCCAAGACACAGACTGAGGTCCGAGCATTTTTGGGCCTCACGGGATACTACCGCCGCTTCGTGAAGGGGTACGGTACCATCGTAGCCCCCCTCACGGAGCTCACGTCCAAGAAACAACCTCGACGGGTAGTCTGGACGGAGGCTTGCCAGCAAGCCTTTGTGAGATTAAAGAAAGCCATGTGCGAGGCCCCGGTCTTAAGGGCCCCAGACTTTTCCAAGGAGTTCATTGTCCAGACAGATGCATCAGAACATGGCATTGGGGCAGTGTTATCGCAACTCAACGAAGAGGGTCTGGATCAACCCGTGGTCTTCCTATCCCGGAGACTACTTCCCAGGGAACAGAAGTGGAGTGCAATAGAGCGTGAAGCCTTTGCAGTGGTATGGGCTCTGAAGAAGTTGCGGCCATACCTGTTTGGCTCGCACTTCCTGGTTCAGACCGACCACAGACCCCTTCGTTGGCTGATGGAAATGAAGGGGGAGAATCCCAAGTTGTTGAGGTGGTCTATTTCCCTACAGGGAATGGACTTTCAGGTGGAACATCGGCCTGGAGTGGACCACGCCAATGCAGACGGTCTCTCAAGGTATTTCCGCCTTAGTGATGAGAACTCCCAAGGGGTTGGGTAGCTCTCCCCACTTTCAGCTGGGGGGGACGCGTGTTAGACCTGTCAGCCCTTTGGGTGGTCCCTCCTCATCATTATTTATTTTGTCCCACTTTTGCCTCAAACCCTATTTGAATTTTTCCTTTTTGGGAACCACCAGACTTTTTCGTGTTGCTGCAGATTCAGGGAGCCATTTTAGCTACCCCTGAAACTTCTGTCTGAGGGCCTGGAGCACAAAATGGTGGCCACCTGTGACATCACCAGCATCCACTGGAACCTACTAGCACCTTCCAGAACATTCCAGAACCCTGTGACCGTTGGAGGCGGTTTAGAATGTTGGGAAGCTAAGACAGAGAGTTGGCAGTTGGAGCTGGCAGTTGGCACCTGACTGGTGAAGAGTGAGCAGCAGAAACCTGAAGGAGGAAGGAGTGAGGCAGCAGGGGTGGAAACTTGTGCCTGGAGTGGGGTCCATAAACCCACCCTTGATACTAGTCCCTACTGACTGAGCCCAGCCTGGAGCCCTGAGTGGGAAGAAGCAAGGAAAACCATCTAAGGACCTGGACAGCAGGAACAGGCCTTAGAAGTAAAGGAAGCAAGTACCTGACCTGTTTATTGGTTTCCCTGGAGCCGGACGTCGAGTAGCCTGGAGTCCTGGAGCCTGAGGTGGAGAAGCGGCGCTGACCGGAGAAGCAGACGTCGTGCCCAGAGCAGCCAGAGATCGTGTGACGGCGCCGACGGAGGACGTGAGGTGTACCAGAGGTCGAGGAGGAAGTTAACCAAGGTCGAGGGAGCGGTGTCGACGGGGGAGTGAAGTCCGCCCTCCGGAGTCGCCGGAGACCGAGGTGAAGTGTACCGGAGGTCGGGAGTGAGGATCGCACTCCGGAGTCGCCGGAACCTGAGAGAAGCGTGCCGGATGTCGGGAGTGGAGGTCGCACTCCGGAGTCGACGGAAACCTGAGGAGAGGAGCACCGGAGGTCGGGAGTGAGGATCGCACTCCGGAGTCGCCGGAAGTCGACATCGAGCCAAGGCCGGCCGACGTCATCGAAGCGGAGGTCGCCATCGGACCGGAGCCGCCCGAGGTCGACATCGAGTAAAGACTGCCCGACGCCATCGAATCGGAGGTCGAGATCTAGCCGAGGCCGCCGACATCGAACCGGAGCCGCCTGCCGGCGTCGTCAGGAACTGACATTGTGCCGAGGCCGCCGACGTCGAACCGGATCCGCCTCACGGCGTCGACACGACTCCAGCGGCGTCGGAACATCAGAAAAAGGGCAGTAAGTGGAATAGAGGGCGCCAAAGGCCCTGTGGAATCCTAAGAGACTACTCTAGGGGTTAGAGAGGTGCTGGAACCAGCTGGACTGTGCCAGGGGTGAGCTGAGACTAATTTAGAGGGGTTGTGTAGAGTGAGAGAGCCAGGTCTCTGGTATTCCCCCCTTGATCTACCTCAGTTTAGGCCTCAGCCTTGTCCAAGCCAGGGAGTAGACACCCTCAAGCCTTCCACATCCCCACAAGCTGTGCCTGGGCCAAATTAGCCCATAGTAATCTCAAATGTGATCTGATTCTATGAGTGTCACTGTCAGCTTTTAATTATTTATTGGAGGCACTGTATTTATTGTATTTAACCTATTTATTGTTTCACTGTATTTATTGGTCCACAGTATTTATTGATGCACGATATTTATTGGTTTACAGTATTTATTGCCTCAGAATATTTAATTGCCTGTATGTATTGCACTTATATTTATGCCTTCATTATTTATGATCACCCCTATTTATTGAATCATTAAGCCAGTATTTATTTGACCTGCACTATTTAAAAAGTTGGTATATTGTGATTGTTATTTATTTACCTAATCAGCAACTAAGAGAAAAAGAAGATAAAGAAAGATATTTTCATAATTTTTACGGTGTAGAGTCGTTTTTGGAACGGATGCACGCATGGTTATTGTATGGGTATGTCGTATGCTTAGCACGGAGCCTGATTCCTGACCACTCGAGCCAAGCTACCACAGTGTATGTCTGGGAGAACACCACCACCCTTCCAGTGTGGGAGTGTTTTTCTAACACTCCCTATTTAAAATGTATATGTTGGTTGGATTCCATGATTGGCTTATTTGGTTTACTGTCAGACCCCAGGAAAGTGCACCAGGAGTGCCCAGGGCTTGTAAATACAAATGCTGCTGGTGGGCTTGCAGCACTGGTTGTGCCACCCACAGAAGCGGCCTAGTAAAATGTGTCTAAGGTCTGCCATTGCAGAACCTGTGTGCAGTCTGGTACTGTCATGCTGACTGGGCAAGTGCACCCACTTCCCAGTCCCTAAACCTTCCCTTAACTTCATATTAGTCACCCCTATGGTAGGCCCAAGGGCAGGGTGCATTGTAAGCATAAGGTAGGACAAGCCCTGATGTGTGTGGCATGTCCTAATAGTGAATTACAGCCATTTTCGTTTTTCACTATTGTAAGGCTACCTGTTCTCCATAGGCCAGAATGGACTGTTAGAATTGTAACATCCTATGATCCTAACAGACCCAGGGAACATGGTAGAAAATCGAGTTTAGTATGCCTGAATTCAGAATAATAAAATACATCTTTGAGTAAAGTTTATTTTAATATTCTTTGTTTGCAAATACCACTTTTAGAAAGTTGGTATATGCTTGCCTAACCATTTCAGCCCGCCTCTGCTATGATGTGTATCTGCCTGTCTGGTTTGTGTGAGTGACAGGGCTGGGGAAACCCAGAGGGGCAGGGCTAGGTAGCCTGGTGGTGAATGGAGAGATTGACATCCAGATGGGTGGGAGGAGTGCACCTGGACTCTGAATAGGGCTGTGCTCTGCCACCACAATGCTGGCTCCACCTCCTGTGGAGCGGCTGATGTCTCTGCCCTGCACCCTGAATAGAAAGGCAGAGTCATGTCAACAAAGTGCTCAAGAACTGGTTTGGACTGGGCAAAGGCCCCTCTACCCCAGAGGAACAAAGTAATTAGGGGGATAAGTATTGGGACCCTGCTCCCAATAAATTCGATCCTGCTTGACAAGAAGAACCTCTGCCTGAGGAGAAGGAACCGGGAAAGCTGTAAGGAGGAGTACTGTCCCTGACCTAGGGGATTGGCCTGCAGTGGTTGCCTTGCTGCTGAAAGGAGAGGAGAAAAGACTACACAGACTTTATTTCAACTTGTACTTAAAAGATCTCCAAGGGCTTGTGCTGAGCTTGCCCCCTGAACAAAGTCCCAAGACCAGTGGACTTCACCCTCCAGCTCCCCAGAGTCTTTTGGAAGTGCCTGCTGCTGTTGTTGGGTCTTCTGAGGGACTGCATGTCGCAAGGAGCTGGAAGCGCGACTCAAGAAGGAGAAGCGTGCCGCCGTCGGAGCTGTTGTCGTCGCATCTCGCAAAGGGTGTCGCCGCTGCAGCATCGCATCGAGCGGAAGCGTCTCGCATCATTCCGGAAGAGTCTCGCAACGCCGAAGAAGCGTTTCGCCATAGCAGCCATCATAGCTGACGCATTGCACCGCATCAAAAGAAGAGTCTCGCATTGAGGAAGAAGCGTGTCGCCATCGCAGCCATCGTAGTTGTCACATTGCACCGCATCAAGAAAAGCGCCTCGCATCCACGGAGAAGCGTGCCGCCGTCGGAGCTGCTGTAGTCGCATCGCGTAAAGGGGTGACGCCGCTGCAGCATCGCATCGAGCGGAAACGTCTCGCAAACGTCGGAGAAGAGTGCCGCTGCCAAGGCCGCTGTCATCGCATCGCGTAAAGGGGTGACGCCGCTGCAGCCGACGCATCGAGACGAGTCTTCTCGCAATCTCGGAGAAGCGTAATGCATCTGGAAGATCTTCACATCTTTATTTCTTTGCACCAAAAACTTCATCGCATCAGCATCGTTGCAACCCTTTCATTGCCCTTCGTGTCGCATCTAAGGTACATTGACTTAAAGTGTCGCATTTAAGAACTTAAGAGAACTAAGCAAAATTCTACCATCTAAGTAACAGTATTGTGTATTTTTGTCGTTTAATTGTCTTGTGGTAACTCTATATAAAGAATCCTTATTTTTAATATAAAAACCTGTGTGGTGTCCATCTGTAGTGTTGTCCCTTGGTTACTGTATGTGTTCACAAATGCTTAACCTATAACGCTCTGAGATAAGCCTTGTCTGCTTGCGCCAAGCTACCTAGAGGGTGAGCAGGGGTTATTTTAGGAGTGTAACCCCTTACCCTGACTGGAGGAAAGGTTCCCTGCTTGTCACAAGTACCTACCTGTGCCAACCAGAGAACCCGGATTCTAACACCCTGCTTAAAAGGGCAATTACTTAGGAAGAGAGTGTGTGACTAAACAAGGTGAAAATTGCCTCCATGTTGGAATTTGCTGGTGGGTCTATTGTTGGGACCCCACTGATAAAGCTTCTGGCTGGTCTGCCGTTCACCTGGGTATTCATAATGGAATTTCCCTCTGTCTCTTTCCCTAGCACGGCTGTGGCATCTTCCTTAAAAACAGGTGGGTTGGGGAAGTGGTGGTGGTCTATTATGGCTTGTACCCTCACCAGGGTCAGAATCTTCTGCTGAGGTATTTCAGGAACTGGAAAAAGTAACCGCTAGGTGGTTCTTGTATTTGCCCCAGTGGCATGTCCTGGGGAAGGTAGCTAGGTGGTGTTGTAAAATGTGTCTAGTAAGTATGGGGAAGTCATTTCCTTACTGTAATTCTTGATATCCTTTTGGATCTTATTGATTTTTTGTTTTGCTCAATAGTGTTGAATATGGCAATTGAGGTATTAATCTTGTGAAGCAAGTTTTTGGCATTCACAATGGTGTTGTCCTCAAGAATTAGTTTTTCCAAGTTGGCTATTTTTTCTAACTCTTTTTGACTAGTGTCCAACGTGGTGTTGATGCCTAGGACTATCCAATACCTAGAGCAGGTGGTTGCAAGGTGTCTGAAGCTGGTACGGAATCTTGGGTCTTCAGTAAAGATAACTGGAGTCTTTCGTATTTGGAGCCCCAATGGCATCACCCTGCCTTTAGATAGTCTGTAAGCATATGAGCAAGTACGTATCTGTTTCTTTTTAAGGTTTTCATGTCTACCAAGTAATGCCTGTGAAGTGTTGGCTGTTGTGGTGGAAAGGGCCAAAGGATTAGAAAGGATTAGAAAGTAAATAGTTAATCACTTATTTACAGAGGTAAAAGGATTACAAATAAAAAAGTTAGAAACACCAAGGATTGAATACTGTGGTCTATATTTTCAAAGTAGGAACAATAATAACTTGGAAGCAGCATTAAAGTTATTCTGAAAAAGTGCAATGGGGATATGGTAGACCCATAGAGCTTGAGAGAAAACTGTGAACTGCGCATGTGAAGCACATGATGAGGTGAATTAGCAGTGAGTGGGCATTGATTTAACATGATACAGAACATGTATATAAATGAAAACAATTTATCAAAATCATGTTACGTATCAAGAGCCATAAATCTGCTTATTCCTGTCGAAGGCATTTCGACCTATGTACCGTTAGGTCATCATCAAACCTGAGATAGCACAAAATGGACTATTTGCTGTCAGAACAGGACAAAAGAAAGAGTATATAATGAGAGGCCCAATTAAAAATTGCATATTTAGTGAATAAGAGCAAAGAATAGCTCCCTGGATGAAGTCTTGGAGCCTGAGCAGGGGAGACAGGTGATTTGACTTATGTTAGCCTACTGATATGTAATGGAAAATCTAGATAATGGGGCTGAAAGTCTCCATGTGAGGTGGATCAACTTACATAAATGTAGGTAAAGGCAGGGTGTGCCGTAGCGCAGATAACGAAGGTGACCCCACAGGAGAATTGGAAGTCCGTCTACGGAGAGAAACCACTGGGGATAGAGGTAACGATAAGTGTGCCAGCCTTAACACGATTTTCATAAATTGTTTTAGCTTATATACATGTTCTGTATCATTTTTAAACAATGCCCACTTGCTGTTAATTCACCTCTTCACGTGCTTCACATGCGCCATTAACGGTTTCTCACGGTCTCTATGTGTCCACCATATACCAATTGCACTTTTTCAGAGTACGATTAATGCTGTCTCCAAGTTATTCTTGTTCCTACTTTGAAAATACAGACCACAATATTCAATCCTTGGTGTTTCTAACTTTTTTTCTTTGGAATCCTTTTACCTCTGTAAATAAGTAGTTACTTTGCTGGGTTTAAAGGCTTAGTGGACTAATGCATACACTGTAGGGACCTGTGTTCGGCCTCATGGTAACAGTTTCAAATCCCGGCGGGTCCACTCAACCTTTCATCCTTCCGAGGTCGATAAAATGAGTACCATTGAGTTGGATAGCAATAAACATCTGTTATTCAGCACCAAGAGACCCTTGAAGGAACAAGCGCTTTACGAATACACGTTATGTTATGTTACCTCTGTAAATAAGTAATTAACTATTACCGGTTGAGACATTGTCGTATGTTACTAACTTTCTAAAAGTGACATTGAAATTGTGACATAAAATTTGAGTTTCCCATTACAGAGGATTTTAAATTACAATTTCTCATACACCAAACATGGACTGCTCACCTGTTCCCAATCATACGTTAGCACTTATGTAATATGAAAACGCAATGGTCTCTAATGGGAGAAGTACGTCTCACAATATTAAAACACGAATTTGTGAGCTTTTCGGTACTTGGAAATGTAAAACTTAAAAGACAATGTCCAACCTTTTAATTAAAATGCAACTTGCTCTTTAAGCTACCTAGGGTCTACCTTAGGGTAGCCTTATATGTAATAAAAGGGGAGTTAAAGGCTTTGCAAGGGATTTATTTTGCCAAGTCGAATTGTAGTTTAGAACTGCATTCAAGCTGCAATGACAAACATGGGACATGTCTTAAGGGGCTACTTAAGTAGGTGGCACAATAAGTGCTGCAAGCCCACTAGCAGGATTTATTTAAGGGTCCTTGGTATATGGTATACCACTTTACAAGGGACTTATAAGCAAATGTAATATACCCAACATCTGTATGCCAATTGTACCATGTTTTATGGAGTGAGCACTGGTTACCAGTTGTAAAGTGCACAGCAGCAAAAACAAATTCAGAAAAGTAGAAGGGTTGAAGGCAAAAGGTTTGGGGGTGACCCTATAGAGAGGGCCAAGTCTGCCAGTTTCATTGACAAAAATGTGTTGATTTTATTAGAGAAGTTGGCATTCTAGTCAAGTATAATGCACAGATTACATGAAAAATCTGCTGAAGATGGTGTTTTTCCCAGTCACTTCATTTAACAGCACTAGTCTGGGGAAATAGGGACCTGACCCCAATAATTGCAGTCCTCTCACAATTCAAGGGCAGTTATTTATAGGACATCCACACTTAAGTCATGTTGAGGTGCTCTTGCTCTTCAGATACTCACGAAGAACGGCAATCCAAAGAAGTTATTTTTCAACTATCACCAGCGATAGTGATCTGTTGGAAAGTTCAGCTAGAGTGCTTAATGATGGCATCCATTGGGTGAAGAGAGTTCCTTTCCAAGTGGTTGGATAGGAATGATGCGAGCTACTAAATGGCAATGCAACCGTTGTTAAACCAGTCTTTGAGGTTGTCAATCAAGATATTATGGTTGGGTCGGTTAAGTAGTGTAATAGTAGTATATTGCTCTACGCCCAAATCTTCCAAGGTGTTCTCTGTGAATACAAGAAGCTAGGATTTTGTGGCATATTTTGGTCTACTACCAGACTGGAGAATGTAGAAAGCACAAATGTTTCAATCACGTTTTGAAATCAAAAGACCTACCAGATTTCCCATGGTCTTAACGATGCAGGAGACTAACTCAATGTCAGTTACTGTTAAAGATGTCAAGATGAATTGTGGGCTTTTTAACAGCAGAATCAAATGATATAGTTGCAATTAGAGCAATGCCAGGAGCAAGTGTATTAATTTGACTAAGACTTTGGCTAGTCAAATATTCATAGGTGCCCTTGATTTAGGGCTAGTGCTTACACATTTTGGCAGTATCAGCGTAGACTAAAGCAGCACCAATTTGTGGCTTGAATTATTTCTCTGAAAATGCTTGCATCATTCCTGTAAAAAATTACCTGGAGACTTTATAGCTTTAAATACTGCAACATGCAAGTAACCTATAACCAGAAAATGTGGTTGGTTTGAGTTGCAGAGGCTAAAATGATGTTGATAGAGAGTCAATGTTTAATGTAATGTGCTCTAGCCTCTCAACAAAGAAAGTCTGGAGTTTGTCACAGAGGTCTTGAGGGGGGAGCCTAGAATGTTAGCACTCCGAGGCCCTGATTAAGATCTTGCGTTAAATTTCTTAACCCTGTGTAAACAGGACTAAGTGCTGGAATCTGAATTCCTGTCATGCACTTACTGGGTTGGGTAATTATTTCACTTGCACAATTTTCCCTGACAAATTTCGGCAAGTCAGACCTTCCAGAAATTTACCATGGAAAAATGACCTAAAACAACTAAGAGAATGTGGAATGAGTGGTACACCATTTGCTCCATTCACATTGTATGCTTTTTCCATAGAAAACCTCGGAATATAAGTTATTTATCACAGCCACAGTAAGTGCCTCACCCCAGGATATCAGTATTTAGTAGGTAGGGTAGTTACCCTTCACTATTCCACCCAACCCGTCATCAGGGCCTCAGGTATGGATAAATAAAGATATTTTTTTAAGAATTCCACTATTTTTTTTCTGTTCGTATTAATTTTTTGGGCCTCCTAAGAATGTGGCAGGTAATTACATTGTTCTTTTGTTGATATTCCACAGTGCTGTTCCAGCCACCTGGATTGTTTGTCAGTTTCGATTAGAGGGGGGGAACTGAACCATTTGCTCATAGGTTGGGGGCTGCATTGGTATGATGAGACTGGAGATACTTTAAGGGGGGCATGTGTCTAAACAGAGGAACATTTTACATTAGGACACCATCATCGGCTTTGGGGGCTCGAACCGTCCACCGCACGCAGTCACTAGCCCAGCCGACCCCACCGTCAGGGACACCGGACCCGTGACACCGCACCTGGCTGCAGAGGTACATTTTAGGCATTTGCTGTAACTGGTCAGCATGTGCGAGCAAAGAAAGTGTCTTTAGTCGAGAACGTAAATGAGAAGCTTTTTTATAACATAATTGTCATGCAGTCACTTCTTACTCAAATAAAATATTTTGTAAACTTTAGTGATGTTATGAAAAAAGAAATCGGTTCTGAAACCTTTCACGCCTTAGTGTTGTTTGTAATGTTTGATAGGGGGCTAGTAAAGCTTATTGAAAGCAGAGTGCGCCTGCTATGGCGGCACCCCATGATATATAAAATAGACTCGCAGCTAGCTAATAATGTTGCTCCCTCTCCATTGAAACAGGTATTTGTTGAATTGAAGAATCAATAAAGAACCTTGGGCTGCTAAGCTGCAGTGAAGCAAGTTTAATCTTTCTTGTTCAAAATCACATCTGTGCAATTTCTCGAGAACAAGCGCCTTAATGTGTACTTGGTTCCCTGGTGAGGGCTATTTGTGTTCTAAACGGGCTATGGGGACATCAAGCCGACCTTGTCAATACTACAGCAAAAATAACATTCCGCTGTTGCAGACAACTCACTGACAAAAGGTAACTCGCTGAATTGAGAATAGTGATGGAAAGTGTTACACGGTGCCTTCCACTTCCAAAAACAGCACTGTGAATCAACTATAAATGTATTAGTTGCCCATAAGAAGCTGAGCACCTTACCAAGAATTTGTGTACAGCTATCGCTTAAATTCAAGAATTAAGTGACATTGATTAACAGAAATAAACGTGTTTTAAAATAGGTATTCACCCATTATCAAAGGGACCGTTTTAAAACAAGTGCATTTTAATAAAAAGTCTCATTAAAAAGATTCAGGTTTAGGAAATAAAAGTAGAGGCTGTATGGGGAAACCCTGATAAAAAGGGAACAACTCTTTTAAAAATCGAATGACTCCACCGCTTTAAATGGGCCGGTACTCACCGGCACTGAGTAGCAGCACTTCTTCATATTCTTCCCTTGAGTTCCTTAACTTCTCCTGAGGCTCTTCCCATAATGTGTTGTGGCTTTATTGTATTATCATGGTAATATTTTGTTAAGTTTTTATGTACATGTAATAGTTTTAATTAACTATGCATGAATAAGCTTAGTTCTACCAGTCCTCGGACTAGGGCAGTATCAGTGCTCATCAGGGCCGGACTGGAAACCAAAACCGGCCCTGGCAAAGTGCTCGCAACCCCCCCCCCCATCCCCCGGTTTGGGGGTGCCACCGAGCTCTTTGCCAGGGCCGGTTTTCGGCCGATTTTGTTACAGGGCCGATTTCGCAACGGCCCTGTACCAAAAACGGCCCCCAGGGGCCCGAAACCGGCCCCCACCTGTGTGGCGCACCGGGGGATTGCCCGGTGCCCGCTACGGCCAGTCCGGCCCTGGTGCTCATGGGGCACTGGCTTCAAACGCAGGTTGTGCTCCGTTCGAGCAGCTCGTACTTTGGCAGCACCTTCAACAAGTCCTGCAATGCCTCCGTCATGGTGGAAGTCCAGGCTGAGCTGGTACAAGAGCAGCGGAACAGCAGCTCTTCTCACCTAGCGGTTAGAGGCTGAAATATGCTGGTGGTGCCGCAGTGGGACAGACGAGTATATTTTGAGTTGAATCTCTACGGCGGTTTCAAGGCGGTGAGCACGCCATGAAAGGGTGGCGGAGAAGCAAGAAAGGGGGCCCTAGCAGGGCACCCTGCCACCTCTGGGCCTGGGCATGCATGTGGGGGAGGCGGCACATTTAGTGCCCCCCTGGATTGGCAAACCCAGTTACTGCACGGCGTGCAGGAAGGTGCAGTCAGCGCTCAGAGAACAGCGGTCTGCATGTTGCTGCACGACCTCCCGCCAGACCAGGATTACTGCCCTAATCTGGCAGGAGGCAGCACCTTTGCTTTGGCAGCCCTACAGCGGATGGTGGGACCACCAAAGTCATAATAAAGCCCCAAGACTGGACACAGGGATCTGAATGTGCCATTAGATCAGGGGTGTGACCGCACAGTATTTTGTTTATCTTTGGATCTTACATAGTGGTGGCTGTTAAAGCTAATGGTTGGGGTGTTGGTCTCATTGGTCAGGGCAGTGCAGATCTTTAGTATTGTTTTACATAACTGAAAATCTTCACCCATCTGCAATTTGAAATGAAAGTAAATCTCTGGCTCCTGCACCAATCTCGTGATTAACCTCAAAGAAAAAAAATATTTATAAGGCAAAATAAATGTCTTTGTTTTCCTTTTACAGAGTGCTTTGGTGTATTTAAAACCCACAACTTCTTGTTTCACTTGGAAAACTGGGCATAAACAAATATGATAGGAGGCTGCATGAAATGAGTGATACTTTCAGACAGTTATGGATTTTAGCTGGCAATACTTATGCATTCTGGGACTTGTAATTTCCTTTTCTTATGATAAGTAAGGGAATTAAAAAATTCCAGCATGCAAAATGTTGATGGCACACATCAGGGACTGACTGAACATGTGTCATAACATGGAGCCACGTAAGATCTACCAAGCCCTTTCCATATATGTTGTGAGTGTTCACACACATCATGCATATAAATAAATATACAAAATGACCATAGTTTAACTTTTTCATAGAGAATCCTTTCAAAGCACTGCAGTTGGTGTAGGCACTATACATTCATCCACCCTGTCAATGGACCCTTCTATCTCCTGGCATGTGTTTAGATAAGAGTACAGATCCATCCTGGCAGAGTATGCATCCTCCACACTAGAGGCCATGCAGACACTTGACGTGGAAATATTATGCAGGAATCTGGACTTAAATCAATGCATTAAAGATTTTAAAAAGTGGCAGGACAAGAATTGATTCTGTATTGTGCCATTTATTTATGTTTCTTACAGAATTGTAAATGTGTTAATTGATTTGGAGCAGCCAAATCACTTTGTAAGTAACTCTGATGAGATGAGACACACCCCTGTTTGATTGGTTTTGATGCTCCGTCCATCAACACCCCCTTTTGTACCGCTTTGCTCGCCATAAGTTGGCAGGGTATGCTCAGACGTGAGTCCCTTGCTCACTTTGCCACTGGATTCAAGCAAGCCTGGCTGAAGACGGCTGAAATGCCAGAAACCGGTCCTAGGAAGCTTGTTTCCGGTCCAGGAAGGCATTGCTTGGCAGTTCGTGCTGGACTGTTCCCATGAGGCACAGGGTCAGACTGATTTGCATATGGCCATGTCTGAACTGGGGTGGCAGAGTGGGCTAAAGAAAGGTGATGGATCAAACCCAGATCTGTTGACTGGGTGTGAGTGTTTGATTGGTTCTGATGCTCCGTCCATCACCACCCCCTTTTGTACCGCTTTGCTCGCCATAAGTTGGCAGGGTATGCTCAGACGTGAGTCCCTTGCTCACTTTGCCACTGGATTCAAGCAAGCCTGGCTGAAGACGGCTGAAATGCCAGAAACCGGTCCTAGGAAGCTTGTTTCCGGTCCAGGGAAGGCATGGCTTGGCAGTTCGTGCTGGACTGTTCCCATGAGGCACAGGGTCAGACTGATTTGCATATGGCCATGTCTGAACTGGGGTGGCAGAGTGGGCTAAATAACGGTGATGGATCAAACCCAGATCTGTTGACTGGGTGTGAGTGTTTGATTGGTTCTGATGCTCCGTCCATCACCACCCCCTTTTGTACCGCTTTGCTTGCCATAAGTTGGCAGGGTATGCTCAGACGTGAGTCCCTTGCTCACTTTGCCACTGGATTCAAGCAAGCCTGGCTGAAGACGGCTGAAATGCCAGAAACCGGTCCTAGGAAGCTTGTTTCCGGTCCAGGGAAGGCATGGCTTGGCAGTTCGTGCTGGACTGTTCCCATGAGGCACAGGGTCAGACTGATGTGCATATGGCCATGTCTGAACTGGGGTGGCAGAGTGGGCTAAAGAACGGTGATGGATCAAACCCAGATCTGTTGACTGGGTGTGAGTGTTTGATTGGTTCTGATGCTCCGTCCATCACCACCCCCTTTTGTACCACCATGAGACACACCCCTGTCAGCCTCAGAAAATGTGCTCAAAATGCAGCCCCAGCCTTGGTGTTCCACCTGTTAAAATTGTTGTGAGCCACCCCTGAGTGGTAGTGAATGTGTGTCAGAAAGTGTGATAGATGGAAAGTAAAAGCAAACAATGTGTGAGTTTGGAAGCAAGAGTATGACTGTGAGAGTGAAAAGTATATGTGTATTTGTGTGAAACTGAATGTGTTTCAAAGAGCATGAAATGGGCGTTTAAGTGCGTAAGGGGTGAGTGTGTTTGAGCATGTGTGTGTGTGAAAGGGGATGAATGTACTTAGACTTTTTGATTTTCTAGAGTAAGCATGTGTTAAGAGTCCGTCTCCTTCATTTCCAGGATAGCCATTTTATAGTCTGTATATATTCAGCAGAAGTAATTATACCTGCTACCTTGCCGGCGAACGATAGAAAATCGATTTGCAGCTGCACTTCAGTCCCTAGGTTGTGTGCAGGAAGTGCATTTTCATATCCTGGCTAAGAACATTGAATTGACTGTTGTGTTTTTTAAATATGTTTTCCGCTGCCAGAGTCTGAGCTAGTCACTGCCTTCTTCTACTAACAAAGGTTTTAGTCCAATCCTTTGTTTTTTTATACGTATTCTCCTCTACTACTTATGATGTCTGACAATGATAATTACTCTAGCGGGGAGGAGGGGCTCACCTCCCTCTCCAGTAGTATACCTTCCCTCTCCAAAGTCCACGTTCTGGAAATAATTGCAAGCTTATGCCATAGGCTTGAAGAAACCTTTGAATTTCCCCTTAAACATTTGGGGGCCGATTCCGATCTCGGTCGGAAGGGCACCGAATCGGGTTCGGCTGGAAAAACTACGAGCCGTACTTGTATTTTCCGGCCGACTCGTACAGCTGTACGGGCGAGCAAGTACGATGCGAGCTACATGAAATTCACCGACCGAGTCGTTTCCGGGTCCGAACAGCTCCGTACGTCCCGGTCGGAAGCTAACCGTGGCGTGCAATGGATGCGATTTACAACCGAGCCAGTACGATGCACGCATCGGACAGCCTGTGCGAGCAGGAGAGGCCAGCTCACAAAAGCTCCCGGAGTCGGACTTTGGGGGTCCACGTCGGACCCCTTGACACCCGCAGCCCTACGACTCTGACACAGGAGGAGACCTATAGGTCTCCCCAACACAGGCATGTATGCTGCGGGTGGCACCGATGCATACCCACTGTAGGGGGTGCACTTGTTCGAGACATACCCATTCAGTCAATGGGAGCCCATGTACGCGTTGTACGACCGGCTCCCATTGACTTCTATGGGAGTCCGACCGAACCGAGTCCGACAGCATACGTGCGCATCGTACTCGCTCGGTCGGACTGTAGGGGTCCGCTCGGTCGGAAAACACTCCGGATCCGACTCGGTCGGAGTGCTTTCCGACCCGGATTGGAATCGGCCCCTTGGCATTTTCTTGACAGAGATGATTGTCTGGGGATCTACCCTTTAGCCTGATGCGGTCAGCTACCTCTTTTTCCAGAAAAGCCACAAACTAGCTCGTGAAGGAGCTAGCAGCATAAAGCCGAGGTAGATTAAATGTTTTTTTTCTGTTGAGCACCCATCACTAGCCCAGTGCCAAGTGGCAAAGTTCAAATACTTGATATCTGGTCTACTAGACAAGGGTCCATGATCTACATGATGGGCTGAGTACCTGAGGCCTACAATTGATGGTAAGCCTTGTCCTACCCCACTGGTTGAACCTCACCCGGTCCCTTTTCATATTAAGAGCCAGAAAAGGCCCTAGAAAGGAAATTTTGCTGCCTTGATGTGCTGCTAAAACTCCTTGATCTTCTATTAGATCTCCCATGCCCTGATGACCTCGAAATTAGTACTTAAGAGGATGGGCTCAGAGAGCAATGTTAACATGACAATGACGGTGAGCATAAGACAATTCACAGTGCTTACTTGATTAATAAGGAGGCCTTCTTTTCAGAGACCAATTCATTAAGGAAATCTTCAAATTTGTGCTGACCTTCACCTTCCTTCTCAAGGTCCAATGTCATATGCGCTGCAACTATTTTAGAAGACATGTTTTTGGTTTGGCTGGTGACAGGCAAGGAAGGTTCACCAGCAGAAGATGACTGTCCTGCCCTGGTCAAAATATGGGTGCAACCATGCAAAAAGAGGCATTTTCCTACAGTCAGTTCTATTACGTTGTTAGGATGAAATTGGTCAAACCTTCACTCAAGTTAATGTTTGTTCACATAACGTGATGCCCCGATAGGTGGGAGAGACAAGGTGTCATACTTCCATCTTCTTCAAGAATGAAATCAGGTAAACTTCCTTCCTTTTAGTTATTTAGTTGTGTATTTATTTATTACTAATTGTCTGTATAGCTTAGCTTACATTCTGGAAGAAGAATACTGGGCCTTTTTAGGTTTGAAGATCAGAGCTTGAGGTAAGGTTGTTAGTATTTGAGGAGGTCACATTTTTAAGGCCTTGCTAAACGTTGCTAGCTGTCACTGAGATCTAATTCCCAGGGGCATTGAGTTCAGCTCCTTGTAGTCAGAATGTTCTGTCACCCCATATTGCATATGTATGGCAAAGATCTGAAACATTAGTGTTGTTGTTGTATATGTATCATGCAAGTGCATTTTTAAAAACTGTTGAGAAAGAATTTGGATTCGGGTGGGTAGGCACGTAGTGTTTTCCCTCCAAGCTAGGGAAAAGTTGACCCACGAGCTGTTGGAGCCCCTAAACTGTGGAGATATTTTGGCTCTTCACTTTCAATGCCATCTGTATCTTTGCAATGTATATCTTTCAAACAATACACTCTAGCAAATTAGGAGGTGGGGGTGCTGATCAGAAAAAGGATAACATTCATTTCTCGCCCTTGTGAGTGTAATCTGATGCTTCAAAACACAGGTTCTGTATCAACAGTTCAAAGAGGAGGATGTTCATCTTTTTAGTATAGGACCTAAACCACGTTTATTTCTCAATCGGATTTGCACAGTCCACCAGAAATTCTTGGTACACGAGTGTGGTGGAAGAAAGCAGCAATTCCACTACCCCACCTTTGGGCTTTCCTTGGCTCCTGATTCTTCACCAATCTCCTCTAGGCCTTTATGAGACACAACCATACCTTACTCCTTACTTACTTCAATTATATTCTTCCAATGGGCAAATGTCTTCTCTTGCTTTAGGACCAACTTCAATATAGCTTTGTGGTCGCTATCTACCGTATAGAGTATGACAGGCATACAGCTCCTCTCTTATCCTGAGATTTTTGCTGTGCAGACTAGGAAAATCCACATTCTTATCCACTTTTCAAATGCGATAGATGGAAATAAGGTAAAATTATTTTATCTATTATTATGATGTCTATCTATTACAACTGTTTGTATACCTTGCTATGTTTGTTGTGGAATGTTGAAGTATGACTTATCCAGGGATTCAACTTCATTTGGGTTATGGCACTTTTGAGGGCTATGGGGAAAAAAGACTGCCCAGAATCTTCCTGTTGTCATGGTGTCTAGTTTCTAAAAGCTGACGTTGAGTATACCACCACAGTCCACAAACTGTATGTGCAGTTCCATGCTGGTCCGTGACCTCTATGCTTAATGGCCACCTGTCGAGTTCCTCAAGTGCAGCTACTCTGTTTTTCAAGTGCTCCTAAGGTCATCTTGCTGGATAATTGTTTCAGATTTGTATTTCCAGATGTTCAGCTACACTTACCCCTGGTATCAACCAGCCATCTCGGCTTCGGAGGTGAGGTTTGTTTGGTTGTTCCGGCCATGATACCACCATGTGCACTGATAGTGGTGTTTGCCATGTGCTCTTCCCTTTTCACTGCCTTTTGTATACACTGCATTGAATATCACCATCACAGGGTGAGGAGACTCTGGACATGTCTGTGCACTGTCGTATAATGAGAACATGTAATGTCAAAAGAGAGTATGCATAGCCATGAATGTGTGCCACCGTCTTTGTTTAGGAATTGAAGGTGACAAGCACACCTCTAAGATGGAAACATGCATCTTATCAGTCAGTGTGAGATTGAGAAGCATAGAGTCTTTGAACAAAGTAACAGTGGT
Organism: Triturus cristatus; assembly: GCF_964204655.1. Classification (NCBI taxonomy): domain Eukaryota; kingdom Metazoa; phylum Chordata; class Amphibia; order Caudata; family Salamandridae; genus Triturus; species Triturus cristatus. Next base: position 482,663,567 of record NC_140584.1, on the reverse strand, counting down.
AATTTAGGACAACATTCATGGTAATCCTCACTCTTTTAATGGCGCAAACATGAAAAAATAAAGCGGTTTCCCAGTGAGTTGCAGTAGCTAACAGGCGACAAGGTGATTTGCATAGCTCTGATGGCAATACAGGTGTGTGTTAATGTTCAAGGAAAGGTACTTTCTGTGGAACAGTTGTGTACTTTCACTAACAGTTATCCACAATAGCAGGCACACCAACTTTGTTTTCAAATTTCCATCAGCATTTTGGACGTGTACAAGTAATCCAATTAATCACATTGCTGTCAAGCACACTAAACCTATCACATCACCAAATGTGGTAGCTGCCTCAGTTTTTCAAGCATGCCTACACATCTTGTAGGAGGCAAACCGTTTGCAGTTAAGAATTGCAAATCAAATCAAATCAGGTGTTTGTTAAGTGCTACTACTTACCCGCAAGGGTCTCAAGGCGCTGGGGGCGCTGGGGTTTGCAGTTTCCAGTCAATCAAGGAGGCGGTCTGTCGAAGAGCCAGGTTTTGAGGTTTCTTGTGAAGATGGGGAGCGATGTTATCTGTCTGAGGTGGAGCAGAAGGTCATTCCAGTCTCTGGCCGCATGGAAGGATGAAGGAGCCTCCCAAGTTGGTCGTTCTGGTGCAGGGGACCACGGCATAGGAGAACTGGGCTGATTGTAGGGTCCTTTGGGGTGCGTGGAATTTGAGTCCGCTATTCAGGTATGCTGGTTCGGTATTGTTAAGGGCCTTGTGAGCATGGGTTAGCATCTTGAAGGTGACTCTAGCTTCGATGGGGAGTCAGTGGAGTGTGCGCAGGTGCTGGGAGATGTGGCAGTGTCTTGGTAGGTTGAGGACCAGTCTTGCGGAGGCGTTTTGGATGTTCTGTAGCTTGCGGGTGAGGTTTTTGTTTATTCCGGCATAGAGTGCGTTGCCGTAGTCGAGCCTGCTGGTGACCAGGGCGTGAGTGACGGTCTTTCTGTGTTCGAGGGGGATACATTTGAAGGTCTTACGTAGGAGGCGGAGGGTGTGGAAGCAGGAGGACGAGGCGGAGTTGATCTGGCGGTCCATTTTGAGCTCTGAGTCCAGGATGATTCCCAGGTTGCGTGCGTCATCCGTGGGGGTGGGTGGGCTTCTGAGGGCGAGGGGCCACCAGGTGTCATCCCAGGCGTCTGGGTTTGGGCCCATGATGAGTACTTCCGCTTTGTTTGTGTTTAGTTATAGGCAGCTGTTTTTCATCCATTTAGCGACGGCTTCCATGCCTTCTCGAAAGTTGTGTCTGGCGGTGTTGGGTTCGTTGGATAGGTAGAGGATGAGTTGGGTGTCGTCTGCGTATGACACAATGTTGAGTCCGTAGGTTCTGACGATGGGGGCGAGTGGCGAGTTGAATAGCGTAGGGCTGAGGGAGGACCCCTGGGGGACTCCGCAGATGGTAGATGCAGTGTCCGAGAGGAAAGGGGAGAGTCTGACCCGCTGCGTTCTGCCGGAGAGGAAGGAGCGGATCCAGTCGAGGGCCTTGTCTTGGATTCCAGCGTCGTGGAGTCTGCGTATTATGGTGCGGTGAGAGACTGTGTTGAACGCCACTGAGAGGTCGAGGAGGATGAGGGCTGCTGTTTCTCCTTTGTCCAGTAAGATACGGATGTTGTCTGTTGCGGCGAGGAGGTTGGTTTCCGTACTGTGGTTTGTACTGAAGCCGGATTGGGAGGAGTCGAGCATGTTGTGCTCTTTGATAAATGTGGCGAGTTGGCTGTTGATGGCTTTCTCGATGACTTTCACTGGGAACGGGAGCAGGGAGATGGGTCTGTAGTTTTTGAGGTCGTTGGGGTCCACCGAGGGTTTCTTCAGGAGGGGGTTGATATCAGCGTGTTTCCAGTCGTCAGGAAGGTGTAGAAACTGTGATAAATTCGAAAATTTCGCTAAGGTTTGTAAAGGTGGGAGGTCCAAAATCAACAGTGTTGGAAACACTGATGAAAAGGAAGAAGAAGGTGAAAGTGGTTAACCCAATTCTAAAGACTTGGTCCTGGTGGTAAAAAGGAGGGGGGAACACGTGCTGACCCATACACTGAAAACGTAATAGATGGAAAAGGATTCAATTTGCTTGCTAAGTCAGGAGGAAGAGTGACAACGATCAAGGAAAATAGTTTCAGAGAGCATTGAGGTAGTACATTTTTGGAACCACTTGATAGATTTCCGGTCTCCTATGAAGGGATAACAATTTAACTTCTAGGGGTTTTTAAATGTGGTTTGAATTTAAACATGTTTAATTTCACGGAAAGTTCATATTGCAAATAAAATGTCTTCACATATTGTGTGTGGTGGCTTCATTAAAGCCTTTTTGACATGACTGTATGACCAGGAGCCAAGGTACATGTGTCTTTGATGTGTGAAGACAAGCAAGCTTGGGTCTATAAAGGGATCTAAATGCTGGGCACATATAAAGGAGGTTGCCAGACCTATCAAACATAAACTAGGGAATGTGGCATTAAACGTCAGGATTTACTCAATTAACTCTAGAAGATGCGTGATGATGTTGTCATTGAACTGGTTATTCTTTGTTGTCATTCTTTCCAATTAGCATCGCACACCAAAAAATGGGAAGTTGAAAGTTTGTGTTGATTTGAGGAGTTTAAATAGAGAAATCACGATTCACTGACACCCATTTCCACATATTGATGATATGCTGCCCACATTTGCGAGGGCAAAGCAGTTTAGCAAAATTTACTTGGCGTCGGCATACCACCAGGTGGATTGAGATCCCACATCCAAACAGTGTTTGGTGTTTGTTTCATCGATTGACACATTCTTATTCAGGAGGATGACTTTTACTTTGCCATCTGCTACCTCAGTTTTTCAAAGGATTACCGCCAAGGTGTTAAATGGCTTCAGTAGCACAATCGCTTTTCAAGTTGACATTTTGGTTGCTGGGAATGATAGCAGAAACACGATGACATTTTGTAACTACGAGGACAAAATATGTGTTTGGACTGTCTTCCGTCAAGTATCTCAGGAAGGGGTGGAACCATGCCCTGAGTTGGTGGAAGACATATTGTAGGCACCTATCCCTGCTGAAAAAAAGCAGGTTGTATATTTATTGCAGTTCAAAAGGTTGCATTTAAGACAACATTCTGAGCTTTTCGTTAAAAAAGAGCAAGTGGTTTGTGTCAAATGAACTCTGTGAGTGAGAGTTTGAGATGGCAAAGGAGGATATTTTGTTGAACAGATTCTTGTCCCTGTTTTATTAAAAAAAATAATGTGTTGTGGGTGTTGGTGCCAGCAAGTGTGATTTAGGAGGCTTGGTCTCTCAGGTTGGTGAAGAGTCTGAGTACACAAATTGTTTTGTATCAAAAGCTGACTGAGAAGGAACTCCTCTTGGCATGTTGTTCGGTGATTGAGAGATTTAAATGTTTTCTGTGGGTAAAACAATTTGCAAGAATAAGACACCACAAGCTGTTGGTATATATTGTGGGAAGCATTGTTATAAAGATCAGACACCAAGGATTACAAGACTTTGTTCAAAATTACTCCAATACAATTTTGAAGCTCAACACATTCCCAGTTGGAAAAATATAAGAGACTTTTTGTCCAGATTATTCCACCAGTGATTGTGAGAGAGTTATTAAATGATGTTGGGTAGAAGGATTTCTTGATTGCATCAATTGATGTTTGCCAGGTGGAGGGCTTCCAGGCTTTAGAAGATGATTAGGAATTGAAAGCTGTACAAGTTTTGTCATGGGAGGGTGGCTTAGGGAAAGAACTGTTCCTGTAGAGATTCAGCCTTTTGCTAAATGTTGATGAGTTATTTCTTGAAAAACATAAGATGTTGATGCAGGGCACCAAATTTGCTCCACCATATAAATTAAAAAGCAGGATCATTGAATTAGGCCTTGCATGTCATCTTTGCCAAACTATCAAGGAAAATAAGTTTTGGTAAACCTTTTGGTGGCCAGACATCGATTTTAAGATTAATGAGCCAAAGAGTCCGTGTGTGAAGTTGGCTATTTACATCATTGGTCCATTTTATCAACTATACAAGAGCTATGGGTTTGCTCTGGGCCTACTGATTATTATAGCAAGTGGTGAGAATTGGAATTTATGACCAAACTCAATACAAAATCGGTGATAAATTATTTGAGATGGTTTTCAGGATGAAGGGGTATTCTAGAGAGATTGTGTTAAACAATAGTGCCCATTTTGTGCCAAGAAAAATGTACAATTTTCTCAGGCAATGTGACAGCAGGCACCAAAGGATTACCTTCTATCACCCTCAATCTAATGGATGTGTAGAATGTATGAATCACCCTTTGATTGTGTTTGTGTGTGCGCAATGGACTCTCAAGTAACGCTCATATGTTGGAGAGTCTGTCAACAGTATGCTATGGTCTTATTGGATGTAACCCAAATGTGTGATGGCTAAATGTCTCCCTGAGATTTTGAAGGGAAATACGCCTGCCTGTCAGATGTGTCCTGCTTAGCTAAAAATGTGTGTCTTAGGCAAGAACATGAAAATGCTATGGATGAGGAGATGAGGCTGAGGGTAGTGGTATTCCATAACAGATTTAAACAGGATTTTTGATGCTAAGTACATGGCGAAGGACTGTATGAAGCGACTAATTGAGGGTGTCTGGGAGCAGATTAAGTGTCCAGTTCACATTGTGAAGGCGATTTTTCAGATTTAGGTCATGAGTAAGAATTGAGGCTGTGAAGAGTAACGCTTTGAAAGGGAATGAGTTGTGGAATAAGAATATGGTTGTGAAGGTGCAGTCTGAGTTAAGGGATGATGTGCGTTGTAAGCCAGATGATGTTGGGAGGGACCATTGTAGGTTTGGGGGATGAACGATCCAAAGTGATGAGTTTTGCAAGGTGGGTTTAGGTACACCAGAAGATTTGTCACTGAATATTTAATTAGAACAGTTTTTGCCAGTACATTTTCCCTTGGAATCTATTCTATGTTAGTTGTTCCATTCATACTTTTGTGGAGTGTTTTGTTTGGGGTAGTTTAATAGGTAAAAGGAACATGTTGCTGTGATGTCTATGTAATACAGCTACTATTTAAAAAACTTGGTAAGTTCTTTGTGGAACGTTGATATATGACTTACCTTGTGATTCCACTACTGTTGGGTCCTGGGTCTTCTGAGGTCTGTGATGAGTAAATAACTCTTCAAAATCTTTCTGTCTTTCTTGTGTCTTATTTCTTCATCTATTTTAGTATATGTTATGATATTATAATAATCAACAGAAACACAGTTTTGCTTCTTATGTAACAAATGGTGGTCACAAACGTTGTATTTATTACTCAGCTAATTCACAAAAGGAAAATTCACATCTCAGATTGTAGGCTTAAACCTATGACTTTATGATACAGTGTTTACTATCTGGGATGCTCTCCCTGCTCCTCACGGCCACCTCCACCACGAGCGGAATTCTTTGCATCAGAGTTTGAGAAGGTAAGTTTTTCAGCAGGACTAACCTGGTCCTTGTATCTGGCCTATGCTATATCACAGTTGGCCTGAACTTGACTTTCCCCTGGTCTAGCATGACCAAATGACTGCGAGTGGCATTTTGAAGTTATTATGCACTACATCAACTTAAAACTTTAAAATTGAATATCTCCGGTTCTTCTGATTGGATATTTGCCTTTTGGTATCTTTTTATATATTAATATTTGCTCGATCTTTTCAAATTGGTTTGGGATTTTACTTGTGTTGTGTTTTCACTTTATTACTGTTTGTGTGCATCGAAAATACTTTACACATTGCTTCTAAGTCCAGGCTGACTGCTTTTGTGCCAAACTACCAGAGGGTTAAGCACATGTTAATTTAGTTACTTTAGTGGTTCACCCTGACAAATATTGTGATTGTTTCTTGAGTAGGGATGCCACCTCCCTCAACCAATTTCCCTATTTCTTACAATCACAAGACCCCTTGTTACAAGCATGGTATGAAAATCATAGATTGTCAGGTGTATGAAGAATCCTGAACCTGTGCCTCTTCTGCAAGCAGTGAATCTGTTAATCTATTTTAAGGTGCAAATTCACTTTTATACTTTTCATTTATTTTCCACCTGAAAATTTGGATTCCAGGTGAATCAATCTCTCCTCTAAATACCCAGAAACTTAGAGATGTCCCTATGTTTCAATTTACAAGTTTTACAGAAAAGCATACTAGTAAAACTCGAAAGGGTGCAGTGCATGTTTGTTTTACTGATTTATGTAAAGGTCTATGAGTGTCAATGTGATCACAGCTTCTAATTATGGCATTCCCCTCAAATTAAAAAAAATATTATTCTCATGCATTCCAAAGCCAGCATTCAGTTGAGATGGACTATGAGTTATCAAAAACATCACTGCCAGAAGTAGCTCAACGCAAGGTTATGTGTCGGACACGACTTTATTAATGTATTTAAATGGTGAGTCTTCATATCTATTGGTTCAGACCAACATAAACAGAACCATTACCAGCTCCTTGTCATATGCTGGTGACGCTTTTTTCCATTACACATTCCTGTGTGTTTTTTAATGATCAGTTAGACACCTTCGTTAGTTATACTAAGCAGACCAGTAAACACCAGCAAAACAAAACTATTGGGGTTTGGTAGGTTGGCAAACTGTGCTCTCTATGGAGGATGCTGTTTCACAAACAGACAATGCTTTAATGTATCTTGACTGGTATGTTGAACCTTTGCTTGATACATGTTACCTTTTAGCATTGTTAAAAGCAAATAGTTCGCTTGCCATAGTTCGCTTATGCAAAATCAGCAAGAAATATGGTGATCTTAAGCCTAAACCTCATGATAACAGCTGAGGGCAGTTCTGTAAAATCTGAATGAGAGTTAAACATGGAGTGCTTGTGGTTGATATTATAGAGCGATCAATCTGGCCTTTCATCTTCAGACTGTCGATACATACTTCAAATATTGTTCTCTGTAATTAGTTAGATCGAGAAGACGCTGGCTTTTATCAATAAAAACAGTTCTGTCTTTCACAAATAATTTGTGATTTGGATCAGAATCCACCGGGTATGGGATTGAAAGTTTAAATTATCTATTTTAATATTTCTCTTACTTTAGCTTGCATTTAGTTAGAATTGTGTTTATTGTCAGTGCAAAAAAGTCATGTACAAAATGTCATTCATATTTCAGATCATAAATTCAAATGACACCATAATGTTGACAAATTTGGTATAAAATTGTTTTCAACAATTCCCAAATGCAATTCATCATAGAACTAGAAACTCTGTTTATAGAAAGTGCGACAAATACCTAACTTCATATCATTTAATTGTTTAAAGCAATACATGACTGCATGACTCAAAATAGTACTGTGAAATAAAACGCTTAGTATTTCCCTTCAGGCCCTTACCACCTCATGACCATGAACATGGTGAAGTAATATTTAATATGTAGCAGTTTCTGTATTTTATTTTGACACTTCAGTATTTAATTGTGTTCGGCTTTACTTTTACCGGTAAAAAAAATTCTCTCTCATACGGACGTGGAATCATCCAGTACCTGCTGGCCCATTTTAATTGGCTATAAATATGCAGCCACCTGACTTTTATTCATAATACTTCATTGGAGATTTTGGAATCTTGAAATTAGGGGCCTAATTTAGAGTCTGGCGGAGACTTACAGCCGGTCAGACCTTCGGTATCTCAAGGACGGAGCCTACTCTAGCTCCTTCACCAAGATAATGCTCTGAAGGCCAGAGTAGGGGCTGTCAAGGTTTTGACAATACGGTCTCCTGCCAGGACCGGACTGGCCTACACGAGCACGACTTAGAACCATTTATTTTCGGATTGTTTATTTACAAGCACTGCAAGCAGGGGCGTCTCTAGGCTCATGGTGGCCCTGTGCAGGGAGCGTAGGTAGGGGACCCCGGAAGAGGGGGTCCGGGCGGGGCGGAAGTCGGAGGCCGCCAAATCCCTGCCAGGGGCCGCCACGAATATGTATTGTATCCGATTCCTCGTGGCCAGGCGGTCCCCGGGGTTTGGCGGCCCTGTGCAGGTGCACAGCTTGCACATGCCTAAGGCCGCCCCTGCTGCAAGTAGGAACGTTGTCAGCAAGTCCAAAGCAACAAAACCCATGGTGTGGGAGTTATTAGTTTTTGAGCAAACACACCTTTTCAGATTCGAGTCAAAAACCGATGTCGTTCAGGAATGTAGGGGCATATTTACAAGCCCCTATTGCCAAATGAGTGTCACCTTTGTTGACGCTCTGGTGCCGTAGCACCATTTTCAATATTTGCAAGGTGGTGCTATGCCACTTAGTATGGCTTAGCGCCACCTTGCAAATATGTCCCTTTCAGCCTCAGTCCTCTGCAGCAAAGGGGCGTGCAATGGGTGTTGCTGCAGGTGTTTCAAGGCAACACCCATTGCTTTTTGATGCTGCTCCAGATTTACCTGGTGGTGTTAATCTGTGACAGCTCCAAAAACTAACACCATACAAGAGAAGGCATTACAATGGCGCATGAGGAGAAATTCTTTTATTTCTCCTTGTTGTTGCTTTTTCTATGTGTGCTGCATTCTGCAGCACACATAGAAAGAGCAAAAGCCAAAAATGATTGTTTATGTGCAGGAATGTGTTCCTTCCTGCACATAAACAATTAATAAATAATGATGCTTTGATACTTCTATGGAGCACACATAGAAGCAACAAACAGCCACTATGGGTTGTTTATGTGCAGGAAGGGACACAAGCAAGGTTGTAAGGTATAGACACTGTATTTACAGGTACAATGCCTAATAGCAATACCAATAGCTTGTGCAGTTTTCTTTTCTAACCATGTAAATTTGTTATTAAATGTTTTATTTAGATATTTTATCATCAAAATCTTTATTTCACCTCAATAGCCATAAACGAATATGCTAAGCACAACACATAAAAACAATAAAATCACCAACCATGATTTACAGTTCATATGCACATTTAATATGGTACATTTAATAAAAACCAGTTGATAAAAATTCAGAAAGTAAAATACAGATAAAAATACATTAAAATATAGCAACAGGGAAAACCCCCAATCCATCCGATAAGTAGCTTCTTCTGTCTAAGACTCTACATATACATCAGGAGCCTTGAGACAGCGAAGATGATACATTGTCTAGTATTACTTCTTAGTATTCTGTACGCAATCCCACAGTTCCTAAGACCCAAATTACTGCAGACTTGTAAATTCCACTTCTTTCTAAACTCATGGTATGTTGGACAAACAAGTACAACATGCTCGGCTGGGCAGGATCTAATGGAATCAGGGTCAGCACGATTCCATACAACTATTAAGGAACGGATCAGTAGCATCTCCATGCGAACTTTAATGTATAAGGACTTTGCAAAAGGACCTTCGACCTCATCCAAAGCGTCTTCAAGCTCTAGTCAGCTTTAAACTCCAAAAAGGAAGCAGTGAGAGAACCAACCCTAATTGAGTTTTGGATAAGATAGTCAATATGGCCCCAGAATGTGCCTTTTAATTCAAGTTTCGAGACTAATATGGCATCTTCTAGAGTAGACCAAAGATTCTCAAGCCTGATGTGCCTCATTCGATCTTTAGCAAACTAAGCCAAGAGATTTTGCTGGCCCCAGGCTGCCCCATTACATCTTCTAGGGCCTTGGGAAACAGTGTGAGCTCCGGGGCTGTCCATATTCTCCACAAGTATAACAGTGGTTTCAACCCCACTATATCATCAATACGCCTACGACCATTACCTAACCATAATAGACACAGTGCGGTACTTGCTGGCAGTTTTCCAAAGCTCTAACATCTAAAAGCCCCACCATTCTCTACAGCACAGAGTAGCCCCTAGAGCCTGGCATTGGTAGATCTCAACTGCTGGGGTGATTGGGCGAAAAGAAAAACTACTCTGGGCTCTGAAAATACCCCCACAATATTGGACTAACTTCAGCCTGTGCTTCTGGACTTGAAATGTCCAGTCAAAAATGTCTGTGAGCGTAACCCCCAAATAATCAAACTCTTGAACACACTTCAGAATTACACCATTAAAGTTGGATTTGAATGAGATGTTGGATAGGGATTAAATACCATATATTTAGGTTTGCTGAGATTAATCTCCAGCCCCCGCTATCTGCAAAAGGACCCGAAGCAATCCAGAAGCTTTTGAATTCCCTTAGGGGATTTAGATAACAAGAGAGTGTTGTCTGCAAACAGTAAGGATGGGATCTCAGCCCTAGCCAGGCATGCAAGCCATGGGGTATGACCCTCACATTTCTACAGCTGGGATCCCAAATCATTGAAGTAGAGGAGAAAGAGTGTTGGAGTCAACACACACCCCTGCTTCACTCCCCGATTCAGAACTATTGGGTCAGTTAGCTCGCCCTGAGACCCACATCTGACCTGGGCATTATTTTTGGAGTGTAGTCTAATAATAACTTTTAAAAGATAAGTGGAGACTACCATCTCCAACAACACTCTCCATGGGCACTCTCTAGAGATGAGGTCAAAGGCAGACCAAAGAGCCACAAAAATGATAAAGCCTGCCTCCCCTCAGAGAGCCATACTCCCAATAAAGCAGCTGTAGACAGAATACCTTGTTGATTGTTCCAATACCGTCCCTAAAGCCAGCTTGTAGTAGGGTTAGAAAATCTGAATCAAACATCCATTCGCTCGGCCTGTTCAGAATTATACGACTGAATAATGTTTGTGAACAGTCGCTAAGAGTAATAGGACTGTAGTTGGAGTTGGGTAGGGACCTACAACTCTTTTTAAAAATAGGAACAATCTCTGCCCTTGCCCAAGTATTTAGATATTTATAGCTCCGAATTTGCACAAGGAAAGTTGCATGATTTGGCTAACTGTACGGGAAAGACGTGTTCCTAAAAATAATCACTTGATTTTATTGTAATTTATTATGAGAAAATAATTTTTTGCATACCTAAATTGTTTGTCCTACATTTGGTGGAGTCCTATTGCTGTACAATCCCATAGCAATACATCATCAGCTTAGTACATGGCTTTTATCCTTCCATATTCAAGCACTGTGCAGAAAATATGCTACCCCTATAAAGTAGTATATTACATAGATGTTGAATAGTGTTAGTTCAATGGTGTGGCCTTGCTTTACACCTATAGTGGGGCAAGATTCTGCAAGGCTAATTAGGGTGGCAGAAACTTCACTGTGGGTGCTACAAAACTCTGTAACACCCTCTCTTTCTCCATCAGAAATCTTGCATCCTTAACATCCTTTCATAAAGTCCTTAAGACCTGGCAATTTAACAAATAGTGCACTAGCTTGCTTCCGGACAGTTAGCGCTAAGACACCATTTGGTATTTGTGCGCTGTATACATTTTGATAACTATATTTACTGTAACAATAAAAATTATGCCTTCATTGGAATGACCCTGGTATTTAAATGCTAAAAGATTGTAAAAATATAAAACAGTCCTTTGAGGAAACTCAATGGTTTTCTAGTTCTCCATAGCAAATTAAGATCGACATAATCGAAAGCCTTCATGAAATCTATGAAGGAGAGAGGAAGAGTGGTAGATTAACTGTCAAGGGATGCCTAGAGAAATTATAATGTATCAGCCATCTATGGATTGTAAACAGTTGTAGTACAAACCCCAGGTGTGTTATTTGATAAATATTTGTGGATTTAATCTAATCTTGTAACTCTAAGAGTAGGATTCTACTAGATAGAATGAAAGGTGGACTAAGATTAGATGCTATTCAGTATTTTCCTCGACTAGTAGAACCACACTTTTAAAGACTCCCATACAAGTCTCACCTCTCCACATCTAAGCAACTAGCTGACCATTCAGAATACAGTTCAATAAAGTAAAATCATTTAAGACTCTTTTTAGAATATTAATAGAGGATCCATCCTGGCCATTCCTCTTACATTTTGTCATGTATTAGAGTATGGATTTCAATAAAATTTACATTTAAATTGCAATTAGAGAGGACAGTAAAACCCTTTTTTTGAGAAGAATTTAGTAAGCAAATATAAACCTATATTTCATATAATCTTTGTGGACAGAACTGGGGCTCCAGATGTATTTGCTTCTTTCCCTCCCTGCATTTGGAGGAGGAATGTTCATTAGGTTAGACTTTGAGGAACACTTACACCGTTTCAGGTTGTTAATTAAAAGAGGGTAAAAAAGTATGAGAGATTTTGCCCTTATGAATCGGCCTGAAAGTTTCTATGTCCCATAGTTCACTCATATCTACCTTTTGAATCAACTAATGTTGGTTAATTGAGCACACATTTTATGCTTGAAAGAAGAGAGGTTCACCACATTTCTGTCCTTGGCCTGTAAATGAAGTTTGTGAGGGCAATTACAGAGAGTATTAAAAAATTAAGCTAATGAGCTATTCAGAAATGTTTTAATTTGATGTGTCTGCAGTCAATTTAAGAGTATTGTAGCAAACCTGTATGAATAACTGAAAGGCTCACTAAAACATTTTATTCAGTTTCTGCAGTGTATACGTCCACATTTAGCTCTTTATTAGTGTAGTATTTGTATAGTTTTAAGACCTGAAATATCATGTATCCATTGTTTAGAAATTAGGTATTTTTATATGAATTGTAAATAAGTAATTTGGAATTTGGATGTGCAGGCAAGTTGACCCAGGATACTGCATCACTAACTCCTCTGTGACTTGCTTGTAGCAATGATGTGTACTGATATATGTGCTGCAATATTTACGTCAGCAAAGACAATTCCCATGTACGTTTGTGTGAACTGTTTGGACATTGGTGGATGGTCTGCAGGCTTAACGGTGGGGGGAAATGGGGGGGTAAAGCCCAAGATTTCTGGGAGAGGATGTCCATGCTATTTAGAGATCCTGTAGTGAAGGGAGCTGCTCTTCTCATTGCTGCCTTCACAGCACTTTTGCTGACAGGGTGCCATGTTTACAGTGTCCATCAGGCCAATGCTTTTGTATTGAGAAAATTATCTCCCACAGGGGGAGGTTGTTTTACTAATGCAAAAATCAAATGGCCTGGTGGACAAGGAGTTTCCTTGTGTTTGGGGGCTATATTTTCCCTATCCGTGTACACATAGAAATTGAGTAACGGCCACTCATCCTCAATAGGGTGGGATGATGGTCATTGAAACCTGGTCGCCTATGGGTGGATGGGCAGCCATGTCAGAGGCTGGCAATTGAGGGGCCACATTGAAGTATTCAAAAAAGTGATGGATGGACTGCTTGAATTAATCTCAGCCACTGGTAATTAAATGGGCCACATCTCAATCTATTGTTAATTTGTACACCATTCCATCTCAATTTAAACCCAGCTATATGCAAATTTGTCTTGAGCCTCCTCCAATAGGAACAATCCAACCCGAACTACCAGACCATGTCCTCACTGAAAGAGAACACAAGCAACCAGAGACTGGCTATCACACAGAAATATACAAAAAAGTAATGGATGGAAAGCTTGAATTAATCTCATTACTTGGGTCACATCCCAATCCATTATTTTTCACTTCATGCCACCTCGGTTTGAACCCCGGCCAAATGCAAATAAGTCTTGAGTCTGCTCTAATAGAAACAGACCACCCCGAACTGCCAGGCCAGGTTCTATCTGAACAGGAACACAAGAAAGCCAAGACTGAAGGAGCTGATAGAGGCTCCACCTGTGTAAAGACAGTGCTTTCCCTCATTTTACATCAAACAGGGAAACTGCGAGTTTAGTGTTTTGGGAGTACTGCTCATTTACAGTGATGCTCTTCTCTGACAAACTCTAAAGAATGTCCTTGGTCCTCTTTTGAAAAGGCTTGTCTCAGATTGCTTAGTTTTTTCTACAGGACAGTCAGATGCGTTAAACCTCCCTGTTTTGCTATCATCACAACCTACAATCGGTATATCTAGTGAAACTTTGGTGAGCCTGACCTTGCTTTCAGCTCTGCTTAACAGTCACTTCCGGTTGTATGTTCTACCCATGCAATCCCCAACCACGCATGGCTGAACAATGCAGTCTTAACAACAACCACGTCTTAACCATGCATGCCTTTACAACAAATTTAGTTGTAATGACATATTTGGTAAAATCATATGTGTGGTTAAGGTTCTGCCCTAGCCCCTGCTCTATGCCCCAAAACACAGCCACGTGTCTTGATGTGTGACCCAGGCCCTAAAAACACCCGAGTACCCCCTCCTGAATCCTAATAGCAGAAGCCCTAAAACTCAGCCCCCATATTTGAAACTGACCCGATCTCCTTGCCCCTTAGCCCTAAATCCTTCACCCCAGAACTCGACCCTGACCCCCTCTCTCTGCCCTGAGCCCTAAAACCTTCACCCCATAACTAAAAAACACCTCAGCCCCCTTCCCTAAGCCCCAAAACCGCTCACCAGCGTACAAAGTAGAGTATTCCCCATCCCAACTACCCAGCCCCCACCCTGAGCCCTAAAACCAACCACCAGCTGTAAAAAGTACCCTATCCCCTTTCCCAACTACCTAGCCCCCCCCATCCTGAGCCCTAAACTCAGGCCTCCCCACCAAAAGAAAGGAATAAAAAAATCATACTCACTAAGCCCTCACAAAGTTCCTCGTCTGTGCAGGAAGTCACCTCCGACCCTTCGCCCAGTCCTCTCCCTCCCAAGTCTAAAGCGCTCACTACTATGGATGGATATCAAAACTATATGTGGTAAAGGCATATGTGTGGTTCAGATGTCTGTGGTTTCGCCTGCGTCGTTAAGCCACGCATTTTTCAGACTACACAGTATACGGTGTTTCCTGTTACTTCCTTGATCTTATTTTACTGCAATAGCACATTTCTGAAATCTTTTGTGGTACAATACAGCTCATTCTCTTTTGGAATCCCTGCTTTTGGTACAGCAGTTTATTTTGTCCTGTCATCCTATTCAGGTGTTATAGAATTTCTCTCAACTCCTATTTGGAGCTATAACTCCCATTTCTCATTTATTGACCTGGGGCCACATTATACATGTGGCACATTTACCTTCATTGCGCTGGACACACCTTTTAAAAGGTGAGCCCAGTGCAATAAAGGAAAATGCGCCACATTATGATAAATCGACTGTTCCCAGGGCAGCCGCGAACTCACACAATCCTGTGTCACTTTTAAAGGGGATTAGAGATTATATTGCAGACTGGTGCAGTCAGTGACTGCCTCGCCTGTAGGGGGATATCTAGGGGTCCATAGGACACCCTTTTCCCCTCTAGAGAGCTGCTCTCAGGAGGTACACTGACAGTGCACCAGCTTTTAAGTGGCGCACTGTCAGTGCACCTCCTGAGAGCTTCTTTGCCTCTGCGCCCGCATCTGTTATATGGCAATGAGCGCACAGGCAAAGGGAGCCCCCCTGAAGATAGCACTGTTGCTGTATGTGCACCAGTGCTATCAGTATTACAGAAGGGGACGCACAAGTGTCTGTGGCCTCTTCTGTAATACCAAAGTGCCCTGGTAGCGTGCAAAACAGGCGCAAACGCCTGTTGTGCCCCCGGGGCAGCTTGTGTAATATGGCCCCAGGAGTCATAGAAAATACTATAGTCATGCAGTTTTGTAATTTATGTTTTTGTCCATGAGCTAAGTTTTTTAAAACAAAAAATGTGTCCTTCAGAATGAGATCCTTTTACCTGCTGCATACTTTTAGACGTTGTTCCCGTTACTTTTCTGTTTTCAAAGTGTCCTATGCCTGATTTCATGGGTTTATCACATTTGATGACATTTCTATTCCTAATTCTATTGATATTTCTGGATTTATAAGGCACGTAGCTGCCCCAGAATGCTTCCCAAAGCGAGCATAAACAGTGCAAAGCTAGATCGGCTACATTAAAATAGCCATGTCTTTAACTGTTTCATAAAACTCACCATACCGAGGCTAAGTCATATACTAAGGGCCAGTGCATTTCACAGTCTGGGCCATAGATATATAAAAAAAAAGCGCCCTCCCTGTCTGAGAAATGTGACTTTAGGAATTGTGGCAAGGTTTTGGGTGCCAGAGTGAAGAGGACATTTGTGAAACTACAGAAGCAATATATTTTTAAGATATTGGGGACTGGTCTGAGCCATGGCCCAGTACATGAGGCACAGCACTTTGAGTTTAGAGCACTTATCAGTGGTAAACCAGTGCAGGTTCTGCAGATGAATGAAATGTTTGAGGCATGCCGGGGAACAGGACAAAAGATTTGGGCCCCAGCATTTTGGACAGTCTGCAGCCTCTTCAGCAGCGCCCAGATAAAGCACATTTCCATAATCAAGGCAGAAGATAATAAGAGCTTGCGCTAACGTCCTTTGAGTTGACGCCGGTAGGAGCCAGAGAATCTTTCTCAGCATTTCAGAAGACCAAGGCAGCATGCAGACACCTTGGTAATCTGATTATCCATCGAAAGCCTGCTGTACAGACAGATTCCTAAGTCTTTGACCTCCTGTTTTAGAGTTTATTTTATAATAATTCTGTGCTACATTTGTTATATTTATGCGAGCAAGTTCTATGGCTTGTTGTTAGAAATTAGGTTACTGGTTAAAGGGGGTGAAACCCTACTCACCCAGCAACCACATTCCTTGTCAGGGTGGAGTCACAGTTAACCCCAAACTAACATGTGCTCTGGTAACTTGGCACAGAGCAGTCAGATTTAACTCAGAGGGAATGTGCAAAGTATTTATGTAGCACTTCAAACTGTGATAATGTTCCAGCAGATTGGCAGTCCTTTCATCAACACAGCAGTTCTTCTTCCTGGCAGAGTCCACAGTTGCATAAGTGCACTGAAGAGTTGGGGTCTGAGGTAGAACATTTATACCTGGTGCTCACTTTGAAGTAGAAGAAGCTTCTAAAGGTTTCCACCCCCTGAGGTGTCAGGCATCTCCTTCTTCCCTGTCCTGGCACCAGCTACTAATTTGAAGTTACAGTTTACTGAATGTAATTAAGTAACTGCACTGTTATCCAATGGGACAGGCAGGCCTTGCAGTATTGAAAAAACGAATTTAAAAGTGTTTCACTGTCAGGGCATGTACAACTTAGAAAGTACATGTCCAACTTTTTAAAAACACCGCACCCTGCCCTCTGAACTGTTCAGGGCCTAGCCTTGGGGTGGCTTATATGTAGTAAAAATTAAGGTTGGGCCAGACAAAAGGCTTATTGTGTCAGATCAAAATGGCAGTTACAAATGGCACTTGCAGGCTGGAGTGGCAGCCCTAAGACATGTTTAAAGGGCTACTTAAGTGGGTGGCAGAATAAGTACTGCAGGCCCACCAGTAGTATTTAATTTACAGGCCATGGGTACATCTAGTACCTCTTTACTAGAGGCTTACAAGTAAATGTATTATGCAAATTAGGTGTAAGCCAATGTCTACCATGTTTAAAGGGAAGCGAGAACAAGCACTTTAGCACTGGCCAGCAGTGGCAAAGTGCACCTGCAAAAAGGGCCAAGTCCAGCACTTGGTGCCTCATAAACTCAAACTTACATTCGCACTTTTCCTCCACAGGAACTTCTGGGTCACTCCTAAAACTCCAAGACAATTGCTAGATGGAATATCTTCTTCTCTTTTAGTTAGAGTCATCTCATTTCCCCTTGGCATACACATTACAGGTTATGCTAGCTTGTCTTTTCACCTGTTACATTTTATTCTGGGTAGAGAGAACTTTAGCTGTCTGGAGGATGATTGTAGTCAGTAAAATCGAGATATTGAGTACGGTATATCAACTCCACATACTCTTAACCAAAACATCAAGTACCCAAATATCGAGGAGGTAAGTGCATGGTTTGCTCTTGCTTGCTTAGGCTATCCACAAAGACCATGACATTTCGGGTTGCTTACCCCACATATGTGCCCAATAAGTTTTGTAGATGGGGCACCTAGCAGTCTTTTTTGAGGTATTTACTTTGCATACACATTTTAGTTGCTGGTTTTGGTATATGCTGTTTGGATGTCTAACCATATCATAAAGACCTTGCTGTCAGGTTAACACATTGGATTTACACCTGCTTTTATTCACAAAGTAAAGATGTAAGTGTGTACAGGCTTTACAATAAAAATGCTTGCCCTTAGTCAAAGGTTTCACTTTGCAATACTTTTTTCTTTAACCCTTTTATGTTGACCATTTACAATGCAAACTCCTCTTCCTAACACTCTTCTTTGAGAGTACATCTTAATGGATCACTGACACAAACATTGTTTCAAAAATATCACTTGCAAAAATAAGGTGTCCCTATCCTTATAATGGTGAGTACAAAATATGTTGAAATAAAATATAGTTTAACACTAATATCGTTAAAAAAATACAAAAATACTGTTTATTAACTTATTTATATATATCTATATCTATCTATATCTATATATATATATATATATATATATATATATATATATATATATATATATATATATATATATATATATATATATATATTCACTGAAAAAACCATAGGTTTCACACATGTTATAGTTAGCGGAAATTTTACTGATGAAAAACCAATGAAATTCCCCCGTTATAGTTAGTGCAGGCAACTATAACTCACGCAACCGCAATCCTCTGCTGATGCTAATACTGTATTTAGACACTTATTTGCCCATGTCTTCTTCCATACATTTTTAGCTATACATATATTACAAATATTTTTTTTTCATAAAGACACATATGTCATCAGCAGAAGATTGCGGTTGCGTGAGTTATAGTTGCCTGCACTAACTATAACGGGGGAATTTCATTGGTTTTTTATCAGTAAAATTTCCGCTAACTATAACATGTGTGAAACCTATGGTTTTTTCAGTGAATTTGCAAGGTTTTTTAAATGCTAATTCCTAACTATAACGTGTGTGAAACCTATGGTTTTTTCAGTGAATTTGTACGGTTTTTTAAATGCTAAGTTACTTTACGCCATTCGTGGCGTGCGCGCCCACTTAACGCAGTTCGTTCCGTGCGCGCACGGTGCGCTTCACGCACCGTGCGCGCACAGTGAGCACGCGGTGCGCTTCGGCTCTTTTTAGAGCCCCCTAATATCTAAACACTTAAATCTGATTTTCATTTTTTTTTTTTCTACCGTACGCTTACCGTAAGCTTACCGTACGCGTACCCCGTGATTTTTTTTAAAATCAATAAATGTTTTTTTTGTACTTTTCTGTCCTTCTTTGACCCCCTTACAAATGTTAGGGGGTCTGTAACTCTCCTCATTGCCCCCTTTCCTTGTTTTCACTCTTTTTTTTCAGAGTGAAATACACAAAATGGCGGCCGCCGCTTCCTGGTTTCGGCCGATTCGAATGTTTACTAAGATCTAAGAGCCAATCAGAATCGCGCTCGCGCACGCCACCGTACGCTTACCGTAAGCGTACGGTAAGCGTACCGTAAGCGGGCTCAGATATATATATTGATTTAAAGGCTATTTTCTCAGAATCTACTGAACAGATTTACACCAAACCTACAAAAGGCACTTCCTTGACCTAGGGACTACCTCTCTGCCAAATTTTGAGTAATTCTGTTCAGCCGTTTGGGCTGTAGCTCGTTCTAAAGGTCCTATGGAAAAATGCATGGGAAAAACGCGTTTTGGGACCCCCCTTTTATCTCAGCCCCCGCTTGACGGATCCCCCCGAGACTTTCAGGGTAGGAGCGGAGCGTAGCGCCCCACCTATTTTGAGAAATTCGCGAGGATTCGTCGACCGGCGCCAAAGTTATTCAAAATAGAATGTTGAGGTTTTCCTATGGAAACGTGGTCCTAACTATAACTACCTACTGGCGACCGCCAGTAGGTAATATATATATATACCAAAACAACAGTAGCCTGCCGAGAGAGGGCCACACACAGGTACGTAACTTTCACCTCTTTATTTGATGAAGGAAAGCAAATTCAAAACAGCAGATGTGCCACGCACAAGTAAATGTCCTTCCCAACGCGTTTCATGCAACCAGCATTTCATCAGGGGCTCCGGACATCAGCGCACAGTGAAAGTGCAGCAGTTTTCGATATTGGCAATTAAAGATTTTCACCCTGCCCAGATGGGCGTGGCCACCCGTGTGGCCTGTTGGTAACTGTAGTGCCAGCTTTTTCCTCATGTGAGTCGCCGTGAAATCACTGAATGTTACACCAATTTAATATCCCAAGTGGGTTGCTATGAAAACAGCCGCTGTTTACCCTGCTGATATCATCCTTCATCGGCAATACCTGACCAAATGCCCTGACGTCGTGTGGCGCCATGGCTGGACTGCAAAAGCAGCGGAGCTCCTCTCGTGGCTCAGGCTGCGCCGCAAATATCCCAAAACAACAGTTGCCTGCTGAGAGAGGGCCACACACAGGTATGTAACTTTCACCTCTTCATTTGATGAAGGAAAGCAAATTCAAAACAGCAGATGTGCCACGCACAAGTAAATGTCCTTCCCAACACATTTCATGCAACCAGCATTTCATCAGGGGCTCCGGACATCAGCGCACAGATTTTCTAACGGTAAAATTAGGAGTCGGGCATCCAGCGCGGCGCTCAGCACGGCCCCCTGGTGTGCTTGCATTGGGTGAACGACTACTAACGTGTTGGGTGCACGATTCCGCTTGCAGCCCCTGGTGTGTACGCGTTGGGTGCACGATTCCTCTCGCGTAGGATGCGCGATTCCTAACGTGTCGGGTGCGCGACTCCAAGCAAAAAAAAAAAATTCTATATTTTTGAGATAAACATCAAGCTGATGTGTTTCGATCTTGAGTGGCTCTAAAAAGAGCCGTTGTGTTCATTGAGAGATTTTGGTACTTATAAGTAAGTACCTATACAGAGTCTAAAGTTGTTGAGGAAGACTCTTTTACCCTCATCAGTAAAATGTACACCATCTCGCCTAAAGATGCCTTGCATATTAAAATGCAGATTGTTGTTGTAAATGGATCCCATTCTATAATCTCTGATATAAGCAGAAACAGATTTATTGATATGTTTCCTAGCTTTCTCAATCTGTGGACAAAATTGATTGGACCAGTTCCATTTATGCCTTTGGCATATGTTAGAATAGACAAAGGCAGTTTGGGGGAAAAGTGACATCATTTCTACAAAGGTGTCCTTGATAAGTATTTCCAGACCTACCCCAATCAAAGTGCCTAGGTCATTGCCACCACAGTGCACAATTATGAGGTTAGATGTAAAAAGGATTTAACCAATGACATCAATTGGTGCCACTTTAACCCTCTCTGTCCAATCCATTTAATGTCTACATTTGGCAAAGCTAGGTCTTTGTCAATGCCTTTGTTTTCTGCATACCATTGGCATACCATTGGCTCCACAATCCACACTCTAAGCATCTTGAAAGATGGTCTCTGTAAATGAAATGGCAGTTTGAAAACTAAGATTTTTCTAAAATGGTGGATAAGATACAGTTTTGAAAAAAGAAAATAAATGATTGGCTGTTTGAGAACATTCTAGTCTGAAAACTAGGGTGCATGTTTCTCTTTTTTAAAAGCATGTTCCTTATTGGTTAACAAAAACTGTTTGAAAAGAACATCATATAGGATAAGCTGGTATAGTGAAAAGTCAAGCACACTTGCTGTTTTGATTAGCAACCCTGTGTGCTGAACTTGTGACCTTTGTGCTCAGTTGAGTGTTCCATGAACTGTTACTATGGTAACAGGCACTTCCTTATAGTTCTGCACTTATACATTCACCATACACTACTAATAGATTCTTTCAGTCAATTATACACTACGCATACATCCAACCAAACTTTCACACGATCATACAAATATAGCTCTTTTTTTAAACAGAAAAGTTAGCTCTGAAAAGAACTTTTTTGGGGGTATTTTTTGGAACAATTTTATTATTTTTGGGGTTTTTTTGGAAAAGAAAAAAGACAACAGGAGGAACAAAACAGTCAACTTCTGCAAAAAAAATAAACACAAGTTTAGCACTTGTGGTTTTGCTGCGCTCGGCAGATACGTTCAATTGACTGCTCTCTATAACAGAGCAGTTTGTTGCATTTAATGCAACTAATTTTCAGTTTTCCAAATTCTGGATGTATGTCTGGGTGAGTGGTCGATGGTGATACCGCAGAAGTGCTTGCCACTGCTGGCGGAGGCTGCTCCCGGAGTCTTCTGCATTTCTCCTTGGCCAGGTTCATGGGATGCAGAGTCTTCAGATGTTTTTTCATACTCGCAGTCCCACAAGAGTATTTTTTCGATGGATCACCTCTGGAAAGCACTCTTTGACATATTTTACAAGTCACTTTAGTGGAATTTGTTTTATTTTGTCCTTTTAGGAAGGAAAAAAAATTCCACACCGCAGAGGTGTATCTTTCTGGGCGTGCAGGTTCCACAACAAATCCCTCATCGGATTAATGGTCTGAATCTGATGGTGGCTGCTGTCCAGAAGCCATTGTCTTCAGATACTGAAAAATTTCAGCTGTGGAAATCTCCCCAAAAAAGTTCTTCTAGTTCTAAGGTGTAAGATGTTCCTCCAAAGAAGCTCTAAGAAGAATGATGGAAATGGGTGAGGTCCTTCAATAGTTACAATGGGAAATGTTATGAACCAATCAACTCCTTTTTTTTCAGGTCACATGAGGTCCGCGACTTTGCGAAATCGCATTAAAAAGTAATATAAGTTTATTAAAACCAAAAGTATATTATTTTTATCATTAGCTTAGATAATGTCTTGCCCTAATATGTGTATTAAATACATATATATATAATTTAAAATATTAAGAAATTTTGCGGAATTCGCGCACCCAATGCGTCGAATACGTATATGACATCACGTGGAAGAGCCGGAGCGTCACGTTAAGTAATACGTATATCTCGCATATGCGGATGGAGTCGCATAGCGGTCGCATAGTAATCGCTCATGAAAATACGTACCCATCGCATATCCCAAGCGGATCCTACGCAACAGTCCCAAAATGGCGGCTAGGTTCCGCGCAGTGATCGAGGAAGGTACGCATTGGGTGCGCGGTTCCCAAAAAAAAATTTTTAAAAAGAAAATAAAAGACATTTCTTTTGCAAAAAATTCTTATACAAAAAATAATTAGAGTTGCAATATTTGAAAAAAAAAAAAATCAAATTAGATTAAAAATATTTAATATAATTTTTTTAAAAATATGTAAAAATAAATAATTCAAAAAAATTAGAAAATGAATATCAAAAAAATAAATAGAGCTATTATTATATTTAAGATATTGTCATTTCAGAAATCTTTGAAAATCACCAGCAAAAAAAAAGGTTTCAGACATGTTAAATTTAGGAATTAGCATTTAAAAAATCTTAAATTCACTGAAAAAACCATAGGTTTCAGACATGTTAAATTTAGGAATTAGCATTTAAAAAACCTTAGAAATTCACTGAAAAAACCATAGGTTTCAGGGGTGTTATAGTTAGGAATTAGCATTTAAAAAACCTTTCAAATTCACTGAAAAAACCATAGGTTTCAGACATGTTATAGTTAGGAATTAGCATTTAAAAAACCTTAGAAATTCACTGAAAAAACCATAGGTTTCAGGGGCGTTATAGTTAGTTGGACATTTCACTCATACAAAACCATAGAAATTCGCCCGTTATAGTTAGTTCAGCTAACTATAACTCGCACGTCCGCAATGCACTGCTGATGATGTCACATATTACATCACTCATGACATGGTCAGTGACATCACTGATGACAATGCAAATTACATCACTGATGACATCACTGATGACATCACTGATGACATCATCCATGTGATAATTTGATGCATCTTCTCACACCCTAATATAACCTTTGATACACCCACTCTAAATTACAGACTGCCATTCTCAAAACCATAGACACTCCAACACCAATAACTACATACCCACTCCCTGGATTTTAGGTTTATACACACATCCACTCACTCACCCGTACAGTCACTCATACTTATGGTCACTATGATATGCACTCATACACCTATATAGAAACTCACACACTGCCACTCATTCACAGAGGTACTCACACACCTATTCAGTCATGCAAATAATTAATCACACTGCCATTTACTCACCTATACAGTTATGCACACACCAGCTCACTTACCCATACAAATGCTAGCACATACTTACGCTCTTATACAATCACTGATAGAAGCACAGACTCTCACTAATAGCCATTTATATCCTCCAACACACATAGATACTGCCTCTCACATAGTCCAAACAGATTTTCAATTTGTATTCCTTCATCTTCCAATACTGCAACCATACACATAAGAAATTCCTGAGCATCTTGTTGCACATTCTGTGTAAATTGCAAAGAATCAGAACATATATCCAAAAGATTACGAATACCAGAAACACTTTGAATTTTAGTTTTATCAGTTCTCAATTTTTCAAAAATAGAATGCAACAAGAAACAAATCCTTTTTTCTCGATTCTCCATAATTTGCTGTTGATGTTCACCACTACATTAGCATAGCAGTTGATACCTGAACTATTTTCTAACTGATATCCTACAATCTTTTCAACAGTGTCCTTTTTATTTTTGTTTGGAATCTCAACATTGTCTTGATTTTTTTTCTTCTTTTCAACTTCACTACAGACATTCTCCTATCTTCATTTTCAACCTACTACACACTCTTCATATACAGGATATTCACCTAAGTTGGGAGGAAACAGTCTTCTTAACCGATTATAGTCTCTTACACAATTTGCATCTGCTCTAATCTTTCTCTCATAAAAATCAATCAAATACAATTCAGATAAAGTTCTGCCTCGGGACAATGCAACATATGCCATACCCTCTTTAAACACGGTACTTCCAATGTTTACCAATGCACTGTCTACACTTAAACCTTGAGATTTATGAATGGTCACCTCATATGCTAAAGAAAGAGGAAACTGTTTCCTACGAACATATAAATCTTTAACAAGCAAAAAACGAACAGAACAATGAGCAACCTGTTTTACTTCTTCAATCTGATCAAATTTGATTTTCATAAATTCAATTTCATCTCTATTTTGATAATTTAACAAAATCAACAACTTTTCCCATTGCTCCATTTACTAAACCTTTTACCACATCCAAATTACGCCGTAAAATTACCCGACAGTTTTCAAATACAAATAAATTCTTTTCTAAACCAGCAGTTTTAGATATAGATTTTTCCAAATAATCTAGTTTTGTTTTTAATTTTCAGACAAAATAATAGTAATTCTTTCATGCTCTATTTTATCAATGGCTTCCATTTTTATTATTTGTTTTCTTTCCAGCTTTAAAAGTTCTTCATGAAATGTAGAACACTCTCGCAGTGTTGGCATTAGGCAGATTACAGATTTATTTTCTCCAATTTTTGGGTACATTCTTTCCGGAGCAACATTTTCATTTGGAAACAAGTTTGTAAGTAGCCAACTTTGCAAAGCTTCTTTGCCATGTTTTATCATTACTCTAATTCTTATATCTTGAAGAATGGTTCCATAATCTTCATCGCTTGCCTGTCACATATTTTTAAGAAATTCTTTGTATTCAAAATATGACCAAATGTTCACATTTCCAACACTTCCCAAAGACTTTCTGGTGTCTTAATGCACAGGTGTTTTAAATACTGGTTGCCCTTTAGTAAGTTGCAGTAGATCACCAAAAACTATCACATGTTTTCCTCCAAATAGGACATCTTATTCAGTTTTAAAAATGTGCTGCATTCTTAAATGCACAAAGGCAAGCATTACGTTCGGGACCATCATCAATAATCAGAAGTTTCATTTTCTTTAGCACTCTTGAAACTTCATAACAATCTTCTCCAGATAGCTTGTGGTAGTCCAATTTGTTTTCATGTTCAACAGATAGCATTAGTAAGCGATGTAATGTAATTCCTTTAATGTTGTGCTGCTAACCCAGTTGGAGCTGTTACAACACAAGATAAATGTGAGTCAGTGGTTTTCTCTAGATAACTGGTCAAAACTTTAATTAAGAAACTTTTTCCTGTACCAGCTTGACCACTGACATACATTCGGATGGGTTTTGAAATGATGTGCATGCGTATTCTTTTTTCTCATGAAGAAAACCATGGTCGATCTGCTCTCTCACTTGCTGATATATTTCTTTCTGTTCAATATTTAGTTGTTCTTCCAAGTTTCCTAGTTCCATAATATCATGTTGAGCTTGATGCATTGCTGTTTCTACTTCACTCATGGCAATTGCTACTTCATTTTTCACAATTGGTTGTCCTAGTGGATCTTGACTCAGTGGAGCAGAACTTTGACTATCTTGAGAACTGTCTCTAGCAATCTCAGCTGCAATAGTAGCTTCTTGATCAATTTCTTCGTTCAACATTTTGAGATAAATTGGAAAAACTGTGCATTCAATGCTATCTTTACATGCATTAAAATAATCTTCATAGCACTGAAAATCTCCAAGTAATTCCAGTTCGGTACGCCAAGGCTTAGAGAGTTGCAGAAGTGCTAAATAGTAAAATTCCCTTTTATCAGGAGTATCGCAACTCAGTTTCCTGTGATTAATCACATTTCCTTTGCTATGTTTCACCAAACATCCTTCTGAACCAATCACTGCATATTTTTCTTTATTTATGTTCTCTGTGATATTTGTCTTAAAAGTATAATATTGCAGCACTTCATAGAGACATATGTTTTCAAGATGAGGACTTCTATTTGGATAGTATGTATCCAGCATGTTTGTTTTAACAATATCTGTGCTTTCTCGTTCCTTTAATGCTAAATATTCGATTTCTTGTACAGATTTAAGTACTCGATTTTTTGTTGAAGCAAATTATTCCTCTTCACTTTGAATATAAACTTGCAGTGGACAAGCGATCTGAACATTCGTAGGATCCAATCTCTCGATGGGACAGCATTTTCAAACTAAAGCTGTACAATTTCTTACTAAGACTCTTCTCGTGAAAAAACGTCTTTTCTGATTTTGTTATGTATGACGTGACATACCGAGCAACAGCAATGGAATTATCCGCAACATACTGGATATCCATATTAGCATTCGACATCGACAAAATAACCGGATTCTAATCATTAATATACTTTGATTCTTCATTTCCTTTTAAATTGTAAGTATTTTTGGGAGATTTTCTAGTGATGGTATGTCTCACTGCTGACATGAAACTGTTCACTTTTGCTTTGGATATTACTGGACGTGGAAATCCAAAACGACATTTGGTATAAAAGTGTTCCTTTGACTTGTATTTCCGACAACAGTATTTCCCACATCAATGACTTTGAAACCGTAACACTTATTTCCTTAAGGTGTCTTCTTCTCTTGTTTTTGGTATAGCACATGTAACATAGTCTTCAATAAAAGATAAAACAGTCTCATCTGAATCAGATCCAAATTTGGGTGCATCTTTGAGCCATTAAAGCATATGTATATGAGGAGCACCTCTAGCTTGATACTCCTTTCTCCAAAAGAAATCAATACCTTCTCCAAGAGGAGGATTGTTTATATTGCAGATAAAAGACATCATAGCTTGAAACCTACGATTAAAATATGTGCACACATTTACAGGATCCAAGGAACACAGTTCCCCAGGTGTTTTTAATTCAATGTTTTTAGTATTTGAATTTGCTTCTCGAAGAAATTGAAGTAAATCGTCCCATGCGTATTCAGCACACCTTAGTGTAACAAACCACGTAGGAATTCCTAAGTTCCTTAGCATGCATATAAGTTCTCCATGACGATGATACCAATACTCATTAGTACCATGCTGACATGTCATCAAATTAATCAATTGAGATTCTAAATGTACTTTGTCCATGAATTCCTTTGCAAAAACATTTTGAAGATGAACTCCTGTTTTTAATATGTGGTTGACTGCATATGAAAGTCCAGACAAGTCACTTTCAAACAAAAGATGAAATATATATGGGATACATTGTCGAAATCGTGGATCTTCTGCGTACAATCGTGTTGTCAGATATTCTGATGCGGGAATCTGTACTAGTCATTCATCATATCGTCCACCTTTTCCAGTGGGGAAGAGCTGTGGAAAACAACGAGCTTCCAAACTTTTTTCCCACACACTCATGGGAGTCCCCTTCGCGTTCTTCATTTGGAATAATTCAATAGTATTCCCCATCACTTCTTTGGAATGTAAAGGATGTACACTATAATGTTCATACATTTCTTCACTTTTGGACATCTACTCTTTCTCAATTTGACCACTTGACATTTCACTGTCATCTCCTAAAACTATTTCTTCTCCTTCCACATACACATTTTGTAGTAATCATTGTTTTTTATAAGTTATAATGTTGCCTTTTGCATTTTTCTGACATCTACTCATTCCTGACAAATTTTCTTACTCTTTGTAGGAACACCATTAGCTAGAATAACCACTGGTTCAGTTTCCTCTTTCTCTACACCAATAGTTTCAATATTTTTCTTTAAATCTAGAGGTAAATATACAACTCTTCTTTTAATCCTCTCTGTAAATCTGTGGGAGGCAATTTACCTGTTTCAGGCTCCATACGAACAATAGCCTGAAACGGGTACACAGATTGAATCAGAATAGACTCATACGTGTTTAAATCTACCAGTTCTGGAGGAATAGCTACCAACTTTAGATTCTTATGGACAGCTCTAGCTGGCATTTTGTTGTCCTCTAATTTGTTATAACAATATTTACAAATACGTTGATCAGTACCCAAATCAAAGCAATCCTCTACCAACAAATACGTTGCAAATTCCTTCCACTTATCATTATTTTCTCTTTCACTTTTTAAATACAGATCAACATTCCTAGTCTGATTTTTATAGTGAGTTCGTCAACAACAAATACAAGCATAATTTGGTCTTTCATACAAAATTACCTTAAACTTTGTAATTTCTTCTTCAAACTTCTCAGTACTACTATTTTCCACGTCTTCTTCAACACCTACTGCTATCAATGTCTCACTTTGTCTACACTCTTCTTCAGGACCAAAGTAACGAAACTCTATTTCATCACAAACGTTTTTTACATCTGATACTGACCCATGCAAAAGAGCACTGTTTAAGTCATTTAAAAATATTGCTGGACTTTTTGCATAATACAATCTTCTGACTAACCTCAGCATTTGAGAGTGATGTACTGCTAACATTCTAAAATGATGAAAAACACTTTGACACACTTTTCAAGCCAGAGAATGACCTTGAAAACCAGTATTTTTCTCACTTTGCAAGGATCTAGTCCTTGCAACATCTTAATCTTTTGTTTAACACTTTTTTTTACTATACTATTGTAAGAAATTGCGTAAAAAATCAATAGACTCCTGTCGTATACTACAAATATTACTACAATCCCAAGTATACACTGGGGCTTTACTTTGACTCCCTAGAACTTCATCAGCTATCACTTCTTCTACATTACTAGGAACCACCTTTTCTTTTTCAATTGGACAACCGTTCTTCACTTCATAAGCACGAACACTGGTTTCAACTGCGTACACTAATGTATTGGTTTGAAAATAGCTCTCTTCATTAAAAAAAAGGCTCTGAACTTGAACTGTGCTTTTATTCATCCCCAAAAAATCCCAAAAGTTAGTCCTGTTAATTACTCTCTTCTTTTTACTTTTGGACTTCATAAAATGTATTGGCTTATCTAATGATCGAATACTGTTTAAAACTAAAATGAATAATTTCCTTTTTAATTTGAAAAGCCTTTTCAACAATAGTTTCAATCTGTTTCTTCTTTTTATAAAATACAGATTTTTTTTATATTTCTTGGCATCTTTTAATAAATTAAGTACTACTCTATTGTGAAACATGTTTTTCCTTATTTCATGAAATTGATTGTTTCTCCTTTTACCATAGATTGTTTCTTGAAAACGTGATTCATTTCTCCTTTTTTCTTGTCATTCTTCTTCATTGTTGAGGTATTCTTTCTACTTTCTACATTGTGCAAACTGTTTCTTGTCTTTTAAAGTCTTTTAATAAATTCTTTTGTTCTCTTACCGAAATAATTTTTCTTTTTTCACACATGTTGTACTTCTTCTAATTCTTGCCGTTGTCTTTTCTTCAAGTAATAGTCTTTCTTTTGTTGTTTCCTCTTTACTGTTTTTTAGTCATGATAAGTCTTTTTTTAATGATGCTGAAGAATCCCTGTAGAAAAAAATATAATAATATTAATGTAAATCTATAAAATATACCAACCAATTACTAAAGAGACACGTTCTACATAATAACCATTTAAGCGCTTTGTTTTGCTATCACAATACATTTACTGCAGTACATAGGTACTAACTGGATAATTGTAGTAGTGAATTACAAGAGTTTAGCTATTTAGAGGAATGCATGGGCAGTGCATAGAGAAGTTTAATAGTGTATGTATTAATACCTGGGTCATTGCATATGTACCGACTGGTTGATTAAAAAACAGTAAGGAGACTGCATGGTGAATTTATAAGTGCTTGTGTTTTGGTGGTGTGATTAGATTAGGTCATCATATTGGCTGGGTGATTCAAGGAGTGCATGGGTAATGACAGGGTGATTGCTGGATTGTATGAGTACTACCTGGATAATTGGAGGAGTGAATCAGTGGTGTATAGGTGGTTAGAGAACTGCATGCATAGTGCACATGTGATTGTAGCACTGCATGTGTTACTATCTGGGTCATTGCATGAGTACACGGATAACAACAAAATACCTAGAGTGCTGCAACAAGACTACATACTGAATTTATAAGTGCTTGAGTTGTGGCAGAGTGAATGGATAAGGACATGGGGCTGGCTGGGTAATTGATGAGGGCATAGGTAGTAGCATGGAGATTACTAACCTGTATAGGTAGCACTCAAAGGATTGTAGAAGTGTATGAGTTAGTGCCTCAGTAATTGCATGAGTACATGGGTACTGACTGGATGATTGGAATACTGCAAGGAGAATGCATGGTGAAATTCTAGGTGATTGTGTTTTGGCGGAGTGATTGGATTAGTACATGGTAGTGGCTGGGGGATTGGATGAGTGCACAGGAGTGGCAGTGTGATTGCTGGACTGCATGTGTACTCTCGGGTTAATAGGAGGTGTGAATCAATAGTTGGTTACAGGACTGCATGGATAGTGCACATGTGATTGTACGACTGCATGTGGTAGTCTCTCGGTCATTGCATGAGTACATGCATAACAACAGAATACTTAGAGTGCTGAAAGGAGAGTGCATGGTGAATTTATAAGTGCTTGGGTTGTGACAGAGCGGTTGGATTAATACATGGTACTGGCTGGATGATTGCAGGAGTGCACAGTGAGTGACAGTGTGATTGCTAGAGTGCATGGGTACTACCTGGGTAATTGAAGGAGTGAATCAGTAGTGTGGAGGTGGTTCAGGGACTGCATAGATTGTGCACATTTGATTGTAGCACTGGATGTCTTAATGGCTGAGTCATTGAAGAAGTACATGGATAGTGACTGGATACTTAGAGTGCTGCATGTTGACAGCAGGTTGAATTTATAAGTGCTTGAGTTTTGGCTCAGGGATTACATTAGGACAAGGCAGAGTGATTAAAAGAGTCCACAGGGAGTGACAGAGGGATTGCTGGACTGCATGTGTAGCGCTTTCGAGATTTTACCACTGCATAAGTTAGTGCATGAGTCATTGCATGAATGCATGGGTAGTGCTTGGATACTATCTGGGTGATTGAACAATATAGAATCCGTAAGTCATTTCTCATGTACTTATAAAATCTTATATTCATTACCTTTGCATTCCTGTAATCAGTCAATCACCCCTCAATAATTCAGTAAATATACATACAACTATATAAATACCATCTGAACACATACATGAGCCATTACATACTATCTAGTTAAGTAGATAACTACAACATACCAGAAAGACTAAAATGTGGTGGTTTACTTTTGAGCTACATCTTGTCCATTAAGTCTAGAAATATGCGACATCATCAAACTATACCTCTCAACAGACTTAAGAAAGAAGACTAATAAACAACACCTTTTATGAGCATTTCCAAAACCACACTTTTATTATACATCTTCAGCATTGTATCTAAAATTATGTGGCATCATTCAACTATACCTTAGCTCAAACTACAAAAAGAAGCATAATTAACAACACCTTATTTCACCATTCCATCCTAAAACATATGGCATCATTTAACTTTATCTTCTGTACAAACTAAGAACAGAAACTTAATTATTAACACCTTATATGATCATCTTTCAAACAGCACAGATGTGCTACATTTTACTAAATTAATTATTATTATGCGGTGTCATTAAACTATACCTTTGTAGAAAGAACAAAAAACGATGCCTACTAAACCACACCTTATATGAACATCTTTGAAAATACACATTTGTAGTGCATGTTCAACCAACTTGTCAAAATATAAGAAGCATCATTCAGCTATACCTTTGAACAGACTTAAAAAATATATATTACTGTAAAAACTATTTTTTAAACAAACTTCAAGTACAATAAAATTAATCCCAATATACATCTCTACATGTAATAATATATTTCAATCAACACAGTTTTAGAATAATGTCAAATCTATTTTAAATAAACCTCATAAATATATAACTCACCTTTTAAATAAATCTGTTGAATGAAAAACCTCTTCACTCAGACAGGATTTTCTTTTCAACACAGAGAATATAGATCACCACACTCTCCAAGGTAAAACCAGTGATGGCAAGATTTCCCTCTATTTTGCCATACAAATACACATAAGCTACAAATCAGATTGCTTCCCAGAGATTTTCAAATTGAAAAACTATATTTCCATAGGTCATACATAATAACACTTTTCAACTGACTTCTTCACCCCTTCTGCTTAAGGCCAGTTTGCATAGCCACAGCTCATGCAACATTCCACTTAACTGTCAGGTCAAAAGTTCACCACTGAATGTTGCAAATAAGAACAGCAGACGTGGTTGCTTTTGCAGAACATGCCCTTATCCTTTCTGCTGTACCTTTCAAACATTTTTTACTAGCAATAAGAAACATGCTTTTTAAATAAAGTAAAATGCACCCTATATTTGTATGTCAAATCTTCTTAAACAGCCAATCAAATCTCTACTTTCTTAAAAACAGCATCTTCTCCACCATTTTAGATATCCCTCATTCTACCAACTGCCTACCTCAGCTACAGACACCTTTTCATTACCTACAGAGATCCCTTCAAGATGCTTTCAGTGTGGATTGTTGGGCACAGTTATGTATTCTGGTGCAAAAGGTATGCTGAAAGCAGAGATATTGACAAAGACCTATCTTTGCAAAATGTAGATATTAAATGGATTGGATAGAGAGGATTAAAGTGGCACCAATTGATGCTTTTGGTTAAAACCTTTTAGCATCTCCAACCCCTGACCTAATGATTGTGCACTGTGGTTGCAATGACCTAGGCACATTGACTGGGGTAGGTCTGGAAATGCTAATGAAAGACACCTTTGCACAATTCATGTTGCTTTTCCCCCAAACTGCCTGTATACTGTAACATATGCCAAAGACAGAAATGGAAGTGGTCCAATGAATTGTGTCCACAGATTGAGAAAGCTAGAAAAAATTTCAATAAAGCGGTTTCTGCTTACCTCAGAGACCATAGAATTGGCTCCATATATAGCAACAATCTACGTTTCCATATGGAGGGCATCTACAGGAGTGATGGAGTACACCTCACTGATGAAGGGAACAGAGTGTTTCTCAACAACCTAGAGCTCTGCATCCGCACTTACATGTAGCTGCAAGAAACTCATAATGAACACAAGGGTTCTTTTTAGAGCCACCCAATAACCCAACATATGTTATGTTATGTTATGTTAAGCCGCACTTTTTGAGCGCACGGCTACCCCACAAGGGTGTCCCGGCGCTTTGGCAAAGAGGCCCAGAGAAACAAGAAACCAAAGGCAAAAACCTACTACCGTCACAGCGGGTTACTTAGTAAAAAACAGAGTTTTCAACTCCTTCCTGAAAGCCAGGAGGTTGTTCGCTTTCCGGAGGGAGAGTGGGAGCTCGTTCCACAAGCAGGCTGTCACGTATTGGAAGGAACGACCTCCCATCCGAACACGTTTGACCACAGGCACCTCCATTATAGCCCGGTCCGCCGACCTCAGCAGCCTCCGCGGCACATAGAAAACAATACGCTTCCTCAAATAGTTAGGGCCAATTGCATGAAGGGCTTTAAATGCCAAAGTGAGGAGCTTAAATCTAATTCTCCCCGAAATTGGGAGCCAGTGCAGCCTAGCCAAAAGCGCAGAGGCACTAGCTCTCCTGGGCAGCCCATAGATAGCTCTGGCCGCCGAGTTCTGAACAATCTGCAGTCTAGATAACAGATACTTAGGTAGGCCTGCAAAAAGAGCATTCGCATAGTCCAGGCGGGAGCCCACAAGCGCCTGGACTACCTTCCTACGATACTGCAGTGAGAGTAGAGGAAGAAATTTCCTGAACATCTTAAGGATGCTGAAACATTTCCCTGCTAATCCCAGAATGTGTGGACGGAAAGATAGATCATCGTCAAACACCACTCCGAGATTTTTTACCTGAGAAGATGGCTTCTCTGGGGGGGACATGTCCTGGGGCCACCATGTCTTCCAGCCCGGATCAGGGGCACAGCCGAAAAAGAGCAGCTCAGATTTGTCTGAGTTGCATTTCAGGCTGTGCCGCTGAAACCACGCAAAGACTGCACTCAGACAGTCCTTGATTCTGCCGCCGCTGAAGGCCTCTCCCTTCCTGCAGGTGAACAAGAGCTGGGTGTCATCAGCGTATGAGATGACCCGGGCCCCAAACGCCTCTGCTACCTCCGCAAGAGGGGCCATATATATGTTAAAAATGGTGGGGCTCAGGATAGAACCCTGAGGCACCCCCACCTCCAGCGAAAGCATTTCGGCCGAGAACGGCGGAGCCCAGATCACCTGTCGGCGGTCGGCAAGAAAGGATTGAAACCAATCCAGCACCGTCCCTCGCAGACCGATCTCCCTAAGTCTTGAGAGAAGACCTGCGTGTGGGACGGTGTCGAATGCCGCCGATAGGTCCAACATAACTAACATAGCCTTTCCCCCATGGTCGAGCGTCTCCCTGATGGCGTCGGTAACCTCTACCAGAGCCGTCTCCGTGCTGTAATTCGCACGAAAGCCGGACTGGGAATCATGCAGCAGTTTGTTGTTCTCAATAAAGGTGGTCAGAGTATGCTGAACATGTTTCTCCAACACCTTCGCCAGAGCAGGGAGGAGGGAGATTGGTCTGTAGTTAGCGCATTGCAGGGGGTCGAGCAGAGGCTTCTTAATCAGCGGCAGAATGAGTGCGTGTTTCCATTGGCGTGGAACCACCCCTGAACTCAATGAAAGATTAAGCAGGGGGTTCAGCAAACTGTTCAACGCCGAGGCCACCTTGCCCAAGCATTTCGCCGGACAAACATCCAAAGGCGAACCAGATTGCAGCCTGGATAGCAGCTCAAGCGAAGTCTCACAGGACAACTGGGGAAAAACAGATAGTGAGGGCCCAGATTCAGCCTGAAAGGGAGCTAAATAGGTCAACTTGTCCCCTAACACAACGTCAGCCGTTTGGGACTCCACCGTTGGAAAAGTGGCCTGAATCTTTGAGATTTTAGTCACAAAAAAATCGGCGAGCTGTTTGATCCAATCTTCTGAATGAGAATGGACCGGGGTCCCTGCTACCGGGTTGACAAACTCCTTCACAATCCTAAAGAGTTCCCGGCTCGTATTATCGGCTTTATCAATTCTCTGCTCCAGATAGTTCTTTTTGGCTGCGGCAATCTGCTTATAATAAGATTTTATCGCGTCTCGGTAGTTCATTCGCTCCACAAGATCGTACTTGCGCCGCCACCGCCTTTCCAACTTTTTGCAGTCTTGTCGCATTGTACGTAAAGTGGAAGAGAACCAAGGAGCAGAATTGAGATGAGGTGCTGTTCTAGCAGGCTTCAAAGGGGCCAGCTCCTCGAATCTTGCCTGCATCCAGTTCTGGACCAGGATGAGGTCGGTTTCCAGAACCCCTGTCAATAGACACGGATATTGGCAGAGAGCCTCGGAAAGCATATCTGCTGTCACTAGGTGGTAGGCTCTAAATTGCCGGGGGCCTTCCTCCCGAGCCCTTTGACTAAGCTTATATTCAAGCACTAAGACAAAGTTTATCAGATAATGATCTGACCAAAGGACCGGGAGTGGAGGGGACACCTCAATAGGCTTGGAGGAAAAGATCACATCTAATGTGTGGCCTTTCTCGTGAGTGGGGCTATGGATCAAAGGGGCTAGCCCTAACATCTCTGTAATCTCACGGAGTTTGGTAGCCTCAACATCGGTAAGGCAGTCCATGTGCAAATTTAAATCGCCTAATAACAAGCAGTGCGCCGAACGCATACAGGGTACTGATAGGGCCGACTGTAGGTCCTCAAAAAAAGGACCCAATGGGTCCAGGGGGTCTATAGAGGAGAATTCCAGTACAGGTCTGAGACACCGATAGATGGAGTGTGAAACCTAATGCTTCACATCCGGCAATGTTGTCCACCACAAAGGAGGAACAGTCAAAGACCTTGTCCACTATCAGAGCCACCCCACCGCCTCTTCCCTCAGTTCTATCCCTCCGTAAGATGGAATAGTTAGGCGGGACAGCACAGGCGATGTCGGGTTCAGAACCCACTCCCAGCCAAGTCTCAGTTAAAAATAAACAAGAGATCTTGGAATGCGCGAGAAGATCCCATATATCCGAAGTATGACGAGGCAGGGACCTAGTGTTAAGCAACGCGCAATGACAGTATTGAGGAGGGGTAGATGGACTATGAGTAGATGATAATATGGGGAGCCAATTACACACGGGGCAGCCCTTACCCAAACGGCGACCGCCGGGGAAAAGAGACAAACAAGCCGGGCGAGTGGGGCGCAAAGCACACAAGGAAGCAGCGCTGTACGTAATCATCCCGTAGCTGCAGGTAGTCACCTCTGATCCAGCAGACAGCAGGAGCCGTAAGCCAGAGTCCGACCTCGTCCGCCTCCGAGACGCTGACGAGCGCAGACGGGCAGGACTCTGGCACGACTCAGGCGCAGGGAAGGCGCTCCGCTGCGCGTTACCGCTGCGCGAGACCAGCGAGCATTAAATAGCGTCGTCTCGGCGTCCCAGGTGACCTGGATGCTCAAAGATGGCGCTCGCGCTTCCTCCCCAATGCAAGATGGCGCTGAACCCAGTGAAACCCACAACCTCCCGGTAACCCGGACCCGCCAAACAGCGGTGGTGATTCCAGATTATGGTGCAAGGTAGGGGCCAGGAGCGCGTTTTAAAAGCGGGGGAGAAGGCAAAAGTAAAACAAACAAAAGTCCACAAAACGGGGTATTTTAAAAACTAGGCTGAATAAGAATGGCGCGCGACCAGCGCGAACAGCAGCGGGGCACCGATAGTATTCTCGCCCTCAAGGGCACTAAGCAGACTCACCTTCCGCTCAGCTCGCCCTAAATAGCGTCGTCTCGGCGTCCCAGGTGACCTCGACGCTCAAAGATGGCGCTCGCGCTTCCTCCCCAATGCAAGATGGCGCTGAACCCAATGAAACCCACAACCTCCCGGTAACCCGGACCCGCCAAACAGCGGTGGTGATTCCAGATTATGGTGCAAGGTAGGGGCCAGGAGCGCGTTTTAAAAGCGGGGGAGAAGGCAAAAGTAAAACAAACAAAAGTCCACAAAACGGGGTATTTTAAAAACTAGGCTGAATAAGAATGGCGCGCGACCAGCGCGAACAGCAGCGGGGCACCGATAGTATTCTCGCCCTCAAGGGCACTAAGCAGACTCACCTTCCGCTCAGCTCGCCCTAAATAGCGTCGTCTCGGCGTCCCAGGTGACCTGGACGCTCAAAGATGGCGCTCGCGCTTCCTCCCCAATGCAAGATGGCGCTGAACCCAATGAAACCCACAACCTCCCGGTAACCTGGACCCGCCAAA
The DNA here is from genome assembly GCF_964204655.1 of Triturus cristatus. NCBI lineage: Eukaryota > Metazoa > Chordata > Amphibia > Caudata > Salamandridae > Triturus > Triturus cristatus. Next base: position 482,625,866 of record NC_140584.1, on the reverse strand, counting down.
CAGCGGTGGTGATTCCAGATTATGGTGCAAGGTAGGGGCCAGGAGCGCGTTTTAAAAGCGGGGGAGAAGGCAAAAGTAAAACAAACAAAAGTCCACAAAACGGGGTATTTTAAAAACTAGGCTGAATAAGAATGGCGCGCGACCAGCGCGAACAGCAGCGGGGCACCGATAGTATTCTCGCCCTCAAGGGCACTAAGCAGCATATAACCTAGGTTTATATAAAAAAAACCTATTTTTGCTAGGAGTCGTGCACCCAGTGCGACTTGGAGGCGCGCACCCATTACGTTCACACTATGGGCCGTGCTGAGCACCGCGCACCACTTGGCGTTCGTACCAGGCGGCCGTACTGGGAGCTGCGCACCCCTTCGTGTTCACACCAGGGGGCCATGCTGAGAGCTGTGCACCCCTTCACGTTCACACCAGGGGCCGGTGCTGGGAGCCGCGCACACCTTCATGCTAACACCAGGGGGCCGCACTGGGAGCCGCTCACCCCTTCGCTTTCACGCCAGAGGGCCGCACTGGGAGCCGGGCACCCCTTTGCGTTCACACCAGGGGCCGGCGCTGGGAGCCGCGCACACCTTCATGCTAACACCAGGGGGCCGCACTGGGAGCCGCGCACCCCTTCGCTTTCATGCCAGAGGGCCGCACTGGGAGACGGGCACCCCTTTGTGTTCACACCAGGGGGCTGCACTGAGCGCCGCGCTAGAGTTGCGACTCCAATTTTTTGGGGACAAAAAACCCGTCCATCTTTATTAATTTACATTCGCCCCGGGGACCCCATCCTCCGGGGCCTGGCATGTCTGTTGGGGACTGTGGGGGATGCCCCAATGCCCCCATGGTCCCGGCGGCTCCCCGCCTCATTGCTGGTCCACACAGGGAGCTGCTAACATGTAGCTTCCCATGTGGTAAAGCAATAGGCTTTGGATTTTGGAAATGAGAGAAGGTTTCCTGCTCTCGCTTCCAAAATCCAAACCATGTTTGGTATGGCAGGCACAGATCCCACCCTGCCATAGCAAACAGCACTGTCCTGGGGGTGGGCACACCGGGACACTGCAGGAGCCGGCCCTGGGGGGTGGCGGTCTCCAGGGCCATTGAGGGCTCCTGGAGGGGGGCCACACGGGCCCCCTCCTAACTAGTGCAAAGCCCTGGGAGGTGGTGGTCCCCTGGGCTAGGGAGTCCGTAAAGGACCCCCGAATTTACATGATTAGTGCCTCAGGGAGGTGGCGGTCCCCAGGGCATGCGGGAGGGCTCGAGCCCCCCCACACAGGTTTAATATATATTTAAAAAAAGAAGCCCCAGGGGTGGCGGTCCCCGGGGCTCCGGGGGCCATGTGCCCCCCGCAAATATGTGAGAAAAGCCACGGGGGTGGCGGTCCCCGGGGCTTGGGGGGCGCGTGCCCTCCCACATATTATAAACAGCCCCAGGGAGGTGGCGGTCCCTGGGGCAGCAGGGCCCCTGAAATGACATCATTTTAATTAGGACAATGCCCCCGGGAACTGGCTCACCCAGGGGCTTATACACAATGAAGCACGGGAGCCTGCGCTTCGTGTTTTAAAAATAATTTCAGTGGTATTCACGTCCCCAACGCTTTTTCCGCTGAAATTATTTTTAAAAAATGCTTTTTGTGGCCCTGAGGGTCCTTCTAGGACCCCCTGAGCATGCCTGGGGGGCTCAGAGTGTTTCTACCCTGCCCCCTTTTCCTGTTTTTCACCTTTGTTTTTACTGTTTTCTTGTGACTCGGTCCTACCGAGTCACAAGATGGCTGCCAACACTTCCTGGTTTTAAGTGTTCGCAGCCAATCACAGTGAAGCTCGTGATCAGGAGGGTTTTGCGAATCCACCGCATCCCTAGATATAAAAAAAAATATTTTTTGTTTTTCTCAGCAACTACTGAACGGATTTACACCATTAAAAAAAAAGGACGCTTTCTGAACCAAGCACTACCTTTTTGCCAAATTTGGTGTAATTCCATTTCAGCAGTTTGGGCTGTAGCCGTGTTTAAAGTTTCCTATGGTAAATAACATGGGAAAGCACGCTTTTCCTATGGAAAATAGGTCCTAACTATAACTACCTACTGGCGCCCGCAGGTTTCAGGGACGTTATAGTTAGTTGGACATTTCACTCGTACAAAACCAGAGAAATTTGGCAGTTATAGTTAGTTGAGCTATATATATATATATATATATAGGCCAAGGTGTATTGAAGAATGAGTGGGTGTATGACTGTCTGAATGGATGATTTAATAGGTGTGTGACTGACTGTATAAGTGAGTGATTAAACATGTCTTACTGAATACATGGGTTAGTTACTAAACTGTGTGAATGTCTGTATCAGTCTGTTAGTTGGTGTGTAAGCGGCTGCATTGGTTGGTGAGTAGCTGCATGAGTGTCTATATGAGTTATTGATTGGTTGTCTGTGTATCTGTAAGGGTGCCTGAATGTCTGTGTGGGTGGGTAGGGGTGTGTGACTCTGTGCATAGTTGTGTGAGTGGGTAATTCACTGGGTGTATGGGTTCAAGAGTGCACCTGTGAAGGGCTGTAGGGGTGGGTAAGTGTATGTCTGGGTGTGTTGATGAGTGAATGGTTGTCTCAGTGGTACATGTGTGAGTAACTACATATGTGAAAGGCAGTATATGTGAGTGTTGAGGTATATAAATCACTATATGTGATAGTGAGTGATTATGAGAGTGGCTGTATGGATGTGTGTGCTTGTATCAGTGATTGTATAAGAGAGTAAGTATGTGTTAGTATCTGTATGAATAAGTGAGGTGGTATGTGTATAACTGTATAGGTGAGTAAATGGGAGTGTGAATGATTGACTAGGTGTGTGAGTAACTCTATGGATGTGTAGCGATGTGTGAGTGTCTGTAAAGGTGTATGAGAGCAAATGATAATGCTGTATTGATAAGTGACTGCATGTATGAGTGACTGTATGGGTGAATGAGTGGACATGTGTGTAGACCTAGGAATCAGTGAGTGGGTATGTAGTAACTGGTATTGGTGTGTCTATGGTTTCGAAAATGGTAGTTTAGAGTGGGTGTATCAAAGGTTATATTAGAGTAAGAGGAGGTGCATCTGATTATCACGTGGATGATGTAATCAGTGATGTCATCGGTGATGTCATTTGAGATGACATCAGTGATGTCATCAGTGATGTCACTGACCATGTCATGAATTATGTAATATGTGGCGTCATCAGCAGTGCATTGCGGGGGCGCGAGTTATCGTTAGCTCAACTAACTATAACGGCCGAATTTCTCTGGTTTTGTACGAGTGAAATGTCCAACTAACCATAACATCCCTGAAACCTGTGTTTTTTTCAGTGCATTTCTATGGTTTTTTAAATGATAATTTCTAACTATAACATCCCTGAAACCTATTGTTTTTTCAGTGTATTTCAAAGGTTTTTTAAATGCTAATTTCTAACTATTCCTACAGATGTAGGACATGTGCAGAAAGAGGAAAAAATGCGCAGAAAGAAGCAAGAGAAATGCAGAAAGACGCAACAGAAGTCCAGAAAGATTAAGAAAGGTGCAGAAAGAAGCAAGAGATATGCACAAAGAACCAACAGAGGTGCAGAAAGAGACCTTGTTGCAAAGTCATCCTGTGCCCACAACATTTTGCTGACTGGTACTGGTGGTAACTGACTTTGACTAACCAGGCCCGGATCAAGTGCTATCCTGAAAGACACTTAGAATACAGTGAACACACCTACATACACTAGGGTACACTATGGGTTGGGGTACCCCTGTGATTGTCATGACCTCCCCTGTAAGGCCCTAGTACATAATAGGGCAGGGGGATTAAAACTACCTCTAAGTCAGAGGTGCAGAAAGAGGCAAGAGAAGTGCAGAAAGAAGTAACAGAGGTGCCGAAAGAGGCAAGAGAGGTGCAGAAGGAGGCACGAGAATTGCTGAAACAAGCAACAGAGGTTTGGGATGAAGCAAGAGAAGTGCAGAATGAGGCAAGTGAGGTGCAGAAAGAAGCAAGAGCAATGCAGAAAGAACCAAAAGAGGTGCTGAAAGAGGCAACAAAGGTGCAGAAGGAGGCATGAGGGGTGCAGAAAGAAGAAAGAGGAGTGCAGAAAGAAGCAACAGAGGTGCTGAAAGAGGCAAGAGGGGTGCAGAAAGAGACAAGAGAAGTGCAGAAAGAAGCAACAGAGGTACAGAAAGAGTCAAGAGGAGTGCAGAAAGAGGGAAGAGAGGTGTAGAGAGAGGCAAGAGAGTTGCACAAAGAGGGAAAGGGGTACAGAAGGAGGCAGGAGGGGTGCAGAAAGATGCAACAGAGGTGTAGAAAGAGGCAAGTGAAGTGCAAAAAGAATGAAGAGCAGTGAAGAAAGAACCAACATAGGTGCAAAAGGTTGCAAGAGGAGTGCAGCAAGAGGAAAGAGAGGTGCACAAAGAGGCAAGATAGGTACAGAAAGAGGCAGGAAGGGTGCAGAAAGAAGGAAGAGGAGTGCAGAAAGAGTCAAGAGAATTGCTGAAAGAAGTAACAGGTGTAGAAAGAAGCAACAGAAGTGCAGAAATAGGCAAGTAAGATGAAGAAAGAAGCAAAAGCAGTGCAGAAAGAACCAACAGAGGTGCAAAAAGAGGCAAGAGGTGTGCAGAAAAAGGTAGGAGGGGTGCACAAAGAGGCAAGAGAGGTACAGAAAGAGGCAGGAGGGGTACAGAAAGAAGGAAGAAAAGTGCAGAAAGAAGTAACAGAGGTGCTGAAAGAGGCATGAAAGATACATAAAGAGGTAAGAGAGTTGCACGTAGAGGGAATAGGGGTGCAGAAAGAGGCAAGATATCTACAGAAAGAGGGAAGAGAGTTGCAGAAACCGGCAAAAGAGGTACAGGAAGAACGAACAGAAGTGCAGACAGTGGCAATAGAGGTGCAAAACAGGTAAAAGGGGCGCAGAAAGAGGCAAGAGGGGTACAGAAATTTGCATGAGAGGTGCAGAAAGAAGCAAGAGCAGTGCAAAAGAGGTGCAAAAAGAGGCAAGTGAGGTGCATAAGGAGGCAAGAGAACTGCAGACAGATGCAAGAGAGTTGCAGAAACAGGCAAAAGGGGTGCAGAAAGAGGAAACAGGTGGGCAGACTGATGCAAGAGAGGTGTAGACAGAGGGAAGAGGGGTGTAGGAAAAGGCAAGAGGGATGCAGAAATTTAGAACAGAGGTGCAGGAAGAAGCCAGAGCAGTGCATAAAGAACCAACAGAGGTGCAGAAAGTGGCAAGAGGGGTACAGAAAGAGGCAAGCGAAGTGCAGAACAAAGAAGAAAAAGGTGCAGAAAGAACCAACAGAGGTGGTAAAAGAGGCAAGACAGTGCAGAGAGGGGTAGGAGAGATGCACAAAGGGGTACAGAAAGAGGCAGGAGGGGTGCAGAGAGGAAGACAACTGTACAAAGGAACAACAGAGGTGCTGAAAGGGGCACTAGGAATGCAGAAAGAGACAAGACAGGTGAAGAAAGAATGAACAAAGGTACAGAATGAGGCAAACGTGGTGCAAAAAGAGGGAAGTGAGGTGCAGAAAGAGGCAAGAGAGGTGCACAAAGAGGCAAGAGTTACAGAAAGAGGCAAGTGAAGTACACAAGGAGGCAAGAGAACTGCAGAAAGAGGCAATTGAGGTGCAGAAAGAGTCAAGTGAAGTGCAGAAAGAAGCAGGATAAGTGCAGAAAGAAGCAACAGAAGTACATAAAGAGGGAAGAGGGGTGGAGAGAGAGGCAAGAGGGGTACAGAAAGAAGCAAGTCAGGTGTAGAAAGAAACAAAAGAAGTGCAAAAAGATGGAACAGAGGTGCAGAAAGAGGCAAAAAAGGTACACAAAGTCATAAGAGGGGTACACAAAAAGGCAAGAGAGGTGTCGAAAGAGGGAAGAAGGGTGCGGAAAGAGGCAAGAGGGTACAGAAAGAAACAAATAAGGTGCAGAAAGATGCAACACACATGCAGAAAGAGGCAAGAGAGATATCGAATGTAGAAGAGGTTTACAGAAAGAGGCAAGAGAGGTGCAGAAAAAGAAACAAATGTGCAGAAAGAAGCAACAGAAATGCAGAAAGAGGCAAGAGAGGCGCAGAGAGAGACGCAGAAAGAAGCAAGAGTGGCTTACACACCATTAGTACCAATTTAACACCAACATTTAGCAATAAGTAACAGGCGACCATTCTAGGTTTACAAAGGGCCTTCCAACACGCTGTGACACTTGTCGCTGCATTTTTGGTAACGTTTGAGCCATTTGAGCTAGAAAAAAGGCTTTTTTTGTTCAAATCTACAGATTAGGGAGCAGATGATGATTTATGTGGCTAATGCAGAAAATGTATATTTGTGCGAAAGTCGGTACAGCCAAATAGTCCCATAATTCCAGTGGCCCTGCTCATACCTCTGACTAAGTCCAGAAGTGCTCCTCAGTGATTCCTTCTGTTTTTTGTCTCATTGAGTTCATAGTTGTGCTTCTATGGAAACGAGGAAGACTAAACCTGACATTACCACTCCACAACACACACAACCATACAACATAATTACTCTCCATAACACATAATCCCACTCTACTTAAGTCCTATAAAATAAATATCACATACTTTCTATCCACATAATTTCACGGCACAACTTACCACATAATTCCGCTACACAAAACGTACATCCACTCCACTCTGAAAAACATTAAACAACTTTTACATTTACATTGCCAATAGCTGTAACTCTCACAAATGTGAAACCTATTTCAATGCAAACACTTCTTTAACTAGTAGTCGCAATTGCAGAGTGGTGGAGAAAGGGTGCTGGGCCTCCGACCAGTGCTCAGGAATTCCACTGCGTAGGACTTACAGGAGGTACCAGGAGGGCTTCTTGGCCCCCAAATCCCTCTGGAGTAAATTGGACTTCTTCCCCCATCCGGTACTCTGCCAGGAGGTGCGTTTGCAGAGTGGTGGAGAAAGGGGGACATGGCCCACTGTGTGGGATTTACTGGAGGTAACAAGAGGGGTAGTTGGCTTCCAAGGACATCCTTGGGAGCCAACTCCTCCTCCTATTACCTCCAGTAAGTCCCACACAGCAGGATTGCTAAGTTGTCATAGCAGGCCACGCCCCCTTTCTCCAACACTCTGCAAACGCCCCTCCTTGTGCGTTCTAAGTTGGGGGATTAAGTTTCCTTAAATACTGAGGGTCCCTGGGGGCCAACTAGCCCACCTGTTACCTCCAGTAAGCCCCATGCAGCTAGATTGCTGAGTGTGCTCAAAGGCCACGCCCCCTTTTTACACAACTCTGCAAATGTGACTCGTGGTGCTCTGCTGCTTGGGGGATGAAGTCCACTTGTGTCCTGAGGTACAGGTAGTTAGCCCCCAGGGACCCTCAGTATTCAAGGGGAATTAATTTCCCAACATACAACGCGCTAGGGGGGGCGCATTTGCACAGTGGTGCAGGGAGGGGCGGGGCCTCCGGCGAGATGCCGGCATTTGTGTTTCTATTTTTTTAGAAGTGGGGCTATGTGGCCCCACTTCTTTTAGCATTTTTGTGGCCCTGGGGATCCCATCCCCCAGGCACTGACCCCTTTTTTATTTAAAAAAAAAAAAACAGGAAGGGGGCCCCTCTCGAGGCCAATTTCGGCCCTGGGGACCCCATCCCCCAGGGCATGGCCTCATTTTATTAAATTTATCTATAGGGAAGGGGGCTGCGTGGCCCCCCTTCCCTGGGCCAATTTGGCCCCGGGGACCTCATTCCCTCCAGGGCATGGCCTTTAAAAAAAAAAATTAATGGGAAGGGGGGCCGCGTGACCCCCCTTCCCTAGGCCACTCTTGGCCCCGGGGACCCCATCCCCCTGGGCTAGCCTGCTGTTTTAAAAAAAACTTTTTTATACATTACAGGTGGCCCTCCTTCCAGGCCACTTCTGGCCCCAGGGACCCCATCCCCCAGGGCCTGGCCTCACCGTTGGGGACTGTGGGGGGTGTCCCAATGTCCCCATTGTCCCACCGGCTACCCGCCTCCTGTGGGATCCGGCATTGCTTTTGAGGAAGGGGAGCTGCTAACATGCAGCTCCCCTCGATTAAAATGCAATTCTGCTTTGCTTCATTGAAGCGAGAGCAATTTTTCCTGCTATCGCTTCAATTAAGCAAAGCAGAGTTTGCTCCTGCCCTGCCATAGCAAAGAGCAATGTCTCGGGGGTGGGCACCCTGGGACATTGCAGGAGCCAGCCTTGGGGACCGCCACCCCCAGACCCCCCTCCCATGGGGAGGTGGTGGTCCCTGGGGCCGGGGGTCCGTAACAGACCCCTGAATTTAAATAATTCGTGCCCCGGGGAGGTGGTGGTCCCTGGGGCCGTGTGGGGGGGCTCGAGCCCCCCACACTTTAATTTGGAATCCAGCCCCGGGGGTGCAGGTCCCCGGGGCTGTGGGGGGCCGCATAGCCCCTGCAATTAAATCAGGTAGCCTCGGGGAGGTGATGGTCCCCGGGGTTTGAGGGGACGGCGAGGCCCCCCCAAATAATTAAATGCCCTGGGGAGGTGGCGATCCCCGGGGCTTAGGAGGGCCCACAAGGCGCCCTCCTTAATTTAATTAAAGCCCCGGGGAGGTGGTGGTGGTCCCCAGGGCTGCGGGGGAGCCACGTGCCCCCGCACATAAATTATGAAGCCCCGGGGAGGTGGGACTTGGCTCACCCGGGGAATTTTTAACAAACAAAGCGGGGGAGCCCACGCTTGTTTTTTTTATAACTTCGGCCGGATTCGCGAACCCAACGCATAGTTCGGACGAAATTATTTTTTTTTAAATGAATTGGGGGTCTGGGTGTTTCTACCCTGCCCCCTTTTCTTGTTTTTCAGCCTTTTTTTCTTCTGTTTTCTTGTGACTCGGTTACCAAGTCACAAGATCGCTGCCAACACTTCCTGGTTTGGAGTGTTGACAGCCAATCAGAAATCAGCTTGTACTCGTGAGAAGTCGCGACTCCTCCTCGGTGCACAGATATCGAAAGTTTCCTTTTTTAAATTTCTTAAGAACTACTGAATGGATTTACACCATTTAAAAAAAGGTCGCTTTCTGGACCAAGACCTACCTTTTTGCCAAATTTGGTGTAATTCAGTTCAGCATTTCGGGCAGTAGCCTGTTCCAATTTTTCCTATGGAAATTAACATGGGGAAAATGCGTTTTGCGACCCCCCTTTTTTCTTGGCCCCTGCTTGACGAATCACCCCGAAACTTTCAAGACAGGAGCTGACCGGCGTGCCCCATTAATTTTAAAAATTTCAAGAAGTTTTGTCAAACGGTGCCAAAGATATTGGCAAAACAAAAAACGCTTTTTGAATAGAAACAAGGTCCTATCTTTAACTACCTACTGGTGACCGCCAGATATTGCCAAAATCACAAAATGCACATTCTTTCATAGGTTTTCTTTTATTCTTTCTTTATTGGATCACTGGTTGTGTCTCTTTGCAGCCTTACAGCCTACAGCCAACACATGTTTCACGCACACTGCGCTTCTTCAGGGCTGTTACAAAAATACAGACCTTATACGTAAGTAAATTTTAATAAAAGGCTGCAACAATCATGCATTCTTTTGCACTGAAAAGGAAAACAAATTAATGACAAATCAACATATTTCCCAGTACAAATTTATAATTATTTATCCTAACCATATATACACACATATAAAAAAATTTAAGTTCACATAACATGTTGTACATACATCACATTAACAATAAAACTATTTATCACTGAGTAAATGGGAAAAAAGTATAGAGGAGACTAAGAGGTATTGATTGAGACAAGTATTAAGATTTTGGAAGGGTATTAATTTTAATCACGTTGTATCTTATTATCAGAATGTCTCATATTAGTGATCCTTTGATTCAGCACCACTTCATAATGAAGAGATATACTCTGCTCAATTTCCACATATAAAGTAACTCCCTGATAAGCTTTCTAATGAATGATCTGATAGCAACCAGCCGCATACTTAAAATTAAGGTGAATTTGCACTTTTTAGTTTTGTTTAATCCAGTGCTTAATTTGTAAAATATTAAGTGCAGGTGCTCTAATTTTTTTATGAGACCACACCCACTTCCCCCGGCTCCGCGCACGTCCTCCAGTAGCTCCACCCACTTCATTTATTAGCTCCATCCACACCCATAAGTCTCAAAACATCAGAGCCGCTTCCTCATTTCTTGAGTTCGGCAAGAGGCTGAAGCCCTGGCTCTTCACATAAGCACTTAGGGGCCTCACACCTACACACCTGTCCAAGCGCCTCACTACCCTCTTGAGTGATTAGTGCACTATACAAATCAATATAACATAATATTATATATGGGAACAAGGCTCCGGTGTGCCTGGTTCTCTGTATAATCGAAGTTCGAGTTGTGTGGGAAGATTGCTTGATGGATAAGTGACCACCAACCTACCGCCGAGGAGTCTTCAGCGGAGATGTAGTCTGGCGCGGCTGCCAGGATGTAAAATCAAAACCTGGTGTGTTTCTTTCTTGAAACACTCTAACCCTTAGCAAATATTAACGCCAAAATATGGCGGCAAAGCTTTCATTGATGAAATTTTAACTTCTATGTTCATTTTAAAAAAATATATTGTTTAAAGTGCTGAGTTGCGGTCTCAGTAATTACAAAAAGCTTGTGATTAGGATTTTGTGTATCAAGCCCGTTGTGAAGTCATGCCTGAGTGTTTATTTATTGACGGGGCTAGAATGTCAACTTAGTTTTTGCCTAATACGCGCAAACTGTACTCTGTCCTTTTCACTTTCTTTTGCCAATGCATTGTGTATTTTTTAAAGAAACATAGCTGGTAAGGTTTCAAAACAATCAACGTCTGTGATTTTAACTTTCTTTCTCTTGCCATGAGTGGTCATTATTCTGTTCTTGCTTGTTTTGTAAAAGAAAGTTGGTTATTATAGCGCTAAAATCAGAATGTACGCTGTTTTGAAGAGCTACAGGGTCCAAATTATGCAGTTTGGTAATGATAGAATTTTCCGCTCACATTTCTATAGATTGCCCACCGTGTAGTCAATACCTTTGAACCTGTTAACCGTTGCAAACTTCAATTTTCACATATCATTCAGTAATTAGCTGTTTTTGCATATCAGGCAGAAGTGCAAATGTTGGTGCAAAATGGTACAGCAGGAGAGCAAAGTGTATGAATCCTGACCATGGCAAACAGAAGTGGGACCCGGAGGTTGAGTAGCTTGATCAGGGTAATATCTTTTTGGAATGGGAAGCCAAGATTTGATTTTAGATCATTTTGTTCCAATAGCGTAGCCAGTGTGTCATGGGCCCTAGTGCAAAGCAGCAAATGCCCCTACCCACACCCCACTCCTAGCTGCTGTTTGGATTGTAAACAATAGCAGTAGTCCAACTGAATGAGCCTCGGTGCCACTGCACCTGCTCCATCAGTGGAAACTACGCTCCTGGTTAATTCAAAACCAAGAAAAGTAGTCATAAGATCAGCCCCTGCAAGTGAAATCCTAAATACATACTTTGTTAGGTCCTTTGACAAAACTGAGACACATACATCACTCCCTTTCACCACAACATAATCATAACAACTCCATCCCAGCTCCTCGCTGAGAAGTCACGGGACCTGGGAGTTAAGAGTGTGATTGAGAGGGGGCGGGTAAGGGCTGTGCCTGTGCGGAGCTTGTTCCAGAGAGTAACGCTGCTCTTTGTCAGATGCACGTTCCTGTGGTGGCCACGGTGGCATGTTAATAATGCTCATCATTGCAGCGTAAATGACTTCCCTGCACTCGCGGCATTGTTCTGTGAAGTGCGGGTCCTGCACTGCCCCCTTGTGCACATAGTATAAGTGATAGTGAAAGGTAGTCAGGAGTCCTCGGCATGCAACATGTGCCTCCGCCAGCACCAAGCACCATCTCTGAAAGAGCGTGCACCACATGGGGCCTGAAGGCAAACTGCCCCTTCTGAGAATGACAGAAATTACCAGCTGGGGGTGGCACGTAGAAACGCAGGGCTTGGACTGGCCTGTGTGCGCCTTTTTCCTTTTAAAATATTCAGAAACAGATCTTTAGGGGAACACCAGGATCTTGGAATAGACTAATTCTGTATTTGTAAAGATCTGGCAAGAGGACTTTTTATTTTCCTTTTGCTCAAGTAAACACGCTCCACTAGCTCATTGCACTCTTCTCCATCACTGCCTCTTCTTTGCACCATTTTTTCCTAATGCGTTAACAAAATATGGCATTTGTGTCTATGCTAATCAGGGTCATTTATCTTCCTATTGTAAATAAGCCCCAGCACACAGTAATCTGCACGTTTGTTAGCAAAGAAGTTTCAATGTGCTGTTCCTAGACGGAAACCGAAACAGTTAGCAACCCCTTTTAGCCTCTTCTTGTTCTTTCTGTGTTTACAATAAGTCATCCAAAACTAATGCGGTCAACACAGACTGCAGAGCCTATCACCTCACAATGCACAGACACTCGAAGGAGAGAAAGAATAAGAGACCAAGCTGCACAGGAGGAAAGCAGGCATACGTTCCGTTCCGTGTTCCCAAAAAAGCAACACCAGAACTCGCCATACGTCTATTGCCCTGGATTTTTTATTAAAAGTATTTGTTTCAGTCGCTGTTATTTCAGCAAACTAAAATATTTTTCACAAGTCCTTTTTCCTAATGTGTAAACAAAATATGCCATTTGTGTCTGTGCTAATCACAGTAGTTTATCTTCCAATCATAAATAAGCCCCAGCACACAGTAATCTGCACGTTTGTTTGCAAAGAAGTTTCAATGTGTCACTTCGGGGGCGGAAAACTGAAAATTTATATAATTTTAACATGGACCCATCTAACCATCTGCACTGACCTTTTACCTAGCGCTCTTTTGCCAGAAGGTTTTAGGGGATTCACGATGGTTTCCTTCCTCTGCTTGCTCCGTGTCCTCTCGTTGAACTCAACTGCTCCTGCTTCCCTATTCCTGAAGATTCCTTTGCGGCCGGGGGCCTGGATGGGGACAACCAACCAGCTCTCAGCATCTCACCCTGCCAGGAGTGCCCCGGAAATTAATCGAGTCGCGCCAATGCCTGCCTTTTCCCTTTGCGCCGAGGCCTGTCTATCCCTGCAGAGCCTTGAAGGTGCCTCCAAACACAGCGCCCCTCACTCCTTGCTCTGCAGCTAACCGACTTGAAACTTCACCATGAAAAAGTCGGCACCTGCAACACTCCTCAGGCTCTGGAACATACCCATGGCTCTCAATGCTATAGACCCGGCCCTGAGAAATAGGTGCCAGCGCTTAGCACCGGAAAGCACCGGCACAAATTAAGCACTGGTTTAATCTGTACCCTGTCATGTCACCAAATAGTTTGGCTTGCAGCACTATTTTACTCATTGCAGCAATAGCCATGGGTGAATAATCTGCTATATCACCCTCACAAGCGGACAGCACAACATCAATATCATTAATTGAAACTGCGTCAATTAACGGGCGACAAAGTATAGTGCGTTTAAAAAAATTCCAAATACGAATCAAATATTAATGGGGAAATGGGACATCCCTGGTGTGTACCCCTCCTTGTACAAATATATTCTGAGATGAGTCCCATACCAACATTATGGACTGTTGATCTTTCCTACAATATTTTAATACACCAAATGATCTCATTGCTAAATCCCATTTTAGCTTTCACTATCTATATGAAGAGCCATGGGACACCATTGAATGCCTTTTCTGCATCTAATTATATCACACCAGCCTGTTTGGCTAGAGGTTTAGTGGCATCAAATTAGGCTATTGCATGATGTTTACGTATACATGTATCCTGACCTGGTATAAACTCAAATTGGTGTGTGGTGCCTAGCTGATGTATGCCCTTTGCAGAACGTATTACCTGTAATTCTCAATAGATTTTAGCATTTGCATTGAAAAGTGAAATTGGCCAGTATGATCCACACTCATCTGCTGAATTCCGTTAATAGGAGTACCACAATATAGATGTTACCCCAAGATCTTGGCTTCAAATAGAAGTTCAATAACTTACATAGCCCCTTCTTATGTATTAATTGTTTCAATGTTAATTTTGATATAATCATTAAGAGGAGTCAGATGTATTTATGATTAACACTGCTCTACCTTCATCACAGCAAATTAGGTCTGTGGTATATAATTATTTGTATAACTGATGAAATTGCTGTAAAATATCCCTACAATATCCCTACTCTATGTGTATATGTTTCCTTGTTTGTTCATAATGCATTTAATGGGCACTGGATTACTTCTTTCCTTAGGTTTATAGGGAAGTGCTTTCCCAATATATTCCCCATAATCTGTTTATTTGCCTTGTTTCATCCGGCATGCAGCAGCCACTTTCTATATGAGACTTTTCCTGATCTGAGGATGTATTCCCACCTTTTTCAGGAATAATTCTCCTCATCCTGTCTTTGATTGCTGCTGCATGTACATTTTCACTTATCCTCAGGGCAGTGTATAGAGTGGCTCACCATGCATGTTTTTTCTAATGTGCAGAATAAATGGTCACAAAACCCCTCATTCTGTCCTTGAAGGTAGCCCAAACCACACATAAGGGAGCAGAATCATTTATCATGAAAATGTATGTGTGTTTTTGCATATGATTATGAAAATCTGCATCCATGAGTAAAAACCAATCAAAATCCATCTTTTGTTTTCTTCATCATTCTTACTAGACACTAATCGGACAATTAGTGGCTTATGATCCCATGTAATTATTGGACTGATGTCCAATTAGAATCAGAATATTGCTAATGCCTGGAAGAGTAGTAAATGTACCTTTAAAACTCTTCATAGATCTATTGGTCTGTGCACCTGAATCAATTCAAGTACAGAACCATAGACCTTCAGCATTCTAGGTGCATCCTTTTGATTCATGGAATCAGTTTTATAATCTATAACACAGTTAAAATTCCTGGTGACAATCATAGATACATCCCAATTTATTAGCTAAAAGGCCAGGAAATTGTCTACATTTTGGCCAATCATAGCATAAATTACCACTTGCATCTCATCAATTAAAACTTGAGCAAAAAGCCTAGCATCCATTCTTATTTGCAGCTGTTTTAACTGTTTTGATTCTATTTAAAATGTTTCAATGGATCTGAATTGCAACAACTCTTGTGTGAACCTGTTGTGTTGTGCACACTATTAACTCATAACCTAACTGCATCACAAGTGTGCGCTGCTTATAGTCAATGTGTGTTTCAAGCAAACAAACTACATTAGTCTTAACCAGACTTAACTCTTCTGTGATCATTTGTCTCTTTTTAGGATTATTCAAGCTGCACACTTTCAAACTAGTAATACTTAAGGTTGCCACCTTGAGCTTTCAAACTTTGAGATGCAAGATCCTACTATCAGGTCACACCTCATTTATTGTGCTACAGGATTCCACTGCAAATAGCAGCTTGTGAGAATTAAATTGGTGAGAGACTACTGCCTTCAACTAATTATCCAATTATCCAGTCTCTTCTTGTTTCCCCTTTTTGAAAAATACTCCAGCAACAATGTCCCAACCATACCTTAGTCTTGCTATTTCAGCTATACCCTTACCCCCACACCCTTCACTCCCTATACTTACCTACTCCCTACCAGGGTGTAGAAGCTCTGAAGATGATCTCACTGTCTTGATAGAATGACAAGATAGTCTCTGGGTCACTCATCCTTCCACACTGTTTCTGAAGAAAATAGCAAAGAAGAAAAGATAGGTTATTGCAAGGGAAACGTAGTCTAATTAACAAATAAAAATAGCAAAGAGCCCAATCACTTTTGTCACATATGCCTCTTTGATTTACCAGCTATTGAGGCCTGATTCTCATTAAGATAACTCCCATATTACTTCACAACACTATGGGCCTGATTTAGAGTTTTGTGGAAGGGTTACTCCGTCACAAATGAGATGGCTATGACCTTCCACTTTAATACAAGGGCCATAAGATATAATGCACTAGTAATAAGAGGGACAGGATGTCCATCACCTTTGGTGATGGAGTAACCTGTCCACCAAACTCTACATCAGGCACAAAGTCAACAAGTCTGGCTGCTGGTATCTTTCTTTCTAACCTTCTTCAAAACCTCTTCAGCAGCCACTACAGTTTTGCACATATTAGTTGGATGATATCAGATTTCCTTCAAATGGAATGTAGGTAGGCCTGTGCATTAACCTCCTTAAAAGCCTATACAAGCTGTCTCTTTTGTCGCCACCTTTCTACTGTCAAATAACTGAAACCAGAACATACAAAGAAAGTAATATTCTCAGCTGACACTGGCAAAGATGCATGGGCCTTGGAAAATATTGCCTGTTTTAGTAGAAAACAGACTAAGTAGACCAATATTGAACTTGAATGTGATCTGATAGTCTCATATCCCTAAAATGGGTGCCTGTGTGCTTGCTGTATTCACAAGTCAATATTCCAGTCCACCAAATCTGAATAGGCTTTATGAGATAGACTTATAATAAATGTTTGCGTATCACCCCCTTCCAGTCTTTCTTTGACACCAAGTACATGGAGGTTGTTTCCTAATTGGCCATGTCTGATAACTTTAACCTTAATTTGCACTTCCATAATAACATTTGCATGTACGCCAGCCAAATTGACAACTCGAGTTGTGGCTTCTTCTGTCTCAGAGGTCTGCTATACCAAATTTGTCATCACGTTAGATACGGTCTTAATAGAGTTCATTATGCCCCTAATTGCTTGATAAGTTTTAGTATGGACTGCGTGAGCTTCCTTTTAATGAAAAATAGATTATTTTCTGAAAATCTGAATCAACTGCATAGGTTTCCCAAGGGACTGAGTCGGGTTATCATCATAAAGTTCTTGAGTACCAGATGGCTTCAACTCTTCCATCCCCACCCCACCCACATATCATAACCGAGTTTGCTAAGCAATATTTCTCTCCTCCCAATCTGGGTCTCAGTCTTGATCATGTCTTTAACAGTGCTTTGCTTTAGGACATCGTTATGCAAGCTCTTCACAGACTCTCTAGACTCAGTAAGACACATCTGCTGCTCTTGACCCCTTTGCCAGTAAGCCCCTCCCATTTGTTCTTATTCCTAACAATTGGCCACTGAGTAATTGCATTTGGTTGGTACTTCCTCTTGGTTTACCATCACTTTCCTTATCACCCTCTAAACTCATTATGTCCCCCCACTGTAGTCGTTATCATTACTGGCATCTAGTTCAGAAGTATCATATATATTCTTAGCCGCATATATCATGCTACTCAGCTCTATATTCTGTCACTCATTCATCTCATTCTGAATGTGTCCATCATCTATAACAGCTTCAACTTGCCGTGCGTGGGTCTCTGTCTTGAAAGCCATGCACCTGTTCCACCTGTCATGAGTCAGTATTCACCATTAGTTGTCCCCCTTCTGCTGATTCACGAGCAATCGTAGTCATGATGGTGATTGCGCTTACACTACCAGAGGCAGCTATTGCTTGATTCCCCATTCCAATGGAACAGGGGGGCTGAGGAGGTAGTCTCTCACACTACTGTCACCATACACTGAAGAGTCAATAGTGGCAACTGTTATTTGTCTGTTACTCCTGTCGACTGCTATTTCCTGCTAGATTTGGTGTACTTACCCACTCATTGTAGTGTCCTCCCCAGCCTGGGAGCATGCAAACGACCACACCACACACGTAGCTCTATAAATCACGTCTATATCCCTTAGCATAAAACTGTAATCTGCACACATTGCATCATACCTTTATTGAACACACCCAGACACACCCAAACCAATTATGTAATTCTGTTAAGGAGTCCACATAGGACCAAAAGGGTTTTAATGCACATGAGCTCAAGACAATACATCTCCTTCTTTGTTAAATAAAAAATACAGGCAAAATAAACATCATAGCTCTCCGATGAGTCATTGAGGGGCTCCCACAAGTCTATGAAAGAGAACGGGCAGTAGGGGTATTTAAGCTGCGCACGGTGATGTGACTGTAAATTAACAGACAATTCTATTAGTTTCGGCTATGATAGTGTTCCAAGGAATTTGAACAACGACCAACCCTCGTTGTTAAATGGGTGCAGACAATGTCCACAGTCATATAGCACAAAACAAATTCAAAGTCCTGAGCCACAGTCATAGAGTTGGTATCACAATAAGTCCAAGCAGTAGTCTTCTCAAGTGGTTTTCTCGATGTTTATTCAGTTTTTCATAAAATATTTACTTCAATCCTTCAACATAACAGGTAGCCACAGGTTGAGCCAAACGTCTGTCAGATCAAGTGATATGAGGTAGATGAAGTGCATCTTCATCAAGAGTTGCTGATGTGATATCAGACACTTGATTTGGGCACTCAGGTGGAATGATTCTACTTGTGATATCAGGATGTGACGAACATCGAGGCAGGGGCTTAAATGCGACAAGTCACTTGTAATTAGTTTTCCAGGTCCTTTACTGGTCACAACTCTCAAAGGTTTGACTTCAAATGGAACATCGATCTTTCCCTTTTGTTTTTGTTTCGCTAGAACCCAGTCTCCCTTGTTAAAGAAAATACCCTTAATGCATCTGCGTTTGTCAGCATTGGTCATCATTTTGCCCTTTTGAGAAGTGTCCTTGTTGTGAATTTTGTCTGCATTCGGTAGATTCCTTGAGGTCCATTGTGGTATCTTTGTACCGATAGCTCTCCCAAACATCAAGGTGGCAGGGCTCTCTCCCGTGGTGGAAAGGGGAGTTTATCGATAGGCACGAAGGGCTTGGCACAACACTGACTTGTGATCAATGTCCTCCTTTGTGGCTCACTGAACTACTTTCTTTAGAGTGTCCATGAATCATTCTTACAAGACTATTAGCCGGCGGCCAGAGAGGCCTGCTTTTCTGATGCTTGACATTCAGCCGGGCAAGGAACTCCCTAAATTCTTTGCTATTAAAAGGTGGACCATTGTCTGATTTGAGAACAGCAGGAAGGCCCCACACTGCAAAAATATCATCCAGCCTCTTGATAAGCTTGTCATAAGTGATTGACAATAAGGCTTCCACTAGGGGAAAATGAGAGTACTCATCAATGACGACCATGAGGTGATGTCCGTTGTTTAATAGTCCAGAGAAATCATCGGCAATCCTTTCCCAAATCTGCGTAGGAAGATCAGACAAATTAAGTGGATGTTGCGTTATTTTTGGAGACAGACAATTCAAATGTTACTTGTTCTTAATTCTTTCTCCACTTGTTCAGATACGTGGGGGAACTACACCCAATCTCTGAAAGCTATCTTGTAGGTTCCAGAGCCACGATATGCTTCATGTACCAGTTCAGTGACCAGCTGCCACAGGCTCTCAGGTATAACAATTCTCATGCCTCGTAATAGGACACCTTCTTGTGTGACAGAGAGCTCCTCTTGCACTTTTCTAAACTTTTGATATTTGGTGACATCTGCCAGAGATCGCACAGCTTTCTTCCATGGTTGCTTTGTAATGATATTTTGATAGTGAGCAAGTTTTTGTTAGCACTAGTAGCAGTGATGATCTGTTCAACAGAAAGAGCAGCAGGTGTACTTGACCTCGCAATGAAATTGATGTACTCTTCAGCTGCTTTGGATGTTGTATTGTGATAAGACAACGACACTTGTGAACAGTAATCTGCAGGGTTTTGATTCTTCCCTGGTTTGTCCGCAATAGTGTAATCATACTCTTGCAATTGTTAACCCCACCTTTCAATTCGAGGGGGCATCTTGGCTTTCAGATTCCCAAAGATAGTGAGCAGTGCCTGATGATCAGTAGCAAGGGCAAAATGTTTTCCATAGAGAAACACATGAAAATGCTCACAGGCTCACATCACAGCCAGGCTCTCTTTTTCCAGCTGCATATAGGCATATTCTCACTGAGACAAACTCCAGCTGGCAAAAGCCATGATGTGTCTCGGTGCATTTGGATGTGCGTTATGTTGAGCAAGAATGGTACATAGCCCCCCCAGGCTTGAGTCACCACAACCTAAAGTGTGTAACTTTGGATTAAAATAAGCCATTTCCATTGTATTTTCAATTATATGTTTTATGTTTATCTTTTGAAACTTTGCTTGCATTCAGAAGAGCAGTTAAATGAATCATTCCATTTTGCTAGCGCCCTCAACGGGGCACTCAATATGCAAAGCCACCTATGTATTTGGAGAAATAGCTAGCCACGCTTAGGAAGGATCAGAGCATGGTTACATCTTGTGGGGGACAGGTAAAGAACAATGCTTGTATTTTATCAGTATCAGGAGTCATCTGCCTTTCAGAAAAGATATATCCAACAAATTTGAGCTTGTCTTTGTGGAATTCACATGTTTCGGCATTCAATGTGAGACCTGCATCAGCAGACAGTTGGTGTTACTTGAGCAAGGGCTTTGTCATGCTCTTTTTTCGTTTCCCTAACACCAGAATATCATCACTATAATTGAAAGCATGTGTGACAGTGTATTGTAGTTCCTATATTCCTGATAGGCCCTGCACATTGGAATAATATACACTATAGTTTTGACATAGGACTGAGGTCAGTATGTGTCTCTATCGAGTACATTAAACTTAATTACTTGTGTATGCCACCTAACTCAGAGGTCACTAGAAACTTCTCAAATAAACATGAAGGAATTATTTTCTGACAACCGCATAAACATGAGAACTTTGTTTCCCTTAGAATCAGAACAATCTCAGAATCATGGAAACAATAGATTACAGTTTCACTCAGTAAATCGTGCATGCTTCGTTTGTACAGAGTTACACAGAAATAGATAGACGGCGTTTCAATAAAAAGGGTTTATTGAACAGTCTTATTTCTCATGCAAGAGATATGAACTGCTCAATCGTAAGACAGAATGCAAAGTATAATATGTACAGCGTTAGCAGTAAGATAAAATAATACTGCAATAGCATGGTTTATATCTAAGACAGATATTCATAAAAATACATACATAAATAACACAGGCTAAAATGTTAATACTCATCTGATGCGTATAGCTAGTTCTACCCCAGTGTACCTAACCTGTGTAGTACGAGGTAAGAAGTAGGTGCTGTTTGTCTATAGTCTAGTTTAGCTATAGTTGCCAAGATTTTCCAAAAGTCCCTCTAGGTTCTATTCCTCTCCATACCTTAGAATGAGTGAGGTTGGAATCTCTTTCCGAGTCTCGATCTCGAACACCCCACAAGGGGAGTCAGAAACACTGGAGCTGGATTCTCTGCGAGGAGGATGACAGCGTCTGGTTAGTGCGTTAGGTGGGGACTTGATTTCCTTACAAACTTGCTGTGGCGAGCCGCGTCGTGCCAGTAGGCAGCCGAACCGTGGTTTGCCATGGTAAGTGAAGGTATATTTATACCTTGAAGGTGTTTAGGAATGTCAGTATTGACGTAAAAGTCGGGCAGAAGAATGTCATGAATGAACCCTTAAGGAATAGATGTTCATGCATAATAAATGAGTTCTTGGAGAAATCAATATCCAAGCAAGGGGAAGTCCTAAAGGCTTAAGAGTGTGGTTTACCAAGAACTCGTGACGTAGATGAACGGATGTAGATGGCCATGCCTGTATTTGGTTAGCATGGATAATGCCTAAATGAGGGTAGGATTTCTATGCCTAAATATGGGCAATGCAAATTGTGCCTATATAACGACATAAATCGGGAAACTTAATTACGGAATCTAAATGGTGGGCAGAAATTGCGCAATCACATTACGCAAATCTTCGCGAAGCGTAAATATCGCGAAGACATGGACGTTTTTGTCCCGCCATTTCGCAATGTTTTTTGCATGATCGCGTTGGAAATGTGTCACCAACTTGCCCATGCGGTCGCTAATGGGCGCGGCCATCTTGTTTTCACTTGTCCCACCTGCTCGCGATGCTATTTCCTGTTCTGGGTCGCGCAATGCATGCTCGAGCCCGTACGCGATAGGTATTTCCTGTTCGGGAACGCGTATTACGTGTTCGCGATGCTTTTTGCGTGCTCGGGGGAAAATATCTTGCGAACTTGCCCATGCGGTCGCAATGGGCGCGGCCATCTTTTTTGTCTACTTTTTGTGTGTTTTTTAACTACTTTTTCGCTCTTTTTCTATTACCTGCTTTTTTCATTTCTTTTACTTACTTTTTTATTTTTTACCTTTTCTTTTCCGCCCCCCGCCTACCCCAGAACCATGGCAAAGGGCCACAGGGCGCATCGCAGCCAGATCCACAAGGGGTGCAGGCATGGGCCTTATTTGGGGGGGTGGAGTTGGCCGCACTGATATTTATTGTGCAGCGCCACCTCCCCTTAACCCTGGCAGCAGGCGGCAGGCCTGGGTCCAGGTACGGGCTCCTGGAGCATCGACAGCATTGGGGAAAGGTGCGCCGGGCAGTCTTTCGCTGCTCTGGTGTCCAGCGCAGCCAGAACCAGTTGACGCACCGGTGGTCTGATATCCTGGACTGGGAGCAGGACCTGCTGGACCTGCTAGGAGTGGAGGTCCCGGGTCTTGGTGAGTAGCTATTTAATTACTCCTACTTTGTTTCTCTTCTTCTGCTCTGTGTTATATAATGCGAATATATTTTTTTTCCGACCAGCTAGAATGCTGCTGCTTACATTACAGGCAATTTACGTTTAAAAGTCTTCTGTGATTGTTATGACACAGGTGCTCTGCGCTACTAATCTTGTTATTTGCAACTTTGCGTTTGCGCTCGTTTTGCGTGATTATGTAAGAGTTTATCTTAGAAAACTTGAGTTAGGTAATGTTAGAGTGACTCTAGTCCTTCCTTTGTCCTGTCACTCAGAGATAGGGGTGGATTGATACTTAGGTTTAGTTACTTATTATAAGTTTTTTAGTGGTCTGCGATGCGTGATGCCCCCCCTGTTATTTCCCGTGCTGCTGAGTGCTGCTAGTGCTTATCCCAGTCCTTAGTAGAACCTTAGTTTGTTCAGTGAGTGGTAATAGGCTTAGCACTATCAGAACATCAGCATCAACCAACCAACAATTTGGTGTATGCGAAAATGCAGGCATATGTCCTCCAAATATGCATTTTTGAGCACTAAAAGAAGTGGAAATGCTTACCTAACATACAATTGGCATGCCTGGAATAGGTGGGCTAGGTCAGGTGGTACGTACTACTTAGGCTTAGTTAGCATTCTGGAATCAGAATGGAACACTGGATTAGTGTAGATAAATAATATCGAGTCGGTCCGCGAATCCCAGGATACTACTTGTTGACCAGATTAGATAGGTCAATTTTATTGCAATTGTTGTTTACACAAATGTTTTTTTGACAGTCTTATAAAAATATTTTATTTGTTTCACACCAATCATCAATGTTTGTCTCATTCTTTCTTATATCTTTCATGATCATCACCCAGGGGCAAGAAGACGGGGGCAGAGTCAGTGAGAGCAGTTCCAATCGGACAGGAGGACCAGAACGAGGGCTCTTCTGCTGGCGCCAGTAAGTCTTTCTGTTTTTAATATTAATAATTCTTATTCACTAACTTTTACTGCACCGTATTTTTTTTCTCCAAACTATTGTTTCCGTTTCCTAATTCTATTTTTTACCAACAATTATCCTTCGATCTAGACTATCTGTTTCTAAATTCTTGTTATCCCTGCCTCTGCCATGACTCTCTGTACTACTACTATTAGTCTGTCTGTAGCTAAGCATGCCCATTTGGCCACTCTTTATTTAAAAGGTTTTAAATCAAACTCAGATTCTCCAGTAGCTCTAGCCATTGAGTCCAGTCATTTGGGTTGTCCTCTTGTACTCCTTCTATTCTTCTTAATCTTTGAGGCTTTATTAATCTTGATGTTTTTCGACAATTCCCACTAACAAAATGCCCAACCAGATTTTACTATTTTGATAGGATAGGACATACTACTACTGTTGTAGGGATTTTCCACATACAGAACTTTGCACAAGAAAATAGGATGTTGGTGATTGGAGGTTGGACCTTCCTCACACCTCAATCAGAACAGAACCCACCACAATCCCCTTGCCGACTAGTTATAATAGTGTTTCATTACTATTAGCTCTCCGAACCCCCCCAAGATACCCATTGAATAGACAACCCAAAACATAACACTCCCGTCCTCTCAGTCGTGGAAGCAATGCACATGCACAGTTTGCATACCCTTCCTTTCGCTCGCTCACTCGTGTAAGTCCATCCACACCAAATACCACCGAGTCTATTTAAGTTCAAAAGTTTTATTTGCAACTGACAAGCTCTGTACGTTGTTCTATAATGAAGCACCAACAGCAAAATGCATAAGATTAAAACTATAAACATTGTTACACTTAGTTACACTTACAACAACTACAAGTCCATAGAACGAAGAAAAAAAATTGCCGAAATCATGATAACTGAACAGTGGTGGAAGCACCACCATCTCCTTTGTAGGAATATAGTTTATATAAAATTATAAATGAAGATCGCTGAGTGAATTCTGTGGACCGCTCACCTTAGAAGAACCCAGTACTGGTTACATCATAAGCTCTGCAAAGCTCTGGTTCGTAGAAGGGAATCTTCCGTCTATTAGGAGAAAAATGGTGCACGTTAGTATATTGCAAGTATTTCTCAGTCATGCCAAAAAGTGTAGCATTTTGGATAAGCAATATGGACTAACACCAGAACTCCATAACAAAGTGGCTTATTTTGTTTGACCTTGTATGCAGCGCTTAGACAGTAGCAGTATGAGCTCATGTGGACTCAAAGGCGTCACTCTTTATACAAAAAGCTGCGAGGTAACAACGTGTGTGCAAAAATAAAAGACACAAAGGTAAAATGGTAGCATGGCTCGGGCTAACTAAGCAAAGACTAGACTGACTGACTGATTGTATTTATAGAGCGCACTGATGCCGAGGCGTCTTGGCGCTAGGTAGCCGCATCTGGGAAAGCACCGACGTTAGCTTTGTAAGAAAAGCCTGGTTTTTATGGCCTTTCTAAAGATGGAGCGAGAGGGCTGAAGGTGGAGGGAGACAGGGAGGGCATTCCATAATTTGGCTGCCAGGAATGAAAAGCGTTTACCACCCCATCTTGCCCTCTTAATTTTGGGAGGAAGGACCAGCCCGACGTCCAACGACCGTAGACAACGCGCTGGAGTATAGCGAGGGAATAGAGATTGAACATCTTCGGCCCGCCTCCATAGAGGGCCTTCCTTCCCTAGAGTCGAGGAAGGAAGTGAGAAGGGATAGGGCCTTGCCACTGACTCCCACGGATTGCAGCCTAGTTAGTAATACTGTATGATTTACAGTATCAAAGGCTGCCGTGAGGTCTAGTAGTATTAGGGCAGCTCTACCTCCATCATCCAACACCCTTCGAATTCCTTTGGTTGCCATGATCAAGGCAGATTCGGTAGAGTGTTGGGATCTAAACCCATGCTGAGTGGGATCTAGCAGGTTGTTTCCCTCCAGGTAGGATGTTAGATCCTGATTAATGGCCTTTTCCAATATTTTGGAGGTTATAGGTAGACATGAGATGGGACGGTAGTTTTTCGCCTCCAAAGGATCAAGAGAGAGTTTTTTCAATATAGGCCTAATACAGGCCAGTTTCCATCCTACTGGAAAAATCCCTGTTTCAATCACTAGATTGAGCAGCGGGGTCAATGCTCTGCCGACCTCTTCCGCTGCTAGATGTAGAATATACGGGGGACAAGGGTCAAGTGGGGATCCTGATTTAGTTAGAGAGAGTGATTCAACCACTTGCTTCACCTCCAGATTTGAAAAGTTAGTTAAGCTGCCATGGTGGGACTGTCTGTCTCACGCCTCCAGGGGTGTAGTAGTATTGACCTGGGGTAGATGCAAAAGTTCATCATAGACCAGATTAACCTTGGACTGGAAAAAGACCGCTAGATTATCGATAAAAACTTGGTTGGGGAGGAAGACAGAGTCCCTAGGCCGACTAGACAGTGCAGTGACAGTTTTGAATAATTCTTTGGAGGAGTTGGAAGATGCAAGAATTTTAGCAGTAAAATAGGTCGATTTAGCTAAAATTATAGCTTGTTTGTATTCCTTCAAGACTGCACCATAGTCTGATTTAAGCGAGGGGCTATAGGAGGAGCGCCAAATGCGCTCCTTATGTCTGCATTTGATTTTGAGGCTTTTTAACTCTGCAGAGTACCAAGGTGCTGACGCTTGTCTTTTTATTGCTGGTTTAGACACTTCCAGGGCCAATGGATTAGTGGCCTGAATAATCCAATTATTAAAGTCAGAGGCTGCCAGATTGGGATCGGTCTGGAAAGTGGGATGATCTTTCAGGGCTGCGGACAGCTCAGGTTGCGTGACCTTTTTCCAGGCACAAATTTTGCTCAGAGGGGGTCTTAATCTACAGGACTGATTGATGTGAGCAATATTGATGAGAAAGTTGACAGCATAGTGGTCGGTCCAAAGAAGGGGGAATGAGTTAACAGCCGTGATGATTGAACTCTTAGTAAAAATGCCGTCCAGGGTGTGTACGGCTTGATGTGTGGGTTGTTGCACCAATTGCATCACACCAAAACTAGCTAAGGTGTCAGTTAGATTTGAGGTGTCCACATTCTTAGTTACCTCTAAATTAAAATTAAAATCTCCAAGCAATGTAAAGGATTCCGTATTAAGACAAGACTCCATGCAGGTTTGCAGCTGGGTGATGAACGTACGCCTACGACCGGGGGGTCTATAGACTAAGATTCCTTGAAAAATCTCCCTATTGTTCATTTTTATGCTCAGAAACATAGCTTCTGCCGCCAAAAGAGGTTCAGGTATTATTCTTACCTTAAAACAATCTCTATATATAAGAGCTATTCCGCCCCCGGTAGTCCCTGTTCTATCCAGATTGGTGACTAAATAATCTGCTGGTGCTACATGATTCCAGTCAGGGTCGCTTGCTTCATTAGCCCACGTTTCAGTTAAAAAAATCAAATCAGGGTGATGAAGTTGAATGAGACATCCTAGGTTGTTCCTGTGTTTCATCAGAGATATGATCTTAATTAGAACGCAGTTAATAGGATTGGCGCGTGTTGTTGCCACGTTGTTGTCTGAGGGGATGGAGTGCCGGTGTAGCCCACCCTGTGCAGGATACAATGCCCTAGTGTTAATATGCTGGGAACAAAGGTTGGGCCCGTACTGGATGGAGTTAAGTTGATTGGCTCTACACCTACCGCAGTATACCCAGGGGAAAATGGAAAGGTCTTTGTCCCGATTGAGGTCCAAGCAGTCAACATATTTTAAGGACAGTAGCTCATCGCGAGGATAAACCCGCCTAGACATTGAAGCAGGGGTTCTGGTGCTGGTCGCGCTCCGGGCGCCGACGGGCGCAGACGGGCTTGCCTTTGGCGCACCCGCTGCGCGGTCGCAGCATCCAGTCTTAAGTAGGCAGAGAGAAAGAGCAGGCTGAGCCACTACAGTGCCAACCGCTACACGTGTCCGCTCTGGACAGAGGGGTCACCTGGTATGCGGGAAAATGGCGGCGTCAGTGCGTGCAAGTGAGTAGAGTCTTTTTTAAGTAACGGTGCAATTTAAAACATTTAATATACCCTAGGAGTCAGCAGAGTGATTAAATATATATTTTTTCTTTTTTTTAAAAACAATATGCGAGCAAAACGACGCAAGTAGTCAGCGCGTCAGCAATTCAAGTTCACAGCAATTCAATTAACATCAATTTGCATTCACCCACAACAAAGGTCAGATTCCTTCAGTTTTGGCAGCGGAACATCGAATAATGATTACCAAGGAGCAGTAGGCCAATAACGCTAGTAATCAGCGCTAAGCCCAAGACGGAGTACCTGTGCGCGGTCGCAGCATCCGGTCTTAAGTAGGCGGAGAGAAAGAGCAGGCTGAGCCACTAGAGTGCCAACCGCTACACATGTCCGCTCTGGACAGAGGGGTCACGTGGTATGCGGGAAAATGGCGGCGTCAGTGTGTGCAAGTGAGTAGAGTCTTTTTTAAGTAACGGTGCAATTTAAAACATTTAATATATCCTAGGAGTCAGCAGAGTGATTATATATATTTTTCCTTTTTTTTAAAAACAATATGCGAGCAAAACGACGCTAGTAGTCAGCGCGTCAGCAATTCAAGTTCACAGCAATTCAATTAACATCAATTTGCATTCACCCACAACAAAGGTCAGATTCCTTCAGTTTAGGCAGTGGAACATCGAACAATGATTACCAAGGAGCAGTAGGCCAATAACGCTAGTAATCAGCGCTAAGCCCAAGACAGAGTACCTGTGCGCGGTCGCAGCATCCGGTCTTAAGTAGGCGGAGAGAAAGAGCAGGCTGAGCCACTAGAGTGCCAACCACTACAAATGTCCGCTCTGGACAGAGGGGTCACGTGGTATGCGGGAAAATGGCGGCGTCAGTGCATGCAAGTGAGTAGAGTCTTTTTTACGTAACGGTGCAATTTAAAACATTTAATATATCCTAGGAGTCAGCAGAGTGATTATGTATAGTTTTCCTTTTTTTAAAAAACAATATGCGAGCAAAACTAGAATGACCCTAGGGACCATATAACTACTAGTGTCTACTCTACTACTACCTGATTTGTACTAGTGATGTATGTTGTATATGTATGTATTACTATTAACTCATTTTTCAATCTTGCTAGTGAAAAATAGGGGGAGGTGTATGACACCTAAAAAATGTGTAATGTTTTTTCAAGGCGCACTACCAACCACCAGTGCCGGGGCCAGCGGCGAAGGCGACGCGGCTGCTGACGGATGCAGCAGTTGCAGGAGGAGCTGCAGGGGGTGAGCCAGCAGCAGTGGTGGGCGGTGGTAATTTAGATTCCTAATCCTTACTTATTGACATTACACTCACTGCAAGGGTGTACTGCATAATACTGTACAGTTGAGACTTACTAAGTAAGAAGTTGGTATGAACAGTTGAAGACACCCTTTACTTAGCATTAGTAAAAGCATTAGTGGCGGGAGTGTTGAGTAACCAATGGCCTCTTCTATCTGATTTCAACTCTGTGAAAGTTGTATGGAGAAGACTAAAAGTCAGATCAGATGACCTTGATGGATGGGTTAAACGAAAAGGGAAAGAAGAGTGGAAGGAAGAAGACGGGCGAGATTTAATATTTATGACTGGCATAGAAGGATTCGTGGGATGCATGCAGCATGCATAGGTGGCTGATAGGAATCAGATGCATGGTTGGTTGAATGCCTGAAACTCCCACAAATGTTAAAGTCCAAGAAAGTGGGAGGATAGATACATACCACAAATGTTATGTACTGTGCTTGCTAGTGCTACCGTGTAGAAATAATAATTTCTCTTACTGCTTTGCTAAGAGTATATTTTACAATAGTCTTGTTTTTTCTTCTTCATCAATAGTTACTCCTTCCAAGGGGAAACCTGACCGGAAGGAGTTGGCAGCCAAGGCCCGGCGCCGGAAGCTGGAGGCCATACAGACTGAATATCGTCGGCTGGTGGTTCTGGAAGAGGAGGAGGAGGAGGCGGCAGCAGCTGCAGCCTCCTCCAATGCCCCGGGCCCCAGCCACCGCCCTCCAGTGGTATGGCGCCACTGTCTGGCATCGTCCCGCCGCCACCCCTCCATCAGTGCTGCCCCCCCTGTGGATGCAACTGCAGCGCATTGAAGCGCCGTGTTGCCCACCTGGAGGAGCAAATTTGTGTCCACCTGAATCAAGCCCGCCGAACTTAGACCCTGTTTATTGCCCCTTTTTTAATTATTCTTTGGGTGGGTGGGAATCGGGCATTGGGTCTTCTCTTTTCATTGGACAATTGGATATTTTCTTTACGGACATTGGTTGGGGTTAGGGAGAGGGGTGGGTCAGGTGTTGTGGGATTTTTTTTACGTTAATTTTTGTTAGGGTATTAAATAATATATTTCTACTTTACATACAATGTTGATAATGTTTTCTGGGTGGGGTTACTGTTTTACATCACACTGTATCCTTCTTTCCTTGCTGGTGCATGGCCACCCACAGCCAGTGTTTGATTTTAATAATTGGATGACTTTGTAAGACAGAAACAGATAGATGCGGCACCCCTCACTGAGTGACTTGTCCTACTACTACTGTCAGTCTCTTCTACTCTAGGCACTCTGCAACTGGACTCAAAGGGGGGTGTGAAATTGAATTAATGAAAACATGTCCATAATTAATTATGCTTCCCCCAAACTTCTCTTACCTTTGCTTGATGTTTAACTTAGGCACAGTGATGGCTGCATGGTGATGATGGTTTTCTTTCCTAACATGCCATGGTTGTGGTGGTGGTAGTAGTAGTAGTAGACACTGGCAGCAGCATTTGCAAAAAAAGAGAATGAGACAGTCAGTAGCCTGAGAGAGACTCTTCGAGGAGTAGTA
Organism: Triturus cristatus; assembly: GCF_964204655.1. Lineage (NCBI taxonomy): Eukaryota > Metazoa > Chordata > Amphibia > Caudata > Salamandridae > Triturus > Triturus cristatus. The sequence goes on along the minus strand of NC_140584.1, from coordinate 482,595,707 downwards.
GAATGAAGTACAGTACATAACTTACTGCCAAACAATAATATGCAGAAATACAACAAAACATAATGGTAGTGGGGATAGCCTAGTAGTACACAGAGTTATAAACTCTAGTTGTGTCGAGACAGTTGACTAGGCCTACACTACACTGGACACAAGTGTAACTGTTAGTGCTGTGTAGGAGGATGACAACAAATAAAATCCATTAAGCCAATCAATGCCGGCAATTAATGCTGATGTATTAGGTTCCTTTGGTAAAAAATGTACCTCACAAATATACTGCTCATGCGTGGGCAAGCAGAAGAAGATCCCCGCCCTGTCTTGAAATTGAAGTACTGTTGCTTTTGCCTAGGCCTGGGCCAAAATTCCGTTCCGTTCGCGGAAATTGCGATATTTTGGCATTTTCGCGTTCCGCGGAAAGCGCGAAAATGTCAAAATTTCCGCATTCCGCAGCTTAGCGATAATTTTTTTCTTGCTCGCGCTGTAAAACAATACATTCTCGCGCGCGCGCGATCGCCTTACCTGAATCCCTGCGTTCTCCGACAAGTTTTCTTGACCCGGTCGCGTTCTCCACGAGATGTTGGATTTTGGTAGCCATTTTGCGCTGTCTCGCGAGAGTTCGCGGCCGCATTCAAGTCATTTTTCACGCGATCACGTCATTTGTCGCGCGATCAGGTCTTTCTTCTCGCGATCATGCACCGCGCGAGTATGAGAAGATTGAGATCTCGAACATGTCATTCTACATCGCGAGCCAGAGAATGAGGACGCGGGCACATGAAATCGAACGCGAACAGGAGAAAGAGACCGCGAACACGTCATATCCAACGCGACAGGGACAAAGAAGAGAACGCGATCATATCGTTTTCGACACGCCGGCGGAAGTAATGTGAAGCTGGAGAACTCAACAACGTAAAATTTACAATTTGGAGAGGAATATCGGCTCTAGCAGCATGAAACCATCTGCAAATACTGATTTTGGATGAAAAGAACTCCTTACATTCACATTTGGCTTTCCTTTTTTGTGCAAGGACTCCAGGAGTCATTTTTTTTTTACAAAGTGGAGAGAGGGAGGAAGTGACACAGATTCTCCAACTTCCTGTTCCTGTCCAGCAGGCTCCTCCCAGTGCTTTGTCCATCTCCTGCTCATTCTGCCTTTGGATTTGGAGCTGGAAAGATCTCTCTTTTTGTCTGCTGCATCATTGCAATTGGATTTCAGGATTTTTGGAATAGGATATTTTACAAGTAAGTGGTTGTTGTGTTTGATTGTGGGCATTGCAGTTGTTGTGTAACTACAATTTATTTTTGATAATTAATTATCATCATTCCTTTTTTTTTTTTTTAATTTATTTTAATTTTGTGAGTTGTAGTAGTAGGCCCGAGCTAGCCATGGGCATGGCCTCATGGGTGTGTGTGTGCATGATGAAGCAACTGTTCCTTTTGTTTTTTGAATATATTTTATTTTCAATCACATTTAGGGCATGGATGGCATTGGATTGAGTTGGGGAAGTGTGTTTTTTGGGGTGGCCTTGCTGATGTTGTTGGGCCTGGACATGTGGCTGGTGGCCATTTTGAGGCCTAGGCCTGCAAGCTTGCCTGGCCTTGTCTGCCAGCAGGCCTGCTTTCATCCACTGCTACCAGAGCAGGTAGCCACAGCTTTAGTAATCTACTGTTTTCTGTGTGCTCTGTTGAATTTAGACATCATTTTGGGCATGGATGCCATTGGATTGAGTTGGGGAAGTGTGTATTTTGGGGTGGCCTTGCTGATGTTGTTGGGGCTCTCCATGTGGCTGGTGGCCATTTTGAGGCCTAGGCCTGCAAGCTTGCCTGGCCTTGTCTGCCAGCAGGCCTGCTTTCATCCACTGCTACCAGAGCAGGTAGCCACAGCTTTAGTAATCTACTGTTTTCTGTGTGTTCTGTTGATTTTAGACATCATTTTGGGCATGGATGGCATTGGATTGAGTTGGGGAAGTGTGTATTTTGGGGTGGCCTTGCTGATGTTGTTGGGGCTCGCCATGTGGCTGGTGGCCATTTTGAGGCCTAGGCCTGCAAGCTTGCCTGGCCTTGTCTGCCAGCAGGCCTGCTTTCATCCACTGCTACCAGAGCAGGTAGCCACAGCTTTAGTAATCTACTGTTTTCTGTGTGCTCTGTTGAATTTAGACATCATTTTGGGCATGGATGCCATTGGATTGAGTTGGGGAAGTGTGTATTTTGGGGTGGCCTTGCTGATGTTGTTGGGGCTCTCCATGTGGCTGGTGGCCATTTTGAGGCCTAGGCCTGCAAGCTTGCCTGGCCTTGTCTGCCAACAGGCCTGCTTTCATCCACTGCTACCAGAGCAGGTAGCCACAGCTTTAGTAATCTACTGTTTTCTGTGTGTTCTGTTGATTTTAGACATCATTTTGGGCATGGATGGCATTGGATTGAGTTGGGGAAGTGTGTATTTTGGGGTGGCCTTGCTGATGTTGTTGGGGCTCGCCATGTGGCTGGTGGCCATTTTGAGGCCTAGGCCTGCAAGCTTGCCTGGCCTTGTCTGCCAGCAGGCCTGCTTTCATCCACTGCTACCAGAGCAGGTAGCCACAGCTTTAGTAATCTACTGTTTTCTGTGTGTTCTGTTGATTTTAGACATCATTTTGGGCATGGATGGCATTGGATTGAGTTGGGGAAGTGTGTATTTTGGGGTGGCCTTGCTGATGTTGTTGGGGCTCGCCATGTGGCTGGTGGCCATTTTGAGGCCTAGGCCTGCAAGCTTGCCTGGCCTTGTCTGCCAGCAGGCCTGCTTTCATCCACTGCTACCAGAGCAGGTAGCCACAGCTTTAGTAATATACTGTTTTCTGTGTGTTCTGTTGATTTTAGACATCATTTTGGGCATGGATGGCATTGGATTGAGTTGGGGAAGTGTGTATTTTGGGGTGGCCTTGCTGATGTTGTTGGGGCTCGCCATGTGGCTGGTGGCCATTTTGAGGCCTAGGCCTGCAAGCTTGCCTGGCCTTGTCTGCCAGCAGGCCTGCTTTCATCCACTGCTACCAGAGCAGGTAGCCACAGCTTTAGTAATCTACTGTTTTCTGTGTGTTCTGTTGATTTTAGACATCATTTTGGGCATGGATGGCATTGGATTGAGTTGGGGAAGTGTGTATTTTGGGGTGGCCTTGCTGATGTTGTTGGGGCTCGCCATGTGGCTGGTGGCCATTTTGAGGCCTAGGCCTGCAAGCTTGCCTGGCCTTGTCTGCCAGCAGGCCTGCTTTCATCCACTGCTACCAGAGCAGGTAGCCACAGCTTTAGTAATATACTGTTTTCTGTGTGTTCTGTTGATTTTAGACATCATTTTGGGCATGGATGGCATTGGATTGAGTTGGGGAAGTGTGTATTTTGGGGTGGCCTTGCTGATGTTGTTGGGGCTCGCCATGTGGCTGGTGGCCATTTTGAGGCCTAGGCCTGCAAGCTTGCCTGGCCTTGTCTGCCAGCAGGCCTGCTTTCATCCACTGCTACCAGAGCAGGTAGCCACAGCTTTAGTAATCTACTGTTTTCTGTGTGTTCTGTTGATTTTAGACATCATTTTGGGCATGGATGGCATTGGATTGAGTTGGGGAAGTGTGTATTTTGGGGTGGCCTTGCTGATGTTGTTGGGGCTCGCCATGTGGCTGGTGGCCATTTTGAGGCCTAGGCCTGCAAGCTTGCCTGGCCTTGTCTGCCAGCAGGCCTGCTTTCATCCACTGCTACCAGAGCAGGTAGCCACAGCTTTATTGATCAAGTGTTTTCTATGTGATCTGTTGAATTTTTAGACATCACCTTCCTGAGAGTGTAGTGTGGCTGTACACAGTACTAGTAGTATAACATAGCTCTAGTTAAAAAAAATTCATAAATGGCTAGACTATCTTTTGTTTGCACTAGTACAGTACTAAGTAACTGAACCACAAAAACAAATGCAACATTTCACTGATGTTCTTCTCCTGTCTTCTTTGCTTTTAGGTGCACAAAAGACAGAGTAGGAGGTGTCATCGGCATCACCTGGCTACCCGTTGTACTGCCAGCCAGACAGAAGTCCTGCTGCGCATCACGCCCACGTGTGACCAGAACTTGTTGTGCATCTGCCTCCTGCCTGACGTCGGAATAAGATGGCCCCAAAGAAAGGTACCAGGTCCAGTACCAAGAAAGTTGCTGGTGAGAAGAAGGAACAGAAAAAGGAAGTGCCATTAACCACGACTGGTGGTGTGCCGGCCAAGGTTTTTTTTGGCACCAAAGCGTTGTCCGGGAACCAAGCTGGGAGCAGCACAGCGGTCCAGCAACCCCACCAACCTAGGCCCAAGGGCTTTACTGTCGCAGAGGTAGCCAGTCTACTAACGGGCAGCGATGTTGAAGAAATGTCATTACCGCAAAGTAGTACACAATCAAGTTCAACGCAGGCGCAAACTCAGCAGATCAGTGTGCAGCCGCCGCAACAAGAACAGCAGCAGCAGCCGGCGCAACCAGAACAGCAGCAGCAGCCGGCGCAACCAGAACAGCAGCAGCAGCCGGCGCAACCAGAACAGCAGCAGCAGCCGGCGCAACCAGAACAGCAGCAGCAGCCGGCGCAACCAGAACAGCAGCAGCAGCCGCCGCAACCAGAACAGCAGCAGCCGCCGCAACCAGACCAGCAGCAGCAGCCGCCGCAACCAGAACAGCAGCAGCAGCCGCCGCAACCAGAACAGCAGCAGCCGCCACAACAGCCCACCATAGTAGTTGTTGCTCCTGACGTAGGGGCATTTCAGGAAATCGAGCTTCCTGCAGACAAAGCGGAGCGAAGTCAAACCACTGTTTCGGAAGATCTATTGTCTTCCAGACCACCAGCAAGGAAAAGGAGGCTTAGTCCATCATCTTCTTCTTCAAGCCCCGCTTCTGATGATCGTGATGACACTTGGGTCCCACCAGCTCGGTCTGAGAGTGAAGTACGCCACAAGACATTGCTTCTGAAAAGGAAGGTCCCAGAAAAACTTAGAGTTATGGAGGTAGATGTAGAAGAGGGGGGTGATGATGTTGATGAAGACGAGCCAGTCATCACGCACATTACTCCCGCCCCAAAGGGATTGGAGACCGACATTCTAACCCTATCCAGAAAGGCTGCTACTGAGCGGGATGTAGCACGGATCTCACCAACACAGGTTACACCACCACTACCTCCAGCTACCATATTTTCCAAGGCCCGGCAGGGACCTACATCCAGCTCAACCACCTCAGTAGGAAGTGGTAGTAAAAGTCACAGTGTAGGTGGACAGGGTCACATATTTTCAAGGACCCCCTCAAGTTCATCTGGTGTTGAAAGTGGCACATCCAGCAGTGCCAGAAAGTTCTCCTCCCCAGTTTGGGACTTCTTTTCTGTTAGCGCCAAGGAGGAGAACATTGCTATATGCGCAATTTGTCGGCAAGGTGTTCGGCGTGGTAAGCTTGGTACAAACTATGGTACCGGAGGACAAGCAAGTCATCTCAGAATACACCACACTATTGTGTGGGAGGATCACCTACTTAAGTTAAAAGAAAGTAGGAAAACTAAACCCTTTGAAGTTGGTCAGGAATCAGGGAGCGATATTATTGTGGTGGCAGGTGAAGAACAGGGAGGCATTTCTAGCCCTGTCTCCAGTAGTGCAGTCACTGCAGTGGTAACGCCCACATCCTCCTCAGTAACATCAGAGTGGCACCGCAGTAAGAGCCATACTCAGAGTGTGGGTGAGACACCAAGGCGACCGGCGGCGAGTACCTCAATGAGACAATCTGTGTCGTTGAGCCTTAGTGGGTTAATGGCACCACTAAGGAAAGTAAGCCAGCCTACCATTGACAGCATGTTTAGGTTGGAGGGGCAGTTCCAACGCAACCACCCAACGGCACGATTGTACAATGCGAAGCTGGCTAAAATGTTAGCGCTGGACCTTCTTCCTTTTTCATTTGTGGAAGGGGTGGGTTTCCTTGAATTTGTGTCTGCCATCTGCCCGAAATGGAAAGTTCCAAGCCGGTCCTATTTCGCAAGAATTGCTGTTCCGGCACTACATCATGATGTGCTGGAATTGGTTGGACAAGCTTTGCAGAAGAGTGCTGTGCACAATATCCACCTGACAACAGACATGTGGACCAGTTGCCAAGCCACAGATTACATGTGTATCACTGCACACTGGATCTCTTTTGTGGGGGTTAAAGATCAACTATCTGCACGAGGTGTTGTTGACACAGCTGCGATTTTTGAAGGTACTCGGAAACATGCAACTGTAGCCATGTTCGCCATGGAGAAATCTCATACGGCTGAAAACATTTTAGAAGAGTTTCGCACCAAGGTTTTGGAATGGCTGCAGCCCAGAGGGCTTGGTATTGGTTTTGTTGCCACAGACAATGGCAGTAATGTACTTAAGGCCATGGAACTTGGTTCCTATTTCAGGGTTCCGTGTTTGGCACACTGCATAAACATTATAGTGCAAGACTTTCTGAAAAAAGAACCCATAGTAAGCAATTTACTGTCCATCTGCCGAAGAATATGCACTCATTTCAGCCATTCTTTTAAAGCTCGGAAGCAGCTGAGGATCCTCCAACGTGAGCGTAGGGTGCCAGTCAAGGCACTCATCCAGGAGGTGGCAACACGTTGGAACTCAACGTATTACATGCTTGATCGTCTGTACGAACAGCACAGGTCACTCAATGATTATGTCTGGTACAGAAGCAGTGATGCTAGTGTTAAAGGCATGACCCTTCAGAGGGAGCAATGGACCCTAATTCAATGCCTGACTGAGATGCTGTCTCCTTTTGAGGTCTTCACACGTGAAGTCAGCAAGGAGGACTGTACAATGGGCCAAGCGATCCCATTGTTGCAAATGCTAGAGCATGAGCTGAATAATGTGTCTGAATCCTACAAAGGTGTAGAGGACAGAAGGCAAGCCCATGACTTGGTGGAGAGCTTATCCAGGCGCTTATCAGAAAATGTAAGGATACAAAATAAAATTTTGTCACAAGACCATTACATTTGTGCCACAATTCTGGATCCACGTGCAAAATTAGGACTATTCCTTTCTTTTTCCGACACTGATGTTGCCCGCTACAAAAGTTGTATAGCTGAAGCAGCCATCAAGTTTGAAAACGAAGGGCTGCTAATTAAAAGCCCGCCACATCAACCCACAACAAGTACTGATACTGAAGCAGGCCATGCAGAATCAAGTGCAACTTCGTCGGCTGAGGGCAGTGCGGTTGGCTCACAATCGCAACACTCACCATCACCATCGACTACAAAAACAATAACTGGATCATTCAGCCGAGTACAATCATTATCAGATTGGTATGTAAAGATGGGCCGTAAGCACAGTGCTGATGCACAGAAAAAACAGCACAAAAGCTTACCAGCAGCAACCCTGAACATTGAGCGGATGGTCCAGGCCTATCTGGACGACCCAACAGAGGTGTACGTTGATCAAAACCCAGTGCAGTATTGGTATAGGAAAAGGTCTGAATGGCCACAGCTCAGCAGGCTGGCAATAAGCTATCTGGCTTGCCCTGTCGCAAGTGTCTCTTCCGAACGTGTTTTCAGTGCTGCTGGTTCCATTGTAACCTTGAGAAGGACCAGTCTATCTCCCAAAAACGTGGAGAGGTTAACAATGATCAAAATGAATCAGCACTTCATACCACCGAATTACACAATGCATGAATCAACAGAGGAAGATGAGGACAGCGGCTCAGGTGACGGAAGTATTGTGTCAGATGATTACCTACTACTGGACGATCCCCCAGAGTTTGAGGACGAGCTATACTTCCCTGACAATTAGGCTCGCACTTACTGTCTTCCTCCCTTTTTTCCCCCTTTGTTTGTGTCTGTTGTTCCGGTTATAAACTTGTGAATCGCAACCAATGCATTATCACCGTCTTCTAATCTTCTAATTTAAGATACAAGTTTCAGGTGTCTGCCATTTGACACTACAGTCCTCAGAATCCAGCTCCTCCGCTCGATCATACTGCATCTCCTGGTCAATTCCATTTCCCTCATGAATGATGATTGGATGATGGTAACAACAAATTCAAACTTTCCTCGTCCTTCCAAAACAAGTGGACCATGAATCTGATGACTTCTATAGCTATCCTCCTTCAGAGCCGAGAGAGACTGGCCATTAACTGAAAATAAGATGCAACAGGTAATGATTGATGCCATGCATTGTCCGCAGAAAAGCAGACTGAGTGATGTAGATTTTGTTGTGTGTGTTGCGCATGAATGAATTGATGTAATTGTGCACTGCCACTAATCAACTTTCTACAGAACACACTAGTAATTACTAATTTTCCTCTTCTGGCAAACAAGAAATGTGTACTTCTCTCCTGCATCTTGGTGATACATTGCTTTTAATTCAATACAGGAAGGGCACTCACTCAATCTGCGCAATGCAAATGACTGTGACTTAACAGCACCGTCCATCATGATGATGGCGAAAGAGACGGCCTGCAGCGTTAACGAGATGAGATGCAACAGGTAATGATTGATGCCATGCATTGGCCGCAGAATAGCAGACTGAATGATGTAGATTTTGTGGTGTGTTTCGCATGAATTGATGTAATTGTGCACTGCCACTAATCAACTTTCTACAGAACACACTAGTAATTACTAATTTTCCTCTTCTGGCAAACAAGAAATGTGTACTTCTCCTGCATCTTGGTGATACATTGCTTTTAATTCAATACAGGAAGGGGACTCACTCAATCTGCTGCGCAATGCAAATGACTGTGACTTAAACAGCACCGTCCGTCATGATGATGGCGAAAGAGACGGCCCGTTAACTTAAGATGAGAAGTAACAGGTAATAAATGATGATAATTAATGGCATGCATTGGACACCTGACTCTGAGCTATTGATCTTTGTGTTTGCGTTGTTTGTTGTGCACAAAGTGAATGATGTCAAAGTGTACTAGTGTTAATCTATCTTTCTGTACACAATAAAGAATGACTCAAGTCAGTAATATTTATATTTCTACTCTTGTTGTGTTCTAAAAATTACACTTGTACTGCAGGCCGATCTTCAGTCAGTCGAAGTATCAGAGCTGATGATGAAGTCAGGAGGATGTTTCATGAGTGGCATAAAACGGAAAAGCCTAAAGGTAAACACGTGAACCACAACCACAGCACACCCAAATGTCTGTGTAGAAGTTGAATAGAGTGTAGCGGTGGGATGACTGCAGTGCATTGATTTTACTAACTTTAACTGTAAAATGCTATGTCTGTAATGGATAATGTGCTTTGCGTTTGTCCAACTCTTTGAGAGAAAAAAAAAAAGGACTCTAAAGTGTTAACGTAGGATGTGCTAATGGTAAGCACTGTGGGCCTGATCTCTCCTGTTACTGTTGAAGGTCTATGCTGGAAACAGACTACAGTAGAGATGATGCATATGCAATTATGCATACATGCCACCTCGGAAAGTGTTCTTGTTGCACTACACCATCACTTGTGCATTTGTTTTCACTTTCTTTCTGAATATCCCCTTTGGTTTTCAATCTAAAATTACAGGCCGGGCCTTGTCCAAAACTTTGTAAAACATTACAATGCATATTAATTACCTTACCAATCAATCACCTTTTTATTCCAGCCGGGCAGTGGCGAGTGGTGAGGCGACACACCCAAGATTGATGGACGAGAGGAGCAAGAGGAATGCCGAGATGCAAAAAACCAGTCCACATTTTTGACCAGGATAAGACAGTAACAGTATCCACTTTTCACTTCTTTTAAATAATTTGATTAATATCTTGTATACATTCTTTACAACAGTGTGTTCTTGGAGTTGTTATTATCAATCATCATTACGTTTGCTCTGTGTTTACGATTCTTCACTACCAATATTTAAAATTTCTATTTGCTATCTGTTAAAGTTTTAAGGCCGGAACAGAACAAGAAATAGAAGTGTATGTAATCCGGGTCTCATCATGCATGCATTTCCTTTTTTATACCTTAACATATGGAATGGATATGGTATGGTAGTCTTCAATGATTGTCGTTTGTTTGTCTATGTATGCATACTGTTTTTCTATGTCAAACCTTTCCCAAAATCCCCCTTCCCATCCAATCAACGGACCCTAACCCTCTTCCCCCGGGCTGTGTGACTTATTGTCGAGGTGTAACTAAATTAAATGTACACCAATACTTAATCACACACTTGCTGGGGCGGATGTGGTGAAAGCAACACTACTTCAATTTCAATGCAGAGCGATGATCTTCTTCTGCTTGCCCACCCATGAGTAGGATATTTCACAGGTTATTTTATTTAACAAAGGAACATATACCTCAGCATGAATTGCCGGCATTGATTTGATTTGTTAGTTGTCATTCCTCATATACAGCACTAACTGTTAGACTGTAGGCATAGCCAAGTCGACAAAACTATAGTTTGTAACTCTGTCTAGTAGGCTATCCTCATAATATCCAGCATTAATTTTTTTTGTCAAATATTTGAGCATATAATTGTTGCTCGGTAAATTCTGTGATGTACTTCATTCAACTACTCCTCTAACAGTCTCTCAAAGGCGATTGACTATCTCCTTTTCTTTTTTTGGAAATGCTGCTACCCTGCCAGTGTATACTACTACTATACTACCACCACCACCCCAATCATGGCATGTATGAAAAAGGAAACCATCTTCACCATGCAGCCAGTGCTGTGCCACAGTTGGACATAAACATCAAGCACCGGTAAGAGAGAAGTTTGGGGGAGGCAGAATCAATAATGGACATGTTGTCAATGATGTCAGTTTCAAACACCACTCCAAAGAATGCATAGTAGGACCAGTCAATGAGTGAGGTGTGTCGCATCTATCTGTTTGTGTCTTATACAGTCAGCAAATTATTGAAATCAAACACACGCTATGGGCGGCCATGCACCAGCAAAGAAACAGTGTGATGTAAAACAGTTACCCCACCTACAAAACATTAACAACATTGCATGTAACATAGAAAAATATATTTAATTGACCCTAACAAATAAACTAAACCCACAAAAGCTGACCCACCCCCCTCCCTAACCCCAACGACTGTCCATAGAAATAGAGAACGCCCAAACGAGTGAGGAAACAAACAGGAATTAAAAAAGGGGCAGTGACAGGGACTAACTGGTGGGGCGGGACTGGAGGAGGACACGAATCTGGTCCTCTAAATGGGCGACGCGGCGTCGAAGGCCGCGGCAGTTGCAACCACAGTGGGGGGGGGCACCGGAGATGGCACGGTGGCGGCGGGCAGCCGCCAGACGGTGGCGCCGTACCGCTGGAGGGCGGTGGCTGGGGCCCGGGGCACTGGAGGAGGCTTCAATTGCTGCTGCACTCTCCTCCTCCTCCTCGGCTAGGACCACCAGCCGCCGGTATTCCTGCTGGATTGCCTCCAGCTTCCGGCGCCGTGCCTTGGCGGCCAACTCCTTCCGGTTGATTTTCGGAGTAGCTGTGTATCAAAAAGAAAAAAACAAGACAATTGTAAAATATAGTCTTAATAAAACAGTAGGACAAGGTAATTATTTATACACATAGTGGCATGGTAGAGTAGCACTATAAAATAAAGCACAGTAGTACATAACATTTTAAATGTCGCCCGTCCATCTTCCTTCCACCTGTCTTACACTTTTTAGTTGAACAGTGCACCAGGTGCTCTTCTCCATAAAACTTTCAAAGCGGAGTTGAAATCAGATAGATGAGGCCATTGGTTACTCAATACTCTGGCTCCTAGTCCTATACCAATTAAAGGGAATTCTAGTCTTCTAGTTCACTCTTCAAACGTCCCCAAGAACTCATACTTACTTACGACATCGGATAGCGGGCGGACTTTGTCCGCCCGCCATCCGACTGCTAAAAAGGGTGGGGGTCCCGTGGGGACAATTAATTAGGATGATGCGCCCGGCACAGTGGCGGGCGCACCCTGTTATTTTAAATTTAAATTCTGGTTGGCTTTGCTGAAAGCAATGCTAAAATGTTGTGCTGCTTTTCCAAGCACAACATGACGGGCCTCGCACGGAGCCTATCACGTTTTGCTTTGAAAGTCGGGGGGTACCATAGCATCGGTAGGTACCCTCCATGGGGGCCCCCAAGCATACTCTGCAATGTGTGCATGCCTTTCCGTGGCGGACGGTAATGCCGCCACGCAAAGGCATTCCAAAATGCAGATTATATGGCTGCCGGTGTGGTGAGAGAGACACCACCGCCATATTGAACCCTTTTCCGCCTAGACATGTCTGAATATTTTCTACAGGGATGGCGGGAGGTTTGCCCCTGCTGTGACGGCAGTGAATTCCAGCCAGCCCGGCGGGGGCAATACGCCCACCATCCTAATGGGGCCCTAATTCACAACTTTACAGTATACATATACATACAGTACACCTTTGCAGTGAGTGTGCTGTCAAGTTCAACAATAGTTAAAGATTATGAATCTAACTTACCACCGCCTGCCACTGGTGCTGCCACTCCCCCTCCGTTGCTATCTGCAACTGCCGCATCCTCGCCCTCTGCGTCGCCTTCGCTGGCCCCAGCAATGGTGGTCGGTAGTGCGCCTAGAAAACATTACACATTTATTAGGCAACATATACACCTCCCCCCTATTGATCAGTAGCAAGGTTGAAAAATGAGTTAATACTAACATAAATCACTAGTACAAATCAGGTAGTAGTAGAGTAGACACTAAGTTATATGATCATTGTAGCATTTGCTTGATTAGCCCTAGCCATGCACATGTGACGTTACCTTTACCTTGCAGCTTCTTAAGACACCTTTGAGCCCACATGACCTGCCTCACACTGCTACTGTCTAGTCTACGCGCTGCGTACAGGCGGTCAACAAACATTAACAAGCCACTTTTTTAGGAAGAACTGGTGTACTACTGTTACTGTTAGTCCATATTGCTTATCCATAGATGCTACACTTTTTGGCACGGCTGAGAAATGCTTGCAAGTTGCAATATACTAACGCACACCATTTCCTTTTTTCGCATTACAGACGCAAGATTCGCTTCTACGAACCAGAGCTTCTGAACGATGCACCAACTACCAGTACTAGGTTCTTCTGAGGTGAGGGGTCCCTTCACTCACATCTTCATTTATAAATGTATATAAACTAAATTGCTATGGGATGGTGGTGCTGCCTTCCACCACTTCAGTTATCATGATTTAATTCCCAACTGTATTAGTGTAACAATGTATTTTGTTTTAATGTTATTGATTTGCCGGTTGGTGCTGCTAAGATAACAGTGTACAGACCTTCTCAAATTGAAATAAAAATTTTAAACTTACATAGACTTTGTGGTATTTGGTGTGGAGTGGACTAACTTACACGATTGAGCAAATTAAAGTAAGGGTGTGCATGTGAATTGCTTCCACGACAGAGGTTGGGTGTGTTAATGTTCTGGGTTGTCTACTTGTTGGTTGTCTTGGGGGGAGGGTTCCGAGACCTAATAGGTATGACAAGACAGTACTATAGTCAAGCAGTGGAATTGTGGTGGGTGCGGAATTTCTGATTGAGGTGTGCAAGGAAGGTCCAACCTACCATCACCAACATCCTATTTTCTGGTGCAAATGTATGTGCAAGATCCCTACAACAGTTGTATGTCCTATAGGGTATCATATCAAAATATTAAGAAATCTGGTAGGGCTGTTGCTGTGAATTTTCAAAGCCTAAACATCAACAAGAGTAAAAAGTAGTACAAGACAACGACCCAACGGATTGTACGAGCTACTGGTGAATATGAGTTTTATATTACAACCTTTCACAAAGAGTGGCACTGGGCAAGACTAGCTACTACAGTACAGACAGACAGACTGATAGTATGTAGTAGTACTCAGTCATCATAGCGGAGGCAGGGATAAGCTTTTTGAAACCGTACAGATCGAAGGATAATTGGTGGTAAAAAAATAGCATTTGGAAACACACTATAGTTCGGGGGAAATGGGGCAGTAAAAGTTATGGAATAAGAAATATTATTAAAAACAAGAAGACTTACTGGGGCCAGCAGAGGAGCCCTCAGCGGTGTCCTCCTCGTGGTGTTCCTGTCCCGCCGACTGCCCAGTCCCTGCCCGTCTGCCCCTGGGTGCTGATGAACAGGAAAGATATAAGAAAGACAAACAAGTTGCAATATACTAACGCACACCATTTCCTTTTTTCGCATTACAGACGCAAGATTCGCTTCTACGAACCAGAGCTTCTGAACGATGCACCAACTACCAGTACTAGGTTCTTCTGAGGTGAGGGGTCCCTTCACTCACATCTTCATTTATAAATGTATATAAACTAAATTGCTATGGGATGGTGGTGCTGCCTTCCACCACTTCAGTTATCATGATTTAATTCCCAACTGTATTAGTGTAACAATGTATTTTGTTTTAATGTTATTGATTTGCCGGTTGGTGCTGCTAAGATAACAGTGTACAGACCTTCTCAAATTGAAATAAAAATTTTAAACTTACATAGACTTTGTGGTATTTGGTGTGGAGTGGACTAACTTACACGATTGAGCAAATTAAAGTAAGGGTGTGCATGTGAATTGCTTCCACGACAGAGGTTGGGTGTGTTAATGTTCTGGGTTGTCTACTTGTTGGTTGTCTTGGGGGGAGGGTTCCGAGACCTAATAGGTATGACAAGACAGTACTATAGTCAAGCAGTGGAATTGTGGTGGGTGCGGAATTTCTGATTGAGGTGTGCAAGGAAGGTCCAACCTACCATCACCAACATCCTATTTTCTGGTGCAAATGTATGTGCAAGATCCCTACAACAGTTGTATGTCCTATAGGGTATCATATCAAAATATTAAGAAATCTGGTAGGGCTGTTGCTGTGAATTTTCAAAGCCTAAACATCAACAAGAGTAAAAAGTAGTACAAGACAACGACCCAACGGATTGTACGAGCTACTGGTGAATATGAGTTTTATATTACAACCTTTCACAAAGAGTGGCACTGGGCAAGACTAGCTACTACAGTACAGACAGACAGACTGATAGTATGTAGTAGTACTCAGTCATCATAGCGGAGGCAGGGATAAGCTTTTTGAAACCGTACAGATCGAAGGATAATTGGTGGTAAAAAAATAGCATTTGGAAACACACTATAGTTCGGGGGAAATGGGGCAGTAAAAGTTATGGAATAAGAAATATTATTAAAAACAAGAAGACTTACTGGGGCCAGCAGAGGAGCCCTCAGCGGTGTCCTCCTCGTGGTGTTCCTGTCCCGCCGACTGCCCAGTCCCTGCCCGTCTGCCCCTGGGTGCTGATGAACAGGAAAGATATAAGAAAGACAAACATTGATGGATGTTGTCAACTTAAGCAAATACAATTTTTTTCAACAACGGTCAAAAAACACTTATGTAAACAATTGCAATAACTACATTGACCGATCTCATCTGGTCAACATGTAATATCGGGGGATTCGCAGTTCGACTACTTAAGTTACTATTTATCAACAGTAATCCATTCTTCCATTCTGATTCCAGAAAACTAAGTTACAAGTAAGCCTAAGTATTAGTACAACCTACCACCCAACCTAGCCCACCTATTCCAGGCATGCCAATTGTACATTAAGTATGCATTTCGACTGTATTCCTCAACAATGTGTATGATCCAATCATGGAGGACACATTAACATGACTACATTTTTTGTATATACACAATTTTGGTTTGATTGATGCTCATCTGCTACTGCTAAGTAACTGCAAAGCCTACCTCCACTCATTGAACAAACTAGAAAGGTTCTAAAGACTGGCGTACTAGCAGCACGTCACGTAACTGAGTGAGGGGGCATCACGCATACCACTAACCAATTAGAAGCTCATACAAAGTACCTAAACCTATGTATCAATCCGCCCCTATCTATTAGTGACAGGACAAAGTAAGGAGTGGACATGAGTCACTGTAGCATTACGTAACTTCATTTCTCTAAAATAAACTCGTAAAGAATCACGCTAAGCAAGCGCAAACGCAAAGCTGCAAACAAGTAAGATTAGTAGTAGCGCAGAAGAGCACCTGTGTCATAATCACAGAAGACTTTTAAACATTATTAACCTGGAATGTATTGCAAGCAGCAACATTCTATCTGGTTGGAAGGAAAAAAAGATATTCGCAATATATAACATAGAGCAGAAGAACAGACACAAAGTTGTAATAATTAAATAGGTACTCACCAAGCCCCGGGACCTCCACTCCTAGCAGGTCCAGCAGGTCCTGCTCACGGTCCAGGATGTCGGACCACCGGTGCGTCAGCTGTGCCTGGGTGCGCCGGACCCCAGAGATGCGAGACACTGCCCGGCGCACCTTCCCCCACCGCTGCCGACGCTCCCGGAGGCCGTACCCGGACCCAGGCCTGCCACCTGCTGCCAGGGTTGAGGGGAGGTGGCGCTGCACAAATAAAATTAGTGCAGCCAACTCCGCCTCCCCAAATAAGGCCCGTGCATGCACCCCTTGTGGGCGCCGCCTTCCGCAAGGAAGGCGGTCGCGGCTCTGGCTGCGCCGGCGAACAGCCCTGCCCTTGGACATGGTTCTGGGGACGGGGCGGGAAAGAAAAGGTAAAATAAATAAAGGAGTAAAGGAAATAAATAGCAGGCAATACAAAGAGAAAAAGTAGCTAAAAAACAAAAAAAAAAGGTACACAAAAACCAAAAATATAGAGGCAGGAAAATAGTTAGAGAAATAATAAGTAATAAAGATCCGAAAAAAGTGGCTATAAACAAAGGATTGAAAAGATTTAGGGAGGATTGAAAATCAGGCCCCAGAACCATGCAATAGAGTGGAAAACAAGATGGCCGCGCCCGTTGCGACCACGTGCGCAAGTTCGCGCGATATTTTCTCCCTGAGCAAGCAAAAAGCAACGCGATCAAGTAAAAGCGATCGCGAACAGGAAATATCGACCGCGAACATGCATTGCGCGACCCGGAACAGGAAGTAAACAACGCCAGAGGGCGGGACAAGTGAAAACAAGATGGCCGCGCCCGTGAGCGACCGCATGGGTAAGTTGGCGACCCGCGAACACGCAAAAAATACCGCGAACAGGCGGCAAAAAACTTCCGCATCTTCGCGATATTTCCGGCGTGTTTGCGGAGATTTTCTGCATTCTCGCGATAATTTGCGGAGGTTAATTCCGCAAATTCCGCCCACCCCTACTTTTGCCACATCCGCCCCAGCAAGCGTGTGATAAATTATTGGTGTACATTTAATGTAGTCATACCTCAATAAGTCACACAGCCCGGGGGAAGAGGGTTAGGGTTTGTTGAATGGTTGGGAAGGTGGGTTTGGGGAAAGGTTTGAGAAAGTAAAACAGTATGCATGGACAAACATCAAATGACAGAGTCTTTGCAGACTACCATATCCATATCAATATGTTAAGGGAGAAAAAAGAAATGCATGTATGATGATGATAAGGAGACCCGGATTACATACAGTTTGTGTTCAGTGTTACCGGACTTACTTTTACAGATAGCAAAGAAAATTTTAAAATATCTGTAAGAATGAATTATAGACAGAAAGCAAACCTAATGAAAATAATAATAATAACAACAAGCACACTGTTGTAATGATTGTAGACAAAAAAATTAATCGAATTATTTAAAAGATGATGAATGTTGATACTGTTACTGTGTAATCCTGGTCAAATGGGGAGTTGAATCTCGGCATTCCGCTTGGTCCTCCCTTCCATGGATACTCCGTCCATCAATCTTGGGTGATGCCACTGCCTGCCTGGCAGATGTAGATTCATTGGTAAGGTAATTGTGCATTGTTTTCCCAAGTATAGCACAGGGTAAGGCCCGGCCTGTAAATGTAGATGCAAAAACAAAAGGGATATTGAGAAACCAAGTTTAAAAAATGCACAAGTTATGGTGTAGTGCAACAACAACACTTTCCGAGGCGGCATGGATGCATCATCTCTACTCTAGTCTGTTTCCAGCATTAATCTACAACACAAACAGGACAGAGCAGGCCCACGGTGACAGCACCCTTTGCACATCCTCCATATAGCGTACATTTTTTGAAAGAGTTGGACAAAGCACATATCCAGCAACATAGCATTTTACAATTTAAGTGACTAAATCAATGCAACGCAGTCATACCACTGCTACACTTGACTCCACCGCTACACAGACATTTAGGTCTGCTGTGGTTGTTGTTTACTTGTTTACCTTTTATGCCACTCACGAAACACCCTGACTTATTCCATCAATCATCTCCTATCCGTGTACTGAGTGACTGTGAAGATACTATGTCACTGTGGTCATCATGATGGTGTTGTTCAACTCAGTCTGCAGTGTACCGAGTGAGTCCCCTTCCTATCTTCAAAATGCAATGTATCGGCCTGCAGTAGAAGTACAAATTTGTAATTAAAAATACAAGAAGGGAAAAGGGACTTGAGTTACTTTTGGGGGCCGATTCTGATCCTGGATTTTTATTTTCCATACAAATCGGATCCGTATTTATTTCCATACAAATCGTACAAGTCCCTTCCAACCTGTGTAGTACGATTCATAGGGGAAAAATACATACAGATCGGCCCGATCCTTACAAATCGGATCGGGAAAAGCTGTACGACACGGACTTGTAAAAAAGACCATACAATTTGTAAAAAGGCTGTCCAACCCATCAAGTACGATTCGTACTGGGTTGTCAGCATGCGATTTGTATGGAAAATGGCCTGTATACAGGGAACGACTCGTACCGGGCTACGAAGCGAACCCCTATACGCCTCGTACACTGGTATGACTCGTTCTGGGGGTACGACTCGTACCGGGGTACGGGTCGTATAGGGGTATGAGGCGTACAGGGGTTCCGCCCACATGCGAGGCGTGTGTATGGTGCGTACCCCAACATCACGCATGTACGCACCGTACATACGCGATTTTGGGGTACACACCGTACATACGCGATTTTGGGGTACGGTGCGTACACAAGCGATTTTGGGGTACGGTGCTTGTATGGTGCATACACGACCAGTACCCCTTCAGCGCGTATATACGCACCGTACCCCACTTTCCGTGTCATCGGTATGCACCGTACATACGCACCATACTGTATTCATGGGGTGTACGACGCGTACATGGGGGATCCGTCTCGTACTGTTTTCGGGGTGTACAATGTTTTCCCGGCACTTTTTGGCTCCTGTAAAAAAAGAGCCGTACGGAGTGCCGTTTGTACGAATCGTACTTGACGGGTTGTAAACTGCTGCCGGGAATACATGTGAACGTCGCGTGCAGGGCAATCCGAATCGGAATCGCTTGTATTTTCGAGTTGTATGGTCTTTTTTACAATTTGTATGGAGAGCGTCTATTTGTACGGATCATACTTCCTAGGTTGTAGGGGAATCCTTACAAGTACGAGATGTATGGAGAAAACGCTCCATACCACGATTTGTACAGCGTTTTTCCAGGATCGGAATCGGCTCGTAGGTGTTTAGATTATTACATAAAGTACACAATGAAGTAACTTTATGCACAACAAACAACAAAATCACTCAGTCAGCGTCCAATGCATGGCATCATCCATTACATGTTCCTTCTCATCTTTAGTTAATGGGCAGTCTCTCTCGGATCAGAAAGGAGGATAGCTATAGTAGTCATCATCAATCATGTTCCACTTCTTTTGGAGGGACTAGGAAATATTTTCTTTTTTCTTCTATTTTGCATCATCCAATCATAATCTGTCTTCTTGAGGGCAATGGATTTAGGGAGATTCAGGAGGATGGAGGAGCAGGATTCGGAGGAGTGTACTGTGATATACAGACAGTCAAAACTTGTATATGGCAATAAAACAATTAGAAGACGGTGGTGATGGATTTGTTGTGATTCGAAGTTTCTAACCAGAAAGACAGACAAACAAATAAAAGAAAATAAGGGAGGAAGACAGTAAGAACTGGAAGTGCAAGCCTAATTGTCAGGGAAGTATAGCTCATCCTCAAACTCTGGGGGTTCAACCAGAAGTAGGTAATCATCATCTAACACACCACTTCAGTCACCTGAGCCGCCGTCCTCATCTTCCTCCCTTGATTCATGTATTGTGTAATTCGGTGGTATAAAGTGCTGATCCATTTTGATCATGGTTAACCTCTCCACGTTTTTGGGCGAGAGACTGGACCTTCTCACTGTTACAATGGAACCAGCAGCACTGAAAACACGTTCCGAAGAGACACTTGCGACAAGGCAAGCCAGATAGTTTATCTCCAGCCTGCTGAGCAGTGGCCATTGGCCCCTTTTCCCATACCAATACCGCTATGGGTTTTGATCAATGTACACCTCTGTTGGGTCATCCAGATAGGCCTGGACCATCCGCTCAATGTTCAGGTGTACTAAACTTTTTTTGGACTCTTTTCTCGTTGCATCAGCACTGGACTTACCAATGCCTTGCTGTAAATACCAATCCTGTAACGATTTTACTGGGCCTGAAGATCCAGTTCTTGCTGTTGTCGATAGTGTTGGTGAGTGTTCTGAGCCAAACGCACTGCCCTCAGACTCCGAAGTTGAACTTGATGCCGGATGCCCTGCTGCAGTACTTGTTGTTGGTTTATCTAGCGGGCTTTTAATTAGCAGCCGTTCATTTTCCAAATTACTCGCTGACTGAGCTATCCAAGTTTTGTACCGGGCAACATCCATTTCTGAAAAAGGAATTAATGTCTTCAGTGCCCATTCTGTCCGTGGATCCAGAATTGTGGCACAAATGTAATGTTTTTGTGACAAAATCTTATTTTGCACCATTGTATTGTCAGCTAAGCGACGGGCTAAGCTCTCTACCAACTCATATGCTTCTTTTTTTCCCTCTACATCTTTGTATGCTTCAGAAACCTCATTCAGCTGATATGCTAGCATTTGCAACAATGGGATAGCTTAGCCCATAGTACAGTCCTCCTTGCTGGCTTCACGTGTGAAGACCTCGAAAGGAAGAAGCATCTCAGTCAGGCATTTAACTAGGCACCATTGGTCCATCTGAAGGGTCATGCCTTTCACAGTAGCATCCCCTCTTCGCATAACATATTCATTGATTGGCCTGTACTGCTCAAACAGATGGTCAAGCATGTAATAAGTTGAGTTCCAACGTGTTGCCACCTCCGGGATGAGTGCTTTGACTGGCATTCTATAGTCATGTTGAATGATCCTCAGCTGCTTCCGAGCTTTAAAAGAATGGCTGAAATGAGTGCATATTCTTCAGCAGGTGGTCAGTAAGTTGCTGACTATGGCTTCTTTTTTCAGAAAGTCTTGAACAATAATGTTAATGCAGTGCGCCAAACACGGAACCCTGAAATAGGAACCAAGCTCCATGGCTTTAAGTACATTACTGCCATGATCTGTGGAAACAAAACCAATCTTAAGCCATCTTGGGCGCAGCCATTCAAAAACCTTGCTGTGAAACTCTACCACTATGTTTACAGCAGTATGAGATTTCTCCATGGCGAACATGGATACAGTTGCATGTTTCCGAGTAGCTTTAAAAATCTCAGCTGTGTCAACAGCACCTACTTCAGATAGCTTATCTCCAACCCCCACAAATGAGACCCAGTGTGCAGTGATGCACATGTAATCAGTGGCTTGGCAACTGGTCCACATGTCTGTTGTTAGGTGTATAATTTGAACAGCACTCTGCTGCAAAGCTTGTCCAGCCAATTCCAGCACATCATGATGTAGTGCTGGAACAGCAACTCTTGCGAAATAGGACCAGCTGGGAACCTTCCATTTAGGGCAGATAGTTGACACAAATTCAAGGAAACCCACCCCTTCCACAAATAAAAAAGGGAGAAGGTCCAGCGCTAACATTTTAGCCAGCTTCGCATTGTACAACCGTCCGTTGGGTGGTTGCGTTGGTACTGCCCTTCCAACCTAAGCATGCTGTCAATGGTAGGCTGGATTATTTTCCTTTGTGGTGCAGTTGTTTTCTTTAACCCAGTTAGGCTCAACGACGCACTTTGTTTCATTGCAGTACTACTCGGTCGCCTTGGTGTCTCAGCCTGACTCTGACTCTTACTGCGGTGCCACTGAGATGTTGCTGAGGAGGATGTGGGCGGTACCACTACACTACTGGGGACAGGGCTAGAAATGTCTCCCTCTTGTTCACCTTCCACTGCGATAATATCGTCCCCTGATTCTTCATGCCCAACAACAATGGTTCTAGTTTTACTTTGTTCTAAGTGAAGTAGGTGAGCCTTCCCCACGATAGTGTGGTGTATTTTGAGATGACTTGTTTGGCCTCCGGTACCATAGTTTGTACCAAGCTTACCTCGCCAACAGCATGTCGACAAATTGAGCATTTAGCAAATGTTCTCCTCCTTACTGCTAACCGAAAAGAAGTCCCAAACTGGGGAGGAGAACTTTCTGGTGCTGCTGGATGTGCCACTTTCAATACCAGATGAACTGGAGGGTGTGCTTGGAATGTGACTCTGTGCAGCTACACTGTGACTTCTACCACTACCTACTGAGGTGGTGGTTGAGCTAGATGTAGGTCCCTGCCTTTCCTTTGCAAATGAAAATATGGAAGCTACAGGTCGTGGTGGTGTTACCTATGTTGGTGGTATCCGTGCTACATCCCTTGGAGCCATTTTGGATGGGGTAATAATGTTGGTCTCCATATCCTTTGGGCCGAGAGTGATGTCTGTGATAACTGACTCGTCATCATCATCATCCCCCTCTTCTACATCTACCTCCATAACTCTAAGGCTTTCTGGAACCTTCCTTTTCACTAGCCTTGTCACTAGCCTTGTCTTGTGGCGTGCATCACTCTCAGACTGAGCTGGTGGCTTCCAAGTGGTATCAAGATCATCAGAAGCGGGGCTTGAAGAAGAAGATGATAGACTAACCCTCCTTTTCCTTGCTGGGGGTCTGGAAGACAATGGATCTTCTGAAATAGTGGCTTGCCCCTCTTTGTCTGTAGGAAACTCGATTTCCGGAAATGCCCATACTTCAGGAGGAACAACTACTATTGTGGACTGTTGTTGTGGCTGTTGTTGTGGCTGCTGCTGTTCTTGTGGCGGCGGCTGTTCTTGCGGCTGCGGCTGTCCTTGCGGCTGCTGCTGTTCTTGCGGCTGCGCCTACTGCTGCAGACTTATCTGCTGAGTTTCCGCCTGCGTTGATTGTGTACTACTTTGCGATAATGACATTTCAAGATCGCTGCTCGTTAGTAGACTGGCTTCCTCTGCGACACTCATGGACTTGGGCCTAGGTTGGTGGGTTTACCCCGCTGGTGCGGATGTGCTGCTCCGAACTTGGTTCACGCTGGACAACGCTGCTGCAGGTCCCAAAAAACACATTTGCCGGCACACCAGTCGTGGTTAGTGCTTTTTCTGTTTCTTCTTCTTCTCACCGGCAACTTTCTTGGTAATGGAGGACCTGGTACCTTTCATTTTCTTCAGAGGTCAGACAGGATGCAGGTGCACAAGTTGCAGAGATGTCTGTGGTCACAGTTGGATGTGATGTGGTGCGCAGCACGACTTCTGTCTGGCAGTACAACGGATGATGTTGATAGTTACCTCCTCCTCTGTCTTTTTGTGCACCTAAAAGCAAATAAGCCAGGAGAAGAACATCAGTGAAATGTTGCATTTGTTGTTGTGGTTCAATTACTACTAGTAGAAACAAACAAATAAAAGATATAGTGTAGCCATTTGTGAGACTTTGGCAACAAGGGCTATGGTATACTACTTACTGTGTACAGTGTACACACTACACTCTCAGGAAGGATAGGAAAGAATTAGAACAACAACCAAAATACAAATGTAATAGAAGGAAGATGCTGCTGGCAAAGGGGATGGGTGGAAGTAGCAAGCCAATAGGAAAACCATGCAGGCCTATATTAACTCCCACCAGAAAAGGCCACCAGCCACATGGACACTCACAAGCAACAAGCAGGAGGCCTGGGAAACAATGAACTGACAAAAGGCCTATAAAGAAGCCAGGCAAAAGATGCATGCTAAACCACACTGCTGTGCCTTTTTAATGAAATGAAATGCAAAAACAAAAATCCACAGGGCAAAACAAGGTCTGCAGGGTGCACACCAACACACCAAGCACACAAAACAAAGGTATTTCTTTAACACACACCCAACAACAGAAATACCCCCCAAAAACACATTTTCCAACTCAATCCAATGCCATCCATGCCCTAAATGATGTTTAAATTCAACAGAATACACAGATAAACACTTGTTTAATGCACCTGTGGCTACCTGCTCTGAGCCTACTGGATGAAAGCAGGCCCGTGGGCAGACAAGACCACACAAGTTTGCAGGCCTAGGCTTCAAAATGGCCACCAGCCACATGGCCAAGCCCACCCAACTACAAGAAACCAAAGACAGACAATGCAGGCCTGTTGCAAAAAACACACTGCCTGCCTTCAAAATGGCCACCAGCCTCATGGACAGGCCCACAACAAGAAGCCTAGGCCACAAAGGAATACCATGCAGGCCTATATATGGCAAAAGCAGCACACTAATAACTCCCACCAGAAAATGCCACCGGCCACATGGACACTCACAAATCACAAGCAACAAGCAGGAGGCCTGGGAAACAATGAACTGACAAAAGGCCTATAAAGAAGACAGGCAAAAGATGCATGCTAAACCACACTGCTGTGCCTTTTTAATGCAATAAAATGCAAAAACGAACATCCACAGGGCAAAACAAGGTCTGCAGGGTGCACACCAACACACCAGGCACACACAACAAAGGCATTTCATTACCACACACCCAAAAACAGAAATACTCCCAAAAAATACATTTTCCAACTCAATCCAATGTCATCCATGCCCTAAATGATGTTTAAATTCAACAGAACACACAGATAAACACTTGTTTAATGCACCTGTGGCTACCTGCTCTGAGCCTACTGGATGAAAGCAGGCCCTTGGGCAGACAAAGCCACACAAGCTTGCAGGCCTAGGCTTCAAAATGGCCACCAGCCACATGGCCAGGCCCACCCAACTACAAGAAACAGAAGACAGACAATGCAGGTCTGTTGCAAAAAACACACTGCCTGCCTTCAAAATGGCCGCCAGCCGCATGGCCAGGCCCACAACAAGAAGCCTAGGCCACAAAGGAATACCATGCAGGCCTATGTATGGCAAAAGCAGCACACTAATAACTCCCACCAGAAAAGGCCACCGGCCACATGGACACACGCAAATCACAAGCAACAAGCAGGAGGCCTAGGAAACAACAATAACCTGACAAAAGGCCTATAAAAGAAGCCAGGCTAAAGATGCATGCTAAACCACACTGCTGTGCCTTTTTAATGCAATAAAATGCAAAAACGAAAATCCACAGGGCAAAACAAGGTCTGCAGGGTGCACACCAACACACCAGGCACACACAACAAAGGCATTTCTTTAACACACACCCAAAAACAGAACTACCCCCCAAAAACACATTTTCCAACTCAATCCAATGCCATCCATGCCTGAAATTATGTTTAAATTCAACAGAACACACAGATGAACACTTGTTTAATACACCTGTGGCTACCTGCTCTGAGCCTACTGGATGAAAGCAGGCCCGTGGGCAGACAAGGCCACACAAGCTTGCAAGTCTAGGCTTCAAAATGGTCACCAGCCACATGGCCAGGCCTACCCAACTACAAGAAACAGAAGACAGAAAATGCAGACCTGTTGCAAAAAACACACTGCCTGCCTTCAAAATGGCCGCCAGCCTCATGGCCAGGCCCACAACAAGAAGCCTAGGCCACAGAGGAATACCATGCAGGCTTATATATGGCAAAAGCAGCACACTAATAACTCCCACCATAAAAGGCCACCGGCCACATGGACACTCACAAATCACAAGCAACAAGCAGGAGGCCTGGGAAACAATGAACTGACAAAAGGCCTATAAAGAAGCCAGGCAAAAGATGAATCCTAAACCACACTGCTGTGCCTTTTTAATGCAATAAAATGCAAAAACGAAAATCTACAGGGCAAAACAAGGTCTGCAGGGTGCACACCAACACACCAGGCACACACAACAAAGGCATTTCTTTAACACACACCCAAAAACAGAAATACCCCCCTAAAAGCACATTTTCCAACACAATCCAATGCCATCCATGCTCAAAATGATGTTTAAATTCAACAGAACACACAGATAAACACTTGTTTAATGCACCTGTGGCTACCTGCTCTGAGCCTACTGGATGAAAGCAGGCCCGTGGGCAGACAAGGCAACACAAGCTTGCAAGTCTAGGCTTCAAATGGCCACCAGCCACATGGCCAGGCCTACCCAACTACAAGAAACAAAAGACAGACAATGCAGGCCTGTTGCAAAAAACACACTGCCTTCCTTCAAAATGGCCGCCAGCCTCATGGCCAGGCCCACAACAAGAAGCCTAGGCCACAAAGGAATACCATGTAGGTTTATATATGGTAAAAGCAGCACACTAATAACTCCCACCATAAAAGGCCACTGGATACATGGACACTCACAAATCACAAGCAACAAGCAGGAGGCCTGGGAAACAATGAACCGACAAAAGGCCTATAAAGAAGCCAGGCAAAAGATGCATGCTGAACCACACTGTTGTGCCTTTTTAATGCAATAAAATGCAAAAACGAAAATCCACAGGGCAAAACAAGGTCTGCAGGGTGCACACCAACACACCAGGCACACACAACAAAGGCATTTCTTTACCACAAACCCAAAAACAGAAATACCCCCCAAAAATCACATTTTCCAACTCAATCCAATGCCATCCATGCCCTAAATGATGTTTGAAAAACATTCAACACACACCAAAGGAACAATTGCTTCATCATGCACCCACCCATGAATAGCTCTGGGCCTACTGGCTACCCCCAGCAATTTAAAAAAAAAAGAATGATACATATCAAAATTGTAGTTGCAGCAACTGTAATGCCCCCAAACAAACAGACACAACACCAACTTACTTGTAAAATATCGAATTCAAAAGTCCTCAAATCCAATTATAATGATGCAGCAGACACAAAAAGTGATCCTTCTAGCTGAAATCCAAAGGCAGAATGAACAGGAGATGGACAAAGCACTTGGAGGAGCCTGCTGGACAGGAACAGGAAGTTGGAGACAAATGTCAATCTGAGGAGTTTTTGCCATCCAAATCATCATTTACAGAAGGTTTTATGCAGCTAGAGTTAATATTGTTCTCCAAATTGAAAATTTGGCATTTTCGCGACCCTCATCACGCTCTCTCTCGTGGTGGAAAATGACGTGTTCGCGATCTCAGACTCTCGCTGTGTCTGATGGCGAGGAGAATGACGTGATCGCGATCGCGAACTCTCACGGGATAGCGCGACCGGCTATCAACATCTTGTGGAGAACGCGAACGGATTGGAAAACTCGTCGGCGAACGCAAGGATCCCGGTAAGGCAATCGCGCACGCGAGAACGCATTTTCAAAGCGCGAACATGAAAAAAATCTTCGTAACGCGGCAAATAGGGGAAATTTTGGCATTTTCGCGCTCTCCGCGGAATGCGAAAATTTCAAAATATCGCAAATTCCGCAAGCGGAAAGGAATTTGACGCCCACCCTTACACACAACACCCACTCCACTTTCGTATGAATGACATTACTAAATCCTAAATATGCTAAACATATCTAAAACATAGCTACATATGGATGGCTAAGAACATTTCTAAAAATACATTTGTAAAATGCATAAAAACTGTTGCCATGCATAAAATGCACTGGTGCTGTACATATCAAAGCAATGTTTCATTCTAAGCATATATTTACATTGAATGTTAAATGAATGAACATACATACATACATTATGAAATGGCTCGTAAATACAGAAGAAAAAAGCCAAGTTACATAAATCAATTGTGTTTGACAAGGTGACATTTAGGTGCCGATTCTGATCCTGGAAAAACCGGGTACGAACCGTCGGTCGGAGCGTTTTCTCCGTCCGACTCGTACCCGGGAAAAAAACCCTACAAACTTGCAAGTACGATTCGTACGGAAACACCATTTCCGTACGAGTCGGACAAAACACCGACCGACAGTAAAATACATACGAATATGATCCGGGACACCGCGGACGTGACGTCCGGACGGAGTTAGGCATGTTTTTACGTACCAGCAAGTACGATTCGTACCGACAGCAGTCCGGACGGCAATATTTTTACGGCACCCAAAAAGTGCCGGAAAAGGTAAGTACGCCGCGATGCGAGAGGTATAGGGGGCCCGGTACACTCCGCCCCCCCCCAGCCCCCGTATGTACGTGTCGTCCCCCCAGCCCCCCGTGTATGTACGAGACGTACCCCCACCGTGTATGTACACCCGTGTATGTACACCCGTGTATGTACGAGACGTACCCCCACCCGTGAATGTACACCCGTGAATGTACACCCGTGAATGTACATCCGTGTGTGTACACCCATGTATGTACGAGACGTACCCCCACCCGTGAATGTACACCCATGAATGTACACCCGTGTATGTACACCCGTGTATGTCCGAGACGTACCCCCACCCGTGAATGTACACCCGTGTATGTACGAGACGTACCCCCACCCATGAATGTACACCCGTGTATGTACACCCGTGTATGTACGAGACATACCCCCACCCGTGAATGTACACCTGTGAATGTACACCCGTGTATGTACACCCTGTATGTAAGAGACGTACCCCCACCTGTGAATGTACACCCGTGTATGTACGAGACGTACCCCCACCCGTGAATGTACACCCGTGAATGTACACCCGTGTATGTACGAGACGTACCCCCACCCGTGAATGTACACCTGTGTATGTACACCCGTGTATGTACACCCGTGTATGTACGAGACGTACCCCCACCCGTGAATGTACACCTGTGAATATACACCCGTTAATGTACACCCGTGTATGTATACCCGTGTATGTACGAGACGTACCCCCACCCGTGAATGTACACCCGTGAATGTACACCCGTGTATGTACGAGACGTACCCCCAACCGTGAATGTACACCCGTGTATGTACACCCATGTATGTACACCCGTGTATGTACGAGACGTACCCCCACCCGTGTATGTACGGTGCGGACCCCCAGCGCGTACATACACGGGTGTACATACACGGGTGGGGGGACGGCGCGTACATACGGGGGCTGGGGGGGGACGGCGCGTATGCGGGCACATGTCTCCATGGTTGCTATAGAAGTTCGCTCCGTACGGTGTTTTTTCCATACGGTTGTACAATCGGATGCACGGGACGGATCGTACTTGCGCGCTCGGACTTCAGTTTTACGATTCGTACGGAAAATCGTCCGGGGACGTGTCGGACACTTTTCCCGACCCGAGGACGTGTCGGGGAATTTTCCCAATGCGATTCGTATATGTATTTTTTCCCATACGAATCGTACTTGCCAGTTTGTACGGTACTTGTACGATTCGTACGGAAAAAAATCCGGATACGATTCGTACGGGGAAAATTTCTCCAGGATCGGAATCGGCACCATAGTCTCTGAAAGTGTATGAAAGAATTCTGTTCTCTATGAATAGTTCTACTAGAAGCAGATTACTGTGCCAAAAAAGAAAAATTCAAATTTTGAAAAAAAAATTAATCATAGGAAAAAGTTCCAAGTTTTAGTCATTTTTTTGAAAAAATGAAGGCCAAGGATGTATGACGATACAACGCATACTATTACAACCCATGCCTTTACAACACAATTTTTACAACGCAAATACCTTTACAACGCGTGTTGTTACAACGAATACTGTTACAACGCGATATAGTTTTATTAATTGTAAAGTGCTATTACAACGAATTCAAATATAACGCATACCTTTACAACGCATCAATATAGTCTTTTTTTTTTTTTCCTTTTTGTAAAATAAAACCTGGCACGGGATGCAGGGAAATTAGGGGTTTTTGGGTGGGGAAGTGTTTTAAAATGTAGAGAAAAACGGAACATTAATGTAATGAAATGCAAAGCATTTATTAAAATTAATACGCGAGTATTAAAATTAATACTCGAGTATTAAAAAAATACTCACTTATTTTCAATTTTGCAAAATTGACATACGCAACCATTTATTAAATATAATATACTTACAAAATATAACTAATTCACTAAATAAGTATTCGTGAAAAAGAAAATATAACATACACATAGTTGCCATTTTAAACATTGTACTTCCCAAATTGTCCTACAACACTTTCCATGAAATTAATAGCACAGCAATACTTGCAAAATGGATGCCAAAACGATTCACAATATTGAAAACAACACATCTTTACATGCTATTTTTAATTATACGTTTCCACAGTAAATAAAAGGTTATTAAAAAATATAACCAACGCTGTATTTCTTAAAATTAACTTGCTAAAACCTATAAATACAACCAACACTCCATTTTAAAATCAGTTGATTATCAACTCCCAGAGTGACCAGACGCCAAAAGCTGAACCTCTGACCTCTTCACCGAGATAAGACCCGACTCCATTTACGAATTAATATTTGCCGAAATACAAGTAAGTTTCTAAAACGAATAACAGAAATGTTTACTTGAAACATTTAAAACGCTGCACCTAATAATTTGAGTTTGCATTTTTAACTAAAAAAAATATACCAACCTATTACCATAGTTTATTTTAACATTACTATGATATAAAGTAAATTGTTTATTTTAGAAAATGATTCTGAATTAAATTATAATATAAATTATTTTTCAAACATCACAAAAAGTTTTTTTTTCTTCTAAAAGACAACTTCTATAAACTGTGACGAAAACGACTACTTAAAAAAAAAGGGTTTTGCCAAATAAGCCACACTACTCATCAAGAATAAATCGAAGGTAGTTTCATAAATTTTTCTAAACAGTATTCTAAATTAGTAACACGAAAAAACTTTATGTAATCCACATATATTTAATCTTTTTCTCACCAGAAATTCAATTACGAAAAAAAAAGAAATTCTCATCTTTGAAAATTCAAAGGTCGATGTAGAAAGCAGGTAAATATTTTAAACATTAAATAACTGTTTTTTTTTCCTGTCTTCATAAATGCAAAAATAAATGTAAAAGTGTAAAAAAGTGTGGAGGTTAAAATAAATCACATAACGTCATACAGGTGTAGCAGCACATAAAATGTGGGATGTTGTAGAGCTATCAATTAAGATTTTAACTCCAAAAACGTGCAAAATTAAGGAAAGTGTAGAATGGTGTACGGTTAACAATTAATATTCTAACTCCAGTAAGGTGCAGCAGTAGTGAATGTGTAGGATACTGTAAGGGTAATAATTACTATTCTAATTCCAGGAAATTGCAGCAGTATGGAAAGTGTGGGATGGTGTAGAGGAAACAATTACTATTCTAACTCCAGGTTGCTGCAGCAGTAGAAAAAGTGTAGGCTAGTATACAGGTATCAATTACTATTCTAACTCCACAAATCTGCAACAGCAGGGAAAGTGTTGGATGGTGTACAGGGAACCAATGACTATTCTACCTCCAGTAAGGTGCAGCAGTAGGGAATGTGTGGGATAGTGTAGGGGTAACAATTACTATTCTAACTCCATGAAGGTGCATCAGTAGGGAAAGTTTGGGATAGTGTAGGGGTAACAATTACTATTCTAACTCCAGGAAGGTGCAACATTAGAGAAAGTGTGGGATGGTTTGGGTGTAACAATTACTAATCTAACTCCAAGTTGGTGCAGCAGTAGCAAAAGTGTAGCATAGTAATAAAGTTAAATAAAGTAAAATGTCACTTATGCACCTTTAGGTGCCGATTTGGATCCTGGAGAAACCGGGTACGAACCGTCGGTCGGAGGGTTTTCTCCGTCCGACTCGTACCCGGTTGTAAAACTTTACAAACATGCAAGTATGATTCGCACGGAAACACTATTTCCGTACGAGTCGTACAAAACACCAACCGAGGAAAATAAACATACAAATGACATCCGGAAAAGCGCCGACGTGACGTCGGGACGCATGCAGCCTGCGTTCCACGAACCAGGAAGAACGATTCGCACCGACGTCATCCCGCACGGAGAATATTTTCCGGCAGCCAGAAACTGCCGGGAAATCAGGACAACGCGCACAAGGAGCACCTGTACACGACGGACAGACATGGACCCGAACCTACGTGTCATCCCGGCCCTCATAGCAGTCGACCTCCTCTACAGGTACCGACGCAGACGCCGCAGAAGGTCAGAACAACACCCAGGGGCAAAGGGGGGGGGGCACACAGCACACATGCCCTGGAAATACCTGACCTCCAGGCCCTGGTCACTTCGAGGGGGTGGGGGCGTGTCCAGCAACGCCAGCGTCCGCCACAATGGAAGTGGGCGACGACGCGAACCGGCAACACAACAATACAGGTACGTACCCACGCCTTAAGAGCGTGGGTATAAGTCGTACCACGCCCACACCCATGTCACGCCAACAATGGCGGTACAGCCCGTACCCATGTGCCAAAGGGCTAGGTACGGGCTGCACAAGCATTCCACAGCGTGGGCACGGGTACGTACGGACTGTACCCTCACCCGCGTATGTATGGAGCGTACCCCCACCCCAACAGTGTATGTACGGACCGTACCCCCACCCGTGTATGTATGGAGCGCACCCCCACCCCAACAGTGTATGTACGGACCGTACCCTCACCCGCGTATGTATGGAGCATACCCCCACCCCAACAGTGTATGTACGGACCGTACCCCCACACGCGTACCCCCACCCCAACAGTGTATGTACGGACCGTACCCCCACCCGCGTACCCCCACCCCAACAGTGTATGTACGGACCGTACCCCCACCACAACAGTGTATGTACGGACCATACCCACACCCACGTATGTATGGAGCGTACCCCCACCCCAACAGTGTATGTACGGACCGTACCCTCACCCGCATATGTATGGAGCGTACCCCCACCCCAACAGTGTATGTACGGACCGTACCCTCACCCGCATATGTATGGAGCGTACCTCCACCCCAACAGTGTATGTACGGACCGTACCCTCACCCTCGTATGTATGGAGCGTACCCCCACCCCAACAGTGTATGTACGGACCGTACCCTCACCCGCGTACCCCCACCCCAACAGTGTATGTACGGACCGTACCCCCACCCGCGTACCCCCACCCCAACAGTGTATGTACGGACCGTACCCTCACCCGCCTATGTATGGAGCGTACCCCCACCCCAACAGGGTATGTACGGACCGTACCCTCACCCGCGTATATATGGAGCATACCCCCACCCCAACAGTGTATGTATGGACCGTACCCCCACCCGCGTACCCCCACCCCAACAGTGTATGTACGGACCGTACCCCCACCTGCGTACCCCCACCCCAACAGTGTATGTACGGACCGTACCCTCACCCGCATATGTATGGAGCGTACCCCCACCCCAACAGTGTATGTACAGACCGTACCCCCACCCATGTATATATGGAGCGTACATGACCAGACGCAGGAGGGGTGGGTGCAGAGTCCTCCCAGCAGTGCCCAGACACAGGAGGGGTGGGTGCCTATCACTCCCAGCAGTGCCCAGACACAGGAGGGGTGGGTGTAGAGTCCTCCCATCAGTGCCCAGACACAGGAGGGGTGTGTGCAGAGTCCTCCCAGCAGTGCCCAGACACAGGAGGGGTGGGTGCAGAGTCCTCCCAGCAGTGCCCAGACGCAGGAGGGGTTGGTGCCTATCACTCCCAGCAGTGCCCAGACGCAGGAGGGGTGTGTGCAGTGTCCTCCCAGCAGTGCCCAGACACAGGAGGGGTGGGTGCAGAGTCCTCCCAGCAGTGCCCAGACGCAGGAGGGGTGGGTGCCTATCACTCCCAGCAGTGCCCAGACGCAGGAGGGGTGTGTGCAGTGTCCTCCCAGCAGTGCCCAGACACAGGAGGGGTGTGTGCAGAGTCCTCCCAGCAGTGCCCAGACACAGGAGGGGTGTGTGCAGAGTCCTCCCAGCAGTGCCCAGATGCAGGAGGGGTGGGTGTAGTGTCCTCCCAGCAGTGCCCAGACACAGGAGGGGTGGATGTAGAGTCCTCCCAGCAGTGCCCAGACACAGGAGGGGTGGGTGTAGAGTCCTCCCAGCAGTGCCCAGACGCAGGAGGGGTGGGTGCCTATCACTCCCAGCAGTGCCCAGACGCAGGAGGGGTGTGTGCAGTGTCCTCCCAGCAGTGTCCAGACACAGGAGGGGTGTGTGCAGAGTCCTCCCAGCAGTGCCCAGACACAGGAGGGGTGTGTGCAGAGTCCTCCCAGCAGTGCCCAGACACAGGAGGGGTGGGTGCAGAGTCCTCCCAGCAGTGCCCAGACACAGGAGGGGTGGGTGCAGAGTCCTCCCAGCAGTGCCCAGACACAGGAAGGGTGGGTGTAGAGTCCTCCCAGCAGTGCCCAGACGCAGGAGGGGTGGGTATAGAGTCCTCCCAGCAGTGCCCAGACACAGGAGGGGTGTGTGCAGAGTCCTCCCAGCAGTGCCCAGACACAGGAGGGGTGGGTGCAGAGTCCTCCCAGCAGTGCCCAGACACAGGAGGGGTGGGTGCAGAGTCCTCCCAGCAGTGCCCAGACACAGGAGGAGTGGGTGTAGAGTCCTCCCAGCAGTGCCCAGATGCAGGAGGGAGGGTGTAGAGTCCTCCCAGCAGTGCCCATGGAACACAAAGGGTGGAGTACCCACAGATACAATGCCCACAAATGTCAGTCAGGTGCACAAAGACCCTGCAGTACATGTACCACATGTGTGCGAGGCTGGGAGTACACACATGCATAGCGCCTAAAAGAGAACATGTCCACATGAAGTCATGTCAGCAGTCTACATACACAAGTACAGTGACCACCATGGATGCCACGAATGATGCAGGTGGAGACATCGTTCAGCATGCATGTGCAAAGTTGAAGGAGTCCATCACACACCCAGCTGATGTAGACACAGCCCAGCACCACATATTGGAAACACCCTGCAGGGAAGATGTCAGGTTACACAGAGGAAGGAACACACCTTGGGACGATGTCACCATGCAGTAACTGCTTACATGAACAAAGTAATTTAGCCAACAGCTTGTGATGGCACACAGATACCAGGGTCCACCCTATAACCAGCACAATACTACATTTCCCACACACCCAACACATTGTCACCACCCAAAATCATGGAGCAGGTCCACCAACAGCAATACCAGATAAACAGTAGTGTTCCATGGAAAAAACAAATTGCTTTATTCAGCAGGTTGTAAGTAATAATCATCATAAATATCAATATATACAAGGCCCATAGGGCAGTCCATGACTCAAATTCGGATGGGGGACACAGTGGGATGTGTGTCCCCTAGCTTGCCTACACAGTCAGACTCCTTTGTCTTCCACAGGGTGGGGGGGGCATCATGTTGGGGGGAAGGACCAGGCACCGCAGTGACAGGAGGGGCAAGGGTAGGTGTTGCGGGTGCAGGGACGGACGACTCCAACACAGGGGGTGGGGCAGCGCCAAAGGTGGATTGGAGCACGGCGCTGCACACTACTGCCAGGTCGCCCAGCGTCTCCCCTGCACCCGAAGGAACCACAGGCCCCAAGGAGGGGGGGGGGTCACAGGGATGGGTCGCAGTGCTACCCGGGGAGGGTGTGGACAGGGGGGGGGACTCAACCACCCTGACCGGGGACTCCTTTGACCGCTTGCAGGGTGGTGTCACTGTGGGGCTCAGGGACAGAGCGGCCATGAAGGAGTCCTTGCTGGATTTGTAGCCAGGAGAGCTTAGGGGAGTGGATTTGGAGGGAGTGGATTGTGCAGAATGCGGACTCCCACTCTGGCTGCGTGTCTTACGTTTGTCCCCCGACCCAGTGGGTGTGCCTACTTCACCCTGTGTGTGCGTGCCAGGAGGTGTGCGCTTGTCCTTCCCTGCTGGTGTGGTGCCTGTGTCTGGTGGGGTGTGTGCATGCTGACG
The DNA here is from genome assembly GCF_964204655.1 of Triturus cristatus. NCBI lineage: Eukaryota > Metazoa > Chordata > Amphibia > Caudata > Salamandridae > Triturus > Triturus cristatus. Next base: position 482,559,944 of record NC_140584.1, on the reverse strand, counting down.
TCTGGGTGTACGTGGGACAGGCATGGGAGTGGGAAGTGTGGATGGGGCATGGGTAGGGAGTGGGACGAAGTGCTGCAGGAGACCCACTGCTGCAATCAGTGTCGAGTCAATAGACCGCAGCAAGTTGCGTTGGTCAGCCTGCGATGCTGAAATGCCCTCCAAGTATGCCTCCATGTTGTTGAGCACTCGGCTGTGGCCATGGAGGACATTAAGCATCGCAGCCTGACCAACCTGCAACTGCCGCAGGATGTCCACAGACTTGGCATTGGCGGCAGCAGTGAAGACAGGGGCAGGGGGTGCGGTGCCTGGCAGGAAGGAGACACGTGGTGACCTAGCACGCCGGGAAGGGACACGAGCAAGTGGGAGGCCGGTGATGGCAATGGAGGGGGCGGGGAAAGATGTTGTGCTGCTGTCAGCTGTTGGAGCAGCCTCCGCCCCCTCGGAGAGCTCAGCCTCGGACCCGTCAGCTTCATATTCTGTGGTGGCAGTGGACAGGTCCTCCGGCTCACTCCCCTAGGCCTCAGTTCCACTCGATATGCCAGCTAAGATGTCACTGCTGGCACTGGTGCTCGGTCCCTCCGCACGGTCCGTGTCGGTGTCTCCATCCGTGTCCCCCGACGATGCTGTGGGCAAGGTGAATAAACAGGAATTAATCAGACACCTGTATACATATGTCACATGAGTCAAATCTACATAGGTTACAGTGCATAGCCTGAAAAGAAAGATGAGTAACATCTACAATACAAGGTACATATATAGGCCCTGTAACACACAGTTGGTTCACCCACCATGCCACTGAGAAACTATGGAGAGCATGACACATTTGCAAATGACATGATATGGATTTGGACAGAGGAGCCAGGCTCTGGGGACAATCCAGCACTGCATCTGCACCACACAGCGTTGCCGTAACTAGGGATGAGCAGGGACCATCTCCATGAACTTGAGGCACATGCTGCAAAGGTAATACTTAAAGACATGCCCAACATGAATGGGTCACTGCATCTTGAGTGTATGTCCAGACAAACATCACACACTGGCCAGACCGAGCAATGAGATTTCAGGTGTCGACATGTAGGCCTTGCCCGCACCAACCACCCCCTACATGAGACAATTTGATGAGACACAGGAAGCACTTGCATCTCTTAGTCTGGGAGAAATACACATGGGCTGCCAGAAACCCATATTGGACCTAAAATAACCCATGTGCGCCTGTACAACGATCTCATTTACAAATGGCCATCATCAGATAATTGTAACAAGACACACAGGCACTGGCCACCGTGAGTATGAACGAGGAAAATTAGGTCAGGCTGTACAGTGGACACTAGTAGAACACGTTACGTAAATATACATGGTCCCAGGGGGCAATGGCACAGAGCACATCCTATGCTGTAGACACTGAGAGTGTCCACATATTGTGATGACACACATGATACCTAGCAAAATATGCCCCAGGGGACAGTAGTGGCCACAATATTCCATTGTCCTGAATGGTAATGACTGCAACACAGGCCACCATCCCTGCACTCTGCGTATCGCACACTCATGCACATCATGTCACAGGCCACATCATAGGACATGCTTGCTGTAAGGCATTACACTTCAGAGACATACTCCTATGTCTGGACTCAGCATCAGTGCCAATTGACATGGACCCCACAAGTATTGAACTGGACAGGGCACAGGCAAGGTCCCAAAACCTGTTACACACCACCCCCACACATGATGCTGCAAGCATTGGTCACGTGGATAAACTGCCAGCCCAGATGACCTTGTGAAAGAGTGACTACACACAGACCAGGGAATACATGGCAAGGAGGGGAAGGGAGGAAGGACAGCACCGCTATACTGTGGGTGACAGGACCTGCACCGCACATTTAAACACTGGCAGTGTATCCATGCAACTGCGCACTTACAAATGCTGGTGACACACAACAAACACACATGTACCTACCCCCTTCCTGCTGCTGCTTCTCCCATAAGTGCCTGTCCATGTCAGGAAAGACCACCGCCAGCACACGCTTGTGGATGTGGGTCAGACGGCGACGCCCATGGTTCTTAGAGCTCACAGGTGAGTCCCCCAGCAGGACCCATGCGAACCTCCGCGTCCAGCATCGGATATCCTACCAGCGTTTTCTCACCTGGGCCAGGCGCCGCTTGCGACCATCCGTCTTCCTCACGGCACTGACGGCGTCCCTCCAGATCTGCTCTTTGGCAGAGGCGCCTACCTGTGGGGTTGAAAAAGTGAGACTACATCAATACACCTGCCACATGTCACAGAGACACACATTAGAACAATTTTGCTGGTTTCAACAAGGCATAGTATGCAGCCAAAGCATTGCACCTTTGTCATAGGGACATTTTTCTCTGTGTAAGGGCAAATGCACCACGTGCCATTGAAAGTACACAGGTGGCATGAGGGGTACGATACAATAAATGATCCAGACTCACACTGTGCATCAGAAGGTACACCAGGATTATGTGCAGCACCTCAAAGCAGTCACATGCCACAGGCCACTGACGCTACCTCAGCAGAGTACACAGACACACACAGGCACAGGACATTCACCTGCCATTGCCCAATGCAGCTACAAACCTCACTCTGCACATGTGCCACTAGACTGGGGGGGCTCACAGGTGTGGGGCTGGCTCTGCACGTCAGACACACAGCACTGCTCCCTGCTCACATCAGATGGGCAGGGTATATCCATCCCTCATGCAGCTGGGGTGCTACACTCCACATATGCACCCACCCACATGACAGGGGACTTACACACACACCGATGTCCAGGGTACGAACACATCATGTGGACACTCTCAGCACAGGTACACTGGACAAACACACATCTGTGGGTACAGTCACCTGTCACACTGGGGTGACCACAGAATCACATGAGGACTGTAGAAGCAACATTCCCAGGAGGATTAGACAGGCAGAATGTGGCATGCACCATGCAGTGATTGTCACAGTAAACACAATGCAAGTGAGGACGGCAGACATGCACCACAGCATGCTCTGGCTGGGAGACATTAGGCATTCCCCCCCTGGGACCCACCCTACAGTACAATGCATGTGTGTCACACCTGGACACAATGCCAGAAGTCGCAGTCACAAAAAAGGGCCACAGTCTGTGCTAGTGGACTCAGCACTCACCTGAAACCCTGGTCGGCCATACAGCATGGGGTACAGTGGGAGGATGACACCCAGCAATGCCACATTCTCCTCCAGGGTGAAAGGCTGGGCCCTCTCCACAGACCTTGACATGGTGCCAGGGAATCACGAGCAGCAGCAGTGTTGTGGAATCAAAAGATGTGCAGGCAAGTGCTCTCTCATGGGACCTGGCTGCCTTATATCTGCCTTGCTGGCCTGTTTCATGCACAGGAGTACAGAGTGATTGGTCACTCACATTTGCATCCTACGTTTCCTCCAATCCATTTAAACCTACCCCTGTGAGGAGGTTAGATTTTTTTTGAATTCAGCATGATGTCATTTCAACAACAACTTTGCAACAAAGTAGATTATTTCAAACCGACTTTTGCAGGCCACCTCATTCAACAAATTCAAAGTTTAAACTCGGTCTCCATGGCAACCAGCATGCATCTCTGGCTTCATACTTGTCCCTCATGTGTCCCCTATGTAATTTGGAGATTCACACACAGGTACGGTGCGTTCCGGGGCCCTAGGGCACCCCAAATGCATAGCAAGGGGCCGTACAGGCGTGTGTACGGTCCGTATCACTATGGGTACGCATACGCGAGCAAACCCATAGTGATATGGACCGTACACACGCGTGTACGCTCACTATCACTATGGGTGTGCTCGCGTATGCGTACCCATAGTGATACGGACCGTACACACGCGTGTACGCTCACTATCACTCTGGGTGTGCTCGCGTATGCGTACCCATAGTGATACGGACTGTACACACGCCTGTACACTCACTATCACTATGGGTGTGCTCGCTTATGCGTACCCATAGTGATACGGACCATACACACGCCTGTACGCTCACTATCACTATGGGTAGGCCTACGGCAGCACTCCCATAGTGATAGGGAACGTACACACGCCCTCAGAGCGAATGTACGGTGCCTTTCACACATAACAGTGGTGACAGGCAGCACACAGAAAGGAATAGAGCTGACATACTTGTCCATGGATGGACATCAAGGCATTGTCTGTGAAGTACTACATGTGTGGGGCACAGGTGTGAAAGGCTGTGATGTGGCATATTACTCCTGAGTTGTGAAGGCAATAGATGTATGATGAGATGTGTACAGATGGGATGTATGTCGTTACAACGCACACTTTTACAACGCATGCACTTACAACGCATTTTTTACAACGCACAATCCATTACAACGCATGACATTACAACGCATGACACTACAACGCATTTTTAAAAACTACCTTTACAACGCATTCCATTACAACGCATACTACCATTACAACGCATACCATTATAACGCATAATATTAAATTGCATTTAAGGTAAGTATTAGATAGTATAGGGGTAAAAATTACTTTTCTAACTCCAGGGGGTGCAACAGTAGGGTAAGTGTTGGATAGTATAGGGGTAAAAATTACTATTCTAACTCCAGGGGGTGCAACAGTAGGGAAAGTGTTGGATAGTATAGGGGTTAAAATTACTATTCTAACTCCAGGGGGTGCAACAGTAGGGTAAGTGTTGGATAGTATAGGGGTAAAAATTACTATTCTAACTCCAGGGGGTGCAACAGTAGGGAAAGTGTTGGATAGTATAGGGGTTAAAATTACTATTCTAACTCCAGGGGGTGCAACAGTAGGGTAAGTGTTGGATAGAATAGGGGTTAAAATTACTATTCTAACTCCAGGGGGTGCAACAGTAGGGTAAGTGTTGGATAGTATAGGGGTAAAAATTACTATTCTAACTCCAGGGGGTGCAACAGTAGGGTAAGTGTTGGATAGTATAGGGGTAAAAATTACTATTCTAACTCCAGGGGGTGCAACAGTAGGGTAAGTGTTGGATAGTATAGGGGTAAAAATTACTATTCTAACTCCAGGGGGTGCAACAGTAGGGTAAGTGTTGGATAGTATAGGGGTAAAAATTACTATTCTAACTCCAGGGGGTGCAACAGTAGGGTAAGTGTTGGATAGTATAGGGGTAAAAATTACTATTCTAACTCCAGGGGGTGCAACAGTAGGGTAGGTGTTGGATAGTATAGGGGTAAAAATTACTATTCTAACCCCAGGGGGTGCAACAGTAGGGTAAGTGTTGGATAGTATAGGGGTAAAAATTACTATTCTAACTCCAGGGGGTGCAACAGTAGGGTAAGTGTTGGATAGTATAGGGGTAAAAATTACTATTCTAACTCCAGGGGGTGCAACAGTAGGGAAAGTGTTGGATAGTGTAGTTTAATATTATGCGTTGTAATGGTATGCGTTGTAATGGTAGTATGCGTTGTAATGGAATGCGTTGTAAAGGTAGTTTTTAAAAATGCGTTGTAGTGTCATGCGTTGTAATGTCATGCGTTGTAATGGATTGTGCGTTGTAAAAAATGCGTTGTAAGTGTAGTGCGTTGTAAAAGTTGCGTTGTAAAGGTTGTTCCCCGTACAGATGTTATGTGTGATGGTGCACTATGTGCCAGACATGCCCTTCTCTCCTTTGACATGTGTGCATGTCGTACAGAACACTTGAGATAAGCGTCACTGGCATGGCACAGTCAACAACACACGCAAGTGTCCCCTGATGCCTGCTACAGGGGTTACCACAACTGACATGTGACTACCCACGTTGCACAATGTGATTATGTCATGTATGTGTGGTGTGTTCCCATTAGCTTGATGTTGGTGTTCCCTCAAATGCATCTGCAGTTGCTGCAACCAACATGTGCCTGTGTGTAGATGGCCATGGCACACTGTTACGCACACCAGGCCACATGTGGTATCGGATGTAAGGTGTGTATGTATGCATGGGACACGGAGTAGCGTAACAAGGACCTGTATGCATACTCTCAATGTATGTGTGATCAGTCATGACATGTACACCTTCATGGCAAGGTGTGTGGGCTGTCCTAGTGTTATGTCATGTGACCTGTGGCTCTAGTGTTCCGCTACCTGTCTCTGCAATCAACATCCTACATCTGCTGATATGTTGATGTATGTCACTCCTGTATTGCGTCTGGCTGTTCACTTACACTGGGACACAGCTAGTCCCATGCCATGGGATGTGGAGGTTCACAATCCCCGTGTGTAGCTGGGTCTTGGTAGGAGTGCCACCTGGCAGCCATACGTGTCCAGGGCATGTAGCACATACCTGACTCCGTATGTAGCATATGTGTATTGACAGATTAACATGTGCTCAGTACATATAAATTGTTGTTGTAGTGCACTCACTCTTCCTTGTCACTTCCAAATTACTGCAGAGCGCTGCCTCTTCCCCGACCAATTCCGGACTTGGCTGACATGCGGGAGAATGACTGTATACGCTGCTACCGCTTCCCCCAACCGTTGATTGAGGAGTTGACGGCAAGGCTGGCACCACACCTGCAACCACTGCACAGGTATCCTACGGCACTGACACCCAAGCTGAAGGTAATGGCAGCCCTACATTTTTTTGCCACGGGTACCTTGACTAATAAAGGTGTCCCTATGCCTCCAAGGTGCCTCTTCTCAGTCAATGCTGGTGTGTTGCCACGGTGCATACGGCATGTCTGGCATGGTTCTCAGTGATAGTGGCTATGTGTCTATGTGTAGAGTAGCAAGATGCAAGCTGTTTGTCGGGGATTAGACTCTGTATTGTGCATGATGTCCATGACTGTGTGGGTATTGTGACATGTGCCATCCCCATGCATCCAACGTTGGCCAGGCCACCATTCTCTGCATCCACCTGACTCAAGCTTGCAGGACATGGTTCTGCCACCTGTCTACACATACCTGCGTGCCCCCCAGGACACTCCACATGATCCCTGACCTCTGCGCATGACTGTTGCTGTACTCAATATGTCTGTCGGCACGGTTGTGCGGCCACCCCCTCAGCTGGTTGGGCCCATCACGGGTGTGTATGGTGCTCCATGTCTGTCTTGCCTAATACATTGTGACCCATGTGTGTCCTGTGCCAGACTCAGGCCCCAGGGTATGGATGGTTGAAGTCATATGAGAACTCAGGCATGGTTAGACTTTACAGGACACATGTAATGTAATAATGCAAAATGTAGGCATCATCTCTTGATCATGTAAGTTTTTATTTGTGTTGGGGTACGTGTTGGGGGGGGGATATGACAAGAGGGGCTTTCCGGGTGTGTGGAATCCAAAGTTCACTGGGGGAGTTGGTATCCTTGCCATTGGAAATCATCAGAATCCATGCCACAGTCTTTGTCAACATTGGTCAGACAGTGACCAGCAAGTCCATGTGGCAGAGAATGTCATTTGCTGATGTGCTGCTGTTGGGCCAGTGGGCCAGGTGCCAGGCCAGGTGTCCTGGGAGATGGTGCGGTTGCGCCAACCCTCACAGTCTTTTCCGTGGACGACCCGCCCTCCTGCGGGAACCCTCAGAACCAGGCCGTGACGATGCTTGGGATGCTCCGTCGGATGTATCCTCCTCCTCCTGATCCCTCCCTGTGGGGGGTGATGTTCTTCGCCTGGTGGCACAGGGAGGGTTGCCCATGTTGTCGGCTATCCGATGGAGTGAACGGTTAATTCCTGTGAGCACCGTCACGAGCTCAGCCTGTCTGTCCTCCATCCGTCCTTGGTGTCGCTGTTGACAGGCATGTTGCTCCGCATGTTGCTGGGCCTGCTGGGTCTTGATCTCCTCGAGAGTCCCCTTCATCTCGTTGAGGGTGGACACAACCTGGCTCATGCCCGTGGTGTCCTGCCGGTATGTGTCCAGGATGTTTCTTACATGGGAATATACCGGTTCCGCAGCCAACTGGTCAGGCTCGCGCCTCTGCCGTCCTCCACTCCCACCACCCCTGCCCACTTGCGCCTGGCCTGCTCTTGTGGGCACATCTGGTCTCCGGGACCCCTGAGGGGTGGCATTTGCGTTGTCGCCTGCCTCCTCCTGGGTGCCCGGTACACCGTGTCCCTCCTGGTCAGCCTGGCTGCGTTGTGGTGGTGGGGCAGGGATCCTGGGTGTCTCCTGGGATGTGGCAGGAGTGGGGGTGGTGGTTGGCCCAGTTGTACCTGACGCAGGTGCTGCAGGTGGTTGGACACCAGAGGGGCCAGGTTGGTCGGGGTCGTCCACAGAGTGGTGAGAGTCGTCGCTGCCGGTGGGATCGTCATCCCTCAGAGACAGGTCCTGTGAGTCTTCCCCCCCCAGTGTTAGGGGGTGATCCACGATGTTGACCTGTGTGTGAGAGAGACAATGTTATTTTTATTCCATGCAACATCCATGTTTCATTCGTTTCAAAGTTGGCACATTTCCTCTGGGTATTTGGATATGTCTTGCATTCCACTCACAGTGCACTTGTGCATGGGTATGTCCCTTGGCCACAGCTTTTGAGACTTTACCTATGTGTGACACAGTCTTACTTGCTGCGTCAATTGTGACTGCAGTCAGCAGTGGAGTGAGCAGGTGTGGCGAGCCATGCATTGGCGCCTTCCGTGTTGCACTGTACGTGGGCAAATGGAGTTGTTCCACACACTTATATAATGCAGGTTGCTGGCGTTGTGCTCGTGCACAGGTTGACACATGGCCTAGTGTTTTGGCATGGAGAAGAGAGGGGGATTCAGGCACTGGCCACCCTTGTCTACATGCACGCAGTCCACCTGCTGACGAGCAGACATTCCCACACCACCAAAGGCTGAATTGGTCTCCCTGTGTATCCCTTTCTCACTCCCTCTCTGTCGCCCTCTCCCTCCCTCCCTGTGTCAGCCTCCTCCCTCTGTCCGTCTCCCTGTGTCTCCCTCCCTCTCTCTCCCCCTCTCCCTCCCTCTGTGTGTCACCCTCTGTCACCTCAGCCCAGCTTCCTAGGCACACACTGTTTGCAGATCTTTGAATGGCCCTTGGCTTGTTCATGTGAGTTTGTTTCTGATCTCCAGGCACCCATTGGGTGTAGTGTCTGTGTCTGCGCTGCTGCTGTGGTGGTGTGTGCTGCCACTCTTTCACAGTGTTGGCTGTTCATTAGCTGCTGTCATGTGCAAAAAGTGCTTTCACCCCCATGTCTTCATGCAAGGCGTCCGCCATTTGCAGGCAAGTCTTTCCTGTGTGGGGACACACTGTTTGTCTGGCTGTGACCTAGGCCATATGGGCTGAGGGCATTGTTGTCTGCTTCTGAGTTGCACTATGTGATTTTTGAGGCCCACACTCCCGCCATCCGGGTTACCGTGTCTTGTGTTGGTGTTTTCTGTGGCCTGTGACTTGGCATTGTCTAGCTGGGTGCATGGGGCATGGTGGCGCTAGTGGCATGTGCGTGTTTATGGAGTGTGGTTGAGTCATGCGATAGCTTTGGGGTGGTTGCGTGCATGATTGTGAGTTTGGTTGTGGATGACGTTCCCCCCATGTGAGGTGAGTTGTTTGTGTACTCACCAGGCTCTCGGAGTCCTTCTACTCCCTCCACTCCCACCAGCGGCAGCATGGCCATCACCTTCTCCTCCCAGGGATGGTAGTGTACCGGTCTGTGGGGCGGCCCTCCTCCAGTGATGTTGGCCTGGTTGTGGTCGTCCGTCATTTTGCGGCGGACCGTCCTCCGTAGATCGTACCACCTGGGTTGGCATTCATGCCTGGTCCTTCTGGTGGACCCAACAGCATTCACAGCATCGACAATTGTCTGCCACATGGCTGATTTTTCAGAAATGCTGGTCTGTATGACCAATGTTCCAAAGAGGTGTGGCTCGACTCTGATGATTTCGTCGACAAGGACCTCCCACTATCAGCTAGTGAACTTTGGATTCTTGTTAGTGGGCATGGTGAGGGGTGTGGGTGTGGATGGTTGTGGGGGTGTGGGTGTGGATGGTTGTGGGTGTGTGGGTGTGGTTGTGCAGGTGTGTGTGTGAATGCGATGAGGAGGTGTTTGTGAAGGTGGTTGTGTGAAGGTGTGCAGGTGTAAGGTGTAGTGGAGGTTGTAGTATGGTGCATTTGTTTCTCTGTGTGGTCTGGCAGCAGTGGGTCTGTTGCAAAGGATCATGGTTTGTGTGTGTTGGGCCTTTTTATTGGTCCATTGGTGGGTGTGGCTGTGTTTGAACTTTGGGTGGGTGTGTTATAAGGAGTGGTTGTGTTTTGAGCCTCTGTTTGGGAGTTTGGCAGTTGCAGGTCAGTGAATAGGTTGTATTTGTGCTTGTTGGACATGTTTTGTGGCTTTGTGCGATTCGAATGGAGTCTTCTTGTGTTGTTGTGCTTTGTCCTGGTTATGTACGTGTGTTTTTAGCGTCTGTACGGTGCGTACATCGGCCATTTTGTTGTACAGTGCTGACCTTGTCTCTGGCTTGGTACGACTCGTACTTGTGCGTTGTTGGGTGAGGGTGCTGGTGTTGGGGCCTGGGGTGCGCTCCGTACTTAGACTGGTGGGGTGTGTGTTCGCTCCGTACATACACGGGTGGGGGTACGGTCCGTACATACACTGTTGGGGTGGGGGTATGCTCCATACATACGCGGGTGAGGGTACGGTCCGTACATACACTGTTGGGGTGGGGGTACGCTCCATACATACGCGGGTGAGGGTACGGTCTGTACATACACTGTTGGGGTGGAGGTACGCTCCATACATACGCGGGTGGGGGTACGGTCCGTACATACACTGTTGGGGTGGGGGTACGCTCCATACATACGCGGGTGGGGGTACGGTCCGTACATACACTGTTGGGGTGGGGGTACGCTCCATACATACGCGGGTGAGGGTACGGTCCGTACATACACTGTTGGGGTGGGGGTACGCTCCATACATACGCGGGTGGGGGTACGGTCCGTACATACACTGTTGGGGTGGGGGTACGCTCCATACATGGGTGGGGGTACGGTCCGTACATCCACTGTTGGGGTGGGGGTACGGTCCGTACATCCACGGTTGGGGTGGGGGTACACTCCATATGTACGCGGCTGGGGGTAAGGTCCGTACATCCACTGGTGTACATACACGGGTGGGGGTACGGTCCGTACATACACTGTTGGGGTGGGGGTACGCTCCATACATACGCGGGTGGGGGTACGGTCCGTACATACACTGTTGGGGTGGGGGTACGCTCCATACATATGCGGGTGGGGGTACGGTCTGTACATCCACTGTTGGGGTGGGGGTACGGTCCGTACATCCACTGTTGGGGTGGGGGTACGCTCCATACGTACGCGGCTGGGGGTAAGGTCCGTACATCCACTGTTGGGGTGGGGGTACGCTCCATACATACACGGGTGGGGGTACGGGCCGTACGTACACGGGTGTATATACACGGTGGGTGTACGGTCCGTACGTACGGGGGTGTACATGCACGGGTGGGGGTTCGGGGCGTACATACGAGGGCTGGGGGGGTGGTTGGGCTCGTACATACGGGGGCTGGGGGGGGTGTTCGGCACGTATGCGGGCACATGTCTCCATGGTTGCTATGGGAGTTCGGTGCGGACGGTGTTTTTTCCATACGGTTGTAACATCGGACGCACGGGATGGATCGTACTTGCGCGGTCGGACTTAACTTTTCACATTTGTATGGTAAATCGTCCGGGGACATGCCGGACACATTATTCCGACCCGAGCAGGTGTGGGGAATTATTCCCAATGCGATTCGTATGGACTTTTTCCCATGCGAATCGTACTTGGCAGTTTGTACGGCACTTGTACGATTCGTACGGTAAAAGGACCGGATACGAGTCGTACGGGGAAATTTTTTCCAGGATCCGAATCGGCACCAAAATGTTTACATTTTGTACTATATCACAAAATCAACAATAAAATACTGCATTTGCATTACTTTCTCATTTTTTCAGATACTCACATAAATCTTTTCAAAACCAAAGCACAATTTGAATCCCACAAAACCAGACAACAAAAAGACCAGCTAAATTCGAAAAAGCAGACTGAAACCAGACCAAGAACAAAACACCTAAATCAAAAGGTAATTTAAATGAACACTCCAAAGTAGGAAAGCATTCAATTTGCAAAACTTTTTAAAACATATGCAAGAAAGCTGCAACGATACAGAAAGTGTAGCATCTTGTCGAGATAACTATAACTCTTGTAACTCCAGGTTGCTGCAGCAGTAGAAAATGTGTAGGATGGTATACAGGTATCAATTACTATTCTAACTCCATATATGTGCAGCAGCAGGGAAAGTTTTGCATGGTGTACAGGGAACCAATGACTATTCTACCTCCAGTAAGGTGCAGCAGTAGAGAATGTGTGGGATAGTGTAGGGGTAACAATTACTATTCTAACTCCATGAAGGTGCACCAGTAGGGAAAGTGTGGGATGGTGTAGTGGTAAAAATTACTATTCTAACTCCAGGAAAGTGCAACAGTAGGGAAAGTGTGGGATGGTGTAGGGGTAACAATTACTATTCTAACTCGAAGTTTGTGCAGCAGTAGCAAAAGTGTAGCATAGTAATACAGTTAAATAAAGTAAAATGTCAGTTATGCACCGAAATGTTTTCATTTTGTAATATATCACAACCACTGCAATAAAATACAACAATTGCATTACTTTCTCATTTTTTCAGATACTCACATAAATCTTCTGAAAACCAAACCACAATTTGAATCCCACAAAACCAGACAACAAAAAACACCAGCTAACTTCGAAAAAGCAGACTGAAACCAGACCAAAAAGAAAACACCTAAATCAAAAGGTAATTGAAACGAACACTCCAAAGTAGAAAAGCATTCAATTTGCAAAAGGTTTTAAAACATATGCTATAAAGCTACAACAATACAGAAAGTGTAGCATCTTCTGGAGATAACAATAACTCTTCTAACTCCAGATTGCTGCAGCACTCGAAAATGTGTAGGATTGTATGGAGATATCAATTACTATTCTAACCACATATATGTGCATCAGCAGGGAAAGTTTTGGATAATGTACAGGGAACCAATGACTATTCTACCTCCAGTAAGGTGCAGCAGTTGCAAATGTGTGGGATAGTGTAGGGGTAACAATTACTATTCTAACTCCATGAAGGTGCACCAGTAGGGAAAGTGTGGGATGGTGTAGTGGTAAAAATTAATATTCTAACTCCAGTAAGGTGCAACAGTAGGGAAAGTGTGCGATGGTGTAGGGGTAACAATTACTATTCTAACTTCAGGAAGGTGCAGCAGTAGGGAAAGTTTGGGATAGTATAGGGGTATCAATTACTATTCTAACTTCAGGAAGGTGCAGCAGTAGGGAAAGTGTGGGATAGTGTAGGGGTACCAATTACTATTCTAAGTCCAGTAAGGTGCAGCAGTAGTGAATGTTTAGGATTCTGTAGGGGTAACAATTACTATTCTAACTCCAAGAAGGTGTAGCAGTAGGGAAAGTGTAGGATAGTGTAGTGGCAGAATTTAGTATTCTAGCTCCAAGGAGGTGGAACATTAGGGAAAGTGGAGGATAGTGTAAAAGCAGAATTTACTATTCTAACTCCCAGAAAATACCACATTATGGATAATGTAGGATATTGTTCTTTGTTATTTGTCTTCTTATTCCACATATTAAATCAAACATATTTTCTTCACAGATAATGTCTACACAGGAAACAGCTTCCTACATAAAATCAAGAAAAGGAAACAATTTATTAAAGCATGCTGGATACATATATTGTAAAGAAAGGAAAAGTTTCCCTAGAAATCATTGGAGGTGTGTGCAATACTACTCATCCCATTGCAGTGGTAGAGCGGTTACCCTTAATGATATCATTATTAAGACAACAGATCATAACCACTCTGCCTCTGCAATGGAGATTGATGTAAGGGAAACCCTAAATGAAATGAAACAACTTGCAAGCACCTCCAATGATTCTACTGGATCCATTTTAAGAGAGGTTGCACAGCATCTCCCCAGTCATGTTGCTAGTAATATGCCTATAATTTCTAATTTGAGGCGAATTATACAAAGACAAAAGCAGGCAAGTAACACACAAACCACAGCACCTCATACGGTTTCTGACATTATCATTCCACATGAACTTACAATTTCTTTTGCTGATGAACCTTTCCTTCTCCTTGACAACCAAAACCCTCAAAAACGTATCTTAATTTTTAGTACACCCCGCAACCTTGTTAAGTTAGAAAATAGTGAAATTTGGATGATGGATGGTACGTTTAAAAGTAGACCCCATCCTTTCACCCAAATTTACACTATACACGCTAAAATTAACCATAATGTCATCCCCTTAGTATATAGTTTGCTTCCTGATAAGACTACTGCAACCTACACTGAACTTTTATCAGTTATTAAAAATAAAACATCCAAAAGTCCTAGGAAAATAATTGTAGATTTTGAATTGAGCATGATCAATGTGATCAGTAAAACGTACACAGATACACAAATTCAGGGCTGTTTCTTTCATTTTTCCCAGGCATTCTGGCGTAAGTTACAGAAAACATCCCTGGTTGCAGAGTACTCAACAGATAGCAAACTTCAATTTGAGTTAAAAAAATTAACTGCTCTTTGTTTTGTTCCTCCCGTAAGTGTAGACGAATACTACACTGCCATTACAGAATCAGAATATTACAATGCAAATGAGGAAAAATTGGCACCCATCCTAAATTATTTTGAAGACACATGGATTGGGCACCTAAGCAGATCGGGTCGCAGGAGGAAGCCACGTTTCCATGTGGAGTGGTGGAACTGTTACACAAGCTGTTTAGAGGGAGAAGCAAAAACAAATAATGCCATTGAGGGATGGCATAACTCCTTCAACCACCCAATTGGCAAACCACACCCTAATTTCTACTCTTTTTTGGAAACTTTGAAGAAGGAGCAAAGTTTTCAAGAAATTAGACTTTCACAAACATTAACTGGTAGTCTAAACCCACGAGTTACACAAAAAACAAAGGAAATGTCTGAGAGACTTTTGGGTATTATGCAACAATTTTCGTTGTGTGTGGCTCTAGACTACCTTGAAAATGTTGCCAACATTCTAAACTTCTAAATAACTTTAGCACCTTACTTTCCTGCTTTCCCTAAATTATTTGAAACAGTAATTACAATATCATTTTTCCAAAACATTTTTCACAAAAATTAGTCGGGTCAGCCTTCCTTTTGTTACCTTTTTTAAATGACCATTTTTTTCTTTCCAAATTAATACAGGAATGTACTTCTATAACTTAACAATAGATCCAAAGATACCTCCTACAAAAAAAATGTTCTCCCTATGTCAACCTATGCTATTTTCCTTATTACACAAGAAATAAAATCGTTTTTCTTCTGACCATCCAATTCCAAATTGAACAATTACTAACTCCTACCAAACCCTACTGTCACTATATCAGCCATAGTACATTTTAAAAACGACGCCAATATTTTTGTTTTCAATCCTGCTTTTCCTAAACAAATAAGTTGTATTTAACATTTATGTTATATTTAAAAATCTATTTTTGGAAACCAATTGTAAACAGAAATAACTTTTCTTGACAACTTTTTCTGACCCGACATAGGCATACTCTAATTACACGATCGGCAACATGCTTTTTTATCTTTTTTACATTACTTTATTTATCCGCTAACTCTCCTTACCCTTTCTTTACAATATATGTATCCTTTTTTAACTAAACATATATAAATAAAGTTTACATTGTTTCCTACCTGGATGTAGATCAGCTTCCTGCTGCTTCCTCCATCGATGCTCTTCAACATGGCCGCTTACGTTCACGTTTACGTCCTTACGTCATCTGAAGCTGCAAAGATTGTTAACGGGCTATTTATTTTATTTATTTTTATTATTACTGTTACTATTTAATTAAATAATATATTACTTGCAAAAAAATATGTATATATGTGAAAATATTATTAAAAAAAGATAATTTTTCCTTATTTTTGAATAAAAAAATATACTTTTCGAAACTATGTGTAGTATTTTTTTATTAATGTATTTATTTTACATATTTATCTAAATTGTTTGTTAATACTTGTAAAATAACGTCATTTTATCCTTACCTGTATGCTTAGTCCATTTCCTTGCAAAAGATCCCCTTTCTTCTTTTTTAACACCTTCCTTTTCAGTTCCGCGGGAGATACAGCTTGATATATGGAAATAAATGAAGGACAATTGTTCCCATAGAAAACAATGCAAAAGCGTGGGAACTTTTTTTTTAATAATAGTTAAATAAACATGTTTAACTAATAATTATTTAAAAAATATATATATATTTAACATTTATTTTTTATACATATTCAAACTTTTTTTTCTAAACTATTAATTTTTTTTTATAAATATTATTTTTAATACCTAAGTATTCAATTATTACCTTTTCACTCATTTTTTACAATTAAATTATAATTAATAATTATTCCCTATTTAAAATTAAATACCCAAATATTGTAATTTGTAAAAAGTAGAGTATGAATAATGATTAATTTTTTTTTTAAATTAAGTATTAAATAATTACCTTTACACTCCTTTTTTTATTTTGGATTGTAATATAAAAATACTAGAGTATTAATTTCGAAAAATTCTATTTAATAATATGTTATAATATATTAATACGAAAGTATTATTTCTCTATACTTGAGTATTTTTACCTTTTACTACTTTTAAATATTAATAAAACAACTTCACTAATTTCAAATATTTTTTATTCAATAAATATAATAAATCACAAATAAAATTTAATAAAATATAATTTACCTTTTCACTAATTTTTTACAATTAAATTATAATTAATAATTATTCTCTATTTAAAATTAAATACCCAAATATTGTAATTTGTAAAAAGTAGAGTATGAATAATGATTTTTTTTTTTTTTATTAAGTATTAAATATTTACCTTTACACTCCTTTTTTTTTTTGGGATTGTAATATAAAAATACTAGAGTATTAATTTCTAAAAATTCTATTTAATAATATTTTATAATTTATTAATACTAAAGTATTAATTATCTGTACTTGAGTATTTTTACCTTTTACTACTTTTAAATATTAATAAAACAACTTCACTAATTTTAAATATTTTTTATTCAATAAATATAATAAATCACAAATAAAATGTAATAATATATAATCATTTAAAAAAAAAACATTACATAAAGTTACATTTAAAAAAAATACTTGCGTTGTAAAGGTACTTGCGTTGTAATGGTACTTGCGTTGTAAAAGCTGGCGTTGTAACAGCATGCGTTGTAAATCCACTTGCGTTGTAAAAATCCCGTTGTAATGGTAGTGCGTTGTAAAAGTTGCGTTGTAAAGGTTGTAACCCGAAATGGTCTAATCCTGTGGACAAAAAGTTGTCTACCGTTGTTGGTGAAAGTTGGATTACCTCGTTTAGAAGACTAACCGCACATAGATGAGAAGCATCACCTTCAGCATTGGTGGCATCGGCAATGTTCGTATCGGATGTTACCTGCGTGCCTGTTATTTCCTCTCGCACCTCAGCAGTATCAATTTGCGTCTGTGAGATCTCAATGAATGCCATCATCAGGATTCGTAGCCGCTGGGGACAACACACAGCATGGGCCGTTACCGGGTCCAGCAGAGTATCGATATCCGTAGGCATGACTGATGGAAGTGTTAGACAGATGTCTAGCACACATTCTTCACCGCAAAGCAGGCAGCGTAGAACAGGTAAGATGCAATCTTGCCAGATTGGTCTGAATGATAGAAACCATGTGGTATTTAATTCTCATAGACGAGGTAAACCCAAAATTTAGACGATGCGCTCACAAAACCTTATCTCCAATAGAGCTCTCCCTACGCTGCTCGGAGTGACATCGGTGATTTGGCTTGCCATATCGGAGCAGTAGGAGCAAAAATAGGATCCCTGCAACGAGACCAAAAAGTAGCGGCAGTCCGCCAAACACAGAGTGCACAAAGTTGGGAATTATTCTGAGGACTGCTTGAAAACATGCTAACAGTCCTGAACACACTTTCTTAAATACATGTACAATACCGCTCGTATCAGACATGCTTAAGATACGTTCCAACATTTCTGAGAAATGTATAGGGCAGTTTGCATTCAAAAGGGCATGTATCTTGGCAGATGTCCTTGCGACTTGTAGATCATAGGTTTCTTTAGCCGAGGTCAGTGGCACAGTTTGTTGTAACAGAATGGCTTTCATTCTGCTTAGAGTATCAATTTGCATAGAAGAGATGTTCAGTGAAGGCCATAGAGGTAACTCCCTGACTGTCTGTATTTGTGGAAACAAGACTTGCATACAACAAGTGACCCTGGATGTAACCGTTACTAGATATGGGATACCTGGCAACATGCCACAGCAGCTGTGATCATTCAACATGAGGTAACTTCCATTTGAAAGTAGTCCAAAAATTGGATTAATCACTGCAGCTGGTGAGCCTTGCAGGTGACAGGATAAGTTTGTAGTGGAACCATTGCAGGCCCCGTGTAAATTAATACCCTGACAAAGGAGAGAACCGCTTAGTGTGTTTTCACAGTTTGTACCGCTAAGAAACACTTCACGCCGGGGGGCGTGGCTAGCCGAGCAGCGAGATGGCCGCTCTCTGAGTGAGCTCCGCCGGCTACTCCGATTAATCCTTTCATAATCCTGTTCCTGGCGACTGCGGAACCCCACACCTCCCGGGTCCTGCAGCCTACACCCGGGTGATCCTCCGAACCGAGCCGGGAGAGCGGGGACGGTTCCCCCTTGCAGCGGAGACGGACGCCTTTTTTGCCGGCTGGCGGGCTGGTCCTGGCCCGCACCGGAAGTGCCCCTCGCCGGGAGCCGCGAGTCACGGTGGGCCGCGGCTTCAGAGGCCCCAGCGGATTGAGTGGCACTTGCTGTGGGCGCCTCGCAACGAAATCCCCGTTGCTGCCGACGGAGGGTTCCCCCGTCGGAAGGCTGCGGGGAGATAGAGGAGACCGGTGCGCTTTGGCGGAACGGCCGCGCCGCGGTGAGGGGATCCTGCAGCCACCGAGGGCGGCGCTGGCCGGGGTCGAGCCCGGTGGAGATCGTGGAAGTTGGTCTGCGCCAGCAACATCGAGGCAACGACCGCAGAGGAGGTGAGAGAGTGCCGCGGAGGGATGAGGGGCACAGTCGATCCTGCCGCTTCGTAGCAGCGCCGGGGCCTCCCACGGATCTTCAGCTCGGCGGGTCACACAATTGAACACCCGGAGAGGACCCTTGCAGCCCTGAACCCCCTGAGCCCCGGCGCGGCGCTCTCCTAGTGGAGTGAGCGGACACCTCGTTGCACTGCGGAAGCCCGCCACTTTGGATCCGGGGGGGGGCCCTAGTTGAACGCTGAGGCTTGCTGAGCTCACTGGGCACCTACGGAGTTCACTAACGCGGCTGGCCCTACTTGCCACGTGTTAAGAGTCACGCCTGGAGCGCACTGGCGCCGCCTGGACAGTCGCGCACATACGGGGCAATCGCTAGAGGTGGCACAGAGGGGTGCTGCCCCATTGCTTGGCCGGTGGATAGCTCTTGACTGCTGCGATGGGGAAAACTGACGCCAAACAACCTAAGCTGACATTTGACGGTAAAAGACCTCCGAAGAACGCGATAATGGAGCCGGATGCTGGCACGTCGACGTCGCAGGGTGCTGCCCCAGACATAGACTTCGGGGCCCTGATCATGGAGGTGAGGACCAGCCTTAAGAGCATAGATGCTAAACTCGACACCATGACGGCGCAACTCGAAACAGTGAAGGCTAAGGTGGACACCCACGAGCAGCGGCTGGACTGTCTCGAAAATGGGCAAACTGAGTGTTGCGAATTCCAGCAACAGGCTAAGCGGCACATCACGACGCTGGAGCGCGAACTCGACACTCTGCGCGCCAAGTCGGATGATTTGGAAGCGCGCTCCAGAAGATCCAACATCCGCATTACGGGCGTTCCAGAGACTACAAACACGGGAAAGATGGAATCGTTTGTGTCGAACCTCCTGCATGAACTGTTCGACCCGGACTTGTCCCCGGTGTTCACGGTGGAGAGGGCACACAGATCACTGGGGAAGAAGCCCCCGGTGGGGGCCCCACCGCGTCCGATCCTGGCTAAACTACTTAACTACCAAGACAGGGACATCATTCTCAAACTGGCGAGAGAGAAGGGCAAGATCACACATCAGGGTAATCACATATCCTTCTACCCAGATTTCACCCCTCTGGTGCAAGCAGCCCGGAAGGAATTTTTACCAGCGAAGAAAGTTCTATTACAAGCCGGTGTGCCTTACTCTCTCTTATACCCGGCCAAGCTGAAGGTACTCCACGACAACACCTCACACTTCTTCAC
The DNA here is from genome assembly GCF_964204655.1 of Triturus cristatus. NCBI lineage: Eukaryota > Metazoa > Chordata > Amphibia > Caudata > Salamandridae > Triturus > Triturus cristatus. The sequence goes on along the minus strand of NC_140584.1, from coordinate 482,539,665 downwards.
TGACGCCAAATCAGCCCTCAAATTTGCTAAACACATTTGTGCTGGGGTCAGGAGGAAATCGCCCAGGCTCGAGGAAGCTGCGGAACACCTGAGTGACAACGACTGAGGTCTCTGACATGCTCACCCTGCCAGGCTGCAAATTTACTCTTTGCGACACAGTTGAAAGCTGGATTGAACTCTCGCACAGGTTTGCTCCTCCCGAACTGACTTATTGGGGGCGGGTGGATGCGACACCATTGTACACCGCCTTGTGCTGCTGTCTCCGCTCTCCCACTGGGACACAGGCTGGCTGCGGACCTTGAGGATTACGGGGTGGGGGCACTGCCAGAACCCAGGACCGCTAAAGTTTGATGGTAGCCACCCCGAGTATACGGGGGTGTTAGCCGAGCGCACCACGCCTCATGGGGTGCCTCCCTTTGTTGTTGATGTTGGGGTATTTCACCGCATTGAGTACATGTTACTGGGATATGTCACGACCTGATTGGGGGGTTGCTGAGGGTAGGGGGTGGAGGGGGGGTTTTATTATGTTGCGAGTTTTGGTTCGTATTGGGTGCATTGTACTACTACACATGCCTATATTTCAGTGCGCTAGGTCTACAGGTGTGGGGTCCAGGTGCCAGGGTGGCTTCCGGGGGCGGGGTTGGGTGATGGGGGTCCGGGACTGTCAAATACTTTAATGGGAGGAATCAAAATCTGGACTTGGAACATTAGAGGCCTTGGGGACTTCAAGAAAGCCCGCTTGCTGCATGGCATGTTGTCAAGACACAATGTAGATATTTGCTTCCTACAAGAAACACATCTGAATGTCACCCCCTCAGCTAGATTGAAGAATTCCAGATGGGCGCACGTTTACTCTTCCATTTACTCAAATTATGCGAGGGGCGTAGCTATACTCATTCGCAGAGGGTTGGATTGGCGGGAGTACTCTCAGGTGAGGGATGCGGAGGGTAGATATGTCCTGCTCCATGGGGCTTTACAGGGGCGACCCATTGTCCTAGCTGCAATCTATGGCCCGAATGTGGACGATCCTGACTTTTTTAGAAATGTTTGGGCGAAAATCGTATTGCTGGATTGTCAGGCGGTCGTGTTGGGGGGAGATTTCAACGTTGTGTTAAACGATGACGCGGATCGCACAGGTGTGAGTAGACCGCAGCACACTAGAGCGCGCCAAGCGATCTTTGATATCATGAGGGAGGGTCTACTTTCAGATGTGTGGCGAGTTAGAAATCCGTGTGCCAAAGTAGGCACCTGCTACACCTCTCATAAGGCTGCTTGGTCGCGACTCGATTTCTGGTTGGTGTCTCCTGAAGTTGCGACATGGGTGTCAAATGTTGATATTATGGCTAGATCATTATCAGACCATGCTCCGTGTATGTTGGTATTGCATCCCCCCGACGCTGTACATAGGGCGTTCCAATGGCGCCTTCCCCCACACGCACTCACAGACCCTGTGTTTGTAGAGGAGATAAGAGAGGATATCACTAATTATTTTACTGAGAATGCTGGGTCAGCCACTTCTGAAGCCATTGTGTGGGATGCATTTAAAGCTGTTATAAGGGGTCAATGTATTGCACGTAAAGCAGGGGTCCTACGCACCATAAGAAACACGCTAGCTAAACTTGAGGGGGAACTCAAAGACCTGGATGTTGCTTTTAGCTCCGACCCAGCGTTGGCGACTGCTGGCGCTCTGAAAACTAAGCTGTTGGCATTTAATGAGGAGGCGGAGCGAGAGGTGCGGTTTCTAGGGCGGCAGGCAGAGGCGCGCAGATATGGGGAGGGAGATAGGCCTAGCAGGACTCTTGCCAGACTGATTGCCCCTCGCACACAGTCGAACTACATACACACTATCTATGATAACACTGGACGTCTGGTGGTAGGTCAAGAGGCGGTGTTAGGCGCCTTCGCAGACTTCTATGCTGCTCTGTACACCTCGAGACAGCCCACGACACCGGCGTCACTACGGGATTTCCTTGACTCCATAGCACTTGTGTGGTTCAATAACAATCACAGACAATACATGGACCTCACCGTTACAGTGCAAGATATCGCCCAGGTGATTAAAAGCATGCCGGCCAATAAAGCTCCTGGCCCAGATGGCCTGACCACCTCCTTTTATAAAACCTACGTGGCTGAACTAGCGCCGAGACTACACTCTGTGTTTGTCGAGGCTCTCGAGTCACATTCCCTCCCAGACTCCATGCGTGAGGCTCTCATTGTCACGCTCCTCAAGCCAGACAAGGACGACCAACAGCTGGACTCTTATAGGCCCCTGTCCCTCATCAACGTAGATGCCAAAATATACGCAAAAGTTATTGCCGATAGATTGCAACCGATGTTGCCGATGATAGCGCTCCCAGATCAATCGGGATTCATCCCTGGCCGAGCAACATCACATAATCTCAGAACGATCTTTTCGGTCCTTCACTATTTACACCCGTCAGTGCAGGCAGCGGTGGTGTTTTTGGACGCCACCAAAGCCTTTGACTCCTTAGAATGGCCCTACCTCTTCTGTGTGCTGAGGCGGATGGGATTCAGCCAAAACTTCCTGACCCTTATTAAGCTCCTATACACGAAACCCAGAGCCCGAGTGAGCGTTAATGGTCTTGTCTCCAAGCCGTTCGATGTCTCGAGGGGTACTAGGCAGGGCTGCCCTCTCTCCCCGCTCCTCTTTGCGATTGCGATGGAGCCACTAGCGGCTCGAGTTCGGCAGCACCATACTGCCAGGGGCATCGGATTCAGTGCTAGAAGCTTACTGATCTCGCTGTACGCGGACGATGTCACCTTGTACGTCCTGAACCCTAAAGACAACCTGAGCCCGATACTTCGTGAATTTGTGAGGTTTGAGGGCTTGGCAGGGATATCCATTAATTGGTCGAAGTCAGTGGCCTTCCCCCTTACGGAGAGCACTGTTAGGCCTGCCCCTGACTACCCCCTCAGGTGGGAGACGGAAGCTGTCAAGTATTTGGGCATCTGGATCAGCCGAGATGTACAGGAGTTGTGGTCGCTGAATTTTGGCAGGGCGGTGGACTGGCTGGAAGGAAAGGTCGAAGTCTGGAATAAGCTACCGCTGTCCCTGGTCGCTAGAATTGCTCTGGCCAAGATGGTGGTCCTTCCCAAGTTCTTGTACCTGTTCGTCAACGTGCCACTACCTATGACAACGCACTTCCACACCCGGGTCCGCTCATTACTGCTGAAACTGGTGTGGGCCGGCGGCCAGGCCAGAGTCTCCTGGGACCTACTCACGCTTCCGCTCCGACAGGGTGGCCTGGGGGCCCCGGACTTGAAGCTCTACTCACTCTGTGCACAAGCTCAGTTCTTACATTTCTGGGCCTACCCAACCCCCTACCAGCCGCATGTGGCGGTGGAACTGGCAGTAGTCGCCCCCTTGCCATTACGAGTGGCACTATATGGAGAGGTTACGTGCCCGTCGCGTGATGTAGACACAGTGGAAATGGTCCGCTGGTCCTGGCGCGAACTTCGGAAACGAGCAGGTCTCTCCCTGCTTTATGCGCCGGCGGTTCCTCTGAGGGGCAACCCGATGCTGCCTTGTTTGACGGCAAGAGGGGACGTCCTCACTATCCGTGGGAGTCGACTTCTCACCTTCGCTGACCTATATCCAGATGGCTCATTTTTCGAGATGCCTGCGGATGGGGATGCCCAGCCTTGCACGTTTGCTGACACATTACTATATCATTCCCTTAGGGAATCTTGCAAGAAGATAGGACCGTGCTTTCCAGAAGAGCCTTGCGCACTGGAAGCCCTGCAAAACTTGCTCTCACGGCCCTCCCCTAAAAAACTGGTGTCCAGATTATACAACTGCATGCAGGAACAAGCCCCGGTGACAGTAGCCGCGGCCGAGGCCGCTTGGGCTGAGGACCTGGGGGACCAGTTGCCGGATGACGCATGGGAGTATTGCTGCGCTCAACTCACAGCTCTATCACCGAGTTACCGACTGCGGCTTATCCACTTCAAATTCCTACACAGATACTACCGCACTCCGACGCTACTACGCCGCATGGGTATACGTGAGGACGCCTCTTGCTGGAAATGTGGGGGTGACGATGCCACCTTTCTTCATGTGGCTTGGAGCTGCCCCAAGCTGGGGGCATACTGGTCAGGGATCTTCAATGCCATCAATCAAATCACGGGGAGGAGGGACTCACCGTCTCCACTGCTGGGATTACTGGGGTATGTTAAGCACACTGTGCCCTGCGACAGGAAACTACATGCATTACTCCTGTTATACGCCAAACGACAGATCGCTATACACTGGGGCAGGCCGGCCCTCCCCATGCTTGAGAGCTGGATCAGAGATGTGACTTACGGCCACACTCAACTGACACACTATTGGGAGACCATGCCCACCGCTTCCAGGCCCACTGACATATGGGGCCCGTTTGTACAGTGGACTACAGAACGCACGGCCCCTGACTCCGCCGGTACCTCACGTGCTACTAGTATTTCAGACGACATGGGCTAAAGGTGCGCGCTGCGTAGGTTAACGATAGAGGTCCCGCTGCCCCCGCGCTTACACTGACAGGAACTGCCCAGACGTAAGCTTTGCGTTTACTGCCTCCACTGACCCGAATAGAGTCCCCTGCCCCCCCCCCCTCCCGCCCTACTGGGCCGACTGTGGATAATTCATTGCCCCTCCCCCCCTCCCCCCCACCCCGCCCGTCCGTCGCTAATTCGTACACAGCCAGGATACCTTTCCGAGCCCGCCCTGAACATGGCTGGCCCTCTATTGGGGAGACCAGTGGCGGACCCGCGCGACCCCTTGGTGAACTGAAATGTGGTACGAACGCTGTTTCCAAGTACTTGCACCTATGTTTGACGTTTTTGGTTTGGCTTGTTGGGGGGTCCTGTTGGGAGAAACATGGTGCTGTCTGACACGTCCTTTTTATAGGCGGCTGTAGCGGGTGGTTGACTGCTGCTTATTCGGAGGCGGCTTCATTGACTTTCGCTATCTTTCAATTGTCAGCAGCACTGAGACAAAAGTAAGACCGTTTACTCGCTAGAGATGTACAGTACACACTGCAGATTTTATTGTATCTTAAGTTTACCTCTGAATGATCCACCGGCCGGATGAGGGCCTTAAAGATATTTACATGTAATCTTTGTATAATCTACCAGATAGCGGCCTGCCTCCGGGTTGTTGGCGTGACGCAGTGTACAACATCTGTTTCATTTGATCATAATAAATGTCTTACAACCAAAAAAAAAAAAAAAAAAAAAAAAAAAAAAGAAACACTTCACGCCCCCCACTCCAACATCTATGTGTGTAAGGTAAATCCCAAGATGTCTTGATGTATTCTTTACCCAACCTTTCATATTTGCCTGCTGGTATATGTTTTAGGCAATACTGAAAATGGAAAGTTGTAACAGGCAGAGTAATTTTACCATGTATGATCCACTCAGTAGCTGGTTTTTCTGCCACCGTGAATGGTAATTTCTCCAGTTTTTCAATGATCTGCACTGTATAGTCTGCTCCCCTTTGTGCCAGTTTGATCTGTTTATCAGTGAGATTGAATTCTGAAAACAGTGACGTAGTGTTGATTAAATTCCAAGGCACATAGCCTGAACGCAAGTTTTGGAGCGTCCAGCCTAATAGCATTATAGAACGTAATTGAGACTGACCATGTTGCAACATGACCAAGTCTTGTTCCATGAGGCCTATGGAAGAAGACACAATGCTGTCCAATGAATATATACTGGACGACAGAGTCGTTAACCCATTGTCTACTACAGAGAGTGATTTCTCTAAATTAATACGATCAATTTCTCGTATTCGTTCTGCAGTCTCTGCTTGGGTAATCTTCCATATTTCATTATAAGCAGCGTAGATACCGGCATTTATGAAACGTTTTTGACACGGTTTTCTTGGTCCTAGCAATAATTCCCTAAGGTCTGCGCATTTTTTAAGTAAAGATAAGTGTTATTTTATATCCTGCAGTGTAGTATTCTGTAGCCAATTAGGGCAGAGTTTCCCTACACTGTGGGCCCGATTCACAGAATTAACTTAAGACAAAATCCTAAACTTACTACTTTTGGTATTCACAGAATGCACTTACTACTTTTGGTATTCACAGAATGGATTTACGACTACTAACTTTACGTCCGCTTCTGGCCCGGAGGTGGGGATACCGGACAGTGGCGGAGATTTAGCCATGGACAAAATCTCCACCTCTGGGCCGAAAGCTCCGCCTCCGGCCCGGAAGCCCCACCTCCGGGCCAGAAGCTCCGCCTCCGGGCCAGAAGCTCCACCTCCGGGCCAGAAGCTCCGCCTCCGGGCCGGAATTTCCAGCCCGAGTGCAGACATAAAGTTAGTAGTCGTAAATCCATTCTGTGAATACCAAAAGTAGTAAGCGCATTCTGTGAATACCAAAAGCAGTAAGTGCATTCTGTGAATACCAAAATGGTAGTAAGTTTACGATTTTGTCTTAAGTTAGTTCTGTGAATCGGGCCCAGTATGTTGTTACTACCCCTGGATGCTGTTTTGGAACATAGCGTGCGTCTGGCCTATTGATAGTGAAACCCTTTGTTTTGTTCAGGAATCGATCTTGACAGTTGATTGTGTCTGTGGGCCAGAGCAACCATTTTTTCATTCTGGATCTGATCTGTTGTGATGCAAAATATTATGTACGTCGACCTCCCCCGTGTAGTGCTGTTGCTTGCAGGTATAGGTATGGTCAATGTGTTCATGTCTTTGATCTTAGCTAACCCAAGGCAAGACATTTGTTGGACTGTGTCATTCAAAAACATAATTTGCTCAGGGATGATACAGGCTCTAAACAAAGCTTCTACCCCCTACACTTGCCAATCTTGTATCCTAGACAGATTTTGTCTCAATGTTGTCTTTCCAAAAGTCGAAACCCTGTCAAGACAGTTGGGCAATAAAGGCTGCAGAATGAATCTGTTTCGTATTGGTTAACATATTTTTCGTTCCTGTTTTATTTACATTCTTAAAACAAAATGTTACTGGATTTGATAAGTTGAACCCTGAAAAATATGGAAATTTCATTGCAAAAGTTTTTGAGCTACCCCTCGGAGATGTAGGACAATGTTCCCATTGGTTATACATAAATACATTTCTAGGTGATGCAGTTTTATGCAAGAAATGATGACCATAGTGGTTACAACAATACATTTGTTCATAGTCTGATGAACCCTCTAAATATTCATGATGTGTGAATACTGCATGCGTGTAACAAGAGGGAGAGACAGGACTAATTAGCTAGTCCGAGTCCCCGAGGGTTTATATGTGATTAAACAAAGAGGACTAGCTTAAGTTGACCAAAGTGTTACAGTACTCAAATTAGTTTTGTCACGGGCAACTTGTTGGTGTATTCATGAAGCCCTCACCCACCAACCTAGTTGGTGGCATGCTTCATCATCTGGCCCACCCAGTGACACCTAGCATGTCCCGGGTGTGCTACGACGCCACATATAGAAAAACGCCTTAGTGAGTGTATCACATAGTCTGTACCACAACACTAAGTCTGTTTTATTTCACCACACCTTTTTTTTTTAAAAACGGTCCTGAGGAAAGCCAGAACACTCTAAGGCACTGGCTGAAACATGTCGACCATCTGAAGGACGCAGGGGGCAGTAACTCGCCACCCTCACGCGTCCTGTAGCCTTACTTTTAACCGCTGGTGACGGCCCAGTTATTAAAATGTAATTTACCCTCGGGTACTGGGACCACCACCAAGCCGTTTTAAATCACAACTCACCCAACCTCACTGCACTCTCAGCAATATACCAGCTCCGCTGTAATCAGGCGTCGTAGCACACCCGGGACATACTAGGTGTCACTGGGTGGGCCCGATGATGAAGCATGGCTCCAACTAGGTTGGTGGGTGAGGGCTTCATGAATACACCAACAAGGTGCCCGTGACGGAACTAATTTGAGTACTGTAACACTTTGGTCAACTTAAGCTAGTCCTCTTTGTGTGAATACTGCAGACATCTCTAGATCATACATCATGTTATTAACAGTCTCGAAGTCCCAATCATCAGTAAAGGTACTATAGGCAAAAAAGTCGCTTAATGAAATTTTAAATAAGTGTGGAATCCTCAAATGTTCCGGTGGGCCAAAAATGTCATATTCAGTTCTGTCCCAAACTATACCATCAGGTATAGGAATGGCTGTGATGTTCACTGCTGACAAGTCTCTTGCTTCACGTTGGGATGATTTGTGTGGCTGGAGAAGTAAGTTCACTCTTTTACTTGCTCTGTCCATTTGAATATATCTTCCATTTATCAGCATACCCAGAGTTATTAACCGAGCTAACCAAAGTAGAAAGAAGAATATTCCCAAAACAATTCATAGTTCAATCCATGGTGAAACCAGATAAGTCTTTTTCAGGAGATGAAAAAAGTCTGCTGCTTGTTCTTTGAAAGTTCATTGTGCTGGCGTCATTTCAGGTTCGCTGGGATCCTCAGAAAATGTATCAAAGTTCATGAAATAGCCAGAGGCAGTTTTGTCAACAGTTAGAATTGCATCAGGATTCATTGAAATCGGTGGAACCAGTTGATCACTTGTTACTTCGTTGTAGACATGTGTATCAGGATGAACTGTCATTTGGGTCTCAAGAGGGACGAGTTCCATAGCTTTGCTGCTTATTCCTTTATTTCTCACTGTAGAATCTTCAAAGGTGATGAGTCTCTCAGTTTGAACCTATTAGATTGTAGCCAGCGGAGTGCATCTGCTACATTGTCTGAGTCCACTTGGCCTACTGCTTAGTATCGGCCACATGTGTGGTTTGAGCACATCGATGGACACAAATCTTTTCTCCTTCTTACCAGCAAGGGGCGGCAGTAGTACTGTTCTTGATACGTGGATTGCTAGGACAGGTACTGGTTGTCTGTAAGAAGACCCAAACTCCTTCTTGTCCACGATCTTTTCTCTGACTAGATCACCAAGCTTTGAGATCCAGACAGGCCTTTCTGAGACTGTTGTTTTCCCCCAGTGGTGGTTGGCTTCAGTAACACGTTGCTATGTTTCGATCTTAGTTCATTTAAGCCCTGTAAAACAGCCACCACTCTGCCTTTCATGTCAAGGTCCGGAATCAACATTCTAGTTCCAAATAGGACTTCATTTGGAGTGACACCCCCTGGAGAACTTCTTGGCAAATTGTTAAATGAGCGTTCGACCCCATAAAGATGTTTGATCCACCCATCACCCGAACCTAATACCCTAGCTGTTATGGACTTCTTTATGTCCCTCAGGATGAAATGTAGAAGAATACCGCAATGCTACGCCCAAACTGGCCATGGCTTCTTTGTAAGCTCGAGAGCTAAATGCAGGACCCTGGTCAGAATGTAGTGTGCCAGTTGGGTATGTGACGATAAAGACTCGCAAATCTTTTATAACAGTTCGAGCAGCAGCCGAGCCACATCCAAAGGAACCTTGATTTAGTGTTTGTGGGACTGCATTCGTCCATAGGGATGGCTGCATGTAGATAGTCTAATGCTGTCTAACAATGGTGTCTGTACTGGGCTGGCTACGTTGTATGCAGGTGCCTGGTGGCATTCTGTACCGCGATCTCTATTGCAGTCTATGCATTCATTGATAAAAAGTGTGAATCAGTGTATTCATTCCTGGCCACCTGTACATCTCTTTTAGTTTTAAAATTGTTGTAGAGATCCCCTGATGTGTCAGACCCTCTTCCAGATGTGCTTTGTAAATCAAAGCTGCTCTTCGTTCCATGTTTGGTATTACCCTGTCCCCCACACCAGGGATTCGAGCAAACGGAACTCTATTCGCATCAATTTTATATGAGTATTTGAGAGGAAACCTTTTAGGTAACGCTGCACCACTCCCTTTGCTTGAAGCATTGACAGCCAGTATTATTTTACTGTCTATTTTTGTTTTTGAACGAGTGATTGCAGCTAAGGAAGCCGTTTGTACAGCCCCTTTCGCGGCTTCATCAGCCAATGAATTCCCTTCAACGTGAACGCCATCACGTTTATGACTCAGCATGTGTATCACGTGAGTGTTTTGTTGTCCGTTTCGCAACTGAACTACCTGTTCCCAAAGCGTTTTATGCTTGATTGTGCCACCTTTTGCATCTTTGAAACCATTTTTCAGCCAATTTTGTAAATATTCATTGTATGATTGAACACAATAAAAAGAATCGTACACTATGAGTGTGGGGAATTCGCGATCCGTATTTTCAAGTGCCATTTTAAATGCTTGTAGTTCAGCTCGCTGAGCTGTACAATCTCCTAGAGATTGTGTTTTTGTGACCATTGGTCTGAATTTGCCATCGAGCATTCGACCTTTAACGATCGCGCATGCTGCACTATAAGCTTGTTTACCCTCCGTAGCGGATTGTGCAGATCCGTCAGTATAAATTATAAATTTGTACTGGTCAAGAGGGAGAACTTCAGTAGGCAGAGAAATTTCATGTTCGTATTGCAGGAATGCTTGTGTTTTCAAATAAGGATCAAAAACATATTCAACATCAGTTGCAGCAAGAGAATTAACCCATTGTATCCATCTTGGATGTAAAGCTTTTGCATTCGGAACGCTCGCTTTTGTAACTGCCTTGAAGGCTGGTACAGGGGTTACGACCATAATGCGTTTCCCCTGTGCTAGGGCTCTTTCTTTTGCTACAGCGGTTTGAACTGCTGTCAGAATTTTTTCTGTTGATGTAAATTTTATTTCTGGTTGCGTATACCAATGTGATTAGTTTGCAATTGGTACTTTTTCATCTTCGTTAAAAGTTAAGTAGGTGAATCTGCATTGACCTCGAAAGATTCGGATCACTAAGTTGCGTATGTTTGCGCGTGTTTGTAAGTGTTTTGTTGCTAACATGTCAGCTTGAAGTGAACGCAGGATATCTGTGTGTTCCCGTGTCCAATGTGTGATCTTAAAATCAGGTTTGATTAATTCGTAGAGAGGTTTAACCCTTTCTGCGTAGTTTAGAATGTATGTTCTCCAAAATTTAGGAAACCTAGAATCGATTTTAAGTTTTTCATTGTTTTTGGAGGTTGGAACAGTGCACAGTTCTCTAAAAAGTTGGCTGCCAGGCTTTTGCCTTCACTTGATAGTTCAAGGGGTGCCGTTCGGAGGCAGGTGTTTGTTCACGAACCTTGGAACCTTGGTGGCTGCACGGCGGAGTCCTTTGGAGCTGAACGCGGGTTCCTGACTGTTGTGGGAGCACTTGTGAACGGAGCCGGGACTGCGAGTACCAGCGGCCCCTCTGTTGACACACATTGGCCGCAGCTGTTGACTCTTCCCGGCCCCTCCCTCCATCTCTACAGCCCTACATAACGCCTCACGGCCCCCGCTTCGCGGCAGCCGTTCGGAGGCAGGTGTTTGTTCACGAACCTTGGAACCTTGGTGGCTGCACGGCGGAGTCCTTTGGAGCTGAACGCGGGTTCCTGACTGTTGTGGGAGCACTTGTGAACGGAGCCGGGACTGCGAGTACCAGCGGCCCCTCTGTTGACACACATTGGCCGCAGCTGTTGACTCTTCCCGGCCCCTCCCTCCATCTCTACAGCCCTACATAACGCCTCACGGCCCCCGCTTCGCGGGCGCCGTTCGGAGGCAGGTGTTTGTTCACGAACCTTGGAACCTTGGTGGCTGCACGGCGGAGTCCTTTGGAGCTGAACGCGGGTTCCTGACTGTTGTAGGAGCACTTGTGAACGGAGCCGGGAGTGCGAGTACCAGCGGCCCCTCTGTTGACACACATTGGCCGCAGCTGTTGACTCTTCCCGGCCCCTCCCTCCATCTCTACAGCCCTACATAACGCCTCACGGCCCCCGCTTCGCGGGCGCCGTTCGGAGGCAGGTGTTTGTTCACGAACCTTGGAACCTTGGTGGCTGCACGGCGGAGTCCTTTGGAGCTGAACGCGGGTTCCTGACTGTTGTGGGAGCACTTGTGAACGGAGCCGGGACTGCGAGTACCAGCGGCCCCTCTGTTGACACACATTGGCCGCAGCTGTTGACTCTTCCTGGCCCCTCCCTCCATCTCTACAGCCCTACATAACGCCTCACAGCCCCCGCTTCGCGGGAGCCGTTCGGAGGCAGGTGTTTGTTCACGAACCTTGGAACCTTGGTGGCTGCACGGCGGAGTCCTTTGGAGCTGAATGCGGGTTCCTGACTGTTGTGGGAGCACTTGTGAACGGAGCCGGGACTGCGAGTACCAGCGGCCCCTCTGTTGACACACTTTGGCCGCAGCTGTTGACTCTTCCCGGCCCCTCCCTCCATCTCTACAGCCCTACATAACGCCTCACGGCCCCCGCTTCGCGGGTGCCGTTTGGAGGCAGGTGTTTGTTCACGAACCTTGGAACCTTGGTGGCTGCACGGCGGAGTCCTTTGGAGCTGAACGCGGGTTCCTGACTGTTGTGGGAGCACTTGTGAACGGAGCCGGGACTGCGAGTACCAGCGGCCCCTCTGTTGACACACATTGGCCGCAGCTGTTGACTCTTCCCGGCCCCTCCCTCCATCTCTACAGCCCTACATAACGCCTCACGGCCCCCGCTTCGCGGGGGCCGTTCGGAGGCAGGTGTTTGTTCACGAACCTTGGAACCTTGGTGGCTGCACGGCGGAGTCCTTTGGAGCTGAACGCGGGTTCCTGACTGTTGTGGGAGCACTTGTGAACGGAGCCGGGACTGCGAGTACCAGCGGCCCCTCTGTTGACACACATTGGCCGCAGCTGTTGACTCTTCCCGGCCCCTCCCTCCTTTTCCCCACTATAACTAACATCACAGTCACGCGTACGCGGGACGCGTCCGGGGCGTGTCCCGGGCGAAGCCCGGGCCAAGGGCGGGCCCGTTTAAGCCCATTCAAGCACGGTCAAGACGGACCGGGCCTCCCCTCTGTCATCCCATATACCCCTTGCCGTATTGAGTATTAAGGAGGATTGTAAGTACTGTTTTTCCTGCTGCTTGACTAACGTAATATGGCTGCAGCATCAACCAGAAGCAGGACTGCATTAACAGGAACTCTGGACAACTTCATCACAAGAGCTAATTCCGTAATTGACCAGGGGATAATACTGATGGAAAGAAGAGTCTCCCAAGATTTAGCTCTCGCAAAGAGATCCTCTATGGGTCACATCGCTAATGCTCGAACTCCGGATGCACCTAGGAGAGAAATGCTAGACAATGGCCCCTCATGTAGTGATAATGTACCGTGTAGCATAGATTTACCGCACTCTCTTCCATCTGAGCAAGCTTTAGATTCTACTCTAGCTTTAACAATATTGAGCTCACCTGAGAGATTAAGTCTCCCCCAGCTGCGAGGAAGACGGGAGGGAGCGATGCCAAAAAGAAAAACGAATACGGCCCGAGGGCGGGGGGCAAAAAAGCTAAAAAAGCTAAACTTGTCAAAGGTCATACGGGTAGTCAAATGACATATAATTCAACCACAACAGCTTCATCTGTTGCTGCTTTAGTCCATGCTCCACCCACACCCTCAGAAATTGGGCTACCAACTTCCATCAGCAGTGATACCCCACTAGAGGCACATGACATCCCAGTAGAGACATCTACCACTGTAAGTGCTCTTTTGAGTGCCATTATTAAGCCCCTGGAATTGAGATTGTCTCGCATCGAGCAACAGCTTTTGCGAATGGAACAGGTTGCGCTGGATACACAGAGCAAGTTAAAGGCAGATACACCTAATCCATGTCCTGCTCCAGCAGAAAATGGGTGTTCTCTGCCTGACCTAGCTTCAACTAATAACACCACGCCTGTTCCTCCAATAATACCAACAGCAACAAGTCCAACTATTTTGCAGAGGGGGGATGCCAATATAGATAAAGGGAAGGGTGGCCAGATGGGTCCCCTCCCCAAAGAACGTATTATAGATTTGCCACCTGAATGTAGCCCTTATGTGGCAATCTTGGTAGGAGTCCCTGAGCTTCCAGATTCAACCATAGAACCATACCCTTCTCTTAAAAATAAAGTAATGGATTGGCTTAATAAAAATCGACCACTTCCCCCCCGTATTACTAGTGAAATCCTTATGGCACGGAGTGTATCGTGGGTGGGTCATGGTCCTAAAACGAGCAGGGGTGATTGTATCTTAGTAAATTTTAAAGATCCCCGAACTGCTGAATATATCTGCAATTGGAAGTATCAGGACCAGGGAGCATTGATCCAAACCTATCCGTTGTCCCATTTTTACCCATCGACTCGTTGGAACGCAATGGAGAATGGTTGGACATTAGTACAATATAGAGGAGGAGCTAGGTCACCAAGGGCCCCATATGATCATCCGCCACCACCTCCCAAAATACCGATGCAAAACAGATATAGCTGTTTGGACCAAGTGGACTGACTTGGTCGGGTAATGGGTGATGTCCAAAAACAGAACAATAGTCACATTTGGGCTGTCGGTGAGGCTGAGTGCCCGACAAGAATAGATGGGACATTAATTACTGTCACAGAGAAACATACCCCCACCGCCAAACTCCCACCGGAATTCCAAGAGGTTACATCTGATACAAGGCACATAGGAGCCCAAGAGGACATAGGGCAGCACCTCTGTGAAAGCACCGTTACAAACAGGAGTGATTGTAATTCCAGGGCAACTATGAATACTGAATCCCTGGTAATCGCCTCCTGGAATGTTGCGGGGCTACATAGTAAAATAGTGAGCGATGACTGGGGCACGTTTATCGATGGAATGGACATATGTCTATTCCAGGAGACATGGGCGAGAATAGAGGAAAGGAGAATGGGTTTTGCGGGTTTTCATATACCTGCACGATGGGGAGGCAAGGGACGACCATCTGGGGGCCTTACCATATGGGTGGCAACTCATCTGGGTTGTACAGCTGAGTCTGTCTGTACCCACTCGGACGACATACAGTGTGTAATCCTGAAATGGCCTAATAGCTTTAAGCTGGCTGCTGTGAATGTCTACTCGAGACCTGTCAGTCTAGCTAGTGAGTCTACTACGGTTGACGATCTATCAAATTTTCTGTATTCCATCCCAACGGATGTGTTTCTATTAGTGGCAGGAGACTTTAATTGCCACTATGAACCCTTACCGGGGATGGATCATGGTGCACTCGCAACTGAGGATGACTACTGGTCTATTCCGCAAATTCAATCTCCACATACTAGGTCGTGGTCCCCTTTAGCGGTCCAAATAACGGCCCTTACACTAAGTCACTCAATTAGGGCCTGTAATGGACGCACCTTATCAGATACACCCTCTAGGTGCACATACAACAAAAAGGGTCACGAATCACGTTTAGACTACATCATGGTTCGGACACAGTCGTGGTCAATGGTTATCGACCTTGAGGTCATTGCAAGGGATGACAGCGATCACAATCTGTTGAGGCTGGAGCTGGTTTCGCCGGTTACACAGCCAAAGGAACAAGGACCTAGAGATGTGCGAGTAGATAGGCTAGTCCTAACAAATGATCAGCGCAGGGTCAGGTGGGACAAGGTGGAGGCGTCCTCTGTGGACCTGGCAAGATTGTATAACCTAATCTTGCCGTGTTTTATTGAACTAGATGTTCTGACATCCCAACAACCTCCTCCTGATTTTAATATCAAATTGCAGGCCCTGCATACGAACCTTGTTAGTACCTTGTTTGATGTGTTTAACCCAGTAGTAACTAAGAGAAAGAATAGGATTCCTCTCTCCTCTTGGTTTAACGATGCTTGTCGCCTGGCAAAAAAAGAGTTGATTCGGGCTGTAAAACATGGCAATAATAGGATCCTTATTGCTGCCAAGAGAACACACTACAAAGCTATGCTAAAGCTGGCCAAGCAGGAATGGGACCATGCAAAATGGACCGATTTGTCCTGTGCTCTAGATCAGAAAGATGCCCGCAAATTTTGGTCTATAATCAACACAGGAAGCGGGGATCCCAAACCTGCAACTGAACCTAATATAGCGGCTAGCATTTGGGAAGACCACTTTAGAGCCCTGTACGCTATTGAAGTTGATATGGATATACACCCGGTCCTTCCAACAGTGAATGATCCCCACGACGTTATAGAGTTCTCGCTCGAGGAAGTTGTTAATGCCATATCGAAAATTCTATCCAGTAAGGCTCCAGGGCTAGACAAACTGCCGGGAGACCTCTTTAAACATCAAAAGGAGATCTGGGGACCATATTTATGTATTTTATTTAATGCAATCTTGAAAGGAATGAATGTACCCTGCACCTGGTTGGGGGCAGAAATCGTTCCTATTTTCAAGAAGGGCTCCCCTTTGTCACCAGTAAACTATAGGCCCATCAGCCTTATAGATGTCCCGCAAAAAAATTTTGCGCGGCTCATCCTTGAACGACTACAGGACTGGATGGAGGAGCACGCTATACTGAGCCAATACCAAGCGGGGTTTAGGAGGAACACCTCTACCATGGATCAAATCTTCCGCCTGTTATTACTATTCTGGAAAACAGCAAAGATTGAGGGTGGCAGCCTCTACATGGTATTCGTTGACCTCCGCTCCGCTTTTGATCTAGTACCCCGAGGAAAACTTTGGGCTGTGTTGGTCAGTCTGGGGGTGCCACCACCAATTCTGGCAATACTGATCAGGTTGCATGAGGGCAATTTTGCCCAGGTGCGTCATGGGAAGAATGGGGCTTTAACTTCTAAATTCCCCATTAGCAGGGGGGTGAGGCAGGGGTGCGTATTAGCACCTACCCTGTTTTGCCTATACGTTAATGGTGTGATTTCCCATCTCAATAGTGCCCTTAATAATGATGCCCCAATTTTGGCAGGTAGCAGGGTGCCAGCAATTATGTTCGCGGATGACACCCTGCTACTTTCTAAATCACCAATGGGAATCCGGCGTGTGCTTGACAGTTTTGAGGATTTTTGTAGAGGTCGTGGCCTGGAAATCAATGTGAACAAAACAAAGTATATGGTTTTTAATCCCTCACCTTCCACACGGCCGAACCCAAAATTAGATTCATCAAACTTGGAAAGGGTAAAAACCTTTGATTATCTAGGAGTAACTCTAAGTGAAAACCTTTCATGGGCTCCACAAATCGCCAAAGCACAGCTGAAATTAGCCCAGTATGCAGGGGGTATACTTAGGTTTTCCAACACATCTACATATAAACCTATTAAACCCCCTCTTGAAGTATACAAGAGTCAGGCCAGGGCAGCAATCTTATATGGAGCAGAACTCTGGGGGCATTCAACAGGCTTGGAACTCCTTAACATTGAAAATAAGTTCATCAGACAGCTACTATCACTTCCACAAAGTACCCCGTTGCATCCTTTAAGGATGGATCTGGATCTGAGGCCGATGGATGATGAACTAGCTCTGAAGCCCCTTAGGTACTGGCACAGGTTGTGGACTACGCCAGAACTATTGCATTATAGACTAGAGCTGAAGGAAATTCTGGCTAGCAATAGTGTACAAAAAATCCCTTGGTTTATGTTTATAAAATCTCAGTGTATCAAACTTGGGCTAGGTGACATGTGGTACGAACCGGAAACAAGCTGCAAGGGGATCCCACGGAAGATGCTTACTAAGATCTACGTGGCTGAGCAACTAAACAGAGTACTGACTGCTCCTAAGAATGGACTTTTAACTAAATCCTTTTTAACTGTTAAAGTTTTTTTTATCAATTTGAGAATTTTATGGATATTATCTATCCTATAGCATCAAGGAAACTATATCTCCAATGGAGATACGGCACTCTACCCCTGAGAGCTTTCACCCGCAGTTGGGCGCCAACCTCGAGGCCTGCCCTGGCTGCAGTTGTGATAAAGAGGATGAGCTCCATGTATTATTTTTTTGCCCTGCATATTCAAAAGCTAGGAAGCATTGGATAGTGCCTATTTGTAAAAATATGGGTTTTCGGCAATGTAGCCATGCTTTTAGAATTCTTAAAACAGACACAACTGAATATATAGTTTTCGCAGTCTCTAAATTTCTTTTAGCAATGTGGAACAGAAGAAGGGGACTGACTATCACTTAATGTATTGTTACGACTCATTTTATCTGTGTCAGGTCTGTCTGTGTATATATCTATTTTATTCTTTTTTGTACTTTTTAAGGCTATTTGCCGAAATCAAGATATCTTGATGATGATAGTTCATATCCTAGGAAAAGGACGTTGAGATGAGCAATTCTCAATTTTTTTAAATTGAATTTATAACCTTCAGAGGTGAAGCCCAGTATAATGTTTTTCACCCTGTTCAAGTGCCTGTTTAGGTCATCATATCTCAGATAGATATCATCGACATATGACAATGCCTTGTCATCATAAATTTGTAGTAACTCTGTTACCCTTGCTGAGAATAACCCTGGACTATTCTTGAATCCCTGAGGAAGACGACAGAATTGACGCTGAGTCCCCATTATTGAGAAAGCTGTCAAATACCTACTTTCAGGTGCAATGTTTTGTCAAAAGAAACTGTTAGAAATATCTCATGTGGTTTTATATTTTTTCCGCACAATTTTATTCATTAATGCTGTACTATGTACATTTTGCACTGCAAATGTTTTACAACAAGAATTTAAGTGTCTGTAATCCAAAACTAGACGATATGTATTGTCAGGTTTGGAAACAGGAAACAAAGGATTGTTCATTGATGAGGTGCATGTTTCAATCACCCCTTGGTATTCAAGTTGTTTTTTAGCTTCTTGCTTAATTGGATACTGCCTTTGTGCAGTTAGTTGATTTTTTAACTGGATCTTATGGTGAAGTGGGTGCTCATCCCATCCTACATGATTTGTGTGTAATGCTGGGGCTTGGGCCACTGCCCATTTCCTGGCATAAGCATATTTTAAATGTACTGGAACATGGTTAGAGATGGCTGGCATAATGATGTCTTCGCCATGTGGGCACTCTCTGACAAATTCTGGTGGCCAGTCCCGTTCTGCTAGAAGTATGTTATAACCCCTTGAAAGATGCTCCCAAAAGAGTGCTTTCACTTTTCTTGGTATGTCTCCCTCCATCCGGAGTGTTATTTCATATAACCTATGTGAAGAGCTAACCCTGGTGTCTACAGTCTCAACTTGAATGTCCTCATTCAAGTCCACTGTCTCCATAAGTCCCTTCAGGTTCTGGCGAGCTATTGTTACTTCTGCTGGGCTGTCCAACATTGTCTGAGCCCATTCTCCGTTCTTGAGTTGTGTTCTCAGAATCCTCGGCATGTCTGATCTTCAGATCTGCTACTTTCTTCTTGGAGATTTGAGGTTTTGGTTTGTTTTTCTGAACGTGTTGATCGTCTTTGGACTTCATTCGTTCTTCTTTGTGATCTGACCGTCCTCTTCTGTCAGATGTCTGTGACGATATCTGAAAGGTACGAGAAGAACGTGTATCAGTATCTTGATACCTGTCAGGTTTTCTCAAATTATCCCTATTCCTGAGGTGATACCTCCTTTCAGAGGGCTCCTTTTGAGGAGACATATCTCAGGATTGAGAATCTTTCTCTTTTAAATGTTGTTTATTATTTTACCACTTCTTTTTAGAAGTGGTAGGATTGTTTTTAGTAAAAGCCTTTTCAGGACTTTCAGACAGTTGTGGTTTAACTGTGTAATTCTATTACATTTTGTATCTGATTAAGTAATTCTACATCTGACATTGCTTCAATGTCCGGATGAGGTGTGTAGCCGGCTACAATTGGCCATGTTGCTCCTGGTCTACCTAGTGGACCGAGCCTGGTAATGTGATTGTAATGTTTTAGGGCGCCTTTAAACCAAAGATCATGCTCCTGGTATGTGAGTGGAATTTCAATATCCTCGAAGGGAATATATTCCTCAGTTGGTTCATCTTCTTTGTAGAAGTGAAATGTTTTAGTTTCTGGATTTGATTCTGGGAATACTATCCATGAATAGAATACCTCTGTCTGGTGACATTCATGTGTCTCTATCACAAAAACTGCTTTACCACCTCTTGGTGTTAGGCCATGTTTTATAAGTTTTAGAGTGATGGCTGTACTTAAATTTGGAGTGATGAATTTCGCATTTTCATCGGTTTCATCAAAACCTGTAAAATGAAAAGCTGCTGTGATTTCATCGGGCACAGCTCCACCGGTTCCGGTGTTATTATCCTCGTTTGGGACATTGTTTAATGAAAATTGCAGAGCAAGTTTCAAGGGAACAAAGATAAGGTGCACAATATTTTGGAACACTGTATCCTTCAACGTTGAACAAGCCAAACAGCTAATACATAGGATTTTCGTCCTACTCAGCTATGGCGGATATTATCCCTACCCACTCCAGACGTCTTATGGAGTATTATGAGTAGGGGTCTCTGAGAAAAGCACGACTGAGTAACTTCAGTATCTAGCATTACATTAGTGCCTTACCAAACCGTTGGGCGCCATGTAGTGTAGTTCCTATATACCTGCGCAGTTTTGACATAGGACTGAGGTCAGTATGTCTCTATCGAGTACATTAAACTTAATTACTTGTGTGTGCCAGCTAACTCAGAGGTCACTAGAAACTTCTCGAATAAACAAGAAGGAATTAGTTTCTGACAACCGCATAAACATGACAACTTAGTTTCCCTTAGAATCGGAACAATCTCAGAATCATGGAAACAATAGATAACAGTTTCACTCAGTCAATCGTGCATGCTTCGTTTGTACAGAGTTACACAGAAATAGATAGACTGGCGTGTCAATAAAAAGTGTTTATTGAACAGTCTTATTTCTCGTGCAAGAGATATGAACTGCTACAATCGTAAGACAGAATGCGAAGTATATTATGTACAGCGTTAGCAGTAAGATAAAATAATACTGCAATAGCATGGTTTATAGCTATGACAGATATTCATAAAAATACATACATAAATAACACAGGCTAAAATGTTAATACTCATCTGATGCTTCTAGCTTGTTCTACCCCAGTGTACCTAACATAAGTGTAGTACGAGGTAAGAAGTAGGTGCTCTTTGTCTATAGTCTAGTTTAGCTATAGTTGCCAAGTTTTTCCAAAAGTTCCTCTAGTTCCTAGTCCTCTCCATACCTTAGAATGAGTGAGGTTGGAATTTCTTTCCGAGTCTCGATCTCTAACACCCCACAAGGGGAGTCAGAAACACTGGAGCTGGATTCTCTGCGAGGAGTGTGACAGCGTCTGGTCAGTGCGTTAGGTGAAGACTTGACTTCCTTCCGAACTTGCCGTGGCATGCCGCGTCATGAAAGTAGGCAGCCGAACCGTGGTTTGCCATGGTAAGTGAAGGTCTATTTATACCTTGAAGGTGTTTAGGAATGCCAGTATTGAAGTAAAAGTCGGGGAGAAGAACGTCATGAATGAACCCCTAAGGAATAGATGTTGATGCACAGCAAGGGGAAGTCCTAAAGGCTTAAGAGTCTGGTTTTCCAAGAACTCGTTGTGACGTAGATGAACAGATGTAGGTGGCCATGCCTGTATTTGGTTAGCATGGATAATGCCTAAATAAGGGTAGGATTTCTATGCCTAAATATGGGCAATGCGAATTGTGCCTATATAAGGACATGAATCGGGAAACCTTATTACGGTATCTAAATCGACACACAACAGGTTGAATAATTTGACAAATGACATCTTGAAACAGTTCTGCAGCTCACAACACTTAGTTTTTTGTATCGAAACAAATCAACATGAGTTGGAAAAGTAGTGATATACGTACAGTTTTCTGTCAGTTCAAGTTGATGGTAACCTTTGTTCAGATCAAGATGTGCAAAGACTTTGGCACCGTTCAGCTGTCTGATCATGTCAGCTGTGTGAGCACTGTCCTTTTTCGGCACAACCACTATGGGCGAAACCAATGGTGTAGGACCGGTAAAGTGCATAATGATATCATGATTTAGGAAATATCTAGTTCTTTCTCAATGGTCTCCTGTAGATGGAAAGCAATTCAGCTATGCCACCGAGCAACAAGGTGAATGTCCCCATTAATATGAAGCTGCACGTTCATCATTTTGAGTTTCTGAAGGCCATGAAACAACAATGGGAACTGACTCACAATTTCAGACTACGCACTGAGGGAGAAATTAATAGATATTAGTCCAGTGTCAGCAGCAGTAGTGAAACTGAGCAAACAAGCACTGGACAAAATATTTGCAAAACATGAATTGGTGCTTGCACTGTCGCCTTCATATGCTGCATGGTTACAAAGAATAATCCTTGACTTTGCAACTGTGCAAAAGCAGACCATGTCTATACCTTTGTAGTCGATGGAGTGAGGCGTGGCACAGGAGACAATTTGTTGAAGTTCTCTGCCGGCATGAAATGGATCGATGCACCACTATCTATGTTTGAATGTTATGGGACATTCATTCACCTTCTGTGTAATTTTAGGACACCGTCAAAGATTTGTGGCTTAGTTTGGCTTAGTGACCAGCCAACCCTACATGTGTTTGTCGCTCTTTAGTTGACAACGTCATCACACACCCATCTTCCTCACTGTTGCTTGATATGATGCTGACAAGCCTCTACAAGATGAATTTGAAGGTGATCACTTTCGTGTAGTTTCAACCTGTCGCAGTGGATGTTGCTGTTTAGCTTTGTGGGCGTGGCGAAAACGTTTCTGGAACTTTCAAGCATCCATATTCTCTTCTCTCTATGATGCAATCAGTTTCTCTTTCTCTTTGAAAACCATTATGAAAGGGTTTTCTTTCCCGCTTCCTTTGCATTTCTGCCCAATAGCAGGACATTTGCCTTCATTGGGAAATGAAAATCCACATTGGAAACACAATTTTTTTTTTTCTGAGGTGTCGATTTTAGGGCCTTTACCTCATGCTTGTGTTTGCTTTTCATGATTAATGCTGATTTATTCTGTGCTGTTCCAGCTTCCATATCAGCAGCTTGTTGATCTGCACTTATCTCTGCTCTTGCAGCCATTAGTACTTTCTCATAGCTAAATGTTTCTCTTAGCATGCGTTCTCCTGAAGGAATCTGAGAGACAATCATTGATAACTCTCAGACGCATGGTTTCTTCATCATTGAATTCATTGAACTTACAATGCTTCGAAAGTGCTTCAAGTCTCTCAACAAACTCATCCATTGTTTCACCACTTTGCTGTCATGCTTGATTGAAAATGTACCTCTCATGGTTGATATTTGGAATTGGGTTGAACTGTGCTTCCAATGCTTCCTTTTTTGACGGTACGAGATTTAATCAGTTTGTGATATATTTCTTTATTACTTCTTTCACTTCATCACCTCCAAGGTTCTTTAAGTATTTGATGATCTTTTTGTCATCTACTTCTTCTAGCGCATTAATGAAGTCATTGAATGTCTCAATCCAGGCAGTCCACCTGGCACAAATATTCAGCTTTTTGGCAGTGTCGAACAGAAGCAGCAGTTTCAGGAACTCGGCTGCATCATGTTTTGCACTCTTTTTTACTGTTGTTGAGAACGTTTGCTGTTCAGATGGAAGTTGCTGTTTACCCTGAACATCACTTTCAACAAGCATTGGCCATGTGCTTGCACTTGGGTCGTCATGCCCGCCCGATGTCGTAGGGCGTCTTCTTCCTCTTTTAAGGTGAGCAAACATTCTGTCTCTCTCACTTGGTATTTGTCACTTTTAACTGATTGTTGCTGCCTTTAGTGTATTCTTGTACCTGGTTGTCACTGCCTTTTAGCATTTGTTTCGTATCGATGATGGTTCTGTGTTTGTCTGTTGCACAGTATCTCTTCTTTTGACCTTACCAGTGGGTTTCTGGCAAGCTTTAGAAAGTGCTCCTCTGCAGGACCTTCAACATCCTTGAGGGCCGTATGTTGTCTTGAGCTGGGCTTCGATTCCACACACGCCAGCTTCGAACTGCCTCTCATCGAATTAAGCACATTTGGCACAGACAAGGAGTTTGCTGTAGCTCTGCAAACTTCCAGGGGGAACAGTCTTGTTTCTTCGGGGCACAGATTTCTCACTCGTCGCCAGATGTAGCGTCTTCCCCAGCTCTGGAGCATGCAAATGACCACACCACACACGAAGCTCTGTAAGATGCGTTTTTATTCCTCAGCATACAACCGCAATCTGTGCGCATTGCATCATAACTTTATTGAACACAACCAGACACATCCAAACCAATTCCATAATTCAGTTAAGGAGTCTGTATAGGACCAAAAGGGTCCAAATACACACAAGCTCAAAAACTACACTCATGGTTCCCCCTTGTTGTTCAAAGGGGAGGGAGCCCGTGTCTGGTGTCATTCCTGTCACCGCGGGATCATTTGACTGTGCAGCAAGATCACCTTTCAAGTGAGCTTTCACCACCATTATCTTGGGAAGTACAGAATGGGCAATCTGGGTAACACTTTATGGAAATCAACACATCCTCGCAGTTATCAGCTTCCTTTTGTGCTTGGTGTTCTCCCTCAAATTAGGGAGCACTTCTGATCACCTGGGCCCTATGGAGGATCCTGGGGCTTTGCCAAGGGTACTCGCCATGCTCCCTCTCATGCAGCACCAGAGTCAACCATAATTCGACAACATACACAGCATATAGGGTGGGCCAAAATCTCTGTTGGCAGCAGCAGTCGAACGATCTGAGTGCCACCTATAGCTTTTCATCTAAATACTCAGGGATTTGGGAGGAAGTAGCTGCCTTCACAGACCAGACACTATGTTGCCCCAAGAATTCAGCCAAACTATTCTTCTTTTCTCTAACCTACCCTCTAACCTACCCTCTCTGCCCTCCTCCTACCCCCTCCTCAAATCTGGCCCTCCACGGAAACATTTTCACCTACTTAGAGGAGGTGGTAAATATACGTATTAAACCCCCAGCAGTAGGGAATAACATGCGGAAAGCCACACAATAATTCTATTTGTGTGAAGTTATTCCACATTTCGAAGGATTTAACCCTTAATTGCACAGTATTGGTTTAATTATATCTGCTGAGTTTGCCTCCAGTGCATCTCTAATTGGGCCTTAAAGTGAACCTAATACTGAGCCCTCATTAGTCCATCGCCTCAAGTCAGCATTATACAAAGATCTGGAAAAATGTACCTTAGGTTATTCAAAGACCCTAAAATGAGCTTTGATGTTAACAAAACAAAGAACAAAGCCAGGGCTTTTATTAATAGAAGCGTCCTTTAAAAGCATGTGATTTCTTGTTAGGTCAACCTGTTATTCATTACCACTGGGGCACTAAGCTGACAAGTGAGTTCTAACAAAGCAAGTTGAAATATTAATCAATTGGAATTGAACATTCCAAGAAACCTTTGTTTGCCTAATTGTATTGAAAATGTTTACCGGCAAAGTGCAAATTGCGTTTTCTACATGTGAATTAATGCACAGTTGCCACTATTGATATTTAGTAATCCCTTCTATTTGTGACAAGGTTTTTTTATTGTATGCAGACTCGAGGTAATTGAGTCGCATTAACTCTTTCATCATACTTTACTGCTTCATATCTTTCCTTCTCTGCGTTGTGTTTAGAAATACCATTATTTCTGCCTTCGTGATTGTTGCAGAAGGTAATTGCCAATGGCCGTCAAAATACTTCACAGTTATAAAACGTGTTATTGAGATTTGCTATGTTTTTTTTAGATTGCTTTAAGCAAAGTACTAATTGGCTTCACATTTCTATGGATTGACCTTGTGGTACTTTGCATTTTCGGTAAATCAAGTAAGCAAACAGCCGCTCAGCCATTCAATCATTGCACATGGCAAATTAAATGCTGTGGAATTGAGGTATTACATACAGTGCAACCTACATACAATTTACAGCACCGACTCAAACATATATACACTTTACCGAAAAGCACTAGATGTCAATGTTAACAATGCCAGGCTAAGAATACATCTCAGAAGCATCGCTTTGCGTATTGCACAGGTGATAAAAACTTTCAAAGATTTGGCAGAACAGTGTAAGGCATGACAAACTATCTGCATATTTTATTCTAAAGATGTTCTCCCACAGCACAAAAATGTGATTTGCGCTCGGCCAGCGGTGACTGGATACAGTGTGGTGTAACTATGCAAAACCTTATATACACCAAAATATTTGAAATCTCTTTTCGGATTTGAGGCTTTTGACCCAAAATGTGTTATTCTTTCAGATTTTTCCTCTATAGCTTTTAATAAGCCTAAGAAATACATTTAGACCTACAGTGTGCTGCCAGATTTCAGCCTGGCACACAAAAATATGAGAGACACATTTAGCAAATGTGAAAAATATATTTACTCCAAAGCCACAGAAATCGGGCAAGTATTCTTGTGTACTGCTCGGCTTAGTTAAGTGATAGTTATAAATATATTCGACAACTACCAATGTCTGGTGACCTGCATTAATGTCAGGCTGGCTCGGTGGTGATAGGAACTGCACCGAGGAACAAAGAGTTTATCATTTATAACGGGCGAAATATGGATAAGCCTCAATCAGCAGCAGAATGCAAATATCCAGGAGTCCAGGAAATGAAAAGGTGTATTATATCCACCGTAGTTATTAGTGATAACCTGGAGAACTTGTTGTAATCTATGCCCACCAAGGTTGTAATGCACTGACCTATTCATTTTCAGGTGGAGATTGAGTTGGATGACATCAGTGTTTTTAACATTTGGCTTATCCGGAGATGGGTCAACATTAATAAATTGATAGCAAAGGGCAAAGTTGGTTTGAACACTGTCTGTAACTGTATGAAATTGGATTATTAGTGAAAGAGGGCCTGAGAACCCACTTCAGGTAAAAATAGTAGTTCTTGTCAGGGTGAACGTCAGAAGTCACCAAAAAAACCTGTGTTTGACCCTCTGGTAGCATGGCACAAAGCAGTAAGGAGTAACATCCTAAACATATTTAGAAACACAGAGTAAACTAGAATAAATAAAATTACACAAATACAGTGTAACGTGAGTTATACGTTTTTAACGTTTTAGGTAAAACATAGAGCCAAGAGCTGCCCAGCGCCAGCCATGCGTCTGTGGTCACATTACACCAGGCCAAAGTCAAAGCTTCAGGCCATCCTCAATGGAGAGGTAGGGAGAGGGTGTGGCATAGCGGCCAGAGCTGATGACTTTGGCGTGGGAGATCCAGTTTCGTGTCTCGGCCTCGGGTCAACCTCCTGTGATTCTGGCCAAAATCACTTAATCTCCTCATGCCTAGGACCAGTACCTCGAGACTGATTAGCCGCGCTGTGAAAATCCGAATATTATTATTAATGCGGAGACCAAGTTTGGGCCGTTAGAAGGTTTGCCTTCTGACTCTGGCGCTGGTGTGGGGATCAAAGGTCTCCAGTGGTTTAAAGAGGGGCTGAAGGGCAGAGAGTCACTGCACAAGATCTTTGAGTCACAAGTTATCAATCGAGTTTCCCTTGGCATCAGAGCTGGTGGGGCTTTCGATCAGGTGCTGCTCTATATTGAAGTAGGTGAGAATACTGATCTGGTGCCCCTTGGCATTGAATCCGGTGAAACCTTCAGTGAAACTGGGAGAAGTGCAATCTGAACCAAGCCAAGGGTCCTGGACCTTGAGGACAACACTTGGGGGAAAGGACTCACACCCACAGAAGCCAGCAGAGAGGACTAGGTCAGATTCAGTTGGGTCTGGTCTGCAGAAAAGCAGGGAAGGCCTCTGGAAACTTGTTGTATCCCTGTAGTTCACACCAGAGGTCAGCCAACTGATACTTGGAGTCACTTCTCGATTCCTGGGTTCATGGCAGGCAGGTCCAGTCTCCCTTCCAAAGACAGCAGGGCAGTCCTGCTTCTGAACCTTCTCAGGTCCAGCAGTGTTCTGATTTCAGGTATTGGGGATGCCGCTTTTATGCCCAGTGCCAGTCTGTGGGTGTGGAACACCCCCTTTGTCTAAACCTAAACTGGTTCTGGTCAGTTCTTCCCTTTCCCCTAGGTTTGGCTCCAGTTTGTCTAGAGAAACAAAGGGCAGGTGGGCTCAGGTGTGAGTTGCATTTGCCAGTGACAGACAGATGCAGCATCTGAAGTTAGGCAAAAGTAGCTTATGAGTTCAGGAATGGCCTGGGTACTGCCCTTAGGCTATCCTCTGCCCTTTTGTCCATTGTCTGGGAGGAATACACATGAACCCGCAGGAGAGCCAGAAACAGCCAGATAACCCTAGACACTGGCAAAAAGGTACATTTGGCTTAGGCAGGAAAATGCCAACTTTCTAAAAGTATTTATTGAAATATAGGCAACCCAATATACCCTTATGGGTTTGAGTACTTGAAGTTTACAGGTAATGGTGCCTATAAGGGATTTATTTAATGATAAACTATACTTCAATGTGTCTGTTATTTCAGATGTCCAATCATGACATCACAAATTAATTATAACAATAATGTGTGGTTTATTCCAAATGGAAGAATTTTTTAAAAAACAGGTGTATCTCTTAATTTGTATATATATCACAAAAAGTGGTGATTTGCAACAGTAACACCATATTTATGTTTTGTGCTACATATTCTAAAGGTGCTTCTGGTCAACAGAATTTGCTGCACATTGGTGCATATTTATAAGTAGGGTGAAGTTACATTGAATAACCTCTCCTCATAATTATACTACTTACATCTTTGTTTGAACCATAACTGCCTTTCTGGAGACATCAATCCACAAAGTAGGCATGTTATCCAGGGTCCATACTTCCTTTGGAAACCGCATAATCCTTATGAGCAGGTTTATACATTACAACACTTATGCATTATGCAAATAACGGTAGAAGATTTTATAAGATCAACAAAGACTTAGCAAATGTGCTTAACATTTCAAGGGTTCATTTCTGATAGACACTCATGAAGGCTAATAAACAAGTGTTTGGCTGAAATTCTTGTTGATGTTTAAATTGATGATGACCACCAGACTAGATTAGCAGTAAATCTTTCAATATGACCCAAGAAAAGGTGGTTTGTTGCAATGTAGGATATGGATTTTTCTTGTCTTGGCTTCTATTTCATTTAGTATTTAAATGACTTTCCTAGTGGTAGGGGTGGATTTCTACACGGCTCACAGAAAATTGATGCTAATCCACATGCTGATGACAGATCCTCGCGTATACAAACTCCACCAGGCCATCATTTAAAATGTAATTTATTGTATACATTTGTTAAGGATAACTTTCTGCTCCTCAGTATCAAAACCAGAAGTGAAACATTTGGCAAACACTGCAGGCGATCAATCTGGCATACTGATACTTGCTAGATAGAAACACCGAACTGTCTTTCCAAAAGGGAGTAAAGTGTTCATTTTTAAATGATATTAGGCTATGGCTATTGTTGGACTTGGCCCTTTTTGCAAGGTCATCCCTGAACTTTTTGCCTTCCTCCTAGCTTTTTTTCTGACATGGTGTTGGTGGTTTTAGGACTCTGGGCACTTTAGCACTGCTGTCCAGTCTAAAGTGTGTGTGCTCTCTGTTGTAACCATGGTAAAGATTGGTCTACACCTGTTGGGCATATTTATTTTACTTGTCAGTCCCTTGTAAAGTGGTATCTCATATACCCAGGGCTGGTAAATGAAATGCTACTGGTGGGCTTGAAGTGCTGATTGCGCCACCCACAAAAGTAGCCTTTATAACCTACTCCAGGCCTCTGCCATTACAGGGCCTGTGAACGCAGTGTTACTGCCGCTGTGACATGGCACCTAAAGTGTGTGCCTCGTCTGTGACCCCCTTTTGCTGCTTGTCAGCCACCCCTAAGGTAGGCCCTAGCTAGCCCAATGGGCAGGGTGCATTGTAGGTAGAAGATAGGACATGTACCCTTAAGTGTGTGACATGTCCTTGTAGTGACAAACAACCATTTTGGTTTCTCACTGCTGAGAGGCTGCCCTCTCATAGGAATGCATTGGGGATTCCCTGATAAGTGTTTCAGTGGTAATTCCTGATATGAGAGGAGCAGGGTGGTCAAGTTTGGCATGGTTGGAATAGTAATAACAAATGCTGCGCAAGGGTGTGCACAGATTTATTATCACTATTTTAGAAATGCCACAGTTGGCATTTCTGTGTGCTATGTGTCTGCCTGCCTGATGTGGATTGAATGTCTGGCTTTGGAGTAACAGGGGCTGGTGAGGTGTGTGTGGCTCCAGGGAGGGCAGGGTGAGTCAGCGCTAGACTGAATAGGGGATCTGCATTTGGAGTAGTGGGAGGAGTAGTCCCCTGAATAGGTCTGTGCCTGCCTAGTTGAATGCTGGCTCCACCCTCCTGTGGTGTGTCTGATGACGATCCCCCACCTCACAATAGAGAAGAGGAGCCCTGTAAACAGTGTGCCAAAAAAAAAAAACAGAACCAGCTCAGGCTGGATCCCCAAGCCCTGTGCCAGGGCAGACAAAGAAAATGCTGTATCAATAATGGAGCTGTGACCCCATGTAAGTTGTGCTTTTTGTGCTTCCTGGTGACTTGTTGCTGCTGGGCCCCAGGAGGAACCACCACGAGGGACTGCCTCCCTGGTGGAGGGCCGTGTGAGCGGGCCTGCCTGGGCCCAGCCTTTTCCCCTTGACCTGTGGGGTCCCAGCGCCTCGTGAGCACTGCATCTCTGTTTCTTTGCTCCAGGACGAGAGGAGCACTTCTGTTTTAATTTACAGCACTGGGCTGCGACGTGGGGATTCCCCGCATTGTGGGTGCTCCTGCAGCAGAGCGGGAGCCCAACCTGCACTGCCGCTGCTAATGGAAGCAGGAGCCACCCGCATGGATGCCTTGCTCGCGGGAGACTACCCCACACTTTTGTGCTACAAGGAGAGGGAGCCCACCTCGTGTTTGTGCTTGTGGCGGGAGACCCTCCCCCGCATTTGTGTTTATTTAGAGCAGGAGCCTACCCCGCACTGCCGCTGCCCGGAGGAGCTGCTGAGATCTGCGAAAGATCACCGCTGCGGCCCGACCCGGAAGCCAGGCCGCAGTGCCTGGTTGTGGGCAAGGCCGAAGAGAAGCGGGCCGGAAGAGAAGCGCCAGCTGGAAGAGAGACAGGGTTGTGTCTGTGTTCCAGGAAGCCATCCGGAGTCTCGTGGGCTCCACGTTAAAGTCCCGTGTCCCAGGAAAGGAACCGGGCGAAGTCAAGAGGAGTCCCGAGAGGAGGGGCCCGACCGGAGGAGCCGGTGCCTGGTGAGCTCCATTTCCGCCCCCGTGGAAGTCCAGGAGGAAACCGTGAGCTCCCGGTGAGTGAGGCTGCATAGGAGGGGTCATCCGGAGCCTTGAGGGCTCCACGTGCCAATGTTGAGGAGTGGGGAACCTACGGGGCACTGTTGGTGCTGAGTGCTGGCCCCAGGAGGAGCCCGGTGAACGGAGCTCCCCACACATGGTTGGTGACGAGTGAAGCGCACCTTGAGGAGCACAGAGAACGGAGCTCCCTGAGTCACTATTAAATGCCTGTGCTGAGTTCCTTTGAGAGCAATTGTGTGTCTAGGAGTTCCAGAGGGGGGCTCTAGAGGCACGGTAATGTCAGCTCCTGTGTTTGCTTCCCAGCTGCACTGCGAGAGTGCGGGCAGCTGCAACGAGGGGAGCATTTCTGATTTCTGCATGAGGAAGGAGTGAGATACACTCCTCTGCCCCAGCACATTGCACACTTTGCTTTTGCTGCTTTTGCAGCCCTATGGCTACTTGAAAGGCCCACAGTTTACATCCTGACATTTTGGACAGAGGGCACCTTGAGCCCAGAGAAAGGCCAGTTGGTCTGCGGTCAGTTTTATGATTGGTAGGGTGCAAGGCCCTAAGGTGATTTATGCCGAGGGTGTTTATGCTAATGTGTTCTATGCCTATTGTGATTTATGCACCATGTGTTGATGTAGACATAATGCGTTTATGTTGCAGGTGATAATGTTAAGTACAGTAGTGTACCAGTAGTTACTGGCTGTGTTTTACACTTGTCACTAGTGCTTTCTAAAGGTTTGGACAGTGGCCCGATTGGCCCTGTCCTGTGTATATAATGCCCTGTAAATGTCTGCTAGTGCCAGTTGGCACAGTGTATATGTGTGATTATAATTCTAATGTATTTTGGATAATACAAAGGCTAGTTTTTTATATAACCTTGTGTGGAGTTTCTTTTGTGGTGTGCCTAGTGTGTTGCTGCTGTGTGTGTGTGTTGCACAAACGCTTTACACATTGCCCCTGGGATAAGCCTGACTGCTCGTGCCAAGCTACCAAGTTGGTGAGCAGGGGTTATCTTCAGCGTGTAACTCCCTTTCCCTGACTAGAGTGGTGGTTTCTGCCTGGCTTAGACACAAGCCCTTGTCAACCAGAAATCCCATTTCTAACAGCTATGATATGCATTACAGCTCTTTTAAAATTAAACTTTGAATTTAAAAACAGTTAAGTACATAGGGGTTAACAGCCAGTAAGGCAACATGCTCCACCAGTTGATGTGTGCGTCTCAGATGGAAGGCATCTGAATGGAAGGCAATAGGATAGTCATGTATGTTGTTAGTCAAGTAAATTTAAATGTACTTCATTTTCTTCTCACATACCAACTTTTAAAGAAAACATTATACAAGACTTTTAAACAGCACCCTAAAGTGAGCACATAAAACAAATACAGAGAAAGATAATGAAGGGCCTGATTAAAGGAAGAAGCGTAGTAAAAGAGAGCCCACCAAAAAGTGGCGAATCTTCTACTCATTGAAACTCCCTATCAGGAGCTACTTTACTGGTGGCTATCTCACTAGTAGAGACAACTCTGTTGCTACTATTGAGTCCATCTGATATAATATTAACCATGTCAAAGTTGGTGGTGATTTCGCTACCCCATGAAAAGTGTGACAGACAAGGAAAGGTTAGAATTGGATCCATAACATTCCAGGGAGTGGCCGGCAGCATGCCAGAAAAGTGAACACTAACAAAGTATCCTCATTTTATGAGTACATTTTTATTGCCCATGCTGATGGGAGAAATTACTCTATCCAAAATGGCCATGCTGGAATTTCTGCCTGTGATACCCTCTCCCTTCCAATTTTGGTCCTGGTTATGATGTCAGATGGACTTGCGTTTGCCTGACACGATTGTGGGAAAGGAACTGCCCGACCATGGGTCAGCGTTTCTGCAATCCCAATTAGGATGCGACCGCACATAATGCATCCGGAAACTTCATTTTTTCAATGGAAGCTTGTGCGGCGGGCTGACAACGCCTGCAGCGCAAGCTCTCATTGTAAAATGGAAGTTTGTAAACATTCCTGCACTGTGTGGCAGACACCATTAGGTGCCTGCCACATGGTGTAGGGATATTGAGGGGGGCACAATAGGTGCCCCCCAGGGCAGTATGCGAAGGGCCAGTGGGCCCTGCTGAGGGCCCACAATGTTGCTTTACGACAGCCTTTCCTTGTTGGAAAAGCCAACATGGAATGGCTGTTGGAAACCGACATCATAATTCCAACGGCGGAAATGCCATCCGTAAGGGATTATGCTGCCTTTCCGACTGACCGAGGGGCTCCTTGAGCCCGTCAGAACCACATTGGATTTTCCCACAGGTTTAAACTCCGACCACCATCATCCTAATAAGGCTGTTGGACTTTAAACCTACCATGTCTGGCGGAAAGCCTCTGACTGCTGGTCAGAAGCTTTCCACCCGACATCGTAATTGGGCCCTTTGAGTCCAAAGACAGGTACTTTGAGTGGGGACCTCCGCTGAAGTGGTGGAGAACACACAATGCATATTTTTTTCTGCAGCCAAATTAGATGGAGCTTATTTATCAGACATACAGCAAGATAGACATCCCACCAGCAATGTTCTGAATACGATGGTTTCTAACAGATACATTAAAATACACCTGTAGAAATGGTATTCATGTTTGTAGCAATAAAAGTCCAGAATCAGCCATGGAGCTGTGATATTTCCATGATTTTTAATTAATCCCTTGGCATTCCTGGGAATGTTTCCCTTTTGCCAGACTTTTTAGGGGATCTACTCTCTAGGCATCTCCCAAACTGGTAATCTGGTGCTATGCAGGTGAACCTTACACCCTTATATTTCCCCACAATAATGTGGAGAATCTCTATTGCGCTCCAATCCCCTGTATTGTCAAAGGAGAAGATGTTTTGAACCCTTCATCACAACTCCTGCTTGCTGGCAGCTTTTTCCTTTTGCATGGTGCCTAGAGGCACCCCAGGGATTTTGTACTAGCATTCAGTTGTAAACTAGGTCTGAATCACTGCAGTAATTCTTTGCGAGCGTATGAACTAATGTGTACATCAGTACTTTTCCAACACAACTGGTGCACCTGTCATTAGGGTTGTGTTAGGCCTGTCAGCTTTAGGGTGGTCTTTTCCCCGATCTTTTTGCCTCCACATTTTGCTGAATCTTTTTCTGGGCCTTAGGACGCAGAGCACTTTACCACTGCTAATCAGTGCTACGGTGCATGTGCTTCTTCCCTGAACATGTATGCAATTGGTGTATACCTGATTGACCTATTTCATTTACTTGTCCATTGTAAAATGGAATACCATATACCCAGGGCTTGTAAATGAAATGCTACTAGTTATGTTATGTTATGTTATGTTATGTTATTTCCCATTTGTAACGCGCTCGGCTACTCAGGAGTGTCCTGGCGCGAACCAGAGGGAAACAATGCCAATCAAGCGAAGAGAAATGTTTTGAACTTCCTTTTGAAGACTGCGAGCTCCTGCGTGAGGCGTAGATCAAGTGGGAGGGCATTCCAGGCCCTACTGGCCCTTACCACCATAGAGCAGCCCCCGATCCTCTGCAGTTTATAACGCGGAATCAGTGCCAGGCCAAGAGAAGCCGAGCATAATGTCCGCGCGGGGACATAATAAGAAAAGCGTTTCTGGAGATATACAGGACCCTGGCCATGGAGAGCACAATGAGCCAGAACCAAAGATTTAAACTTGATTCTGGCCGCAACTGGAAGCCAGTGGAGTGAGTGTAGATGGGCCGTGACACTCTTCCTTGAAGAAATACCCAGAAGTAGTCTAGCCGCCGTGTTCTGGACCACCTGCAGTTTATTGATCAGGTAACCCGGAGAGCCCACGTAAAGGGAGTTGGCGTAGTCCAGACGAGAAAGAATCAGAGCACAAGTAACTGTAACTCTGGCTGCATGCGGAAGAAAAGTAAAAAAATTCCTAAGAGTTTTGATAAGACCGAAGCAGCAGCCAGCAGTTTTCTTGATATGGGTGGAAAACAAAAGATTCTCCTTGAACCAGACCCCCAAGTTCTTAGCGGGCTGTCCCTCAGCGAGAGGTAGGGGAAGCTCTTGAGGCCATAGCTGTTGACGAAAGTCAGCGGGAAAAGTGCCAAAGAGCTGAACCTCAGATTTCTGCTCTTTACATTTGAGCTGGGCACCAGCCAGCCAGGTGAAGCTGGAACTAAGGCACTGTTGGGCCACAAAAGCCGAACTAGGGGCCTTATCCCAAGTAAAGAGGAGCTGAGTGTCATCAGCATAGGCCAAAACCTTAGCCCCAAGAGCTTCAGCCAGATGGATCAAAGGCATAACATAAATGTTAAAGAGCAAAGGGCTAAGTGAGGAGCCCTGCGGGTCACCCGTGGTGACCGGGTGGGGGGTCGAGTAGAATGGGGGGAGCCAAATCTGCTCGACCCTGTCGGCTAAAAAGGACTTAAGCCAGACCCATACGGTCCCAGACACGCCAATCTCAGTGAGACGGGTGAGCAAAAGATCGTGCGGGACCGTATCAAAGGCTGCTGAGAGGTCCAGCAGAATCAGAGCTGCTCTGCCTCCGGCATCCAAACAAGTCCGCATAGCCTCCACAACCTCGACCAGGACCGTCTCAGTGCAATTGCCCGCGCGAAACCCCGATTGCGCTGGGTGCAAAATTGCCTCCGCCTCCACAAAGTCAGACAGTTGTTTATGCACCACCTTCTCGCAAACCTTAGAGATGGCTGGCAGAAGGGAGATTGGGCAATAGTTGCCTGGATTAAGCGGGTCTAGGGAGGGTTTTTTAAGTAATGGTAGAATCTTGGCCTGCTTCCAGACCTGCGGAACCACCTCAGCCTGAAGAGAAAGATTAATCATCAGGGTAACTTCAAGATGAATGCTCTCCGCTACATCAGCCAAAAGATTGGCCACTAAGACAAGATCAGAATGAACAAGGAGCTACGCAGCATGCCCAGGCCATGCCAGACGCACAACAGCCAATACAGTTTGTGCCAGCTGCACCACCGTTGCCTGTTGCTGCCACACAGACAACAACACGACAAATGTATCAGACTGCACAGTATGAATATCCGGAGTATCAACGTTACGCATGAACTAGCCTAGAGAGGGAAGTTGACTTACCCCTTATCGAGATTCCTGTAGATCAAGAAGGACCTTATGTACATAGTGAATTATTAGGTCAAGATAGAAATTTTTTACTCGATACAGGGGCAAGTCGAACAACTATAAAACGAAGTGAAGTCCCAGGGGCACCCCTCTCAGGCTCACAGAATATTTCCCTTGGTTTTTCAGGAAAATCTATTGTTAATGAAGTGTCACAGCCTCTTCCACTTACGATAGGACCTCTGACCCGAACTACAGATTTATTGCTTACTAAATCATGTCCAGAAAACTTGTTAGGAATAAAAACGTTGAAAGCCCTAGGAGCCATAATATGTTGTTCTCCGGAAGGAGTAAGGTTGTTTTTACGTGATTTTAAAGGTCACTATGTATCTAGAGACATGGATCCCCGACTGCAGACTTTACCTACACATCTATGGGCACAAGGCCCTACTGATGTTGGTTGCATGAATATTACACCATATCGAGTCACACTAAAGGCAGGAGTGGTGCTACCACGAATGCGACAATACAAGTTACCACCAGATGCTGTAACGGCTTTACTACAAATCATTGACGAGCTTATTGCCCAAGGAGTAGTTGTAGAAACAGACTCCAATGTATGTAATTCACCGATAATTCCGATTCTTAAACGAACAGATCCTACAGCTCCGCCAGTATATCGATTGGTTATTGATCTGCGCGAGTTAAACAAATGTATTGTGCCACAATTTCCTGTGGTCCCAGATATCTCGTCATTATTGACAGCTATTGATTCCGAAGCGACAGTGTTTACTGTAATTGATCTCAAAAATGCCTTTTTCAGCGTCCCAATAGATCCGGAAAGCCAATATTTGTTCGGATTTAGTTTAAATGGGCGTAGCTTTAAATTCACCCGCGCACCTCAAGGATTTACAGAAAGCCCCAGCATCTATAGCCAAGCACTGAAACGAGAACTTGACAGTATTCACATGCCAGTAAACACTGCTCTGCTTCAATACGTCGATGATCTGCTGATCACCGCTAGAAGCGAACCCGAATGTGAGAAAGCATCACTGACAGTTTTACAATTTCTAGCCGAAAAGGGGCACAAGGTGTCCCCTTCTAAGCTGCAATTCTGTGTCCAGCGAGTTATTTATCTTGGTCACTCGCTGTCCAAGGAGGGAAGGCAGCTTACACCCGACCGCATTCAGTTAATTGCTAACATGTCAATACCCAAGACACAGAAGGAGGTGCGGGCTTTCATAGGCCTCACTTCATATTGTAGACAGTGGATCCCTCAGTATGCATTTCTAGCAAAACCACTCATTCAATTGACAACACAGGAGGCAGCCACACCGACTGTTCTCCCTTGGACTCAGGAACACACACAAGCTTTTGAAAGCTTAAAGAAAGCTTTATGTCAAGCACCCGTTTTAGCAACGCCATGTTACAGAAAACAGTTTACACTCTTTGTTACAGAACGCGAAGGTACGGCCTTGTCAGTACTCACACAGGAACAAGCAGGAGCACACAAACCATGTGCTTATTTTTCTAGTACATTAGATCCCGTAGCTCAGGCTTTGCCTGCATGCCTAAAATCAGTAGCAGCAACAGCTTTAGCAATCAGACAAAGCGATGCCATAGTGTTAGGACATCCATTGACAGTTCAAGTACCACATGCAGTAGAGGTTCTTGTAAATAGAACGCAAACACAACACTTGACTGTAGCGCGACTTACAGGATACGAGCTTACATTGTTTCAGCCACATATAGAAATCAGACGCTGTAACACATTGAATCCTGCCACACTTTTACCAGTAGTCGGAACAGACCCACTAGCCCATGACTGTATTGAAGTTATTACAATAACAACAAAACCCAGACAAGACTTAACCGATGTCCCATTGTCAGATCCAGACCTGACCTTGTATGTAGATGGTTCATGCATGAGAACAAGTACAGGAGAGTTAGTAGCCGCCTACGCAGTCACAACAGATACTGAGGTCATTGAAACTAATCGTATAACTACTTTGTCAGCTCAAGCCGCAGAACTTATCGCCCTGACACAAGCCTGTATTCAAGCCATGAATAAAAAAGTCAACATATACACTGACTCACGTTATGCATTCGGAGTTGTACATGACTTCGGCGTGCTGTGGCGAGAGAGAGGTTATTTAACTTCCCACGGTGCCCACATTCAGCACGGACCCCTCATTCATGCATTATTAGATGCAATACATCTACCCACTGAAATATCAATTATGAAATGTAAGGCTCATACGAAGGTTACTGATATCATTTCCCAAGGCAATGATCTAGCCGACAGAACAGCTAAACTGATTGCTCAAACTCAAACCCCCGATATGACAAAGACAATAGTCCCGACACCTACACATTGTATGACAGTTAAAGATCCTACTCTTGACGTAATTGACATACAGACACATGCTACACCAGATGAAATAAAGAAATGGACTGAATTAGGAGGGATCCAAACGGACCAAGGATGGATGATGAAGGAAAGGTCTGTATGGTTCCTTCCTGATTCAATGGTCCAAGTCATAATTAACACTATACATAGTCCAGCACATTTAGGAGAAAAAGCTATGCTAGACAGCATTCAACACATTTGGTTCAATAAACATTTACGAGCAGCAGCAAAACAAAAGGTCCGTACCTGTATGATCTGTTGTCAGTTCAACCCAGGAAAAAGCGTTCCCGTAGAACAGGGTGGATTTCATACCCCTAATCATCCTTTTGAAGTACTCCAGATGGATTATATCCAGATGGAACGATGCAGAGGATTCAAATATGTTCTCGTAGTTGTCTGCGCTCTGTCCTGTTGGACGGAGGCATACCCGGTTTCAGATTACACTGCCCCGACTACTGCCAAACAGTTAGTTCGAGAATTCTTCCCACGATACGGTTTACCACGTGCTGTTTACTCAGATAACGGCCAGCCGTTCTCATCCGAATTAATGAAACATGTTTCACTTCTATTAGGATATCAGTGGAAATTCCACTGTGTCCGACACCCCGAGGCAGCAGGTCTCGTAGAAAGACATAACCAGATACTGAAAATCAGATTGTCCAAAATATGCAGAGAGAAAGGTGTCGACTGGGTAGTAGCGTTACCAGTTGCACTCTTTTACATGAGAATGGTAGCACACTCTCGAACAGGGCTATCCCCGTATGAGGTGATCTTCGGTAGACCACCGAATATGTGGGGGACGCCTATACCACGCAAAATAACTGATATTGACTGTAATATGCTGACAGATTACTTGGCTTCCTTGATGTCTGCACTACAATCTTCTCGTTCACAGGTAGCTGCAGCCTTTCCCGACAACACTGAGGTGAAACCCCATGACGTTGTTCCGGGTAATCTTGTCTTTGTGAGGAATTTCGATCGAAAGACTCAGCTGGAGCCCAGGTGGAAAGCACCCAAGTTGGTCCTGTTGACCACAAGAACAGCCGTGAAGATCGAGGGCCGCAAGGGCTGGATTCATTCAAGCCACATCAAGAAATTTCATGGACTATCTTCGGATATAGACATTGTGCCCTGCACTCCCTCACAGACTGATACAAAACTCCCTTTTGTTGAACCGAACAAATCTGAAAATTACAAACTAAAACTTAGGCCCACCAAGTCGAGCAATTTGATTGTTTAAGTCCTCTCCAAGGTGAAGCGGTTGAATTGTCTCTGACATGTATCCCTTGGACCTGAGTAGAGAAAATACCCGAAAAATGTTGAAACGACAGGCGTATTGTAAATCACTGCGTAGCCACTGCATAGTGACATTATTAATTTTGTTTTTATTGAGTCTTTTAATAATTATTACAAGTATGTTGTTGCACATATATTACCCTATTTCTAGACATGTTTATAATGTTGCTGCTGAACATTCTTTTAGTGACTTACCTCCGCATGAATTGTCTTATAGACTTGCGCTGCGCAATAACACTTTCATTAGTATGTTACATCATTCCCATCAGACTAGTAATGCCACCAATTGTTGGGTGTGTGGCCGACTCCCTCCCTATCAGAATTATGAAGGAGTCCTGCCTTTCTTTCCACATCCATTTACACATAATGGCTCCTGTGGAGCATGGTTTAGCTTAATTAATTCCATAGACTCAGACACAGCAGTTTACCAAGATCATTGGGTATGGGGAAATCTGAACCTAGCTTTACTCAAGGTCTGTTACCCTGACAAGGAGGGTCGCCCCAAAAGAACAGGAACTGATCTAGAAAATGAAGTATATGGATTAGGTAATTTTACACCTAATCTCAGGATTCTAAATGTCGTATCTGAAATTGAACTAGTCTTACCCACCATGTCAGTATTCCCAGCGAGGGGTGAATTATGTGTAAGAAAAGTTGGTTCCATACATATGGGCCATAGTAAATGCACTACTATGGTAGAATTCAGTGATCAAGGAAAATCTTCATTTAGAGCTTCTCGCCACTCCTACTTTATATGTGGTCAGACTGCATATATGCGTCTACCTCTAGATTGGGATGGTACCTGCTACATTGCATTCCTTTTGCCACCTGTTTTCCTAGCTCCTCCTGATTATTACAGAAATATTCATTTAGTACACAACAGAGAACGGAGAGATCTCCCCATTGTCGATTACACTGAGACGGCATGGGACAAGTATGTAGATTTTAATAAAGGCATCTTTCCCTATATAGGTACTGTTACTAATAGTAAGCTGATACGTAGATTAACTAGAACCCTTGAAGCAGTAGTGAATGAGACTATTTCCGCCTTAGGCAATTTAACGGAAGAGCAGTCTGCTATGCGGATTGTTGTGCTTCAAAATCGTCTTGTCCTTGACGTCATCCTGGCTGATAGGGGCGGAGCTTGTAGGGTCATCGGATCAAGCTGTTGCGTATTCATACCAGAAAATTCGCCATCTGTATATAAAGCCATCACTCGCCTTCATAAGATTGTAAGCCAGATACACCAGAACCCAGGCACTTGGACTTGGTCCAGTTGGTTTTGGAATGCGGTATCAGCCTGGGGATGGAGAGTTTTATCCTTCCTAGGTATTGGCCTTCTCATACTATTCAGTTGCTGTCTATGTCTACAATGTGGACCAGCAATTTGTGGGCTGTGTGCCACATCGTGCATTCCACATCAAGATTTTCATTAAAGATCCCGGAAGAAGAAAGAAGAACAAATGATGCTATATGAACAGATCAATGGATTGATGAAGATTGATATCTCTTGAAGGGCAAGAAGGGGACAAGGAGGGAATGTGGAAATATGGATTTTTCTGGTCAGTTATGTCCCCTATCTTGGACCCCAACGGTTCCATGTGCATGTCACAAGTACATGTATGTTCCCTCCAGTTTCAGTTATGAAGACGCAAATACATGTGCGTCCACCGTCAACATGTCCTTTGACAGATCCGCCATGTATAGGCCGGATATCCCATTCCTAAATATGAAAGGCCATCGGCTTTATATGGTTCACTTATGTCACTTTTCAGTCCAGGCAAGTAGGCCCTGATTCTGTCATCAAAACTCCTCTTGCCTTCTGCCTCTGAAAGCTCCAACCTGAGCCTGCATCTGTGACCATGAACTTTGTCTCATTCTCTGCGCGGCTCACGAAGCCTGACATCAGCTTACTCTCTGCCAAGAACTGTATTTCACCTTCGAATTATCTGCCTCCCCCTCAGCCGATGCATTCCTGCCTAATAGTTTAAGTAAACATTCTTCCAGTTACCAAGTAAAAAGGCCCATCTTCTCTGTCCTCATGCAAGTAATTCATAGCCCTGTTACCATGGAATATTCCTACCCCCTCGCATTCAGTGTAGACACTTAGACGCTTGTACACGCACGCACAGTCAGTATAGAATAGATTCTGTCCGAGAGTCCCTCTTTTATGGATAACATAGTTCTTTAAACATAGGATGTTAGATATGATTTGGGATTAGGTTGACTTGACCCCCCAGACTTCTCGTCTCCACATATAGAGCTAAATGTCAAGTCCCCGTCACCCCCTAGTTACACGTCAATTACACGTCATACTGCTGCGCGCGCATCAATGCCAAGTATTATCTTATAGATCCACCTATGTATTACATCATAACCAATCATGTTCCTTTTTACTCATTATTACACCCATTTTCGGTTACGCAAACCAAACGTCAATGTCCTTATCAATTGTTACGCCTACTGTATTCACTTCATTATAATATATGTACTATAAAAGTTACTTCTTGTCAATAAAGTATGTGCTTCACTTCCTGAACCTTCGTGGTGACGGAACATTGAGAGCAACCGATTATAATCGTATTAATGGAATAAAGCTCATTCCGAACCTCTAATACCACGGATTCTGCCTCTCATTTTACTGAGCTATTTTATAATGTTTCTGTATCAAATTCAGTCCCGGTAAAGGAATTTTTATTTACCACAAAGCGTCTGCAGGGGACCCTGACTTGAGCCCTCTAAGTAGTTTAAGAATTTCCACAGGGAGGACAGGGCCAAAAACGGACAGCAAAGGAGGAGGAACTGCCTGTACCATCCGAGTCCCAGTCCGAGCGCCAGTATCAGGGGCGAACGAGGTCTGAATAGCCAAGTATTTATCCCTGAAAAACCCGGACAAGGTATTGCACCAGTCAAAGGAGGAGGGTGTCACACTTGTTTGGGCTAACGGGGAGGTAAAGCTCCGCACTATGGAAAAGATTTCTTTCAAATTGTTCCTGGCCGCATCAATGCGGGCCGCAAAGAAATTACCTTTAGCCACCGAAATAGCGCCATAGGAGTTCCAAGCTTAGGTGCAAGATATGTAAAGGACTTGCCTCCAGTTCTTGCTCTCTTGTTACTGGGGACAACAAAAAGCTCAAGAATATTTGACGTAAGGTTCCTATTGGTGCGATAAGGGATGGCCAGTTGATGGAGAACATGAGGGCCTGTGTTCTGCTATGCCTGATGTATGATGCATAATGCCTTAAATTGTACTCTGCAACTTATGGGCAGCCAGTGAAGAGGTTTGAGCACCGCACCCGCTGATTGAGTTTTCGTAATACATAACAATGTTGGAGCAGCAGCGTTCTGAATGATTTGGAGTCTTTTTATCACTGACATTGGGCTACCCAGGTAAAGCGAGTTGCCATAAACAAGGAGGGGAAGAATAAATCCTTGAATTACGATTCTTCGTGAATCCATCTGGAGCCATTTCAGACTCTTTCTCAGGGCTCTCAGGAGGCCGAAACACCTACCAGCCACCTTCTTAACTTGAGAGGACTTGGCTAGCTGTTTGTCCAGGATAATCCCTAGGCTCTTACTTCTGATTTAGGGGATGGACTCTCACCTCGGAAGGGGCCAGATAATCTGATCTTAAAGAGTTGGATTGTTACCTAGAAGCAAGACCTCTGTTTTCTCGCCATTTAACTTCTGGCAGCTTGCTGCCATCCATTCAGACACCTATTGAGTCTTATGGAAGTGTTGTCGATATCTGATGACAACGTGATGATCAGCTGAGTGTCATCCGCATAAGATACCATCTTGAAACAATAAGAGCAGATTATATCTGATCGAGGGCAGACATAAATATTAAAGAGAATAGGGCTCTAAGACCTCTCCAGGAATGAAGAAAGCCAACTTAAGGCATTGCCTGTAATACCTACTTCCTCCAACCAATGCAGTAAGATAGGAAACGGTATCAAAAGCGGCACTCAGGTCCAGGAGGCTAGACACATCGGACATCGTATCGCCACCGCTGCGGCATCGTGAGATC
This sequence comes from Triturus cristatus, assembly GCF_964204655.1. Taxonomy (NCBI): domain Eukaryota; kingdom Metazoa; phylum Chordata; class Amphibia; order Caudata; family Salamandridae; genus Triturus; species Triturus cristatus. Next base: position 482,495,909 of record NC_140584.1, on the reverse strand, counting down.
GACGCATCCCCTAAACTGCGTGGCAGAACTCAGCGCATCGCTCGACGCCTCTCAACTTTGGCACCTGTCTTTGGAACTGACACATCGCCTTCACTGCGTAGAGAAGATTGACGCATCTTGTTCTTGCGGCAGGGAAAGTTACTTTGTGCACTGTGGCCTGCGTGGGTTCTGTAGTTGGCCTTTGCTTCCAGGAAGTCAGCCCGAACTTTGGCTTTACACCGGTCCAGCATGACCTAAAGTAACCTTTTAGTGCTGCTTGCTTCTAAGTGCTTTACTGCATTTATTCTTTTAAAATTCAATATCTCAACTCCGGTACATTGGATTTTCGTCTTTTTGGTCTTCGTTTGTTTATAATATAATAATCTATTTTTAGAAACCTTTGTGGAGACTTTTTGTGGTGCATTCATTGTGTTACTGTGTGTGTGTGTGTTGTTCAAATACTTTAAACATTGCCTCTTTAGATAAGTCTGAATGCTCTGTGCCAAGCTACCAGAGGGTGAGCACAGGTGTATCTAGATTATCCTGACTAAGATTGTTGTTTCTGCTTGGACAGGGTGCGTACCACTGCCAACCAGAAACCCAGTTTCTAGCAGGTTGCCTGTAATTGGTCATGAACATTAGCTTTAGACTAAGAATATTATTTGCTAAATGGACAGTTAGTGATACCCACAAAGAATAACTCAATCCCCACTTTGTCCAGTGCTGTTCTTTTCTTTTAGGGGCTGTCTGCAGATAATACACTTAGGTTGCCACTAAAGCAGCCCCTTGAAGGGTTGCATGGTCCTCTGCATGTCGGCAGAGGCCTCCACATTGCATGCTGGAGAGAGGATCCACCCAGATTCCTCTGTAAGGAGGGACACAGTACCCCAGCCTAGTATGTTGGTGTGTTGAACTCTAAGGATGAACTATACACTGATTAACAATAGACATCTACCAATCTGCCTCACGTTTGAAAGATACATTGTAACTGCCATGTTACTCGCTTAACATCCTTAGAATTTGGTCCTGCATGGACGTGTTCTGTTTTTATATCCAGAATGTGATGCTGCAGGTGGCCAAAATGTGTTCTGGCTGAGCCTGAAGGGCCTGTTGAAGCTGTGATGATCTGCCCTGCTTTTTATGCCCTTACATGAAGCCAGTCCAAGAAGAACAGACATATAAACCCAGTGCTGCAAAGACCTGCCTATCCCTCAACAAATACTGGAAGAGAGCTGCTTGATGGACAACTTTGTCAACTGCAGATGTTGGTCAACATCCACTTAATCCCATCAAGCCCTCCTCATCCATAGAAGCAGACTGGTGAGAGATTGACTGCTGCATGCATAGTTGAATGTTGACTCTACCTGGCAAAGACATCTCCATAGACTATGTTTACCTTATTCTTTGGTGGACCTTGCAGTTGCAATGGTCCAGCGCAGGTTTAGCTGTCAATCTAGCCGAATCTAGATAGGCCTAAGGTGTCTGTAAGTAGTCATCTTTATCTATGTGCGCACACCCTTCAGAACTGAAGCGTCTACCCCCTTTGTTTATTTTGCCAGTTACTGCACAAATGATCTCTGCAGCGCTTTGCAGTTTGTTTAAGGTACGAGGCACATGACAACATGATTACCATTATTGTTGTTGGTTCTGTAGTATTTATATCCTCAACACATTGTCATAAACCATTTACCTGGATCCCAGGTGATTGCAATGGGGTGGCGACTCTAGTTTCCAAATCTCCTCGAGACTTGTCCTCGGTGCACAGAAGAAGACTGCTTGGGTGACAAGTCCCAGGGGGAAAGGGGTTGGGATGGAGAGAATATGTGGAGTCAAAAGATGCTGTGGCTCGTCTACTCAACCGCAACAATGCAGCAAGAATTCACACCAGTCTGATTAATGGTATCAGCAGATATGTTATCTATAAACAAAGAAATAAGAACGGTTAGTCTATTATTAGCTATATCCTTTAAGGTATCACCGTACGAAAGTTTTTTATGTTTCAACCAACCTTTAAGTTTTGTTGTCAGTTGTTTTTAGATAGTCCATAGAGGTTCCTTCATCAAAGTTTTGAAACTGCAGTGAGTATGATTCCAACATCAAACGCACAAGCTAATTTGGACAGGGTTAGCTTCACCCAAGTCCTTTCTGGCAGAGGCCTGCCAAGAGAAAATACAAGTTGAACAAAAACATTGGTTACCTTGTCGGCAAGCACGATGTCTGCAAGCTCATAGCGAAATCAAATCTGGTAATGTGTCTCTCCTTTTCTTCTTGTTTTTCCATCCAGGTGCGAGACTGATGCAGGACGTCCTTTACGGAGAGGTCACAGTGGAAGGAACAAGGGCAAAACAGAGTACTGGAAGCCGGGAAACATGTAAGTGGCAGGCGGAGAGGCTAAGAAAAGGGGAGGAGTGTGGATGGTCTTTAAATATGACTGCCTTAGAATGTTCATACAGGTCACATCCTAATTGTTTGTAACAAGGAACAGGTGCAGATAATTAACTTGATGAGGCTGCCTTCTAGAAAGTGCTTTAGAAGGTTCACAAAGATCACATTCTAATTGCTTATAGCAAGGAACAGGTGCAGATGATTAATTTGATGAGGCAGTCTTCTAGAAGGTGTTTTAGAAATGTTCACAAAGGTGGTACTCTAATTGCTTATTGCAAGAAACAGGTGCAGGGGATTAACTTGATGAGGGATGTCTTCCGTAAAAGGTTCATGTTGAGGATATCTATTCCCGGTTGTTTGATACTTATTCTGGTGGATTTTCTGGATGTTTCCGTGGCGCCTGAAACCTGACCTTGCACATGTGTGGTAAAAGATTTGTAAAAGCTTTTAAGCCTTTTCAAACAAACCGGGGAACACCAGCTGCAGTAAGCTATTACCAACAGTATGTAATACGATCAATTCAGGGTACAAGATGTTTGTTCATTCATAAGTGTTGGGAGGAAAGATATGAGTCATGCCAGCATATTGTGATAGTTAAGAGTGGTAAACTGTGGCAGGAATCCTGACACACATCTACAGATATTTATGAACATGCAACACATTAAACCTTTTGCTGGGGACATTGTGTTCTCCTCTTTTTTGCATCAACTTGAAAATCTCAGCCATTTTTCATAAGCACTAGATTTTGTGAACACTGGGTTACACTATTACTGGTGCTATACTACATTGCATTGCCTCTGTGCCTTTTACATTGAAGGTGTGTTTTGAGCATCATAAACATTAGCAATTTGCAAAGAATATTATTTGGCTAGTGGCTTTGGTTTTCAAGGCTATTTTTCTCTAACACAGTATTTCAACTGCAAACACAATTTAATTGTGATTATCATTATGTGTTGTGTATTGTATCTTGTGTGATTTCTATTTTGAAAATCTACCCTTTATCATGTAAATGCATTCCTATGTTGTGATTGATTAATACAGTGTTGCATTGTCAAAAAAATCGAGCTGGACACTTTTATTTTATTTATCTATGATGATGGTGTGGCACATGAACTTCCTTAACACCGCCTGCATTTGGTTAGGCCGTTCCTTTTAATCCAGATCTACCCTGAAAGTCGTGGGAGGCTTGGTGAGGTCACTCATTCACTGACGAATCCAGCATGAGCAGAACTCGCCCTTTCTACTTGAATCCACAAATCAAGTACACAACATTTACTCACACGGGCTCAGGAGTGGGCTATGGTATGCCATTGACTTAAATATCTTCCTTAACGTTTACAGTTATAACATTTACATTGATTAAGTGCTCAAAGGTGCATTTAGGCGGCTGCAGAGACTCCCTCAGAGACATACTTTTAGAGGCCTCCAACATATTTTTTACATTAGTTGATAAGTTTCTCAAGTCTCCTAGGGACTTCATTGGTTGATCTCTGTACGCCATTCTATACCAGCTAATGGCAAAGTTTTAGCCAATTGAGTATTGCAAGTAGAAACCATGTGATGCAAGCACTGTAACTAAATATGAACGTCTAATAATTACAAGATTATTTGGAAGTACGCCGAACACTTTCTTTCAAAGTGTACTCTCTAATTTATAATCCACGGCATCCCCTGGCTGGCCTGCAGTAGAACGCCATAGGTCATGATTGCTATCACTTTTTGTTCAAAACAGAGAAGAATGCCACCTAAGATATTTGAAAAGAGAAGTCCATTTAACAGCATGTGATTTCATTTGTGGGCCGGCTTGCAATTAATTGCCACTGAGAAACAAACCTGGATACTGAGATTCTAGCAGTTAATGCTGTAAAATAAATCAATACAAAATAAACATAGAAGGAAACCTTTGTTTGTTAATTGCTGTTGCCTTGAAAAAGTTACCCTGCTGCAGGACAAATTGTATTTTGCTTTAATACGCAGTTGTTTCCTTTGATAAATTGTAATCTCTTCCAGTCTAGTTGTGACCAATGCTTTTCTATGCAATAGGTTTTTACAGAACAAAAAATGGTTGTTTTCAATTTACTTTTAGTTTTTCTTTTCTGTTGTGTGCCGTCTGTCTGATCTGTTTGTGTTTCTAAAGATTTTTCTTTTTTACATGTAATAGAGTACAAAGAATAACCTACATTAGCGGAGTGTGGAGCAGCGGCAAGTAGTACCATGGTAATGTACCATAAATCAAAGTCTATTCACATCAAAAGCCTTCTTTTACTTGGTGCTACTCAAGACGAGGCCAGAGAAACCCATATCCCTTTACTCTGCGGATTCCACTTCTTCCTCTTCCTCATCATCCAAAGTAGTATCAGTCATCTCCTGCCAGACACACAAGTCTCCTATTAATTTGTCATCTATTCTGACCTCAGACATACAAATCTTTTCTGCAATCCGCGATTCCCTTGAATCTAGTTTGAATAAATGACCTACATTCTTGCAATCAATGAATCTTTATACATCTCTTGGCCAACAGCAGTGTGAGTCACAATACTAAAACGTACTGAAGAAATACAAACATACACTAGGGATAGTGCATAGAAGTCTAACACGCATTTAATCCAAAAATAAGGTAGCGAAAATTCAGAACAAGTAAAGCAATTGCATAATCAATGGACAAGAGCCTCACCTGATATCTTTTGGAACATGTAATGCTGTAATCCATACATTTTAGTGCTACATTTATACCCTTTTTCCAATGTAAGTGTATGGAAGGTGAAACACCTGATAAACAGAAACCTACAGATATTAATGTACAAGTCTTGGGCTCTTCTGATGAGAAGAATGCAAGAAGGCCATGGGAAGCAGATACATGCTACACTAGCAAAAGGCTAACTCCACTACTTTCTGAAATGTTCACTTATATGTGGCAACTTCAGAATGACACCATACCACCAAAAATTGAAAGCTACAGGGCTATATGGCAGCTAACTTGGTAGTCCACATGTATGTGGAACTGGTACAAACAAGCATAGTGATCACGGGTTGTGTGAGGACACCTTCCAATGATTACTTGTAAAATAAAAGATAGAGCATGCCAATATTGAGTACAAAGAAATGCAGACAAAAGGAGGCAAGACAACAACGTTCACTGTTACCAGTGCCTATGACAAGGGGATAAACGGTGGTGAGGAATAGGTCACCCAAGATTGCTTGGCCACCCTGCATGAGTGCAACTAATCAAACACAAGGAGAGAATGGACGTAGCGCTGGAACTTTTTAGACACTCACCCCCAGTAACAGATCAGTCTTGACCCTGTTCCTCATGGGAACAGTGCAGCCCGAACTGCCAAGCCAGGTCTTCCATGGACCGGAAACAAGCATCTTGGGACCGGTTTCGGGGAAACACCCCTCATCAGCCAGGCTAGCTTGAATCCAGTGGCAAAGTGAGCAAGGGATGCTTGTTTCCAGTCCAGGGAAGGCCTGGTTTGGCAGTTCTGGATGAACTGGACCCATGAGGCACAGGGTCAAGACTGATTTGCATATAGCTGGGTCTGAACTGGGGTGGTGAAGTGATCTAAAGAACGATGATGGATTCAACCCAGATCTGTGACTAAGGGTGACTGTCTGAAAAGTTTCAGCACTCAGTCCATCATCTCCTTGTGTTTACTTTGTTTGCCCTAAGTTGGCAGGGTATGCCCAGACGTGGGTCCCTTGCTCACTTTGCCACTAGATTCAAGCTAGCCTGCCTGATGAGGGGTGTTACTTCAAAACTGGTCCCAGGATGTTTGTTTCTGGTCCAGGGAAGACCTGGCTTGACAGTTCGGGCTGGACTGTTGCCATGAGGCACAGTGTCAAGACTGATTTGCATATATCTGGGTTTGAACTTGGGTGGTAAAGTGAGCTAAAGAACGATGATGGATTCAACTCAGATTTATGACTGGGGGTGAGTGTCTGAAAAGTTTCAGTGCTCAGTCCATCATCTCCTTGTGTTTGCTGAGTGCAACTAATGTCATGAAGTTGGGGGCTGGGTGTTGCCCCAGGAACCCCACTTAGGCAATTTGGGCAGACTGTGCCAATTTAAGATAGACCAAACGTGCCCAATCTGGGGCTGTAATACAGTAATGCACTGGGGGCACAACAGGCGTCTGCGCCCGCTGTGCGTGCCCCAGGGTCACATAGGTATTACAGAAGGGGGCGCAGACGTTTTGCATCCCCTTCAGTAATACCGATAGTGCTGGTGCAATTAAAGCACCATCGCTACCTTCAGAGGACTTTCCTTCATTTGCATGAGGCGTGCCCTATGAAAATGAGGGAATTCCTTTGCCTCTGTTCCCACACCGTATTCCCGACGTGGGCGCAGAGGCAAAGAAGCTCTCAGGTGGTGCACTCACAGTGCGCCACATAAAAGGTGGTGCACTGTGAGTGCGCCCCCTGAGAGCTGCCATCTGGAGGGGGAAGGGAATCCTATAGACCCCCCAGGCATTCCCCTGCAGACAGATGCAGTCACAGACTGTGCCTGCCTGCAAGTGGATCTCTAATCCTCTGCAAAAGTGTAGGTGGGTGCTGCCTCTACTGTGAAAACATGAACAGCTGCAAGAAGCTGCCCGTGTTTTCACATGAATGCACTGCCCCCAGGGCAGCGTGAGATTGCGTTTGCCCTGGGGGCAGCACATTCACTGTAATAGGACACACTTTCATTGTTTGCACTGGCGCACCTTTTAATAGTTATAACGATCTCACTCAAACTCTCTAATTACACATTCTCTGTCATCAAAGGTTATGAAATGCAGTAGACCTCATGTTTCGCCATAAATAGAACCAATTGCAGCACCTCCCTCATCACCCAATCCAAAATCAGTAACATCAGAGACTTGGGATGTGCAAATCAAGGTTCTGGGCTTCCCCAGTGCCCTGAATGTGCCTAGAGTGATGCCTTCATAACATCCAGCTTGGTTCATCCATTTATGGCTCAGAGGTTTTTCCAGACACTTAGGCAAGTGCTGTGGCTGGAATGCCAAGAAATAACATTTAAAATCAGGAAGCAAGTCAACACCTTCCAGGTATTTTGAGAGTATTTGGTTCAATACTGGGGTGGGAGCCAGCTAAGATCAACATGCAATCTATAGCTCACAATATTGCCCCAGACATTAGACTGATCATCATAAGAAAGTTTAGCAGGATTTTGAACTTGGTGAACTCTTAACCCTGCTGAACAGCAGTAAAGTGCCCGTTCTCCCCACTTTAAATTTGCTTACCCTTAATTGAATTATTTAACTTGCCTGTAAATCCCTAGCATTCGGTATAGAAAATATAGAAATTGTACCTACTTCCTGCAAGCTAACAACCATCTGTGGACTGCAACATCTATTCTGCTATCCACAGAGTGGACATGGAAAAATTAGCTTTAGGCCTAGAATGTGTAGCCTGAGTGTAGGAGCATAAAATCTTGCTGTCATACCTATTAAAATAACCATGTTTGACAGGCACAAAACCTTAAATTTAAATATTAAGAAGGCACCCCTCAGCACATCTTATTTTCCACTAGTTCCGGTTCCAGATATTTACAAGTGGATCATATGTAAAATTAAAATTGCCATGTTCCTGAAGTAACTAGACACCAAAAACTATTTTAGCTAGCTAAGCTGTAGCTGAATCAAAGAAAATGTCAAAGTACAAATTATAAACTTTAATCTGTAACTTTTGACAGGAAACTGCTAAAATAGTCATTCAAAGACTATTTTTAATTTCTTGTAGGAACAATGGCATGTGTTTTTCTTCCCTTTGCAGGAAGACCATTAAGGTGAACCTAGAAATATCAATAACTTGTAAAGGTGCCTGCCATTTTATAGGTAAATGTAAGGTGAGACCTAGAGAAGGCAATATTTCGTTCCCGCAGCCAGCCTGGCACAAAACCCAGTGGGAGAAAAGCTACTCTCAGGACTGGTTTTGGGTACCCATATAGGAGTGGCCTACTAATTTCCCTGTCCACATGTCTGGGTCGACACACAGTCTCTGCACAAGAGAGAAAAGGTTTCCCTGTCCAAGATTTTAGGAGTAAGGGGCACTGAGGGATTGTTTGATGTATGTATCCTGCACTCCACTTTAGTTGCCCTGGGATTGCGCCTTGGTCCTGGTCTACCGCTTACATATACTTAGTTCTTTTTGGCTACATATTTACTTAAAAGTTTTAAAATTTATATCTACAGTTCCCGTTATTGGATTTTTGTTGTTTTGATGTCACCTTGTTTATTACATTTCACTCTATATTTTGGTGCTTTTACTTTTTTTCTATTTTGATACTGCATAACTACTTTACACATTGCAATACATTAAGCTTGTCTCAGCACTTATGGGTTCAGCTTGACAGGTTAGTGCCATTGTTCTTTCAGGGTGGATAGCACCCACCCCAAATAATAATCTACTTTTTTTGACTTTCACTTTTTGCAGGCTCACTTCCGGGTTATCATGAGCAGTGACTGTGCAATGGTGAGCATTTCCTCTGGGTATGTGTCCGGCAGCTTCTTACGATTGCATTTTGGGTAGTCACTTGTCACTTTATTTTGCACTTGGCTACCCACCTCCCCTTATTTTATTATTTTATTCCTTTCCGGAGGCCACAGGTTTTCTCTTGGTTCACTACATGCTTGTCTGTTACCACCCTTACTCTACTTTATTTCAAACTCACCTCCCTCTTATCTAGCATCAAGGTTGATTCCTGGTATGGTGGAGAGTGATCCAATGGATGAATTAGTGGGACACCTATATTTTAAGTTGCTTATCTTTCATGTTATGTTGCCTGTGTGGGGACCACTGACACAAAATTATTGTAAACAATATTGTCGACAAAAATATCATGCCAAAAATATAATTTACCACAATAATGTGCTCCTATACTTTTAATTCCAAGTACAAAAATATCAGAAAAAAATATTGTTCACACTAATATTGTCCAAATATAAACAAACATATTGATTTTTAATATAAATAGAGGTTAAAGTAGTACATGTTTAATGTTTTAATATATACATTTAATATCTTTTAAAGTAAATATATTCCACTAATAATTAATACTATACATAAATAAATACTTATATATATGTACATACACATATCTATCTGTTTGCATTTATATGAATATATATCTAAAGTGTAACATAATTAATACAAATATTTATGCTACATTATATTAATTGTTTTATATTTTTAAATTATTAATATGAATATATATATATATATATATGTGTATATATATATATATATATATATATATATATATATATATATATATATATATAAATGTATAAAACATGTATTTCACTTTACATTTTTTGTCATTTATATATATATATATATATATATATATATATATATATATATATATATATATATATATATATAATGTATAAAACATGTATTTCACTTTACATTTTTTGTCAATATTGTAAAAGTATTAATGTGAACATATACACACACACACATATATATACATATATATTTGCAATAATACATTTAAAATATTCATAGAATTAATATAATGTAAAATAAATATTTTTATTCATTATATTACGCTAAATATATATACATGCAATAAAACAAGAAAAACTAAAAACAATCAAATAAAAAAATATTTATTATTGTAAATTAGAAATACAATAATAAAAACTGAAAAATCCCCAAAACACATTTGCAAAAAATACTACAAATATTAAAGTAAATGAAACAATAAAAACAAATAAAACAAATAATATAAAATCTAAAACAATTAATGCTACAAAATCTATTTACTCAATTATATGAAAACTGTTGGAGTCTAAGAATATTACATTTTCTGTTTCCACTCTAGTTTATGAAGCACCTCCACTATGTGACCAGGGGGGCACTTGTGATACCCCCAAAACATCCATGCTCCGTTTGCCAGGCACCACGGGGCATGGATATTTGAAAACATCCTATTTTTTCCACTGCGGCTTGAGTTGCAGCGCTTTTCTTGGCCGCAGCATAAGCCGAAATGTAAAAGGGGATGTTTCTGACCACCTACATGGCGGTCGCATCTTAATTTGACGGGTGGTACCACCGACTACATGTCGGTCCGTTTCCAACCAATGACAATGGCGGCCGGACACTCATCCGACTGCCATCGTAATTAGGCCCAAAATACCAATGAGTTTAATATCAAGTTCACCACAACACAGAGTAAGGTACATTGTGAATTCTTGGACATTAAGCTGAATATCCAAAATGACAGGCTTGTGACCACCATTCCTAGGAAAGCAACGGCAACAAACACGAAACTGCATGCCAATAATGGGCTTCCAATGGTATTACAATGGAGTATACCATACAGACAAATGTTAAGGGCAAGGAGAATCTGCTCCTCAGCAGAGGAATCTGAAAAGGAAGTGTCCAAAATGATAAAAAGATTCATCTCATGTGGTTACGGACTAAGGAGCCAATTACGAGTCTGGCGGTCCATGAACCGCCAGACTCATGTGGGCATGGCAGTCTCCCCACTGCCCTATTATGACTAGGGCGGTCGGACCACCATTGCCCAGCTGCAGCCGCCAGGGAACCGCCATTTCCTGGTGGTGGTGTGACTGTCAGGACGCCGTAGTATGCTTTGTGGCACCGCCATTGTCCCGCCAAGCATATTGCAAGTTTCCTCTCCGCCGGCGGTGTCATGAAGGTTCCTACTCCATGAACACCGTGACGGAGAGGAAACTAAGGGGGCACTGCATGGCCCCCTCTGCCTCATCTGCATGGGGATGCATGTGGGGGGGCACATGGTGTGCCCCTTTAGGTGCATGCACCCCAGTTCCTGCATGTCATCGACTTTTCAGGCCATGCCGTGTAGGAGCTGTTTTTGGCATTCCCATTGCGGTGCCCATTTTCTGAGGCACTGCTGTGGGAACGCCCAAAAACCAGCCCACCAGACTGGAGGAAACTCCTGATCTGGCGGGCAGTCTGATCACAGCTTTAGCAGTGAAGCAGCGTGGCGGACCCGGTGCCGCACCACCAAAGTCGTAATCAGGCCCTAAATGGTATTAAAGATGCCTGGTTGTGAAAAATGGAGGGACATGTTGTTAGGATTGCTGAGCTCCTCAGGGTCCGAGCGACGTAATAGGGGTCCACCTCCCGATATCCCCGGGCTCCAACCAAAAGGTTACAGAGCCCAAAGGCGATCAGGCGAGGGAAAACAGGAAGGGGGGAAGGGACAGCGGGGAATAGAACCTGAAAGACAAATGGCACAAAAGTTATATCGTAGTTACAACGTCTAGCTACTCTCATATAATTCTCACTAGAAAGGTAGTTACCATGTGTAGTGGGAATCCTTCCCCGCGATCACTGAGATACCTCTCTCAGGACCGCAAAAATCTCACTCCAATACCCAGGCGTATTCAATGTCTGACAGCCACCACACTCAGCTTCAGTCACACCCGCAAAGTCATGAGCCTCAGTCTTTCTTCAGACCCGAGGTGAAGTCATCCACTCCCTAAGCGCTCATTCTGCTCCGATGTACTGACTGTTGGCTTCCACGGTTACTATACCGCCGCCTGAGTATACCAAATAGATAGCGCTCCTTCACACCCGTGAGGATCAACACGCTACTAGTCTTGCTTCCCCAAAAGTACCACTGCTGCTCGATGGTTATTCCTCACCACCCATACAGCAGGTGGGTTGCAAGGCTTCCCCTACTCCTTAGTCCCCCTGCTCAGCCGAGCAAGGCTTGGTCGGGATACTCCTCCTCCGAACCCGGAGGGGGTCTGTGTGGGGTGAGTAGCACCCTCGAAAATAGTACAAGTCTGGTGCACCTCCTATGGTGCCCCCCCAAGTGATATCCGCTCCTCGCGGACCTACAGTTCTGCACTCTCGCTTCCCCTCTGAGTTACGAGCGCGTGAGTACGGGGAAAGGAGCCAGGGACTCGCTTCCTACCTGCTCCTGAACTAATCACGGCAGACGCTGGATGTTGTCCTTCCGCCGTGCGCGGCTTCCGTCTGCTCGGTGCCTTAAACTCCAGGTGCTCTCTGAGGACAATGCGCAGCTCCGCTCGTCTGCGGCGAACACGGAAGTTTCCTCTGGAAAGTAGAATAACGCACACCTTCGGCTGCGGGGGACGTCGTTATATGGGCGTCCACTTCCGGGTCCTCGAGGCTGCTGGGAAATGTAGTCTAAACGCTAGGTAGGCGCGTCGGCCTACGAATCCTGACAGAAGGCCCTCCTCCCAAGCGCCTCCTAGCACCCGGCTTCCCCGGATACCGGTTATAGAATCTCCGCACCGCGAGCGGCGCATGCACCGCCTCCGCGGGTTCCCAGGAGTCGTCCTCCGCCGTGTACCCCTTCCACGCGATCAAGAACCATAACTTGCCCCTGCGATACTTCGCGTCAAGGATGCTCCTGACTTCGTACTCCAAACCCTGCTCACTCCAAACAGGCGGCGGGGCTCTCCTCCTGGCCGACACCGCCGGTTTCAGCAGGCTACAATGAAAAACGGGGTGGATCCTGAGAGATCCTGGAAGCCGGAGTCGATAAGCCACCGGATTGACATGCCTGACCACCGCATAAGGCCCGATGTATCGTGGGTGGAAAACGCTGCGCAGCTTGAACCTGATGTTCCTGGTGGACAGCCATACCCTGTCGCCCACCGCATACTGGGGACCATCAATCCTGTTCTTATCAGCCCACCTCTTGTAGGACCGCTTGGCTGCCTGTAAAGCGCGTTGCACCTTCCGATGCAGCCGTCTGAGGGCGCGGACATGCTCTTTCACCGAAGGATGATCGGACACTTCTGAAATTTGCCATAAACGGGGACATCCCCGTCGAACTGTGTAAGGCGTTGTTATATGACAGCTCCGCCAACCAAAGCCAGGATACCCAAGAGCCCTGTGCTTCCGACACATAGCACCTTAGGAACTGTTTCAGAGTTTGATTCAAGCGCTCTGTCTGCCCGTCGGTCTGTGGGTGAAAGCTGGTTGATGTGGCCGACTCCACTTGCAGCGCCTTACACCAAGTCTTCCAGAAACTGGCTATAAACTGAGGGCCTCGGTCCGACACGATCACCGATGGTAGTCCGTGGAATCGCACCACATGATTCAACAACAGTTGCGCGGTCTGACCCGCCGTGGGGAGGTTTTTGCATGGGACGAAATGGCCCATTTTGGTCAAACTGTCCACCACCACTAGGATAGCCGCACACCCCTGATCCAGGGGGAGACCGGTGACAAAATCCAAACTGATATTCCTCCAGGGCTGTTTGGGGGTGGGCAGTGGGAGCAATTTCCCTTTCTTTCGGCCTCTCTCTCCTTTGACGCGGGCGCATGTTTCGCATTGCCTGACCCACTTGTGTATGTCTTGGGTCATGTCGTCCCACCAAAAATGCCGCCTCATGGCCTCCACAGTTTTCCTGACTCCAGGATGACCTGCCACGGGCGACACGTGACACCATTGGAACGCCTGGTATTGCAGTTTGGGCTTGGGCAGGAACAGCCTGTTTCTATGAAAGGGGAGCCCCTTCGTCAGGGTTCGCTCTGTGTCTCTCTGAGCCCACTTCTTCCAGTCGCCCACAGAACGGCTGATGCGTACCTCCTCCACAAATTGATCTGCCCTCAACACACAGATGACCTTGGATGGGTTAATGATAGCCACCGGCGCTGGAGTGAGATGGTCCTCCTTCATGGCCTGTCGGGACAGTGCGTCTGCCTTCTTGTTCTCTGAGCCTGGCCTAAAAGTGATGAGGAAGTCATATTCCTCAAAAAAGAGAGTCCACCGCATTTGTCTGGGTGTCAAATGCCTGGCCGTCTTCATGAACTGAAGATTTCTGTGGTCGGAATACACCGTCACTGTATGTTGGGCTCCCCACAAGTAGTGTCGCCACTCCTGGAAGGCCTTTTTTATTGACAGCAGCTCCTTCTCTGCAATGGGATAGTTTACTTCTGCCTTGTCTAGCTTCTTTGAAAGAAAGGCTACCGGGTGCAACCTCCCTGTGACCTTATCACGTTGCGACAATATGGCCCCGATGGCCTCATCCGACGCATCCGCTTCCACTATGAATGGAAGGTCCATCTGCGGGTGTCGGAGGATGGGAGCCGAGGTGAATGCTTTCTTGAGGCGTTCGAAAGCCTGGGTGGCTTCAGAGGTCCACACAAACGGCACTCCCTTGCGAAGCAGGCGAGTAATGGGCACGGCGATCTGGGAGAATTCATGTATGAATCTGCGATAATAGTTCGCGAACCCCAGAAAACTCTGAACATCCCGAACTGTCCCGGGAATGGGCCATTCGCGTATCGCCTTCACCTTTCTCTCCGACATATTCAACCCATTCGGACTTAGAATCACTCCTAGGAACTCCACCGTGTCCACCCCAAACTCGCACTTACTGAGCTTACAGTACAGCTTATTCTCTCTTAGTTTCTCCAAGATCAACCCTACGTGTCTGGTGTGTTCTTCGATCGTGGAGGAATAGATCAAAATGTCATCTATGTAGACGACTACAAAGATGTCCATGTACTCTCGCATGACTTCGTTCAAGAAGAACTGGAATGCCGCCGGGGCATTACAGAGCCCGAACGGCATCACCAGATATTCATAGAGCCCAAAACGGGTCTTGAACGCTGTCTTCCACTCATCCCCTTGTCTGACCCTCACCAAGTGATAGGCCCCTCGTAGGTCTAGTCGAGTGTAGATGACTGCCTTACGCACTTGGTCCAACAGAACGCTGATGAGTGGCAACGGGTACCTATTCCTGATGGTGTTCTTGTTCAGACTCCTGTAATCGCAACATGCTCTCAGCTCGCCATTGGCTTTAGCTATAAAAAACAAGGGAGAGGCTGCAGGGGAGCGGGATGGCCGGATAAATCCCAGTGCCAGGTAGTGGTCTAAGTACTCCCTCAGATGTCGTGTTTCAGGCTCGGACAATGCATATACCCTACACGTGGGGATGACGGCTCCCTCCACCAGGTCAATCCGACAATCGTATGTCCTATGTGGAGGAAGACGTTCCGCCTGTCTCTTATTGAACACGTCTTCGTATCCTGCATACACCACCGGCAACTCCACCTCTTTTTCTGCCGCCGTAGCGACACAAAAGGGGTATGTCAAGGCCAGGGCCAGCGCTTGATGTTTCTGTAGACATCTGTCCACACAACCTGGTGAGAGAAACCGGACCGTCCGGGCTTTCCAATCCACCGTCGGGTTGTGGCAACAGAACCACGGCATTCCTAGAATAACCTCATATTGAGGGGCCTCGATGATATTTAATTCTATGGCCTCTATATGCTGATCGGGCCCATCTCTTAGGGACATCTTCAGGCTTTCGGTATGTAGTGTAATGCGACCAGATTTCAACGGCTCTCCATCTACGGCCAGTACTTCCTCCGGGGAGTCCCTGCGGACTACCCCTATCGATAAAGACCGTACCAACCCCTGATCTATGAAGTTGCCAGTGGCCCCCGAGTCCAACATTACCAGTACCTGATGCACCTGCTGCCCTACTTCTAGCCCGGCCTGTAACACTATGTGGGCTTCAGTGCGGGTGGACCGAGTCGTGGTCAACGACGGTATTCTCCACTCCGTATCCCCCGAGGGTCCCCCCAGGCTCTTCTCCAAACCGCTGCTTTCGTTACTTAAGGTAGACGCCGCTGCCCTCTTTCCTCTGTACAACGGATGGGTGGTTTTGGGTTTCGCCGGACATTCGCGCACGAAATGCCCGCGTTTCCCGCAATACATACAAAGGCCTAGGGTGCGGCGGCTTTCCCTTTCGGTTTTGGACAAAGGGGCTCTCACTGCCCCTACCTCCATCGGTTCGCTGTCAGAGGCCACCGGAGCCGTGTCTCTCCGTGCGGATCTGTAAGTGGACCCTATCCCTCTGTGTCTATCTCCCATCCTTTCCGCCATGCGCCCATCCAGTCGCAATACCAGATTCATCATGGCGGTGCACGTGGTAGGCTGGGGGTCAATCTGGGCCACTAGGTCCTTGAGATCCTCGCTCAATCCCTGGTAGAACAAGGACATCCGCTTGTCTTCGGGCCAGGACGTCTCTGCCACCAACCGGTTAAAGGAGGTGAGGTAGGTAACCAGGTCGCTCTTCCCTTGCCTCAAGGAGAGCAATTCTCTGTCGATACCTCTCTCAGGACCGCAAAAATCTCACTCCAATACCCAGGCGTATTCAATGTCTGACAGCCACCACACTCAGCTTCAGTCACACCCGCAAAGTCATGAGCCTCAGTCTTTCTTCAGACCCGAGGTGAAGTCATCCACTCCCTAAGCGCTCATTCTGCTCCGATGTACTGACTGTTGGCTTCCACGGTTACTATACCGCCGCCTGAGTATACCAAATAGATAGCGCTCCTTCACACCCGTGAGGATCAACACGCTACTAGTCTTGCTTCCCCAAAAGTACCACTGCTGCTCGATGGTTATTCCTCACCACCCATACAGCAGGTGGGTTGCAAGGCTTCCCCTACTCCTTAGTCCCCCTGCTCAGCCGAGCAAGGCTTGGTCGGGATACTCCTCCTCCGAACCCGGAGGGGGTCTGTGTGGGGTGAGTAGCACCCTCGAAAATAGTACAAGTCTGGTGCACCTCCTATGGTGCCCCCCCAAGTGATATCCGCTCCTCGCGGACCTACGGTTCTGCACTCTCGCTTCCCCTCTGAGTTACGAGCGCGTGAGTACGGGGAAAGGAGCCAGGGACTCGCTTCCTACCTGCTCCTGAACGAATCACGGCAGACGCTGGATGTTGTCCTTCCGCCGTGCGCGGCTTCCGTCTGCTCGGTGCCTTAAACTCCAGGTGCTCTCTGAGGACAATGCGCAGCTCCGCTCGTCTGCGGCGAACACGGAAGTTTCCTCTGGAAAGTAGAATAACGCACACCTTCGGCTGCGGGGGACGTCGTTATATGGGCGTCCACTTCCGGGTCCTCGAGGCTGCTGGGAAATGTAGTCTAAACGCTAGGTAGGCGCGTCGGCCTACGAATCCTGACACATGTGAAAAACGGAGGGACTTCCTTCTGTATATACAAAATTACGGATCATCTAAAGAAGATAACAATAAAACACAAAGATTATTTTGAGAATTCAACCAAGAATAATCAGATATTAAACGGATTTGAAAAAAGAATTGGCACATATTAGAGAAAGATGACCTTTGAAGCAATACAGTGGTTTTGGCCCATTAAAAACCTCTAGAAGAACGAGATCACTAGTATATAGTTTTAACTAAGAGCTTTTATGATCCCGAAAGAGGGCAAGATTGGCTATCAGAAAGTATGAACGGTTTTGTGAAATGTAATACCTATAAAGCTTGCCAATATAGGACAGAATAACATGCAACACAGGTTATGTCATTTATGCACTGGAATGTGCATGTGGGGAACTTTATATTGGCAAAAAAAGTTGAAAGTAAGGATGCATCAACATATAAGAGCAATCAGCAATGGAGACAAAAGCTATCCAATGGCCAATCATTTTGAATAATACCATCAAAATCATTAACAAGATTCAAATATTATGGGATGAAGCATATTAAGACATCCTTGGGGAGATGAGAGGGAAAGAGAGCTGAAAAGAAACTAGACAGATTTTTGATGTTGGGTACAGGGATGCCATGGGGCCACAACACAGATGCTGAATTATATGTACACCTGTGGGTTGTAACATGCTGTGGGAGTGTATCTGCCAATTTGAAATTATTTAACCATACATGAGACAAAAGGATATTGTTTACAAAACTGAATGTAGGGATCAACTTTGCTGAAAAAGGCCATACTCCGGGTTATCTGAATAGGGAAAAGTTTACATTTCACTTTTCCCTTTGTCTCTCCCTCCTTCCCCGTTTCATATTTACTCCTAATTATATAGCACTTTATACACACACATAGCACTTTACATTGATATGATCATCATGAGCTCCCACAATATCCTAATAGCTGATTTGTAACAAATTTGCGAAAGTTATCTTATCTTTCCACTTGTCACTTTATGTGATGATTATTTGTAGAGATATCTGAAACTTAAACAATTAGGTACAGATATTTTACCTCTGCACCAAGATGAGAAAAATGGGTACTGTGCAACACACCTGTGAAGTGTAATACTGTACAATTCGAGTGCAATCATAAGTAATTGATGTGCAATAAGAATACGCCAGTTTATACTAAGCTGCATCATTTGTTACATGAGAAATAATCAGTACTTTAACTATCAAACACAGGCACTTTATGCTCTTGATAAGGAGAGTTATTGTGCAATATAGCTAGGAAAGCATCTATTGGTTATGTGCAGACAGTTTTATTCAAATATTGTGCAACATAACTATTATGTGCAATAATGCTTAGGCACAGACACTTTACGCTCTCAATAAGGAGAATTGCTGTGCAATACATCAAAGAAGGCCCCGATTGGTTAAGCACAGACACTTTAATTCAGATATTGTGCAATATAAATATTAGGTGCAATAATGCTTAGGCACCTTTTAACTATACATTTGGTGATGGGGACAAATGTACCACTCATAGACAGTAACAGTGGTGCACACTGTTGAACTATTGCATTCGTATGGTTGATGTGCTATAGTACTAGGAAGGTATTTTATGAAACCCTTGTTATCATAGCCAGTTATCTACACAGAGTAGCAGGGACAAATATAATCTGGATTTTTTGCACCAATATTGCACAAATAGCTGATGCCGGTGATAACTGATGCGCCATAAGAATTAGGAAGACATTGTTTGCCTTTGTCCCCCTAATTCGAAGATTAATATAATTCAGCGGAGGTGAGTGGAGTAAGTGGATATGAAAATAAATATCTGTCTTTATTAATACCAGCTCAATCAGATTGTGCTAATTTTTTTGAACAAGTGCATTTTAGCAATACATAGGAGATGGGGTGATTTTTATTTATCATACATATAGGGGCCGATTACGAAGCGTTGGTCGGAGCCATTCCTACCGTATCATAATCAGCTGGTCGGATTCCCTTCCGACCAACCCATTAGGATGGTGTCAGTCGGAAAGGAATCCTACCGGTCATTATGACTGGCTTCCGACAGGCTCGGAGAGCCCGTCCTCCAGTCAGAATGACTTCAGTAATCCCAAGGGCGGCTCTTTCGGCCTGAGGGATTACAATGTTGGATTCCTACAGCCTTTCTGTGTCAGCCTTTCCGACACAGAAAGGCTGAAGGAAGTCAACTTTGGGGGCCCCCAGTAGGGTCCCCATGGGTGCACTACCTCTGGTTGGAGGCCGAAAGGGCAACTATGGTGCCCCCCTGTTGAGCCCTGTACCCCGTGGCCGGCACCTTAAGGTGCCGGCCACGGGGTACAGGGATGAACTGCACATAGCCGTTTTAAAATGAATGCATGCCTTCCGGTCAGAATGCATGCTCCCATTGTAAAGAATAGGAGTGCGACCGAACTGTGTTCGGTTACATCCTAATTGCTCGCTTGGGATGGCCTACAGGAGGTTGGTCGGTCCCAGTACTAAAGACTTAAGACTTAAGTCCGCCAGACACCGTAATTAGGACCATAGTAACCATAGTTGAATTCCCCTACCATCTCCACAATGGAGTACAGCTCGTAATCAGGGATGGGTTAATCAGCATTTTAGTAAGAAATATGCAGTATTACCTTTTAACATTAGCTACAATAGATGGCGGAATAATAATCGAACTACCCAAGAATGGCAAAGTATAGACTGTGATTGAACCATGCATCCCAACTTGACCAATCAAAATGTAAAAATTGTTCGCCACGTTGATCTTTGAAATGCATTGACCTTTCGTAAATGTATATTGAATATTATCATTTGACCATGTGGACAGGATGTTTTTTTTATTTTATTTTTTTTATTTTGCAAAGGATTCAAACTCAAAATATCCATACAATAGTGATAGCCTGTTACATACTTTTTCATTTACATTTCATTTTACTAGGGGGATATTAGTCATACAACAACGCTACGTCAACCAGATAAAGGAAAATTAACTAAATAATAGGCAGTGAACAGACAGACCATAGAAATATTTAGCAACTTATTCCTGAATCATATCATACCAAATAGCATTAGACTTCCGTAATGCCTTAAGACCTCTGACCCTAGCCAGAGCTTTTTCACGCTTAAAATTGTTTTGTAAAAATACCCCACCACTCCATTACATTACATGGCTTTGGAGAAATCCATGCCCGAGCTATATCAAGTCTTGCAGAGACTATAGCTATAGTTAACAGAGCTCTCTTAGATCTGTCCGCATTGTCTTTATGGCCGAGCATTATCTCAGTTGTAGTAAAAACCACTTCCCATCCGAGCCGGTTTCTTAATACATTCAGAAACTTTTGCCAGAAGGCCACTAACATAGGGCACTCGACAAACATATGTACAATGTTTACTCCAAATTCCCCACATTTAGGACACCCCGTCCTATTGCTTAAATGATGAATGGCCGTTTGTCCCCACCTAGCTACCTTATCAGGTGTATAATACAACATAGTTATTGTTTTAAATTGTTGAAGCCTTCAAATTAACAGACCGTACTGCCTCTTTTGCTGTAGATAATGCTGCCTCAAGGGTTGTACCAGATATCTCCTCCGCAAGAATTGCGCTTCATTTCTCAGCTAGGAGCTCCAGTCTTTCCTGACTGAATATTTTATACGCAGCACCAAATAAATTGCCCTGACCAGGTTCATGTAAAAAGATCAGTAATTGATGAGGTGTCACCTCCCTAAGTCCTTGTGACCTCATAAAATAATCCCTGAGTTGAAGATACTTAAAGTAATGCCGGTGTGGTATAGAAAAGGAGTCTTTCAGGTCTTGAAAGGTACGAAAACCCTCTAGATCATATAGATCTTCCAGTTTATCTATCCCAAGACTGACCCAAAGTTTGGCTATTCTGTCTCGAAATATATCTGGAAGAAATGGATTATCCCAAAGCGGGAATTTAGTAAAATAAGTCGCCATGGAATACGTGGTAGATATGTCTAGCCAGACCATAGCTATACTCCTCAGGGTCTTAAATCATACACTCTTAAAATAATTGGGGTCCTGTATTCGATAGAGAAATCTACTAGAGTCTTGATTTAGTAAAAGCCTATGGCTGAAATCTTGGTCCATATTGGAAAAAAGGCTACGAAATTGGCTCGTAAATGAAGCCTAATAGTATAATTTAAAGTCAGGAAGTGCTAAACCACCTTGGCTGAATGGATATTAAAAAAATTTAAATTGCCCGTCTTGCTCGCCTGTACCCCCAAATAAAACTCATCGCAGACTGCATCCCCTTTTAGCACTGGTGCCACTTACTATGTGCCCCGTAAACCATGGCCCGGGTGTTGTCATCATCATCATGTAGCCGAAACTGACTTGCTGTCAAGTATGTGTCTGTAGCATTCATCTCCTACATATTGCCTGTATCTGCTTGGTTCTGTCCTCTGCATCAGGCCCTGGAAGAACACCTTCCACTGTCCCCTAAAACACTCCGCAACATTTACCTTGGACATCGACGAGGACCCGCTCAGCTCTGGTGTTCCTATCTCACTGCACCGTAAGTCACCGTCCCGTGTGTCAGCCGCACTGCATCTGGGGCCACTAACTCTGTGCACCACAAATCATGGACCGGTTCTGATTGAGTTCTGTGCTGTGGACAGATCACGCAACAATGTTACCTCATGCAGTGGTGAAGACCTGGGACTATGATGAGGAAGATGTGGCAAGTGTGCGGGCGGGAGAAGGCACAGACAATGGGAGGGCAGGAGGCAACAACCAGAAGGAAGGAATGCAGACTGGAGGTGGTAGTCCAGCTACACACCCGGATCTTAGATTGGTTATTGTGCTGTGGACTGCGGACGCAACTGTCACCTCAGACAGGGTGAAGGACCTGGGACGCTGTTGGGTGAAATGTGGCAGGTGCAGCAGGTGCAGCAGGGATATCCCGAGGGATACGATCCGAGACAATTTCACACATGAGCACGCTCAGCTCTAGTGTCCCATCCTCAGTGCACTGCAACTCACGGACACTTCTGTTTGTATGTTGGGTGACCTCTGTACCTGCTCCAGCTCCACCCATGTTGCTCAGCAGTTGACTCTGTCATGCTGGTGCTTTCTGTTTTCATTGCACTGGTGTCCACTGTTTAAGTTATTGCCAGCACCAAGCACTCCATACGGGCTGGCATATACTCACCCGACGCACATAAAAAAACATAACATAAGCGTCACTGTACATGTGGCTCTGCCATTAACGGGGCCCAGTGCACGTGCCCGTAGCCAGTTCAACATGGTATCTGCGTGTGTCCCTGTGGTCTTGTTGTATGCATGAGGGCCATGGGCCCTACGACATTACATTGTGCTGTGTACAGCGGACGCAGACATGTCAACGCAGGCAGCGGGTTGGGCTTGGACATGTAGCTTGGTCGTCACCCACTCATTTCGTAAGGGGAGTGGACTGAGCCGTCGTACGCAGAGCCAACGTGGGTGTGTGACTGATATGTGCGTGCCCCTGGACGTGGTTCTGTACTGGGAATATGTATCTGCATGTGTCTCTATAGCAGTGCAGTGTAGGTGGTCCCTGAAGGGTAATAGACACCCATGTATCTGGTCTAGTTTGCCTTCCTTGGGTCCGGACCTCTCCCACACCTGTTTGGCCAACTCCTTTTGGCGTTCTGACACCTGCCATTAGGGTGCCATGTGTGGGTTGGTGAGGTGTTGTGAGCCAGCCGTGCTTGCGGATGGTTCATGTTGTCTGGTGTGTTGCAGGGGCTGGGTTGTCCTCCAAGTAGCTTGGCTGCCCTGGTCCTGGTGGTGGGTTGCGTGGGATGTCCATGGGCTGTTGTTGGACATCGGTGTCGAGGTGTGGTGGTCCTCTCCGGCATCACTGATGTGTGGTCTTCTGTGCTCTGCTGAAGGTGTTGTGTGTCCCTCTGCAATGTGAAGGGGAGATGCATGTTGACATTGTGTTGACATGTATGTTGGTGCATTGTTCTTGGTTACATGCAGACTGTATGACAATGTACATTGTGACTGTTTTGGTAGTGCAGGATTTAGATGCGGAACAGTGTACATTTGGACTACATTACGGATGTGAGGTTGTACGCGTACATTTCCATTTCACAGTTTCCAGCTCTGTCAAATGTAGTAGGCCTGTTTCTGCGCGTGTGCGGAGCCAGTTGTGTCCTCTTTTCAGCAGTGTCAGGGTTGCACATTGTGCCACATTGTCGGCAATGTGGATGTGCTGTTATTGTTATGTGTGCGTGCTGCTGTGTGCCACGGGGATGGGGGACATGATCCTGGGTCATTGTGGGTGTGCAGTGTGCTATACTTAATTGTGCATGTGTTCTGTTCTGCATGTCTGCCCCCATCGCCCCAGTCCCTGGTCGTTACTCACCCTGTTGATGTTGTGTCAGGTCCACACGAGCTGTGTCCGCACTCCCGACACCTTGCACCGTTTCCACGCTGTTGACTGTGGCCTCCGTTTCCTCCTGCTCCTCCTGTGGTGCAGAACTCCTACCTTCTGTGGCCGTTGCTGCCTTCTTGTTGGCAGCGGCTTTGTGCCTGGTTTAGATTTTCACATCATGCCAGCGCCTCTTGGCCTCCTCCATTGGCCTCCTGGACACTCCGACTGCATTCCAGGTGGTCTACTTGTGGGTCAGTTGCTTGTTGTGTTCTGTCACCACCATGACGCTGGTCTTGTTTTCCTGTGGACTGCACCCCGTCTTCCTCTCCCTCTTCTCCTTGGCCTTCCACTATCGGGTTGTTCCTTGCTGGTGGTCTGTGGGTCTTGTGGGGTTCCCGTTGGCCTCTGCGCTCGGGCACGGTGCATCCATGTTGCTACGCACTTTGGATTGTTTCCGGTGTGTTGTTTTCGTGTCTTTTATGGTGCATTTTCCAGCCAGACGCATGGGATTTGCAGTCCTGCGCTGGTTTTCGTGGCTTCTTGTTTTGCGATTGGCCTCATCGCAGCTTTTTTGGCGTTCGCGTTTCGCATTTTTGCGCCATGGCGTTGATTTTATCACGGCCATTTGACACGTTGTCTGGTGACTATTGCATGGTACCGCCGGGTTGTGAATTCTTAGTTAACACAGAGTCATTTTCAAGTGATAGGCTGCGATGTTGAGAGTTGCGTTGAGCTACTCTTGCGGTAGTTATCACACGTTCTTGAGAATATACCCCGTAGTTTCTAAACAATGTCCCATTATGGGGGTTTCTGGTGTATAATTCAACAAAATCTGGGTCTTATCAATATTCAATTTGTATCCAGAGAAGGCACTAAAGCTATTAGCCTCCCGATTATTTAATTCTACAGACCGGGCTGGGTCTGTCGAGAAGATTGTAATGTCATCCGCATAACCATTAGGTTTTAACTCATTAAGTCTAGAGGTTAGTGGCCGGATACCTTTGTGCATCATAAGTGTTTGAATAAAAGGTTCAAGATACAAGGCAAACAACAGGGGGGATAAAGGGCACCCCTGTCTTGTACCCCTATTTATACGAAACACCCTAGACCATAAACCCTCATAGCCTAATTTAGCCTGGGGTTTGCGGTAAAACGCTCTTACCCATGTCAAATATCGATCAGGGATTCCCATAGCTGCAAGGGTAAGCCATAAATAAGCCCATGCCACCCAATCGAACGCTTTTTCTGAATCCAAAAGTATCATTCCTACTTTAACATCAGTTTGCTCCGCTAAATCAAATGCTAAAATGGCTGTATTAATATGAGTAGGTTTGTCCCTTAGAAAACAATTAGGGAGGGTCCAAGGGATTGTTTAAAGACCAAACAGACTCAATCCCCTGTTCAGTAATCAATAAACCAAAAAAGTCTGATGGTCTATGTGTTAGAGAGAGACAACAGAAAAGACAAATGCAAAAGGTAGGAGAGAAACTTTAAAGTACTATTTGACTATAAAGGATTTCCATCAATAACCAGTGATTGGTCAGTATCATCATCTGGATATCCAACCTTCCCACCACAATAAACCTCTCCAACAAGGGGTGTTGTGTGTGGTGTAGGTGTCAACCAGAGCACCTGAATGTAACCCGGGAAGGGGGAAAAAAAGAAGACAGCAAAGATCACTGGCTTAGTCAAGAATATGTAAATATATACCGAAAATGATATATGAACAGTGCAGTGCAGAAACGTGAAGATTAAAAAAGGATTTAGAGGAAAGAAGAAGTTTTATTCAGGATATTCCTACTAATCCTTTGATTAAAAATTGGTGCAAAAACAGCTTTTAACAAATAGGCTGTGTGACAATACGGTCGACATGTTTCAGCCTTCTTGACCCCATGGTCAAATGGCTTTCTTCAGGACCTTATAATGTACTTGTATTGCTACTGCAACAATAAATGTGGCAAAAATTAATAGTAAGTGTATAAAATACAACCTTCGTGGTGTGTGGCTCTTCGTGCAACCAGTATATTTGAATTATCTGTGCAGAACAAAGAAGAGAAAACCAAAAAAACACAATTGCAAAGTTAAACATGCTCTCTCAAAAATGAAATGGTGAGTATTGGACAAGACCAATAGCATATTTCAAGGTGCTTACCTGGTTAGCACGAGGAGTAAGCCTCACCTCACCCGGTGCTGACTCAGGTTAAGGGAGGCCCCGCCCTGTAAAGAATAGGGAAGGAATGTAATGCTATGGTTGGAAATAGGGACTAATTAGTATGATACCAATCGTCATCGGGATTAAGGACTCCCAATGAGGATTAGGAAAAACAGGACACCGTTCAACTGCCCTGTTGAAAGCTCTGTTAAAAGCTCTGTTGAAAACTTCCCAGGCAGAAAGACAATGCTACACTCAAACGTTATTCAAGCGTATGTCTAGTTACGCAGCGTGTACTTCATAACAGAGTGTCTGTAATCAAAAAGGAACTACATCGGCAATCACTACAGCGGTGCAGCCGTGCTATGGATGATTACAACACTGACCATGCGGTGGACTGCGGGAAAAAGCCGGAAGGGACTCTGGCATTTACTAGTTAATCTTCCGACTTGACTGAGCGCGCAGCGAGTTGTATGTAAAAAAGTCAAAGGAGAAGTCGTATTGCCTACCTCTCCGTCGGTACCTCGGGATATATCTGAGCCGTATGGGAGGTAACTGCAGACTCGAATTGTGGTCATTTAAGCAACCACGGTGTACGTGAAATTACGTTTAGATTAGTCGGCCAATGGCCAGCCTGTGTCGTCATTGTCAGGAACTGAACCACCAATCCTCGTGTGGTAGCGCTAAAAACTACTGAGTGACGTCGGCACACCAGGAAGTAGTAGTTCTGTGAGAAAATGTCAACTTTATCGATCCTGACAATGGGAAAAAAGGAAAAAGAACTCTACAAAGGCTGATATGTATGTAGAGGTCCTATACTAGCTAACACAAACAGTTGATTAGGGGTAACGCCTTATTTAAAGTTACGTTAAAACAAGGGCAAAGAGTTAAAGAATCACATGTATATGCATGTATTCAGTGTGTGTAACAAGACGTATGAGTGCAGCCGTATGTCCAAAAATTATTTCTAGAAATTATGTGCATGCAGCCGTATGTTAAAAAAATTACTAGTAGCCACAACAGTGTATGCTGGGTCATGTAGAACGATGGAACTATACCTAGTCAACTCATGTACTGAGGAGAACACCATAAAAATGCATGTCATTGCAGTGTGTGTGCTAACAAGCATGTATGAAGGCAGTTAAGGGATGTAGAAACAACTGAAGGCAGATCAGAGAATGTAAAAACAGAGAATGTAAAAACAACTCTGCACAAGGTTTGTCTCACAAGGAAGCCCAAGGGATGCCATCATTTAAACCTTCTAGATCGCTGTGAATTTTGAAAACCCATCTTTGTTCTTTGAGGAACAAGAAACGAGATATATCACTAACATGAGATGGGACAAAAGGCTTTTCTAAAACAGTCCAAGAGAAATCGTTGGCTTGGTGATTTGCCTCGAGAAAGTGGCGTGTTAACCTTGTATTCGTTTTCTTACATCTGAATGTACTCTTGTGCTCAAGCATACGTTGTCTGACTTTTCGAGTAGTCATACCCACATATCGAAGTTTGCATGGGCACTCGATCAGGTAAATCAAGTTTTCACTATTACAATTAGTGAAAATCCTTTGTTCCCACGGTGTCTTAGTGCCAATATCTAAAGATTTAGAGTGTTTGGTTTGTGGGCAAATTGAGCATGTGCCGCAAGGGTGGTGTCCCTGGACCGCTGGTAAGTCCCACAGAGTACCAATAGGACGTGGTCTGTCTTCTTGAGGTCTTGTGTGGACCAGTTTATCTCTGAGATTACTTCCTCTCTTTAAAGAAAATAAGGGTAACTGTATCTTTTCTTTACATGAGTTAAGAAGACGCCAATGTTTCTTCACACATTTCTGAATCCCATTAGTTAAAGTACTGAAAGTGTGAACAAAGGTTAACCGATCTAGCGGTGGTTTTACAAAAGGCGGTTCTATTAAGGCCTCTCTGTTGTTGTTGGAGGCCTTAATAGGTTTGTCCCTTCCCCTAATAAAGCCACGTTGTTGCTCCGAAACCAACTTTTCCATAAAGGGAGAGAGACGACTAGCCCAAATCTTCGCAAACCATTTGTCATCAGTATTATTAAGAGAGATCGGGCGGTACGAACCACAAAATGCAGATGACTTGTTTTTCTTTAAGAAGAAAACCATGTTTGTATTATCCCAAGAAGAAGGCACCATACCTGTTTCTCCTATTTCCTTCATAATTCTTACAAACACTGTAGTTAGACATTTTTAAAAACTTGATAGAATTCGATCGGAATCTGATCATCCCCCGTAGCCTTCCCCATCTGGAGAGACGCCAATGCAGACCATATATCCTCTACCGATATCTCCTGCTCTAATTGGGCAGCCTCCTGGGCTGTTAATGATGCTATTTGAGCTTTATCTAAATAGTCAGAGATTTCCCCTTGGTCAGCCACGTTTGAAGGAGCATATAGGTCTTCATAAAAGAGAGCAAATTATTCCAGAATCGCCCCAGGTCTAGTGTGAATCACATTATCCGCCCCCTTAATCTCCGCAATCCTACTTTTCGCTTTTTTATCAGACATTTTATAGGCCAATACTCTCCCGACTTGTTTGCTGTATTCATATTGTTCAGAGCAGAATTTATTGAAAATGACTGCCGCCTTTTCCTTAATGATCCCTAATGCCTTCTCTTATGCTTCTACAAATTTCAAATAAATTGAGCATTGATCCTCATCCTGTCCTCTTACAGCTTGAGCATGAGATAGTTCCAAGCCAGTTAAAGTAACCAGGTCCGCGTTAGCAACAGCCTCTTTAGCTTTGTTCTTAGATAGTATAAATTGCTGAGTAATGCCTGTGAAGTAGGCCTTCATAGAATCCCAGATCATATAAGAAGAGGCCGTGCCAAGATTAAAACTCAGCCAAGAGTTTCCCCATATATAGAATATATTCATCATCAGATAGTAAATAGCGTGGAAAAGAAAAAGGACTGCCTAGTATTGGGTTATGTTACTAGTATTGGGTTATGATCTGAAGTGATCTTAGGGCAAATCGCTATCTTTGTTGTGTTCAACACCACATTACTAACCCACGCCATATCCAGCATCGAGTATTGCCTATGAGGGCAAGAAAAAAATGTAAAGCCCGGGGAATTTGGATAAAGAACTTTCTAAACGTCTTGTAAATCATGGTGCCTTACCAATTCTAAAATTGAATTCCGCACTTTCGACATCTTAGCAACTAATCTCTGATCCATAATACAATTGAAATCTCCCATGACTATTAGTGTTCCCTGGAATTCAAGTAAATTAAGCATAAGCGTACTAAAAACCGCAGGGTCGTCTATATTAGGCCAATGTATCGCTGCTAAGACATATTTAATCCCATAAACCACTAGTTGAGCAATAGCCCACCTTCCCCTCACATCGGCCATAACCCGCTCAATTTTGTACTGCAAAAATGTACTAGCTAAAATAGCCACCCCTCTTATTGAGACTGTTTGAGAAGAGCAAACAACACTATTATATCCTAATTGATTAAGCAGTGTCCGGTCCTTAAATGCAATATGAGTTTCCGTTCACAAAACAAAGTGAGGGCGGTACATTTTCAACTCTTCCCACACAAGTTGGCGCTTACGAGTAGCATTCAGCCCAGATACATTCCAACATAAGAATTTGATCACTGCCATTTTATAACAACAAATTCAATTTGTGCAAATTTCTTTGAAGCCCCTCGAAAAACCACTCCCCCAAAGACAAACAATGTCCTGCTTAAATCCTTTGCTTTTTCCCTGTCCCCGGCATCCCCCTCCCCCAAACCCACCCTTCTCTACCACCCCGTTTCTTAAGAAATGAATCACCCCCCTCATCACTGTCGAGAAGACAGCATTTTAGGAAGTCCAGCTGCAGAGTGTCCCCATAAAAAAATTAGAAAAAAAGGGGGAGGGGAGAGAAAAGTATTTTCCCCTCCCCTCCCCACCAATGCAGACATGTGGAATGACAAGAGTATACAGAGTAGATATTGCCAGCTCCAACTAACTATGCCAAAGACCAAAGAGAAAATAAACACGTGAATGTTCCAGCTATTTCCTCGGTTCCTGTTGCCAAGACTTCAGGACTTCCTGAGTCTCTTGTTCTGAGAACACCAGCTTAGTGTAGTCATCCTTTATTATTTTTAAATGGCCAGGCTCCTGGAGATAGACCTGCGCTCCAGCAGCTTTCAAAGGGTTGATGAGCTGCCGATGTCTCCAACGGCGATCCATGGTATCCTTGCAAAAGTCAGATCTAACAAACATTGAAAAAGACTCTGTGCATACTGGGGTAGTAGGTCTTGCCTTGATTGATATCGCTTGTCGTAGTAAAAAATTGCCTAGACATATAAGAATGGGTCTAGGAAAGCAGCCAGGGGGTCTGTTAGTAACCAATGGCAGCCTATGGTCCCGTTGGATTTGACTATCCCAGTCCCGATCAGCTAAATCTGGAAAGGACTTCTGGAACAGATCAACAACATATGCTCAGAAGTGATAGAAGCTATCAGTTCTTTCACCTCTGCGAGTGTGGATCTGATAGTGGAACTGTCAGCTCTAGCCTCAGCATAGTATGCCTGAGCTTCTGCCCTTTGTGCTTATAGTATTTTAAGAATTTCTTGCAGCGAGGTATGTTCAACTGCCTGGCTAGATCCATCGATCTGGTCGGGCGACACTTCCAAATTTGCTTGAGTAAGTAATGCCTTTGGCGGAGGTGTCAAAGGGGAAAGCATTGATGATCGGATCTGGCTATTAATATCCCTAGTATCATTGCAGCTAGTAACGACACCAGTTTTACCCTTCTCTGCCAATGAGAGAGCTGGAACAGCTTGAGTAGTTGGAGGGAGCAGTTCAGGACTGGAGCCAGATAATCTCGAAATCATTTTCTTCACCTCCCCCTTCTTTGTAACCCACTTTCGAATTGGGCTACTAGTTGTCGCAGATTTTGAAGATTTCAGAGAAGTATCTCCTTGCTTATCAACAGTCTGATTTTTGTTCAGTCTCTGAGCCCTTGGTTTAACAGTCCCTTTATTCTGTTTGCTTAGCGAAGTTCCCTTCTCGCCATGTTCAGTGATAGATTTGTCACAACTAACAGTTATCCATTTATTAATAGCAGGAATTGAGTCTTGCGGCTCTTTCTGAGTCCCGGAGGTAATTACTAGGATATCTGTCCCTCCAGCATTTGAGCAGCTAGAGCTTTGTTCCAAAGTCTGAGAATTGGATTTCTTATAACCCTCGCTTGCGCAAACAGTGTCCTGATCCACGCCCTCAGACATTTCCTCTTGATTTTCAGAGTCTACTCCGTGGCCATCTTTACAGAAAGGTATCAGCCTGGGTTGAATATCCTGTGAGGTCTGGAGAGATTGTGACAAATGAGCAGCACGAGAAGACTCTAAGTTCAAAATAGGGAGTTGGGAAGGAGCAGATGCAGACGCAAACGCAGTCAAAATCTCCCCTGAGACTGTTAATACTGTTAATACTTTATTTTCCGTAGATTTAGAAACTCTTGTATCCATCTGTATTTCTTTGCTCGCAAACGATGACACTGCCATAATTAATGCACTCACCATATCTGACTCTGTAGGATAGATAGCTGCGCCCCCTAGATTGATCACAGACAAAGCCTTCCCAGATTGTAATACTTTTAAAATAGATCGACCTACCCGTGAGGCAGACTGTGTTAAATCAGCCTTTTCTCCTTTATCTTCTCCTTCCTCATTTACATTTTCAGCAGCCACTGTGCTTGCCAATACTGCTGCCCCCGAAGCGCCAGCGCGCCCTCCCTTCACAGGATTCGTTTTTGGAGGACCCATGATCCAAACTTTGCAGCAGAGAAAGCTATTTGGCAGGTTATAATACAAATGAGGAAGGATTTGATTAGAACTCCCAGGACAGCCAGCGGGGAGCAACAAAACCTGAAGTGGAATCCGGTCAGCGAGAAGGATCATGTGAGCAGTCTGTAATATCCTCAAATGTTGAAGCAATATGTCAAAAACAAGCCCCCTTCTCATTTTCTTCTATAACTTCTTTTATATTAGCCCATCAGTTCTATACTAGTCCGGCAGCCCAGCAATCCGCTAATCCGCTAATCAAAAAAATCCCCACTGCGTCTCTTGACTTTTCCCTTGACTCGCGGGAAGAAGTCGGCGCAGAGCGGAGCAGAGAGGCTGGAAGCCAGCTGGAGGCAGACGCCGGTAAAGTTCCTTGTTATTTAGCCAATCGAGTTATAAACTCCTCGCTCCTCATGTTTCTCTAGATGTTGGGCTTATTCCATGCTTGTGAGCACTCTACTAAGTGTAAAGGAATTTTCATCCTTGCACCACCAAGTGGAAGCCTATAACGCAGTTTATTACATGTAGCACAACCTTTGTTGTTTACATTTTGGAATGCCCTTGTGGCCTTAGGTAGGTGGGCAGTATCATCCATCCGGCATGCAAAAAAAATTCGGAGCATGCTATCACAAATTGGAATAAGCACAACCCAGTAGCTTATCATTTCGGCGTACACCATTACGACGACAGAAAACTACTCAAATTTATCGGGATTGAACATGTCAGGGTAGTTCCCTATGCCCGTGATCAGACTGCTACACTGAGGAAACAGAAATCTAAACTCATTATTGAGCTTAATGCCAAGACCCCTCACAGTCTTAACTCGGATGATGAGCTATTTGTCCATTTGGAGTGCAATTGCCGTAATATGGCCTTATTACACTTAGCATGGCATGAATAACATGTATATAATGCTTTTAACATAACTTGCTTACTTGCAAGCCATTCTTTGTAAGCAGTCTCCCTCAAGGTATAAAGATAGAATATCGACGGGAAAATATCGACTAGCATTAATATCGTGGTAAGAATATCGACTGTGAAAAATATCGTAATAGAAAATATCTTTGTAAAAAATATCGTTTCTTGAGAATGACAAAAATATCGTCAAGAAAAAATATCGATGAACAGAATATCGTTGATCAAAATGTCGTTTTTATATAATATCGACAGAAAAATATAAGTTGTTATAAAATTTATAAAAAAATATGTATTATGTTTTTAAAAAACTTACAAAACTCCTACTAGTAATATTATGTGTTAAAAAATATTTTCTACAAAAGAATTGTTAAAATTTTAGTTGCGGGTTATTGGTATTATAGGGGATAAGGGTGGGTAGTAATTTAAAATTTGGTTTTTACAAAATTTCTAAAATATAAAAATATTAGAAAATAATTAAGAAATCGAAATTTTAATTAGAAATTTCGATTTGTTCACGAAATTAAATTTGTAATTAAATTTTAAAATTTCCCCAAAAAATTTTAGGAGCGGGTTATTGGTATTATAGGGGATAAGGGTGGGTAGTAATTTAAAATTTGGTTTTTACAAAATTTCTAAAATATAAAAATATTAGAAAATAATTAAGAAATCGAAATTTTAATTAGAAATTTCGAATTGTTCACCAAATTAAATTTGTAATTAAATTTTAAACTTCCCCCAAAAAATTTTAGGAGCGGGTTTTTGGTATTATAGGGGATTAGGGTGGGTAGTAATTTAAAAATGTCGTGTTTTAAAAGTGTAGAAAATATTAATAAATTAGAAAACTTACAAAACTCCTACGAGTAATAATATGTGTTAAAAAATATTTTCTACAAAAGAATTGTTAAAATTTTAGTAGCGGGTTATTGGTATTATAGGGGATAAGGGTGGGTAGTAATTTAAAATTTGGTTTTTACAAAATTTCTAAAATATAAAAATATTAGAAAATAATTAAAAAATCGAAATTTTAATTAGAAATTTCGAATTGTTCACCAAATTTAATTTGTAATTAAATTTTAAACTTCCCCCAAAAAATTTTAGGAGCGGGTTTTTGGTATTATAGGGGATTAGGGTGGGTAGTAATTTAAAAATGTCGTGTTTTAAAAGTGTAGAAAATATTAATAAATTAGAAAACTTACAAAACTCCTACTAGTAATAATATGTGTTAAAAAATATTTTCTACAAAAGAATTGTTAAAATTTTAGTTGCGGGTTATTGGTATTATAGGGGATAAGGGTGGGTAGTAATTTAAAATTTGGTTTTTACAAAATTTCTAAAATATAAAAATATTAGAAAATAATTAAGAAATCGAAATTTTAATTAGAAATTTCGATTTGTTCACGAAATTAAATTTGTAATTAAATTTTAAAATTCCCCAAAAAATTTTTAGGAGCGGGTTATTGGTATTATAGGGGATAAGGGTGGGTAGTAATTTAAAATTTGGTTTTTACAAAATTTCTAAAATATAAAAATATTAGAAAATAATTAAGAAATCGAAATTTTAATTAGAAATTTCGAATTGTTCACCAAATTAAATTTGTAATTAAATTTTAAACTTCCCCAAAAAAATGTTAGGAGCGGGTTTTTGGTATTATAGGGGATTAGGGTGGGTAGTAATTTAAAAATGTCGTGTTTTAAAAGTGTAGAAAATATTAATAAATTAGAAAACTTACAAAACTCCTACTAGTAATAATATGTGTTAAAAAATATTTTCTACAAAAGAATTGTTAAAATTTTAGTAGCGGGTTATTGGTAATATAGGGGATAATGGTGGGTAGTAATTTAAAATTTGGTTTTTACAAAATTTCTAAAATATAAAAATATTAGAAAATAATTAACAAATCGAAATTTTAATTAGAAATTTCGATTTGTTCACAAAATTAAATTTGAAATTAAATTTTAAAATTCCCCCCAAAAAATTTAGGAGCGGGTTATTGGTATTATAGGGGATAAGGGTGGGTAGTAATTTAAAATTTGGTTTTTACAAAATTTCTAAAATATAAAAATATTAGAAAATAATTAAGAAATCGAAATTTTAATTAGAAATTTCGAATTGTTCACCAAATTAAATTTGTAATTAAATTTTAAACTTCCCCCCAAAAATTTTAGGAGCGGGTTTTTGGTATTATAGGGGATTAGGGTGGGTAGTAATTTAAAAATGTCGTGTTTTAAAAGTGTAGAAAATATTAATAAATTAGAAATTTATCATGAAATCAAAATTTAACTTCGAAATTTTCAATTTTACATGAAATTTATTTTTTAATAATAATAAAAAATATTAAATTAATATTGAAGAAGCGTTATTTTGGTATTATAGGGTAATAGGGTATAAAAAATAATTTAGATAGAAAAATTTATATTGTTTACTAACCTGCACATTTCCTGACTTATGTTGGATTGGAGTTAGAATAGTAATTTGTTATGGTTTACTATCCAGCACTTTCCCTGACTTATGTTGGATTGGAATTAGAATAGTAATTTATTATGGTTTACTATCCAGCACTCTCCCTGACTTATGTTATGTTTGGAGTTAGAATAGTAATTTATTATGGTTTACTATCCAGCACTCTCCCTGACTTATGTTATGTTTGGAGTTAGAATAGTAAATTATTATGGTTTACAATCCAGCACTTTCCCTGACTTATGTTGGATTGGAGTTTGAATAGTAATTTATTATGGTTTACTATCCAGCACTCTCTCTGACTTATGTTGGATTGGAGTTTGAATAGTAATTTATTATGGTTTACTATCCAGCACTTTCCCTGAGTTATGTTATGTTTGGAGTTAGAATAGTAATTTATTATGGTTTACTATCCAGCACTTTCCCTGACTTATGTTATGTTTGGAGTTAGAATAGTAATTTATTATGGTTTACTATCCAGCACTTTCCCTGACTTATGTTGGATTGGACTTTGAATAGTAAATTATTATGGTTTACAATCCAGCACTTTCCCTGATTTATGTTGGATTGGAGTTAGAATAGTAAATTATTATGGTTTACAATCCAGCACTTTCCCTGACTTATGTTGGATTGGAGTTAGAATAGTAATTTATTATGGTTTACTATCCAGCACTCTCCCTGACTTATGTTATGTTTGGAGTTAGAATAGTAATTTATTATGGTTTACTATCCAGCACTTTCCCTGACTTATGTTGGATTGGAGTTAGAATAGTAATTTCTTATGGTTTACTATCCAGCACTTTCCCTGAGTTATGTTATGTTTGGAGTTAGAATAGTAATTTATTATGGTTTACTATCCAACATTTTCCCTGACTTATGTTGGATTGGAGTTAGAATAGTAAATTATTATGGTTTACAATCCAGCACTTTCCCTGACTTATGTTGGATTGGAGTTAGATTAGTAAATTATTATGGTTTACAATCCAGCACTTTCCTTGACTTATGTTTTGTTTGGAGTTAGAATAGTTAATTATAATGGTTTACTATCCACCATTTACCCTGACTTACGTAGGATTGGAGTTAGAATAGTTAATTATTATGGTTTATTATCCAGCATTATCTATTTACTATTTTTAATAAGAATAATATATGTCATGTTGTAATATTCATTTCAACAATATAAATTAAAAACATTTTTATAACATTTTTACATACATATGACAAGTTTCTAAATTAAGAAATAACAATTTTTAGATCTTTTTTTTATTCATAGTTTAATTTGTTACTGCAAAGATTTTGAACATTTTATAAAACATTTAACACAATTTTTGTTAACAAATTATATTGCAGTTTTGTACATAAATACAGTTTCAATTATGCATACATTAGTATATTAAATTTTTATATTTTTTATAAAAATTTAATATATTACATATTTTTTATGACATTGATTTTATCACGATATGTACATAACATAAATTTACATTTTTTAACATCTGAGAAAAATATTTAACAATGAAAAACATTTTTTAATATACAATAAACAATTAATATATAATTCTATTGAACATATTAATGTATATTTTACAATATTCATTTGTTTTTTAAGAATAAAAAGTAAATTATTACTAAACATGGTAAATTTATATTTAAAGGATGGATTTAGCTATTAGGTCTAAGTATGCTAGACCTTCTATACTTGGGTACAGTCTAGTTTTTTGCTGGAGATATTCGTACATATTTAATGTTTGTTTACTTAGTTTAGGGCCAATTTTAGAAAGGGATTGCTCTATTCTGAGTTCTTGGTAGCTTTGTTCTTTTTTAATGCTTTGGATTAGTTTGTGAAGTGTTGGTTGACTTCTTCCTAAAGTGGCTTGGAAGGCATTATGCCATCCTTCAACTGCGTTGTTAGTTTTAGCTTTCTGTGCTATTGTACTAGCATACACATTCCACCATGGAATTTGAAATTTAGGTTGTCTACGGTGGCCTGAACGATGTAATCTTCCAACCCAGGTATCTTCAAAATAGTCCAAGAAGGGAGTTAGTATTTTCTCATTGGTGCGGTAGAAAGGGCTGTCAATTAATAAATTGTAGTAGTTAGCTACTTCTGTTGTTGGTATATATGCCAATGCAATCAACTTT
Source organism: Triturus cristatus (assembly GCF_964204655.1). Classification (NCBI taxonomy): domain Eukaryota; kingdom Metazoa; phylum Chordata; class Amphibia; order Caudata; family Salamandridae; genus Triturus; species Triturus cristatus. The sequence goes on along the minus strand of NC_140584.1, from coordinate 482,458,732 downwards.
TTTATTTGATAAGCAAAGTGACTGTTTGTACAATATTCAATGCTTAAGGTAGATTTTTGTAAGTGCCTCCATATACTTTGGTTGTAGTGATAATAACAACCTTGTATTGAGGTATGGGGATATATCTTAAGGATAGCTTGAATCATGGCTATTTCAAAGTCAATTATAATTCTTTGAGGATAGTAATTATCTGTTAATTCTTTGATCTTTGTTAAAAGTTCAACGTAGGTAGTATTTGTTTTGTTTGGCAGCAGAGTATACATTAGAGGGATATTTGTATCTTGGTATTCCCCATGGATGGTGTAAAGTTGATAGAAAGGTTTGGGACAAACTTTAAAAGTCCCGTCCATCATCCATGTTTCACATGATTTAAGTTTTTGCAAATTACTATTAGTAGCAAAAAGTAAAACTCGTTTGTCATGACTCTGGTTGTCATACATTAGGAATTTATCCTCATTATGTGTAATGGTATATTCAGGATATATTTTTATATCCTTAAAACTTTCTGGCGTTGGTGGAGTTGGATCTGAAGCACGTTTAGTTTTTGAAATTAATCTTTTTAAGTTGGGAATAGAAGGTAGCTGTCCTGTCACATGTTCTGGTACTTTGCTTAAAACATTTTTCAAAATACTAGTGCTTGTTTCTTGTGATCCTTTACTAGCATCTTTCAATGTTTCCAGTGCTTCTCTAACTTCCACTTCTGTTACATTTGGTGGGTGGTTATGCTCACGTACATTTACCACATTGTTATCAACAGTTGTTGCTCTACCATAGCATGCACTTGCTACATTTCCAATGGGTCTTATTCGCTTTTACTCTTTCTTGGGTGTAGGTGTAACCCATGTAGTTCAGCATTAGTTTCCCTTTTTGCGAAGTAATGAAAGTAGCTCCAGTTGCCATGTCTAAGGTAGATCTGTGGAAAATATATATATGTATTTTTAAGAACATTGAAGACGATTTACAGAGATGTGTATAAGAGCAGGAAAAAGCGTGAACATATACTTACTATGTGGCTTCACTGGTAATTTTTTTATTCTTATTTCTCTTTCTGAATTTTCTTATTTTTAAGTTCTGTAGTAGTGTTAAAGAATAATTGAAAGACATGATTTAGTGTTATAGGTGTTTGATTTTACTTTCAGAATTGTTATACATACAGTGACTATACTTACTTGATGTAGTAGAAGATGTTGGTAGTGTAGTTGTAGATAGGTAAATAATTTTGTAGAGTCTGTGGAAAAAATAATCATTGTGTTACTTATAGTATTTGGATGATAGTAGTTGTTAACATATGAAGTAAATAGTACATTTACTTAGCAAGTTTAAATAATTTTTATCAGCTATCTAAGTAGACATGGATAAGGTAGTTTATAAATGTTTTTACATCTAATTTTTTGGTTGTTGCTGATCAGTTCAACATGTTTTGTTTTCACTCTAAAGAAGAACAGTTTTTAAATTAGGGAGTTTATCTACTTTTTGCTAAGTTCGAATGAAAAAAGCAATAGGATTTTACTTACTTGAAGTGTAGTATGACGTTTTGTAGTTGTAGTCGTAGGTTTGTATTCTCTTCTCTCAGCAAGGTAACCGTTTTTCTCCAAGTTTGTGCCAAAAATGGTAAATTACGTTAAGTGTATAATTGTTTTTATATTAGTGAGTTAATTAATGGTAGCTTTTGATTGGTTCAATTAGTGAAATTTCAAAATCATTGGTCGAGAACGTAATTTCGAATTAGAAAACCGTTATTTTCGTAAGAGTTTGTTGCATCACTATTTGTTTGTTAAAGTACATTGTAAAAAGTTTTATATGTGCTTTTTTGTTTTATATGTAAATAGTTTATATGTAGAAAATAATGAAATGTGTTTCACATTTAGGCCATCGGAGTGTATGATAGTATCAGTAAATGTAATTTTTTTTAACATATATTATATATTTTTATATCAATAAGTATTAGGAAAACTAAATAATTATATGTGTGAATAGTTTTGTAAAGTAAAATAGTAAAAACAAGTGAGTAAAATAAAAGAATCGTGCATATCGAGTTGGTAATAAAAAGACGATATTTTTTGTATATTTCTATAAGCAGATAGGTCGTCGATGTTAGTGTAGTCGATATAAATGTCTAAGGTAATGATATTTAAAATAAAGTCGATAATGTAGTAGTCGATATTTATGTTGTAGATATTAGTGTGAACGATATTAGGGTTGTCGATAAAAAAAAATCGATATTTGTGTGAATTCTTGTTTAAGTATAGGATGACGATATTAATGTAAGCGATATTTTAGTGACGATATTTATTTCTGACGATATTTATGTTAACGATATTCCATCATGGAACCTCCCTCAACACTGTGTGATACCTGTTTTTGTATTTTACAAGGAGACAAGGAAGGGACTCTCATCTGGCGTGCTGGGTTTGAGAGGAGGCCCCGGCCTGGGCACCCTACCCTCTTGTTCTTGAGCACTTGGTATACACTTGTTGATATGACTTGCACTTTCATTTTTTCTTCTTTATTTTCTTACGTTGGAATCTGGACTAGCTTGAGTGGTATAATTGAGAATCATTTTCTTGGACTATGTTTATTTGCCACTGTCTCATTGTCATATATTTTAGCCCACTTGGGCTCTACTACTGTACTCTGTCGCAATCAGATACTTGCCTGTTGATTGTCTATGTCTGATTGCCATACACTTTAACCCACTTGAGCATTATTCCTGTACGAAGTTACAATTTGCTATTTACTCAGTCAGACATGGCGACTATGTTGATTGGCCATTGTCTCTTTGCCATATACTTTAACACACTTAGGCACTATTCCTGTACCTAGTCAAAATTTAATTCTTGCAATTTACTCTGTCATGCATGGTGGGTGAAACAAAACTGTGATAAATCAGACTTTACCATACCTGCTTTGGGGCCCACTTTGGATTTCATGGGAACAACAGCATGGGTCGAGGTAACATATACACAAGAATATGATTTGTGTATTGTAACAATTCATTATTTATTGGGGGGACTCTGTGCACGATGTTTGCCAGGTAATTTATCCAGGGCTTCCATGTTATGCAACCCGTGCCGGCATTACAAGGCAACATGCAAGAATGGATATATCATATGGCTTATTGTTTACACTTTTCGTTTCCCACTCTGTTATGTTCCCACATACACATACACCCAAGCTTCGAGCCATGCATCACACAAAGCTCCTTCATGCCCTGATGACGTGGGCACTGTTGTTAATACCACAAACAAGAGCTCATTTTGGTACCATGCACACAACACAAATCTGACATGTGAAAACTAATTGAAAAACTAACCAGAAGCACTGTGTCAATTCTATTAGACTAGCCATTGGTCATTTGACGCATCGGGTAGGGAATGTGATAATTAATAGCTTGCGGTGTTTTGACTACTTTATTGTTTTTACTCGAAATTATTATTATTCTGTTGATGTCCTTTTGATGTTCATGCAACCTAAGTCATGTATTTGCATTAGGAGGGGAGTACGTATACTCAATGTCTTAGATATTCATCAGTCTAAGAAGGCGACATTCTTTTGTGTAATTCTTTGAAAGCTGCACTGCTAAGTCCCATTTTGTTGTTCACTGATCTTTTATCATTTATGGTGTATGGTTTCAAAGCCACCCTGTCCCTAAACAAGGCAAAATAGCCAAAACGCGTGGCAGGGGCTGTAGAACTCTAATTAACTATTTCAGAAACTTTATTGTGAGTGCACATGGATTCTCTGCATTGTGTTACTTTGTATGAGTATATCCTTGGAGAGATATATATAACCGAAATCTTGCTTTAACCCAAATATGCTCCATGACAATATTGAAGCTTTCCATTCGGTGATGGTACAAGAGCTGATTAAATTAAGAAGTGACCAAAAATATCGAATCAAGTACAATTTGACTCACAAACAGCGGGTGGCGTTACAGGATCTCTTGCAGGATTCATCATTGATAATAAAGCCCTCTGACAAAGGGGCAACGTCGTCCTGTGGGATATTCAGGACTACAGGTCAGAAGCAATGCGGCAACTGACAGACAGCAGTTGCTACAAAACTGTAACATGGCAACAATATGGTAATACCATCAAAAGATATCATGAAATGTTACATACCTGGTGGATTGTGAGTCTCATTTATGACGATGAATTCAAATTTTTAAAGAACGATAACCCACATGTATGCTTGTACATTTTACCTAAGGTGCATAAGCATCAAACAAAGCCACCTGGGAGACCATTGTTTCCCCTAATGGGGGATTATTAGAGAACACCTCAATTTTTCTTGATTATTTTATAGGCCCCTATGTCAAAGATCTACGATCTTACTGTCAGGACAGTACAGATTTTTTGAAGAGGATTCATGATGTAAGATGGGAGAATGAATTCATGCTAATTACTTTGGATGTTTGTTCACTGTACACGTGTATTGATCAGGAACAAGGTGTAAATGCATGTTAGTACTATTTGCAATGGAGAACCATTGCACTGTATGAGCATACAGTTATGCTCAAACTCATGATGTCCTATTGTCTTAATGAAAACATATTTTTGTGTGATAAGGTCCTGGTACGCCAGGTGTCTGGGACCGCAATGGGTACCTGCTTCTCCCCCAGCCTAGCTAATTTATTTCTGGGCTGGTGGGAGGAGCAGGTAGTCTGGTCTGATGCCACTGCCATATATACCTGCCATATACCTTTATGGCTGAGGTATATAGATGACCTGTTCCTCATCTGGGATGGGGGAGAGGATCTAGTCAGAAGCTTCATCTCCAGTTTATAATCCAATAATCTAAATCTCAAATTCAGATCCCAAATGAGTCGAACTCAATGTGATTTTTTGGATATACATGTCATGGTTCAGGGTGACAAACTGGTCACTGAGCTATTTAGAAAAGATACTGCAAGCAATAGTACTGTACACGCTCGGAGCCATCATCCTACTTCTCTCTTAAATAGCATCCCATATGGAGAGCTATTAAGAGCCTGTAGAAACTGAGGCACTGACTCCAGTTTCTCAAAGGAATCCAATAACATGTTAAGCAGATTTAGACAGAGAGGATACTCTGAAAAGGTGTTATCTGTAGCAAAACACAAACTTGCTAATGTCAAACAAACTGAGATCCTTTTTAAAGAATGAGATTTGCTTGCTCAAAATGAAACAACAACCACTCCCAGAATGATTACCACCTTTAATAATAGAGCTGGCAAGCTTAGGTGGATCATGAAAAAACATTGGAGCCTTATCCAGGACGATCCCATCATAGGCAAAAAAGTTGGTGCATCCCCCACTATAACCTATAGGAGGGCCCATTCTCTGAAGGATAAATTGGTTAGTAGTCACTTTCAGAATCATAAAATCTCGGGGTGGTTACAAAGTAGTAAAGGATTCCACAGATGCCAATCTTGTAAGGCTTGCAGGTATAGTGAAAGCAGCAAGAGTTACAAGTTATCAAACGGCAAAGAAAAATCAATATCTAAATTCATTACTTGTACATCAGATCATGTTGTGTACAGTCTAGAATGTCCTTGCGGGCTCCGCTATATAGGGAGCACCAAATTGCCCATTAAAAAACTTATTTTGGAACATCAAAGGGAAATAGTAAACTTAGACTTCAGTTATCCCGTGGCTAGACATTTCTATCATAAACACAACAGTGATTACACATTGTTGAAGTACACGTGCATTGATCGCGTCCTTAAACATATTAGGGGCGGGGACATGGAGAAACATTTGAGGATCTTAGAATCAAGATTCATTATCGACCTCAATACTAGAATATCGTTTGGCCTTAATACAGGGGAGGAGTTCGCCACACATATAGGAAACTATCTGTCCCTGTCTCTCGTGTTCTCCCATGATGAAATGAATAATACTGATTTTAAGTCACATTGCATATATATATTTTTTATTTCACATACGAATCATAGTTTGACCATTAGGGGACTTGTTATCTCAATTGGGAAATTGAAGGTAGATACCTTGAATTGTTGGTATCACTGGGATTTGACATTTGAAAACGATATGATATTAATATCATGGGGACAGTTGTCCCGCTGTAATCACAATTGGAGTAGTCTTTTCTCTTCTCTTTCCCTTTTCTTTCTTCTTACTCTTATTGTCCTCTTTTTGGCTAACCTTGGAAATTGTATACATATATTTTATTTAATATTTTTTGTTAGTTGGTGTGGTTATTTACATAATTTCACAATCTTCTTTAACAACATTGGGTTGCATTATTTACACCATGCTTAGCGTCTATACCATCATTGAAATTATAATGTGGCTGTACTATTCAGTGATTAGCATGTTCTAAATTGTAATTAGTGTTGTTGGCACATCAATATATTATATAGAGGTGTGAATACTTGATTATCAGGTCCTTTATTTACGAAAAGTCTCCATTTGGAGTTGATTGGTTCTGAGTTGCAGAAGGATATTAATTTGCTCCGCTATATTCTGTAACGTATTGACATCGTTGCTTCTTTCTATCATGGCAATGGTTTACCAGATTGAATGCAATGCGCCTTATCCTTCATAATTCAATTCAATTTATTTTATCAACTGGTATGCCACTAGAAATTTAATATATATTCATTTACATAAATTGTTATCTATGATTTACAAAATTTAATGTATTACTGCCACAAAGTATTTTCTTCCTTTTCATTGTGACATATGCGGATATATATGGTGTAATGCTTCCGATGCCCTTTGAACTTGACAAAGGCCGTTTCGGCTGAAACGCGTTGTTCGGTTTATTTTTTCACTCGGTATAAACAACTGGTGCTAATTTAGTGTGCCGCCTTTTCCTTCCTATTGGCTTGGATCTTTCTACACTCATATATATATATACATATATACATATATATATTTACGCTCGCGTTCCACCTCTGTGAAGCACTCTCGGGCGGGTGCCTGTAGGCGGCTGTGGATTCCGCAATGTATTATCGCTCCTTTTCTTTTCCTTTCTCAAAGAAAACCAGCACTCGCAGGGGGCATTTGAAGAGCTTTATTTCTCCAGCAGCAAGCAAGCAAGCAAAAAACGCGTTTCGGCAATCTGCCTTCCTCTGTGTTACTGACACACCAGAAGAGACCATGTTTAAAACCATTTCACTTCATGCATAACAAATGAAAAGGGGAGAAGTGCAAACGCGCCAGAATGAGCGCCATTTTGTAATGTGTTATATATATATAATCATCATATCGCATCTCATTTAATCATAATTAATTTTCTATTGGATCACGGTATTGCCTACTTTTGATACATACAATCAATTATTACAATTGTCATTATTTATCCGCTATAAATTTATCGTTAGGTATATAACCTCCATGAATTTCGTCGTGAATCGCCCTGAGCATTAGGCAAAATAGTGTTGTTATCTCGCCGTGGATCGGCTACGGTCCCTTGTCAAACATTTTGATAATGCACATTTTCAAAGCGACAATGATAATATTCAAGAAATTCATTTTGAAAAAATGTAATAATACATTCATTAAATTACACCTCATAGCGCTGTGTATCAGCCAGATAACCAATTTAACGATTTATGAGCCAGGGTGTGATGATAGCTCCTCCCCACTATTCAATCCATTAGGAAACTTTGTTCTCAAATCTATGATGTAACGAGACTATAACCTCCGTAGTTTACGAGTTCTGTCCCCTCCTCTTACATTTGTAGGAACAAAATCCATGCCATAATACTGTAGCATATTTCTATTGCTAGAGTGTTTTTCGGCAAAATGTCGTGCTACTGGATACGCTGCATCTTTTTTGTCAATCGCCCTATGATGTTCCAATATTCTGATCTTAAGTGGATGGATTGTGCTACCTATGTGGCGTAGCCCACAAGGTCATGTAAGACAGTATACCGCATGCGTAGTAGTACAAGTTAAGAACTTAGTTATTTGTCTGTTCTTATTTATGTCTGGTATTTTAAAGGACAGAACTCTTTTACTATTAGAGCAGGCTTTACATTTTTTACATTGAAAGAACTCTTTCATTTCCTTCAGAGTTCCTGTTTTTGAGTTATTTTGTCTAGATGACTTTTGACTAACATATCTTTCAAGGAACGTGCTTTTTTAAAAGTAACCAAAGGATAAGCTGGAATGTCATTGCAGATGATGTTTTTTGTTTTAAGAATATGCCAGTTTTTTTTAAGCATACGTTTTAAATGATTTGCTTCAGCTGAGTATGTGGTAACCATTCTAAATTTTCCTTTGTAATCTTGTTTTGAACCGTTTGTCTTTTCCATCAGCAGTTTTTCCCTTGTGATCCCTTTCACTTTGTTGAATGTTGTTGCTAATGCTGTCAGCTCATAACCTCGCAGCACAAATCTATCCATACATTCCTTTGCCACAGCTTCAAAGTCACATTCTAGTGCTATTTCTTTTCAATCTTAAAAGCTCGCCATAAGGAATACTATGTACAATTTCGGTGGATGGTTACTGGTTGCAAACAAAGTTGAATTACCTGCCGTGGATTTGCGATATAAATTTGTGTGTAGTTTCCCTTCCGAAATGAACACCTTCAGGTTCAGATAGTCTACTGCCACTGGGCTAACTGTACCAGAAAAGTGTAGATTTAATTTATTGGTATTTAGGACTTGGATATACATATGAGCTGATTTTGTTGTTCTCTGCCATACTATGAACAAATCATCGATATAATGATGCTAGAAAATTACTTTGCCACTTACTGTCCCACATTCGTAGGACTTGGGCACCTGCTCCTCCCACCAGCCAACGAACAAGTTTGCATAGCTGGGGGCAAAGCAGGTGCTCATCGCCATACCAGAGGTTTATCTGTAAAATTTGTCTTCAATTAAAAAATATTATTTTTCAGACAGAACATTGTAAACTCAACTAGCATCACATTGTGTTCTGCAAAACGTAACTGTCTCTTATTCAAATAGAACTGTATGGCTTTTAAACCATCTTCATGATTTATACATGTGTATAAACTAGTAATGTCCAGTACCTTTAATTGATACGAAGGGTCCCATGTCACATTAGCAATTTTGTTCAAAAAGTCTTTAGTGTCTTTTATATATGAATTTAGTTGAACCACAAATGCAGATAAGAAGTAATCAATAAATATGGATAGATTTCCTGTGAGACTACCCTGTGAGGAGACAATTGGCCTTCCCGGTGGATTTAAACTGTCTTTGTGAAGCTTTGGAATATGGTAGAATGTTGGAATAATTGGATTTATATTCCGTAGGAATAGATGTTCATCAGATCCCAGCATTGATCTATCATACCAATTCTTAATCAAAGTCTCATAATTTCTTATACTGTCCTGATAGATTTCACATGTTGAGGATGTAATGTATATATAAGGTACATTACCCAATATTGATGAAGTTATATATAATGTGGGTATTTTACCCTAAAAAAATGAACGTATTTACTTAGAGATTAGCACAGACATAATTTCGTGAATGTGCGTTATACACATTTCCCGCAATTCTGGGAGGCCGCAGTTTTGAATATTAAATCGCCTTCAATATGAATGTACAGTGTGAAATTTAGGAGATTGCAATATCCCGCAACACTGATTAGCGATATAGCGCGTCCTGTGGCCAATTCACGACAAGTCTGCTTTTCATGTCTATGATCGAACTAGCAATGAACGCATTTTTGTTAGCCATGCATAATATTTGATCTATATTTAATCGGCATATTTACTTAATTTAATTCACTTTGATTTAAGTCAATATAATTTGTGGTATATATTTTTGATCACGATTGTATGTGGTTACAGTATGTCTTCTATCTCTATGAACTCAATTGAGTATTTCTATGGGAATTCGAACGTGCCAAATCAACTTGATAAAGGCATCGCCGAAACGCGTTGCTTGTGTGCACAATAAATATTGTGTATAATCCTCTGGTGTGCCGCTTGGTCTTTGATGGAACCCCTGCATCGTCCTTCTAATTTGATATATATATATATATATATATATATATATATATATATATATATATATATATATATATATATATATTTTGTTTCCCAAAAGCCCACAAGCATTTAGAGCGCACTCGCTGCTTTTGAAAACCTGAAGTTTTATTGCTGGCATACAACGGTAATTGAATCCGGTGAAGCGTTTTAGGGCCAACGCGTTTCGAGGACCACCTCTTCTTCCTGGGCCCGCTTCACGACTGTTTTACAGAGTTCTCTTTGTTGGACCTTTAAATACTGCATGCTCAATTAACCCTGCCTTTTGTAGGTGTGTGCTTGGTAGCTGGTTGCAGTGTTGGAATAGTGCCTGCTGGGTTACATGGTCCATTCACACGAGATAATTCATCCTTAGTAGGTTCTGTTGTCATTTTCAGCACATTTATTTTCCTTGGTAGGACCTCCGAGTTCAATCCATTGTTCATTTTGAGCCCAAAAGCAGCACTGAAGAGTGAAGAAAGGTTTCTTCCTCGCAGCCTCCTTAAAAAGAAAGGACGGTGTAGCTCAGCGCGTCATGGACGCCGCGCATGAATTTTGTTTCCCAAATGCCCACAAGCATTTGAGCACACTCGCTGCTGAAGCGTTTTATGGCCGACGCGTTTCGAGAACCACCTTTTCTTCCTGGGCCTGCTTCATGACTGTTTTACAGAGTTCTCTTTGTTGGACCTTAACATACTGCATGCTCAATTAACCCCGCTTTTAGTAGGTGTGTTCTGTTGCCAGTCATTTTCAGCACATTTATTTTCCTTGGTAGGACCTCCGAGTTCAATCCGTTGTTCATTTTGAGCCCAAAAGCAGCACTGAAGAGTGAAGAAAGGTTTCTTCCTCGCAGCCTCCTTAAAAAGATTATTGTTTGGCTCTGTTATGGAACTAAAATTCCCAGCATACACTATGCACACACCCACTTAGGTTAATTTAAAAAAAGGAGTACAGTGATAGAAATAAAAGAGAGCCAGCTCTATTGAATTGTGGGAAGCAAGCCTCTGACGAAGATGCAAACTGCATTGAAATGCGTAAGGCAGCAAATGTAAATGAAGGGCACTGCGGGGAGCCTGAAGTGCAGACCGGAAGGTGGTTTTTCAGTTGTATGCCCTCACGAAAGCTCATTGGGCACTTTGTTAAATACATTTATATATATATATATATATATATATATATATATATATATATATATATATATATATATATATATATATATATATATATATATATACATATTATCTACTGGCGGTCGCCAGTAGATAGTTATAGTTAGGACCGTGTTTCCATAGGAAATCTGAAAATTTTATTTTGAATAACTTTGGTGCCGGTTGACGAATCTTCGCGAAATTTTCAAAACTAATGGGGTGCTCCGCTCAGCTCCTACCCTGGAAGTCTCGGGGGGATTCGTCAAGCGGGGGCTGAGAAAAAAGGGGGGTCCCAAAACGCATTTTCCCCATGCATTTTCCCATAGGACCTTTAGTCTAAGGTACAGCCCGAACGGCTGAACAGAATTACTTGAAATTTGGCAGAGAGGTAGTCCTCAGGTCAGGGATGTGCCTTTTGCATATATGGAGTCAATCTGTTCAGTAGTTCCTGAGAAATTTGCATTTAAAAGCACATACATATCTATAGCCGCGCACCGTGCGTGCACCGTGCGCGCACCCTAACGTGCGCGAGCGTAATTCTGATTGGTTGTTACATGTCAGTTAACGTTCGAATCGGTCGAAATCAGGAAGTGTCGGCCGCCATTTTGTTTGTTTTCAGTGCGAGAGTGGAAAAGGAAGGTGGTGAACGTGAAAAGGGGGCAGGGTAGAGAGTTCCTGACCCCCTAGCCTTTGTCAGGGGTCCCTGAAGGACCCCGAAGGCAGAAAAAAACATTTAAAATTGTTTTAAAAAAAATCGCGGGTGTGCGCGCACGGTGAAAAACCATTAAAAAAAAAACATTTTAATACGTAGTTTATTGAAAAATAAATATATAAAAAAAATAATAATACATACATAACTTAGCATTTAAAAAAACGTACAAATTGACTGAAAAAACCATAGGTTTCACACACGTTATAGTTAGGAATTAGCATTTAAAAAACCTTGCAAATTCACTTAAAAAACCATAGGTTTCACACATGTTATAGTTAGGTGGATATTTCACTCGTAAAAAAACAACCGCCACTCTATCACAAGGATGATGTCATCAGTGATGTCAAGAGTGATGCCACTGACCATGTCATTAGTGATGTAATATGTGACGTCATGAGCAGAGGATTGCGGGCGCGTGAGTTATAGTTATCTGAACTAACTATAACGGTGGAATTTCATTGTTTTTTTACGAGTGAAATATCCACCTAACTATAACATGTGTGAAACCTATGGTTTTTTAATTGAATATATATATACACACATATATTTATAGAAAAAACTTCTCATTACATCGATGTGTTCCTGATGGAATATGTAATATCACTTCCTTCATACCTTAAGGATACAACGGCCTTCCTGAACAGACTGCAAGATATCAATTGGAATAATCATCAGATCATGGTCACGATTGATGTGACTTCATTGTACACATCAATTCTCCACAAAGATGGTTTAATAGCAGTCCGCAGTTTCTTGAAAACAAGATCTTTGAGCTTTTTGGAACATTCTGAAATGATTATGGATATGTTGAGCCATTGTTTAACACATAATATATTTCTGTTCAATGGGGAAATATTTCTCCAAAGACAAAGCACAGCAATGGGGACGTCATTTGCTCCAACTTATGTAAATATATTTATGGCGGTCTGGGAAGGTACAAGTCAAACATCAAATCTTGGAGGAGATTTATCAACGATTTATTTCTAATATGGGAAGGAGATCTGTCGAGTCTTGAAGAATTCATCCAAAGCTTGGACCAAAATGACTACAATCTATCATTCACATCCACCTGTAGTAAGACACAAGTGATCTATTTGGATGTAGAAGTGTTTGTTCAAAATCAGAAGCTCTGTACCAAAATCCACAGGAAACCAACTGCCACGAACAGTATCCTGCACGCAAACAGTGGACATCCTCAACATCTCAAGTGGAGTATTCCATATGGAGAGATGCTCCGCACCAAGAGGAACTGCTCAGAAGCCAGTGATATCGAGCAAAATCTAGAAGAAACCAGCACTAGATTTCTGGCAAGAGGCTACCCATTAGATGTTATTGAAGGTGCCAAAAGCAGGGTGATGGAGAAACCAAGATCAGAACTACTAAATGAGCTGAAAGAGTTGGAAAATGATGACACAACCCGGATTATCCTAGATTTCAATGTGGAAAATAAGTGCCTAAGAAAGATCATAAAAAAGCACTGGAGCATATTATTGCTTGATGAGTCATTAAAGAAAAAGTTACCATCAACTCCAAAAATAACATATAGGAAGACTGCCTCACTGGGCGATCTATTGACACATAGTCACCTGGAAACAACCAAAAAAGAAAAAGGAACATGGTTAACAACTCCTGGATTTTGCAAATGTTCCAAATGTAAAGCCTGTGAATATGGATGCAACATACAATCATATCTACTGTCAAATTGAAAGAAAGAAAGGATTACTGCACATATCACGTGTGAATCTAAATACGTGGTATATGTTTTAGAATGTCCTTGTAAAAAACTTTATGTTGGGAGCACCATTAACAAATTAAAACTACGGATCTTACAGCATCTCCGAGCAATAAAAAATAAAGATCTTGCATATCCCATGGCAAAGCACTTCTCAGAAAAACATAAGGGAAATGTTCAAGGATTGAGATACTTTGGTGCTAAAATGATAAAACCAAATGAAAGAAGGGGTGATGGATCCCTGGACCTCAGAAGAACAGAGTCTAAGCTAATTTTAGCACTGGGGACAGAAAAACTATTTGGCCATAATTTGGATGCTGAATTGCACGTTCATTTATAAGAACTATGAAATCAATCTACAGTGTAAACTTGCTCAGGAGAAAATAAAGGAGAAAAATGCTGGGGAGAGAAAAAAGAGAAAAAAAGCATCCATAATGGTACCCAGTATAAAAATTTCCAAATAATGAATGGGGGAGCAAGGGTTTTAAAGAGAAGAGTTGATAAAAGAACATACCACAAGAAAAAAAAGACTGTTCTTAATAACTAAAAAAATGTCAAAAACAAGGACTTAATAAGAACAGTTGAAGTAATTGAAGAAATGCCCCAAACGAATTTGGTTGATATTATTTAAAAAAATGTTTTTTTCTGCTTTAGAGTATTATAAAATTCTGGGGAGAGACATCTTAGAATTGCGATTTTGCACCATATATTTGCACAGTGCATTTGTCACTTTATGAATAATATCTCATGAGAATTACGAACATTTGGAGACAGGTTAGAAGGAATTTCAATTTGCACAATGTACTTGCACAATGCACTTGTCACTTTCTTGCCTGATCTTAAAAAATATCTCATGAGTTTCTGAAGATCCGACTATGCATTATATATATATATTTTGCATCGAGCACATGTCACTTTACTCTCCAGATAATAATGTAATTTTAGGATGTACTTGGGGCTATCTATTTAGTCACGGGTGCCTTGATACTTGGCTACATTCTGTTTTTAGTTTGTCCCTGGTAAGCTTAGAATCTGGATTATTAATGATCATGTATATAAGGTACTTTACAAAGAGGAGAATGATTCCATCTTTCCAGAAATACTCCTCAAATTCCTTTTCCAGTCCCCCCTCCCAAAAAAACCAAAGATCATTTTCCTTCCAGCTTCGTAAAATACTCTACTACTTTTACGATCTTCAATTCCCTTGTGTCTCTCTCTTTTTATCCCGCCTTCTATCCTGAAACAGTAGAATAGAGAAACAGGCTGTCAGAAAAATCTAATTGAGTTTCTAGCACTCAATTTTAGTACTTTACTGGTAATGTCGTAGCAAAATGCTTATAACCATGACAAAAATGAATATGTGTGAAAATGTAAAAATGTAAATAGAAAGAGAAAAAATGGTAGCTACTATAATCCAAATTACAAACTTTTGTATGTGGGTGAATGGTCTAGTCTATTTTTTTATGGAAACAAACAAGGGATCTCTGCACTTAGTCACTTTAAATAGACAGTTTAGACGGTGGGACTCTATGGTCCAGTTGAAGGCATCTGCCGAAACACGTTGACCGTCCTTTTTGTTTTGCACATGGTGTTAAAGGAATAAAAAAGTACCTTAAGTGAACTGCTGTGGACTCCCTCTGTGCCGTGGATACTCTGGTGGGGACTTTGCTGAGTTGTTTTGAAGATACACATATATATATACATATATATATATACATACATATTACCTACTGGCGGTCGCCAGTAGGTAGTTATAGTTAGGACCACGTTTCCATAGGAAATCCGCAACATTCTATTTTGAATAACTTTGGCGCCGGTCGACGAATCCTCGCGAATTTTTCAAAATAGGTGGGGCGCTACGCTCCGCTCCTACCCTGAAAGTCTCGGGGGGATTCGTCAAGCGGGGGCTGAGATAAAAGGGGGGTCCCAAAATGCGTTTTTCCCATGCATTTTTCCATAGGACCTTTAGACAGGGCTACAGCCTGAACGGCTGAACAGAATTTAATGAAATTTGGCAGAGAGGTAGTCCCCAGGTCAAGGAAGTGCCTTTTGTAGGTTTGGTGTAAATCTGTTCAGTAGATTCTGAGAAAATAGCCTTTAAATCAATATATATATCTGAGCCAGCTTACGGTGCGCTTACGGTGCGCTTACCGTACGCGTACGGTGACGTGCGCGAGCGCGATTCTGATTGGCCGTTAGATCTTAGTAAACATTCGAATCGGTCTAAACCAGGAAGCGGCGGCCGCCATTTTCTCTCTCGCACTCTGACAGGGTGTTGAATGACAAAGTCAAAAAACATGTAAAGGGGCTGTTTTGACAGCTCCCAAGCAACTAGCCATGTCGAGGGAGTCCCCAACGATCCCCCAAGTAAAAAAAAACAATTTAAATTTTTTCGAAAATTTCGCCGATTACGCTTACCGTACGCGTACGGTAGCTAATATTAAAAAAAAAAAATAATATCCAAATTCTCCCCACCCCGTGTGCAATTGGTGCCCGAAGGGCACCAATTGTGCATTGCTTATATACACTTTACAAAACATATATTTTATCTATCACAACGATACTCATCATATGTTTCCTCCATGTGCGCACGGTGCGCGAAGCGCATCGTGCGTTCAGGGCCCATCTAGCGTAACGTGGACACGCGGTGCGCGAAGCGCACCGCGTGCTCACTGTGCGCGCACGGTGCGCAAAGCGCACCGTGCGCGCACGGAACGAACTGCGTTAAGTGGGCGCGCACGCCACAAATGGCGTAAAGTAACTTAGCATTTAAAAAACCATACAAATTCACTGAAAAAACCATAGGTTTCACACACGTTATAGTTAGGAATTAGCATTTAAAAAACCTTGCAAATTCACTGAAAAAACCATAGGTTTCACACATGTTATAGTTAGCTGGACATTTTACTGATAAAAAACCAATGAAATTCCCCCGTTATAGTTACTGTAGGCAACTATAACTCACGCGACCGTAATCCTCTGCTGATGACATATGTGTCTTTATGAAAAAAAAATATTTGTAATATATGTATAGCTAAAATTTAATGGAAGAAGACATGGGCAAATAAGTGTCTAAATACAGTATTAGCATCAGCAGAGGATTGCGGTCGCATGAGTTATAGTTGCCTACAGTAACTATAACGGGGGAATTTCATTGGTTTTTTATCAGTAAAATGTCCAGCTAACTATAACATGTGTGAAACCTATGGTTTTTTCAGTGAATATATATATTTATATATATATATATATATATATATATATATATATATATATATATATATATATTATCTACTGGCGGTCGCCAGTAGGTAGTGATAGTTAGGACCTATTCTCCATAGGAAATCCACAATATTCTATTTGGAATAACTTTGGCGCCCATTGACGAATCTTCGCGAAATTTTCAAAACTTTTGGCCAGCTCCGGTCCGCTCCTATCCTGAAAGACTTGGGATGATTCGTGTAGTGGGGGCTGAGAAAAAAGGGGGGTCCAAAAACGTGTTTTCCCCATGCAATTTCCCATAGGACCTTTAGCCGCAGCTACAGTCTGAACTGCTGAACGGAATTACACCAAATTTGGCAGAAAGGTAGACCTTGGTTCAGAGTCGTACCTTTTGCTTAAATGGTGTAAATCCGTTAAGTAGTTCCTGAGAAATTCAAAATAAAATTCACATATATATCTGGGCGGAGCCTAACCACACATCTCATTGTGAGATCTGATTGGCTGTCAGTACTTCATCCAAGAAGTGTTGGCAGCCATCTTGGGCCCAATATACATGAAAGCACCTCATTAAAAAGCATTTCAGTTAATAGAAGGTTTTAAGACTTTAGTTACATTATAAATCATTTGTTGATGGTACCATACTCATTTTAGGAATTGTGGTGTGTTCTAAGGTGATTTTACCATGTGAAAAAGCCTTCTGCTGTGATATCATGAATCATGTTTGAGAGAAAACTATTTTCTAATGCTTTTCCCACAGAGGTTTGGAAGGTGATCTATAAGCTAAACTGAGAGCATATTTTCTGTAAATTCACATCTTTCTCAGTCATGTGAGAATGAAGTCTGACATTCTCAGTAAAAGATGCACATCCAACAAGGGCAGAGACTGTCAGTTGATTCCTTTGCAGCTTCCCAGAGTGTTCTAAAGAACAACTAGAGCGCTAACAGTCCTACTTATGACAAACGTATTGCACACCTGAAGCCATCTTGATTGGAATAAAGTGGTAACTCTTAAAACATTTCATTTAAAAAGGAACAAAATGAGGGGGTTCATTTTGCCACAGAAATTATGATTAGTGCTGCAGAAAGAAAAATTAGGGCACATTTTGTCTTCTCAAATCCTCTTCTATTTCATAAAACAATTCTGACATGCAGACTGAAACATGCACTTTGAATACCAGCAGCAGACTTCCCTGGTGAGCAGTAGCTTTACTACAGTGATCTAATGAGCAACTAGAGTGCTAACATTCAGAATGTATGGCAAATTTGTGACACATCTGAATGCCTTCTTGATGGAACCAAAGTAAAAAACTGAAAGTATTTCCTACCGAGGAGACTGCAGTAAATTAGGAAATTAGGAAACTTCATAATAAATAAGTCTCCCAAGATGGCCACCAGAGACAAAAGAGCCCAAATGTAGCCCAAATATCACCCAGATGTAGCCCAAGTATAGCCCAATGACAGAATGTCCCAGAGTGTTCTTAAGAACAACTAGAGCGCTTACTGTCTTACTTATGACAAAAGTATGGCACACCGGAAGCCATCATGATTGGAATAAACTGGTAACAC
The DNA here is from genome assembly GCF_964204655.1 of Triturus cristatus. NCBI lineage: Eukaryota > Metazoa > Chordata > Amphibia > Caudata > Salamandridae > Triturus > Triturus cristatus. The sequence goes on along the minus strand of NC_140584.1, from coordinate 482,440,404 downwards.
TTAAAACATTTAATTTAAAAAGGAACATAGATGAGGGGGTTCATTTTGCCATAGAAATTATGATTAGTGCTGAAGAAAGAAAAATTAGGGCACAGTTTGAGTGACTTCTCAAATCCTCTTCTATTTCATTAAAATATTCTGACATGCAGACTGAAACATGCACTTTTAATACCAGCAGCAGACTTCCCTTGTGAGCAGTAGCTTTACTACAGTGATCTAATGAGCAACTAGAGTGCTAACTTTCAGAATTTATGGCAAAGTGTGACACATCTGAATGCCTTCTTGATGGAACCAAAGTAATAAACTGAAAGTATTTCCTACTGAGGAGACTGCAGTAAATGAGGAAATTAGGAAACTTCATAACAAATAAATCTCCCAAGATGGCCACCAGAGAGAAAGAGCCAAAATGTAGCCCAAATATCACCCAGATGTAGCCCAAGTATAGCCCAATGACAGAATGTCCCAGAGTGTTCTTAAGAACAACTAGAGCGCTTACTGTCTTACTTATGACAAAAGTATGGCACACCTGAAGCCATCTTGATTGGAATAAACTGGTAACACTTAAAACATTTAATTTAAAAAGGAACGCAAATGAAGGGGTTCATTTTGCCATAGAAATTATGATTAGTGCTGAAGAAAGAAAAAATAGGGCACATTTTGAGTGACTTCTCAAATCCTCTTCTATTTCATTAAAAAAGTCTGACATGCAGACTGAAACATGCACTTTTAATACCAGCAGCAGACTTCCGTGGTGAGCAGTAGCTTTACTACAGTGATCCAATGAGCAACTAGAGTGCTAACATTCAGAATTTATGGCAAATGTGTGACATATATGAATACCTACTTGTTGGAATCAAAGTAAAAAACTGAAAGCATTGCCTACTGAGGAGACTGCAGTAAATGAGGAAATTAGGAAACTTCATAACAAATAAATCTCCCAAGATGGCCACCGGAGACAAAAGAGCCCAAATGCAGCACAAATATCACCCAGATGTAGCCCACATGTAGCCCAGTGACAGAAGTGTGCAAAACACTTATTTATTGTGTTTTTGCAGTTTTATATAGTGCAGACTTGTCAGGTATTGGAGTGCTTTACATGAGCATTGGTTCCATCACACAAGGTCAAATTCATTTTGGTTGTAGACATGGGGAGATTAAGTGATTTGACCAGTATCACAGAATGTTGAGCTGAAGCAGAAACTCCAACCTGGTTCCCCAGTTGCAAAGTCTGCAGCTCTGGAAGTAACACCACATCCTCTCCCCTAAGTGCAACATTTAATCAAGTGGTCAACTGGATGAAAAAACATAAAGATAACAAATAATTTAAAAGTACTTTGTCGCTATTTGAAAACTCAGAAAATATGTCCTCATTTTATTAGAGCACAAACCATAATTTTGATGCAAATAAGACCCTCTCATATATGTAATTTCTAAAGGAAATGCTCTAGGTATTACAGTTTTGATTACATCAAGATAATGTCAGGCGTTCCACACTTTTGTAAAAAATATAGAATGTTAGCAATCTAGTTGTTTATTAGGATACTGTTGAGAGGCAGAGGCCAGGAGCACGGAATCAGAAAATTGAAGGCAGGTAGGAGGGTGCAGAGGCAACAATTTGACCACACTGGGCAGGCAGGAAGGGCAGTGGCAGCACAACAGACTATGGAGGGCAGTGGAAAGGGGGCAGGGGCAACAAACCAACAATACAGGACTGGCAAGAGAGACTGTGGCAATATAATATACCAGAAGGAAGAGGCAGTGGTAGTACAACCATACATGCCAACAGACCCGTTTCAGCCAGGAAACGTCCAATGTTTTTAAGCTCAAATGGGCTTTATTTGATCTGTCTCCTGTCTACCATATCCTCTTTTTCAATGTAACTCAAAGGAGAAAATGAATACCCCAGGGGGCAGATTTATGTTTGACTTGCGCCTCATTTACGCCGCCGTAGCGTCACTTTTGTGACGCAGCAGCGGCGCAAATCCTGCGCCTTGGTGCGGGGTATTTACAACGTGATGCATCTGGGAGATGCGTCACGTTGTAAAGCTCTGCGCCACATGTAGGCGTTCCAGGGCAGGTGGGGGCGTTCCGGCGCAGGAACGCCTCCTAAAAGTGGCTGAGTGAAATCTACAAGATTTCACTCAGTCACTTTTGAGCCCATGCTGCGTCAAAACCCTGCGCCTGCTTGAAGCAGGCGTAAGGATTGACGCAGCATTGTAAAGAAAGGGCCCCCCAGAGCATTGCTGGACCTGCGTCAAGTGAGGTTTGTCTCCTTTCCAGAGAGTAAAATAAAAATTATTACACATCCGGCGGTGGATGTGTGTTTTATTAACCGTGAGGGGGGTTTCTTTCATAGTTTTGGTCGAATATTTGTCGAATCCCCTTTGAATGGCTTGGTGTGCGTGTGTAATAAATGTGCCTGTCAATAGCTACCCATGTTTGTATAAATAAACGACAAGGGTGTCTACTTGGAGAGTACCCACCGGCGGGGGCGCCGGGATTAGGCACGGTAGGGCGTCAGACATGTCAGAGCATCACTAGTGGTGTAAATACATTCCATGTGGATTAATTTTATGCATAGTCACCTTTTAATGAATATCACACAAATCGTCACGGTGATAGGTACATATGGTTTGTCCAGCATGTCCTAGGTGTTTCTATAAATATATATATTTTTAAAAAAATAAAAAACAAAGGCCGGCCCCGGGGGATAGGGTCCCTGGGGCCATAAGTGGCCTGAGGAGGGGGGCAACGCAGCCCCCTCCTAAAGAATCATTTTTAAAAAAGGCCATGACCCGGGGGTTGGGGTCCCCGGGGCCGAATAAGGCCTTGGGAGGGGGGCCACGCGGCCCCCTTCCAAATGTATTTTTTTCAACAACAAAAAATTAGGATGCAGGCCCTGGAGATTGGGTCCCCAGGGCCAATAAATTAGAAAAAGAAGTGGGGCCACACAGCCCTCCTTCTTAAAAAAATAAAATAACTAAAAGACCGGCATCGCACCGGAGGCCAAGCCCCCTCCTTGCAGCACTCTGCAAACGCGCCCCCTGGCCAGTTGTAAGTTGGGGAATTAATTCCCCTTCAATACTGAGGGTCCCTGAGGGCCAACTAGCCCAACAGGTATCTCCAGTATGCGCCAGGGAGCTGCGTTGCACTGAGGCCACGCCCCTTTTTACACCTCTCTGCAGCGCAGCTCTGTGGCGCTTACTGGAGGTACCTAGTGGGCTAGTTTGACCCTAGGGACCCTTAGTATTCAAGGGGACTTAATCTCTCAACTTAGAACGGCCACAGGGCGCGTTTACACAGTGGTGAAGGGAGGTGACGGGCCTGAGGTGACGTGTGCAAACACGCCCTGTGGCGCGTTTTAAGTTGGGGAAATAATTCCCTTTCAATCCTGAGGGACCCTGGGGGCCAACTAGTCCACCAGGTGCTTCCAGTAAGCGCCACTGCTCTGTGTTGCAGAGAGGTGGTGCAGGCGTGCCCCTTTTAACACCTCTCTGCAATGACGCTTACTGGACGTACCTAGTGGGCTATTTTGCCCCTAGGTACCCTCAGGATTCAAGGGGACTTAATCTCCCAACTTAAAACGGCCACAGGGCGTGTGTACACAGTGGGGAAGGGAGGGGACGGGGCCTGAGGTGACGTGTGCAAACACGCCCGATGGCGCGTTTTAAGTTGGGGATATAATTCCCCTTCAATCCTGATGGCCCCTGGGGACTAACTAGCCCACCAGGTGCTTCCAGTAAGCACCACTGACCTGCGTTGCAGAGAGGTGGTCCAGGCCGAGCCACTTGTTACACCTCTCTGCAACGCAGCTCTGTGGTGCTTACTGGAGGTACCTAGTGGGCTAGTTGGACCCTAGGAATCCTCAGGATTCAAATGAACTTAATCTCCCAACTAAAAACGGCCACAGGGCGTGTTTACACAGTGGTGAAGTGAGGGGACGGGGCCTGAGTTAACGTGTGCAAACACGCCCTGTGGCACGTTTTAAGTTGGGGAAATATTTCACCTTCAATCCTGAGGGACCCTGGAGGCCAACTAGCCCACCAGGTGCTTCCAGTAAGCGCCACTGCGCTGCGTTGCAGAAAGGTGGTCTAGGCCGTGCCCCTTTTTACATCTCTCTGCAACGCAGCTCTGTGGTGCTTACTGGAGGTACCTAGTGGTCTAGTTGGACCCTAGGGACCCTCAGGATTCAAGGAGACTTAATCTCCCAACTTAAAACGGCCACAGGGCGTGTTTAAACAGTGGGGAAGGGAGGGGACGGGGCCTGAGGTGACATGTGCAAACACGCCCTGTAGCGCGTTTTAAGAGGTAGTTTTAATCCCCCTGCCCAGTGATGTCACTGACCATGTCATGAGTGGTGTAATATGTGACATCATCAGCAGTGCATTGCGGGCGCGCGAGTTATAGTTAGCTGAACTAACTATAACAGGGGAATTTCAATGGTTTTGTAAGAGTGAAAAGTCCAGCTAACTATAACGCCCCTGAAACCTATGTTTTTTTCAGTGAATTTCTAAGGTTTTTTAAATGCTAATACCTAACTATAACGTGCCTGAAACCTATGTTTTTTTCAGGAATATATATATTTATATATATATATATATATATATATATATATATATATATATATATATATATATTGTTCCTCCAGAAAATGAAGACGCGGCACTGCTCTTGGCAAAGATGTTATTTTATTTCAAGTCGCATTCCTTCCTACGCGTTTCGAACCATAGTACCTGATCACGGCAAATTGTTACATTGGTCCTACTTCAATTTCTACCTTATATGCTGGTGCATGGTAATGCTGTTGTAATGCATTCTGGGTATGAGAGTTTATCTGCTTTAAATGTCAATAAACTTTATTTTATTCTACAAAAACCTGTGTTCATTGATAGCATGTTCATTAGATGATGCGCTGAGCTGGCAGAAAATACCTTTAAGGTAGCGCTTGTCATTTGGTAATGACAATTGCGCGTTTGATTCATAACAACGAATCACATGACCGATGTTAAAAAGGTTTGAACATCGGATCATTTCAAAAGTATTATTAGTGACTTTATGTCATTAATGTTTTTTCGGCTGAGTGCCCATTATGTTCTTCTCTCATCTCACATCTTAGAACATGCTCATGCACTAGTCACTAATAATACTTTTGAAATGATCCGATGTTCAAACCTTTTTAACATCGGTCATTTCTTGAGGAACAATTAAATTACGAGACGCTGTCCTGGTCTCGACGCGGGCACCGACTGTGAGAGTGCTCCCACTGTGGCAGGACGTTTGAGAAAGGGATATATATATATATATATATATCACTGAAAAAACCATAGGTTTAACAGATGTTATAGTTAGAAATTAGCATTTCAAAAAAACTTTGAAATTCACATAGGTTTCAGGGGCATTATAGTTAGCTGGACATTTCACACGTACAAAACCATAAAAATTCCACCGTTATAGTCAGTTCAGCTAACTATAACTTGCGCCCCGGCAATGCACTGCTCATGATATCACATATTGCATCATTCATGGCATGGTCAGTGACATCACTGATGATATCACTGATGACATCTCAAATGACATCACTGATGACAGCATCCAGTGACTGTGTGTTTCTGTAAAGTTTAAATTTGTTTTTTTTTTTATATATATGCTACACTGTATTGAAGAATGAGTGGTTGTATAAGTGTCTGGATGGGGGATTTAGCAGGTGTGTGACTGATTGTATAAGTGAGTGATTAAATATGTCTTTGTGAATGTATAGGTTAGTGACTAAACTATGTGAATGTCTGAATCAGTCTGTCTGTTGTTGTGTAAGCTGCTACATGGGTTGGTCAGTAGCTACATGAGTGTGTATTTGGGTTATTGATTGTTTGCCTGAGTATTTGTATGGGAGACTGAGTGTGTGTGTGGGTGGGTTTGAGGTGTGCATAGATGTGTGAGTGGTTCATTCACTGGGTGTATGGGTTCAAGAGTGCATGTGGAAACAGCTGTATGGGACGGTGAATGTGTGTATGGGTGTGTTAGTGAGTGAATGGATGTCTCAGTGGTACATGTGTGAGTAACTACATATGTAAAAGGCAGTATATGTGAGTGATGGTATATATAAATAACTATACCTGAGAGTGAGTGATTGTGAGAGTGGCTGTATGGATGAGTGTGTACTTGTATGAGTGATTATATAAGAGAGTAAGTATGCATTAGTATCTGTCTGAATTAGTGAGGTGGTGTGTGTATAACTGTATAGCTGAGTAAATGGGAGTGTGATTGATTCTTTGCATGACTGACTAGGTGTGTGAGTAACTCTATAGATGAGTGGCTGTGTGTGAGTGTCTGAATATGTATATGACTGCATATGATAGTGTTGTATTGATGAGTGACTCCATGTATAAGTGATTGTATGGGTGAATGAGTGGATGTGTGTGTAGACCTAGGAATCAGTGAGTGTGTATGTAGCAACTGGTATTGGTGTCTCAATGGTTTTGAAAATGGTAGCCTGTATTTTACAGTGGGTGTATAAAAAGTTATATTAGACTGTGAGGAGGTGCATCAGATTTTCATGTGGATGATGTCATCAGTGATGTCATCAGTGATGTAATTTGAGATGTCATCAGGGATGTCACTGACCATGCCATGAATAATGTAATATGTGATGTCATGAGCAGTGCATTGCGGGGGCACGAGTTATAGTTAGCTGAACTAACTATAACAGTGGAATCTCTATGGTTTTGTACGTGTGAAATGTCTAGCTAACGATAATGCCCCTGAAACCTACGTTTTTTTCAGTGAATTTCAAAGGTTTTTTAAATGCTAATTTCTAACTACAATGTCCCTGAAACCTATATTGTTTTTAAGTAAATTTTAAAAAGACGTGCATACTTTTTGTAGTGAAAAACTAACTGTAACGGTAGTCTGCTATAAGTTATAATTTAACAATGTTTGAAACGTAATTAGCAGTAATTAACATATAAGTGTGGAAAAAGTGTGGCGCAGCAGCTTTGATACCTGACTTCGAACAACAGCGTTCACAGTTCGATTCTCGGGTACAGCGGCATGTTAGCCCACCACTATATCACAGTGGGCAACACCTTGCTTAATCTTTCCGACGCCTCTGAGCGCCGGCACACCTTATCAGTTTTTAAGCTCTCCAACGTATGTACATATTAAGGACCTTATACGTGTTAGGATCAAAATCAAAACCTTTACCGCTTCACATTTTTTAACTTTTCCCAACACGTGCACAAGTTAAACAGTTAAAATGTGAGCACGTGCCAACTGTAAAACGTGACACCTAAATGGGCAGAGCCGCATCTTCCTTCCATAGACTACTCAATAACCAAAAAGTATATAAACCACACCCGTTGATTGATCAGTTTCTTTTTTGCGAGTTATTTATGCGTGTCCATTCAGTGAAGCAGGTGCTCTTTTCTAGAGTCGGATTCTTCTTTTGCGGCCACAAAACATAATCCAGAGTTGTACGTTGTTTGATTATGGCATAGTAGATATTTATAATACGCTGCTACTACTTGTAAATCTACTTTAAATGGTTTTATGTGCATTGTTAACATATTTCCTCTTCCTTCTAATGTGGTGACAAAGTGGCCTATTTAATGGTTGTAGTCTTTTAGTATTTACCTGTCGTCTATGTCTATGATGAACCCCCCCATGTGACCACCCCATGTGATGTTGTACGTATTCAGCACTAGCACTTTATATTTGTGGCTCTGTGAGCATCACGCAGTCATGTGAACAAGGCTCTGGGAGAGCCGAAACGTTATGGCCGTCGCTCTGGGTGAATAAAAGAAAAAAAGCACCTTAAATTGGTTCGTGTACCGACTTCTTTGGCGTCAGCAAGAGTTTTGAAGCTGGTGGAGCTGGTTGATCTGATATAAGCGATCGTTATTGGTTTCACGCGATCCACACACGGAACCCTCTCTGTCAATTGGTCGGCGCCTTAAAGTGAAACTGTGTCCAGGTGTTACCCAGATGTATTTGCTCCCGGAAGGAAGATTTGGCGTCTGACCCCCCGCAATACCATTATCGGCAGGTCTGTGAACACGGACTGCATAGTAGTGAGACGAAGGAGGCCCGCTCTAGCTGTGATCGGACGACACGGCAGGATCAGGACCGGAGACTTCAACTTATTCATTTTCGAGGTATTGGGGGAATTGAGAGTATTGGTGCGGCGGTGGGCGGTTGAGGTTGATTATTTACACAACCCATTTTGACCTCCCACGCGCCGACTAAACGAGCCCCTAATTGAGCATGACGGCTGACAGCGTACGGGAGCGGGAAGCTGCAGCACTGTCTATGTTTTCTGACAGCCTCCCTCTACCTGCAGTAATTCGCAATGGACACGCCACGGATGTGGTCACTCAGGACACTACTCTTAAAGAAAAATATAGAATACTTGAGAAAAAACTTTGAAGCGAACAGAGCAAATGGTGGGAGTCAAAATCCCTCCAACGATACATCGATGTTAATCGGATACCGCGTGGGCTACGTATCCTGACGGCCCCCAGCTACGAGAGTCCAAACCCTGAGTTAATGCGTGAATGGGCAGAAACAAATCTGGAGTCCTCGCGCAAGCTGGTGTTAATTCTAATAAAATATGCTGATATTGACAGGGCCCGGTTACTCAAAGAAATTGAAGAAATCAATGAGGATCTCGACAAGATCAATAATACTGAGGAAAAAACGAGATTAAACGACGATATGATTGCTAGGCTTAAGAAAGAGGAGGCAAAAATCATGGAAAGAAAGACTTTTAAATTCCAACGTGATCGCAACGACTACCAGCTGGGTCAGATCTTTACATTTGCGAGGAAGTATGACTCTCTACGCATTCCCAAGTCGAAGGCAGTCCCTCCCAACAGGGGCACAAGTAAAGTTACCTACACGAATGATACTACTCAGTCAGATCTTAGTTCCTTGGGCGGTAGTGACTCCGAATCGGAACTGCGTGGCAATTTGGCAGCAGGCTCTATTCCCAAACCGACTCCCGCTGAGGAAATGAATTTTTTATGCGTGGAGAGAAGGCAGACACTACGCCCGAGACCAGCTACTACAGACTACGACACAAATGAGCAAATTTCAAATCGAGGCAGAGGGCGAGGAAGAGGAACATCAAATCCAAACAGGAGAAGAGGGAGAGGATACTGGGCAAAGAATCAGTAATCCCTGGTGACACCAATACTATCATCAACTTGACGCCTGTGGTATTGTCCAATGATGAGAAAAGGATCCTCTCCTTGGGCCTATCGTTTGCACCTGAGAATGATTTTGACTATGCAGCCACTCGTCTTGATCTGTACAAAGCAATACGGAAGTTAAAGCTGAAAAAATCTTTTGCACTTCAAAGCAATCGGCACAATATCAACGACAACACACAGGATTCAGCTTTACAGGATGCTATCCAAAATCTGTGGGACACTGAGGGAGCGGGTGGGAGTAATGAGGCTTGCCATCAGACTGGTATTGATTTACAGGGGCCCATTACCCCATTCAGACCCAAGTCGACATACAATCCAATTATGCCACGAGACGCCCTGGATGTATTCAACGAAAATGTCATTGCAGGGATGAAAACGCTGCATATGGAAACGCGTAACAAACGACGCCGTTACAACCGACAAACACAGTCATACCATCAACTGATCTCTAAACTTAAAAGCGACAAGACGATTGTGGTCCGTCAAAGCGACAAAGGAGGCAACATTGTCTTATTAACAAAAGAACATTATGACCAAGAAGCCTTCAATCAACTTAACAACAGAGACTGTTACAGACATCTAGTAATAACTTTAGGAACAAGTTGACCTCGTGGAAGAGACACAAACTCTTATCTGAAAAGGAATACATTTTCTTGAAAAATGAAAATCCTGTCATTCCCACCCTGTATTTTATTCCCAAAGTGCACAAGGATCCTAGCAAACCTCCGGGCAGACCTATCATCTCAGCCCGGGATGGCATGTATGAAAAAACATCACAATACATTGATTTTTTCTTACAGGATTTTGTGAAATCTTTGGATTCCTATGTGCAGGATACAGGTGACTTTTTGCGCAAGATCAATAAGATTGAGTGGAAGGATGATTATCTAATGCTGGCACTTGATGTGACGTCACTATACACGAGCATTAGTCACAATGATGGCATACATGCCATCAAATATTTTCTATCGCGCAAACCAGTACACTTTGAAACCCATAATGAAATGTTGATTGAAATGCTTGAGTTTTGCCTGCTTAACAATAACTTCATGTTTAATAGTTTACTATATCGTCAACTGAGGGGCGTAGCTATGGGGGCTAGCTTTTCCCCTAGCTATGCCTGCCTCCACATGGGATATTGGGAAGAGATGATTCTATACAGGGATCATGCTAAATACCTCAACGAAAAAGTGGTGATCTGGCTGCGCTTTATAGATGACCTTTTTGTTATATGGGATGGTTCGTTGGAGGAGGCTCATGATTTTATTAAGATTCTAAATGTGAACAATCTGAATCTCCATTTCACGGCAACATGCAGCCAAACCAGTGTCACATTTCTTGACACTGAGGTATACACACAGGCAGGCCAACTTGAAACCAGATTGTTCCGTAAACTGACTGCAGGCAACTCGACCCTACATGCATCCAGTGCTCATCCGCCCCACCTTATTAGAAGCATACCATATGGGGAGATACTGCGCTTGAAACGAATATGCAGCAATGCAAAGGAGCTTGAAGCAGCACAGTTACTTAGCAGCCAGAGATTCAGGGAGAGAGGTTACTCAATTAGTGTAATTGATAGTGCCATTGCAAGATCCAATACACTTAACCGTAATGATCTGCTTAAGATCACTAGTAGTGCCACTGGTACTACCTTATCTCTGATCAACCAGGAGAGAAAGGACATTGGTTCGACTAATGCCTTTAGATTTATCATGGGATACAGCAAGCAGCATACTGAATTACGTAAAATCATCAACAAAAATTGGCCCACAATACGGAGTGACCCTATCATTGGCCCGTTGCTCCCACAACGGGCTCTTATCACCTATAGTAGGGCCCCCACCATGAGAGAAGCACTGGTCAACACCAATCCTGAAACTATCAACAAAACATCCTGGCTACAACTTAATAGTGGATTTTACAAGTGCAAGACCTGCAAAGCATGTATCCATGGCACTAACACCAAAACATACACAGATCCATTTAGCAACAAACAACACAAGATCAACAAGTTGCTTACGTGCAAAACGGAGTATGCAATCTATGTTCTTACCTGCCCATGTAACCTCAGTTATATAGGTAGTACTAAACTAGCAGTTCATAAGCGGGTCCTGCAACATTTACGAGCTATCTCCAACCAAGACAATACCTACCCCGTTGCTAGGCATTTCAAAGAAACCCATAGAAGTAACATTAAGGGGCTCAGTTACTTTGTCATTGATTCCATCGAACCTAGCAGAAGGGGTGGGGACCGTGAGACCAGGTTACGCAGACTAGAAACAAGCTACATACTGCAACTCAACACCAAGACACCATCGGGATTGAACACAACTGAAGATTTACACACGTGTTTGGGCTAAATTGACCTAGTTAACAGAGTATTTTCACATTCATTGTAGCCGTCGGTTTTAGCAAGTACGAGCAGTGGTATCTATTTGATGAAGATTATTTATGTTTTATCCATCCTTTTAGACTTTACCCTGTGTACTACATGTGTATTTTTATGGAATTTGAATCAGATGTCCATTGGGCTGATTTTAGCTTTTTTTAGGTCATTTGTCTTAAATTATTTAATTGTTTTATCATACAATTATTTATTTAGTATTTTACTATTTATCTTGACAAATAAGTACTGTATTAGTAAAAAATTCTTGCGTATTTGCACATCTGTATCTTTCAAACATTCCATTGAATACTCTGTCTGAGTGAGTGTCCAAACTCCAAACCCCGACTGGTGGTGTGCACTCTACCAGTATACTCCCTTAATATAACACCAACCGAATCATTTGCCCCATGATGTTCTTGCCTCAGAGTAACCATGTTTGGTCGCCAGCACTTCATGAATATGTCCCATATACGGTACACTGGTGACTGTGTCCGATCTCCTGCTTACTGTACTTGACATCCTCTGGTCATTTGACTTTAAGTCTTTTAGTATTCTATCTTTTTAAGCACCTATACATTACACTTTAATATTACACCGTGTTTACGTACTTCAATCAAGGGGGAATAATATGCATACTTTGTGATCAAAATGAGAATTCGTACTAAATATGATGATTTTATCTATTTATTTAAAAAGGTATGTGAGCTATAGGCTGTTTTATTCTCTTTATTATTGACGATATTTTGACAACTACTGTTAGCAACTTTACCTTGGTAAGCTCAGGCATTTATGCTGCTACTACTTGTAAATCTACTTTAAATGGTTTTATGTGCATTGTTAACATATTTCCTGTTCCTTCTAATGTGGTGACAAAGTGGCCTATTTAATGGTTGTAGTCTTTTAGTATTTACCTGTCGTCTATGTCTATGATGAACCCCCCCCATGTGACCACCCCATGTGATGTTGTACGTATTCAGCACTAGCACTTTAAATTTGTGGCTCTGTGAGCATCACGCTGTCATGTGAACAAGGCTCTGGGAGAGCCGAAACGTTATGGCCGTCGCTCTGGGTGAATAAAAGAAAAAAAGCACCTTAAATTGGTTCGTGTACCGACTTCTTTGGCGTCAGCAAGAGTTTTGAAGCTGGTGGAGCTGGTTGATCTGATATTTATAATACATAGCTATTTGTCAATATTTAAACACTTGTATTTAGAAAATAGTGTTATTGATTGTTTTTGCCATTTATATGTAACATCAGCAGCTGGTTTTCAGAAACAGACAGAATACAGCAAACATTGTTCCTTTTGTAGCTCCTTTGAGCTCATATAGTGTGACTTTGTATGTTATAATATTGACACTGAACTTGACGTCGGAGGTGTTGGTGACCGGTCGGCGCGAAGACTAAAGATTTATGCTAAACCCTCATCCCATGCCCTGGATCTGCTACCTCCTCACCTGACCAAAGACATGAAGGTCGTCCTAGCCCCGCTATGGTGCAGGATCATAACACCTCACTGAGCTCTGGAATCGTACCCGACTGCCTCAAAGTAGGCCAAGTCACGCCACTGCTGAAAAAAACAGGGCTAGACACTGAGTATATGAATAACTTCAGACCTGTTCCGAAACTACCTCTTTTGTCCAAGATCTTGGAAAGATGTGTACTCCCCCAGTTGACCAAACACTTGGATGACATCAATCTCCTTGATCCCCATCAATTGGGCTTTAGAAAAGGCTGCAGTACCGAATCCGCAATCCTCAATGTCATAGACGATCTACTCAAATCCCTTGACTCGGATCAATGCTGCCTTCTCATCCTCCTAGATCTATTGGCCGCATTTGCCACACTTGACTAGAAACTGCTTATCAAGGCTCTTGAAGAAAGGGCCGGTCTTCAGGAGACGGTCCTCCACTGGTTCACTTCCTTTCTCCACAACCGCTCACAAAGAATTAAAATTAAAAACTTTGAGTCCAACCTCCACCCCGTCATCAGGGGAGTTCCTCAGGGGTCAGTGCTCTCCCCGCAGCTTTTCAACATTTACATTGAACCCCTCACAACTCTACTCAGGAAATCCAACATCCCCTTTCACTTATATGCAGACGACACGCAGCTTTATCTGGAAACCACTTCAATTGACGACATCCAAAGACTTAACACCACGCTCATGGAGGTTCAACACTGGCTCACAAGTAATCACCTGAAACTCAACCAAGAGAAAATGGAAATACTCCTCATCTCCAACAAAGACGAAAACCCCCAAATTGCAGAATGGCTCAAAGTAATTGACGCCCTCAATGGTAACCTCACCTTAGCGGATTCGGTAAAATCCCTAGGGATCACCCTTGACCCGAAACTGGACACGAAGAGACATATTTCAAGAACCGCTAAAAGTGCCTTTCTGAACCTGAAACTACTATATAAAATAAAAACCTTCCTCCCACCCAAGGACCTTCAACAAGTCACACAAGCATTAGTGCTCTCCAGAATAGACTATGGGATTGCGACCCTGACAGGGACAGCAAAATCTCTCCTCGCCCCCCTGAAGACAAACTTCAATGCAGCTGCCAGAATGGTTATGGGTACTAAGAAATTCGAACACATCTTATCCGCTCTCCAAAAACTTAAATTGCTCCCAGTTGAGTTGCGAGCCAGCTTTAGAACAGCCTGCATCACGCACAAAGCTCTACACACAGGCAAACCGGAATACCTGGCCGCCAAACTTAAAAGGGCCGGCCAGTCCAGAAACCTCAGGAGCTCCAACTCTTTACTACTCATCCCGCCAAAAACTCGCAAGCAGAAAACCGCAGCCAAATCATTTGCTGGAAACGCACCTAAAATCTGGAACTCCATCCCCCCCCACATCAGAACAACCCCCTTGTTTCCAAAATTCAAGACACTACTCAAAGCCCTCTTCCTCGACCACTCTTGAACGAACCGATAGAGCATAGGATGTTCCTCAGCCAATGCCCCACCGTACCTAAATGTGGGACCGATGTCACTTTCACGGATCATGAAAACTTTCTTTGTACGAACCAATTGAACAATGAATACGCTAGGATGATCGTCTGGTTTGTATTGCATCCCCCTCCCCTTTGCTTATGTACCTGTTCCCCACCCTGCGTGATCCCTCTTGCTCTACCTATTACCTGTACCATCTATTCGCTCATAATTGTATATGCTGTAAAGCGCTCTGATACCCCCGGGTCCAGCCAGCGCTATATAAAACTCCTAAATAAATAAATAAATTTATATGTAACGTCAGCAGCTTCTGTTTCTTCGTTTGTTTGCCCCATGGGATCATATACTGTGAATATGTATATTTTAATATTCACAGTGATTATGATCTGTGAGGAGTTTATGACCCATTGACACGAAGACTAAAGATTTAAATGCAACGTTAGCAGCCTCTTGGTCATAGTCTGTTTACCCCTTGGGATCATATAGTGTGAGTATGTATATTATAATAACCACACATTATGATCTCAGAGGAGTTTATGACCCATCAGCGTGAAGATTAAAGATTTATATGTAACATCAGCACCTTCTGGTTCAAACTTTGTTTCCCCCTTGGGATCATATACTGTGAATATGTATATTATAATATTAACAGTCATTGTGATCTCAGAGGAGTTTATGACCCGTCGACGCAAAGATGAAAGATTTCAAAGTCACGGAGAAAAGCAGCTTTGAACATATTCATTGCTGAAAAGTATTTCGTTATTGATCTTCTTTTGTATTCATGATTTTATGCTCCTTTTCCTTTTTGTGTGACATCAGTAACACTCTGTATATTGTAATAGAGTGTCATATTTCCACACTACAGGAAGTGGAGATTTGTCGCCGCCAGGAGTAACCCATCTGAAATACAGCTTTCTTCTTTTCTACTTTCTCTAAAAGTAACGTATGCCCACTTATATTATCAAGAATATGGTGCAACACTTTTGCAAACTATAGCAGAAAAAAAAGGGAGGGTGTTGCTACGCTTAAGGGATATTTTATGAATTGTGTTTTATTTGTCACCCCTTTGATATGCACACCTTCAGTGTCCGAAGAAATTCTATTTGTAATTGCTTAATAAAAACTGTTTCAAAGTAAACACCACATTATAAGGAAATAGTGCTCCTGGGAAGTATCCCACCTGCAAACTCAATAAAAAGAAGACCGCAACACACTCTGTTATTTTGCCGCCGTGATTTGTACACCTCACGGCAATTATATAAATGGCCCTTAAAATATATCGAGTTAATAGTGTTCCTCCCCTCCCCGCTACTCCTTTGTTTTCCTGTACTCCATTGAAGTGTGTCACAAAATGGTTCACAACAGTGAACCGTTCCCAGCCAATAATGAGCAAACTTGTACTCGGAACACTGTAGCCAATAAAATGTCCATGGTGTTCCGCCGAGGGAGATGGAATCACTGCCAACACTTCTACTTTCAATGGTTTACAGCCAATGAACATTAAGCTTGGGAAGGTCCTGCTTGGAACACGTTACCCAATCAGATGTCCCTGCTACTCCACAGAAGGGGAGGAAATGGCTGGCAACACTTCTACTTTCAATGGTTCACAGCCAATGAACATTAAGCTTGGGAAGGTCCTGCTTGGAACACGTCAGCCAATCAGATGTCCCTGCTACTCCGCGGACGGGGAGGAAATGGCTGGCAACACTTCTACTTTCAATGGTTCGCAGCCAATGAACACTGAGCTCGTTGTTGGAATACCTCAGCCAATTAAACATTAATTTTGTTCCGGGCACAGGAGCAGAACACGCCCTCCCACATAATATTAAATTTCGGCTAATAAAGTGACACTGTCCGTGATAAAACACGAATTATAAGTAAACATTACTGTGCATTGTATTAAAGGAAAACTGCAATACGGTGCATTGTTATTTTCCCGATATGATTTACACAGCCTCCTGAACATTGCCGCAATACCGCACATTCACACTACCTGTGTGTGCACCGTTACACAGCCTACTAAACATTGCTGCAATACCGCACATTCACACTACCTGTGTGTGCACCCTACACACTGCTTGCCGCAATACGGCGCATTGTTTTCCCGACGGGATTTACAGAGCATACACAACCTTGCCGCAATCCTGTGCACCGTTGTTCTGTGGACGAAATTTCCACGGCCTACGCAACATTCAAACTCCCTGCCTCTGCACCGTACAGACTTCTTAAGCTAAGGCCACAGTGTTCCTACTATACCCTCTAATACAATTATTCTTTTTTTTTCTGCCCTACGCCTTTCAACTCAGTCACAAAATGGCTGCCAGCACTTCCTAGTTTCAACAATATGCAGCCAATGAGCCTCACGCTCATGCTCGTAACGCCTCAGCCAATCAGATGTCAGAATTCTCAAATATCGATATCTGTATATTTTGATATTTCTCTAAAACTACTGAACGAATCTACCCCTTTTAAACAAAAGCGTGCTTTCTGGACCAAGACCTTTCTCCCTGCCAAATTTGGCGTAATTCCGTTCAGCAGTTTGACCTGTATCCTTGTCTAAAGTTTCCTATGGAAATTGCATGGAGAAAACATGTTTTGGGACCCCCCTTTTTTCTCAGCCCCCCTTCACGAATCACCCCCAAACTTTCAGGATAGGAGCTGACCTAAAAAGAGGAACTTTTTGAAAACTTTCGTAAAGATTTGTCAAACGATGCCAAAGTTATAAGCAAATCAAAAAATGCATTTTCTATGGAAACATGGTTCTAACTATAACTAGCTACTGGCGACCGCCAGGAGATAATATATATATATATTTTAATATATATATTAATATATATATATTCACTGCTGATGATGTCACATATTACATTATTCATGACATGGTCAGTGACATCACTGATGACATCTCAAATGACATCACTGATGACATCATCCACATGAAAATCTGATGCACCTCCTCACACTCTAATATAACCTTTGATACACCCACTGTAAAATATGTCATGAATGATGTACTATGAGACATCATCAGCAGTGCATTGCGGGTGCGAGAGTTATAGTTAGCGAACCAACTATAACGGGAGAATTTCTATTGTTTTGTATGAGTTAACCTCTTGCGTGCCCCGCCCTTTCCCCGCCCTGTGCCGGGCTTTCTATTAGCGGGCGGGGTTCATGACGAGATGGTCTCGTCATGGGCACAGCGCAACCGCGGCCCATGACGAGACCATCTCGTCATGGGCACTGAAGGGGTTAAATGTCCCACTAACTATAAGGTCCCTGAAACATATGTTTTTTTCAGTGAATTTCTAAGGTTTTCTAAATGCTAATTTCTAACTATAACGTGCCAAAACATATGTTTCTTTCAGTGAATTTCAATGGTTTTTAAAATGCTAATTTCTAACTATAACGTCCCTGAAACTTATGGTTTTTTCAGTGAATTTCAATGGTTTTTAAATGCTAATTTCTAACTATAACATAGCAGTCGCGTTTGCAGAGTGGTGGAGAAA
The DNA here is from genome assembly GCF_964204655.1 of Triturus cristatus. NCBI lineage: Eukaryota > Metazoa > Chordata > Amphibia > Caudata > Salamandridae > Triturus > Triturus cristatus. The sequence goes on along the minus strand of NC_140584.1, from coordinate 482,422,348 downwards.
GGTGAGCGTGACCTTCAAACACCTTTTAGCAATCCCACCGTGTGGGATTTACTGGAGGTAACAGGAGGAGTAGTTAGCCCCCAACATCAACCTTGGGGCCCAACTCCCCCTTTTATTACCACCAGTAAGTCCCACACAGCAGGATTGCTAACTTCTTATATCAGGCCCACCCTCTCCCTGCACCACTGTGCAAACGTGCACCCTAGAACGTTGTAAGTTGGGGGATTAAGTCCTCTTGAATGCTGAGGGTCCCTGTTGGCCAACTAGCCCACCAGGTACCTAAAGTAAGTACCACAGAGCTGCTTTGCAGAGAGGTGGTCCAAGGCCATTCCCCTTCTTTTTACACCTCTCTACAACGTAGCTCTGTGGCGCTTACTGGAGGTACCTGGCGGGCTAGTTAGGCCCCAGGGACCCTCAGGATTCAATGGGAGTTAATCCCCCTACTTACAATGCGCCAGAGGGCCCGTTTGCACAGTGGTGAGGGGAGGGTATGGGACCTGATGTGACAAGTGTGCAAACGTGCCCCGTAGCGCGTTTTAAGTTGGTAAGGTAAGGTAAGGTAATGCTTTATTGTACATGGTTATTTAAAACCTTTACAATATAATAAAAAATTCAATATAAAACGAAGGTCAAAAAAAAAAAACGCATACTGAAGTAGGAGCAACAAAGTTAAAATAAAATGGGAATCAGTTAGGCGGCTTGTTTATCTTGATAAGATGTGCAGTAAGTTAGTCCTTGTTGCAGGCCGAGGGATAATGTAGTGAAATACGAATGCAATAAGAGCAATTTCTTTTTTTTTAAATGTCACTTCAGTAAGAACGTGTTTGAGTTAAAAAAGAAAAAGTGATTAATTATGGTGACAGTTCAAGCTCTCCCTGTAATCTGGTCAGCGCTATTCAGCGTAGTTCAAAATGCCTGTTGCTTCTGGTATTGTCCTCCACCTAGTGAGAGTCATAGCTTGGCGAGTGGCAACTTGAGGCTTTGGTAAAATTCACGGACCTTGGCTTTGGCCCTTCTGCTTGAGCTGGGCCAGGAGATGCAGCTCATAATTCATCCTCTCCAAATGTCTGGCACTGGCTCAACCATAGAGCAAGTGCATTTTGGAACTCGTTGCTCAAGGAGGAGGTGCAATAGCTGTGGTGCGGTGTTCCTGAGCATTCTCAGTGGATGGTTTGGAGGAAGCTGGATAGTCCATCTGTTGGATCCATGTCCACTTGCATCTTGGGTGGGCTGCTAGAGTTTCTCTCTAGGTGCTACTACTATTTTGCCTAATGGTTTAAGCAGAAAACTTTAGGGCCTGTCAGATTCCCTGCCTGGGCCGCTTTCTCCTAAAATTGGTTTGTAGATACTTAGGAGTATTTGGACGCCCCACGTGCCGACATAATGCCTCCTGTTTCTTTGCCGGTGCCAACTGATGCTTGTTCTTTGAGGATAAGAGTAGATTGATCCTCTTGTCCTTTATGGTGCTGCTAGGGTTTTTTGGGTATCCTTCAGCATTTTGAGGCGGGTTTCCGCTATTTCAAGGAGTTTTACCATTCGGCAGCTTAGTTGGATGTCATCGCCGTTGAAGCAGGCAAGTGCTGCTTGCCTGCAGGTCCGTATCCTGCGGTTGTTGAAAAGTGGTCTCAAGAAGGAGCGACGTTCTTGAGTAAGTTCGCTGCAGATGGCGATGAGATGTACTGTGTTTTCTTTGCCATTCCCGCAAAGTCGGCATGTTATTGGTAACTTCGGCCGTAACCATGGTGGTAGGTGAGCCGCTGACAGCAGTAGCCCTAGGCGAAATCTCAGGAACTTCTCTTTTATTCTTTTGGAGAAGCCTGTCTGTAGATGAGCTTGGGTCGCAGGCTTGATGTACGATTGAACTGTAAGCCAGCCGTGCGAACGCTTTATCAAGACGGCTTTGTCCTGCAGCAGTGATTCTTTTCGGACTGTCTTATTGACCACCTTTTTAAAGCCTGCTGGGGTACCTGGAAGTTCCCATAGTTGCCGTAAGCCGAGATGATCAATGGCGGCCTCCAAGTATAGCCTTGCTGGGCAAGTTTCTTTATCTTGAAGTTCCTTCCACAGGAGAGCGTTTAAAGTTTTCGGATCTCTTCTGCTTACTTTGTACCAGCTTTTTATGTAGGTTCCTTTGCTTGCCAACTCTTCTTTTGGTAGCCCAAATTCTAGTCTCATCTGGGCGGGCGATGTATACCTAGGAAGGCCAAGGATCATGTGTAGCGCTTTTGCTACCGTTCCATCTACTGAGGCAGCGTCCCTCCCCATCATCGCTTCGCTGCCATATGTGATGGCTGGAATTAAGTTTGCATGGATCACCTGTTTGAGGGACAGTAAACTTGGACCAGAAACCACATTTTTTAAGTTTCTGAGTGCCACCACAACCATTAGCCCTCTTCTTTTTATGGCGTCACATTGCGGCTTGAAGTTGCCCTTGTCGTCTATGATGACCCCCAAATATCTATATTCGCGGACCGTTTCCAACTTCCTTGATGCCAAGAGCCAATTCCGTGTTATTTTCTTTTTAGGGAGATTAATGCACATAACTTTAGATTTTTCACGATTGATGCTAAGACTATTAACAGCAGAATATCTTGACGTGATGTCCAGCAGCCGCTGTAGGCCTACGGGGGTCTGGCTAATAAGTAACAGGTCGTCTGCATGAAAGAAGTTTGACAGCTGGGAGCCCCCTAGTTTTGGTGCATGCGAGTTGCACTCATTTAACAGCGTTGATAGCTCTCCCATGAAAAGATTAAAAAGTATTGGGGCGAGTACACAGCCCTGTTTTACCCCTGTGCTTGTTGAAATCTTCCTTGTTAGGTATTCGCCAGAGCCTAACTTGACTTGCACCCATGTCTCGCTGTGCAGAAGAATTAGTTGTTTTAAGAGCAGCGGGGGGATATTCAGTTTTTTAAATTTTTCCTACAGAAGGTTTCTATTGACATGGTCAAATGCTGAGCTGTAGTCAATGTAGCACAGATATAGGGGTTGCTTCGCTTCAAGGGCAGCATCAATTAATAAAGAAAGAGCTAGTATGTTGGACGTAGTTCCCATACCTTTACAGAAGCCTGTTTGGTTGTATGGGATTGCTGAAACCTCAGCTGCCCATGATGTCAGTTCCTCTAGTAAGAGTCCCGCAAAGTATTTGGCCTCGTTGTCGAGCAGGGCCACTAGCCGATAATTTTTTGGGTCATTTTGGTTTCCCTTTTTAAAGATAGGTGAAATGATTGCTCCCCGCCATGACGATGGAAATATTGATGTCACTAGGATGTTTTCGAACATTGGTTTAAGAGCGGCGGCCCAGTATTCTGCCTCTTGCTTGAAAAATATGGGAGGAATCCCATTTGGTCCAGGCGCCCCCTCGCGTCTTCCCTTTGAGATCCTGTTACTAATCAGTGCACACGTGATTACGATTTCCTGATCTGGCTGCTGAGGACCGTGGTGTTCACAGCACAGCGCTAATCGGTCCTCAATGTCCGTTGTCGGATTTGATTTTCTGTGACTGTTTGTGTCAGTGTTGTTGAAATGCGTACTAAGAAAGATTGTCCAGTCATCTTCTGTGACATGGGAGTTAATGCCTTGACTCTGCTCCTTGGACAAGTTATTGATCTTTTGCCAGAATTGTGCGCTGTTGTTGGTTTTGGCATCTTGTAAGAGCTTGGCCCAGAGAGACTCTTCTCTTTCTCGCTTAAGTCGCCAGATCAACCTCCTGCGGTCGCGCTTTAGCTGCCTCAACTCTTCTTTGGCGGCAGGGTCTATCCTTAGTCTTCGTAGAGCTTGCCTGATGAGAGTCTTTAAGTTTTTTAAATGGGCATTATTTCTAAAGTTTTGATACCTTGTGTGTTTCTCGGGTTTGCCAGCTCCTTCAAACCGGTTATTCCCCTGTTTTGTTCCCATATTGTTGCGTAGTGTTTCTGCAGATTTCTCCCAGCTCTCGATTAGATCTATTGTTGCATTTTGTGCTTCACTGAGTGTTTGTTTGGCGTAGAGCAGAAGGCGCTGAGGGTCGTCTGTTCTGCATTTTATCCGCCTATCATTTGCGGTATAGACTGAGTTGTACCCCTTGGTGTGTACAGGTTTTAGGATTGAGAAGGCCTCTATTGTGACTTTTTGAGGTAAGTGGTCGTTGAAATCTTGTGAACCAATGTGAAACTCTCTTGCCGATTGAAACAGGTAACTGGAGAGGAAGGTACTGTGGAACTGGTCGTTGTGCTATGGAACGTTGCCGCTTGAGGGCGGTCCCCTAGGAGTCTTCCATTGAGTGCTCGAAGACCAAGTTCTTCTAGTGTCGCTAGAAGTCGCTGCGCTGTTTTTGTGCTTCTGCCTCCAGAAGAGTTATCTTGAGGGGTTGGTTCCCATGCGAATGGGTCCTCATCTGTGGTGATTTCTATGTCTGGGTTGTTAAGCATGTTCTGATTAAAATCGCCACTGATGATCAGACTGTTAGCTTTCTCTGTGGTTAGCAGCTTTATGAGCTCTTCTCTCAGCTGTTGGGCGCCTTGCTTCTTTCCTCGAGGGTGTAAATAAAGATTTATCAGAATTATTTCCACATTTTTAACCTGTGCCCGAATGGAGATCCTTAGTGCTTGCATTGAATTCGGTGGGTCTAGTTTGTGTGCCAATGGCACTACTGTAAATATGCTTCTTATTGAACTATATATAGCAAGGCCTCCCTTTTTGTGGCCAAATCTTGCGCTCTGTGTAGGAGGGATAGAATTCAGGGTATAGCCTGGGAGTGCTGGAGGTGAAGTTGTCCATGTTTCTTAAAATGCAATAAGGTCAAAGCTTTGCATATAAAGGATTAGGTCCATGTCCAAGAGCTTATCTCCTAGACCATTAATATTCCAGGAGCAGATTTTGAGAATGTTAGAGGATTTCCCAGTATCGGACTTGCTTTGTCAATGTTTTGCCGGTTTGTTGTTTATGGTCCTGGGCAGCCAGCTCCAATCTAAATTGGTTGCCTCTTTCGTGACATATTGCCTTCTGATGTCTTGCTCGTTTCGTTCTAAGTTGTCAGGGGTGTTACTACGGGCCCAACCCCTGACAACGTTTTAAGTTGGTGGATTAAGTCCCCTTGAATCCTGAGGGTCCCTGGGGGCCAACTAGCCAACAAGGTACCTCCAGTAAGTGCCACGGAGCTGCATTGCAGAGAGGTGGTCCGAGGCCACGCCCCTTTTTACACCTCTCTGCAGTTTAATTAAAAAAAGAGCCCCGGGGAGGTGGCGGGCCCCGGGGCTGTGGGGGGGATTGTGACCCCCACACTTTTGTTTTCTACAGCCCCGGGGAGGTGGTGGTCCCCAGGGCTGCGGGGGGCTGTAGTGCCCCCTGCATACATTTGTAATAAGCCCCGGTGAGGTGGCAATCCCCGAGGCTGCGGGCCCCTGCTATTTTTTGTGGTAAATGCCCCCAGGACCTGGCCCACCCGGGGGCCTCATTTAATTTGTTTTTTATAATTTCAGCAGGATTTGCGACCCCAACGCACATTCCACCGAATTTTAAAATTCTTTTTTTGGCCCTGTGGGACCCCCTGAGCAGGCCTAGGGGGTCAGGGTGTTTCTACCCTGCCCCCTTTTCTTGTTTTTTAACGTTTTTTCTACTGTTTTCTTGTGACTCGGTTCTACCGAGTCATAAGATGGCTGCCAGCACCTACTGCTTTGGAGTGTTGGCAGCCAGTCACAGTGAAGCTCATGGTCGGGAGGGGTCGCGAATCCACCGCGTCCCTATATATCAAAACTTTTATTTTTGAATTTCTCAGCAACTACTGAACGGATTTACACCATTTTAAAAAAGGGACACTTTCTGAACCAAGCACTACCTTTTTGCCAAATTTGGTGTAATTCCATTCAGCAGTTCAGGCTGTAGCCTTGGCTAAAGTTTCCTATGGGAAATTGATTTTCCGACCTCTATTTTTTTAATTTCTCAGGAACTACTGAACAGATTTACACCATTTAATGAAAAGGGGTCTTTCTGAACCAAGGGCTACCTTTTTGCCAAATTTGGTGTAATTCCGTTCAGCAGTTCGGGCTGTAGCCGTGTCTAAAGTTACCTATGGAAAATAACACGGAGAAAACAAGTTTTGGGACCCCCTTTTTTTCTCGGCCCCCGCTTGGTGAATCACCACAAAACTTTCAAGAGAGGAGCTGACCGGAGCGGGCTACTCGTTTTGAAAATTTCGCAAAGATTCATCAATCGGCGCCAAAGTTATTGAGTAAAGAAAAAACGCTTTTCCTATGGAAAATAGGTCCTAACTATAACTAACTACTGGCGACCGCCAGTAGGTAATATATATACATATATATATATAAAACTTGGATTCCGCTCCTGACAACAGTTTCCTCCTCTGTCAACAAAACGGGTACAGACCACGGCATAGTGCAGAGATTTCTTTATGCGCTGACTGCCATAATGCGTTTCGGCTCCTACGAGCCTTGTTCACATAACGTCCGCTACGTTGATTAATATATATATATATATACCACAGATGGAGTCTCAACACAGGTAAATGAAGAACCATGAGCCACACTGATCTGCAGTGTTCAAGGTATTTGTTCATGCAGCAAAATATGTATATGTATATATATCTATCTCTCTCTATATATATATATATATATATATATATATATATATATATATATACCTAACTATAACTACCTACTGGCGACCGCCAGTAGGTAATATATATATATATATATATATAATATTTATTTATTTAATTCATCAATATACATAATTACCATTCAATAAAAAATTAAACATAAATTATAAAAATTATTCTTATTCAATTATTATTTACATTTCCTCCCTTCATACCTACAAACCTAGAAGCCCACAGCTAGCTAAAATATAACTAAAAAAAAGATTCCATATAAAAAATCTATTAAATAATTAAATAACTATTAATAATAAATTGCTAATAAATTATTACTTAATTAGTTTCCCACCTACACCCCTACAAACCTAGCAACCTGCAACTAAAATATCATTACAATTATAAGTATAGCTATTTTTTCTTAATTAACTTCCCACCATGTATCCCTACAAACCTAACAGCCCACAAATAGCATATAACAGAAATAAATCAGTATTACATAAATTACATAATAAAATGTATCAAATAATTCTTAATTAATTATTGCTTAATTAACTTCCCTCCCTCTTCTACTGGGACCAGATGCCACAGCGTTCTAGGCCTGTAGACATATGGCAGCCGTTGGTGGATTGGTTGGCAGGAGCGGAAGTGGTGGAAGATGACTGAGAAGGTGGGTTGTATGTCTGGCGCAGTGGTGCAGCTGGGATGGGACATCGTTGTGGGGCACGCATGTGGGCAGCCTGATATAAGTGCTCTGGAGGCTGAGATGCGCCTTGCATGGGTGTGTTATCTAGTGTTTGCGCAGACATGGCACCATGTGGTCGCAGGGTGGCGGCAGTTGTGACATTTATCCTTGACATTGATCGCTTTCCTTCGACTCTCGCTTATTGTTGGTATTGTTGAATATTGACTAACGTAATATTATTGGTGTGTTGCTCAAATGTACGACCAGAAATCGCTCGGGTGGTGTGCCGCTACGTAACCAAGCTGCCTGCCTCCGGGTTGTTGGCTGAATAGCAGTGTGCAATTTGATGGAACAATAAAGGTTTTTGAAAAAAAAAAAAAAAAAAACTTCCCTCCCTCTCCCCCAACAAACCCAGCAACCCACTAAACCATAAATTACTCAAATTAATTTAAAATTCTAAATCACTTGCCATCACAAGCTGTATTTACAAACAAATCAATAACATGTATATAAATAATAGTAACACATATAATTAATATATCAACTAAAATACATTAAAATTATTATAAAACAATATTCTAATCACCTATATTAGTGAAAATGATATTAAACACATCAATAGTATTTACAATGCTAATACTTACCTCAAAAAACGATAGTCTTATCAAAGGTATTTGTACATCACAATATTTGTGAGTCACTCTATTCAATTTCCGATATTTCTGTCTCCTGATATTTTTAAATCGATATTTTGTCCAAACACCCTGTGTGGTCATCTGTTTCTATAATGATGTTGTCTGTGAATTTTCACAACTTCATCTATGAGTGTTCTGGGTTTGTGTACCTTCCCTGTCCTCCACAACTGTACTAGAGTTACTTTCTCTACCCCAACCCCTTACCATGGGTTCTAAGATGACACTGTGTTTCCCAAGTTTAATGGAAGATTGTGATGGCTTTGAATGGGTTAGCTCTTTTGGAAAGGATCCTGACAAGCATAGGTAAACAATTAGGAAAAGACTTATCTAGGGGAGTGACAGTTGGTAATAGGTTGTGTGTGGGGGGGAAAGGAGGGAGACAACGAGGGAGAGGGGAGAGAGAGTGTTAGAAAAGACGAAGAGGACGCTGCAAACATTCTTCAGACCAATGTATCCATTTTAGCAGCCTTGAATATGTAGGAATACCTCAAACAACCCTTGTGACATGGCATTATGATTTACAGCATGTTAGGCCAAGAAAGCATACCAGGAATCCGGAGGAATGGCTGGCAGTATGTAAAAGTAGAACACAAATTTAGTTAACACTCTGGTGCGGGGCTTTAGGCTCATTGTGTGGCTCCCTAAACTTAAAAATTAAAAAATACATCTTGTGCCAATCTGCTCATTAATGCATGTTTAATCCATTGCACCTAGTCTTGATTTGTGGGGGGGGGGGGGGGGGGCGTTCTTGTCATTGTTCGATTGCATCCATATTTACAGGGTTTATTGTTTGGAGGCAATCTATGATGGCAGATGAACAAGGAAAATGAAGTGGAAGTACGGGCCATTTATTCGATAGATCTTAAACACTTATGGCTTGTTTAGACGCTGGTGGATGATTCGCGGGTCTTTGAGGGAGGGGTGGGGATTGGTGTTCATGATCTCTATTACCTTGGCAGAGGAGCATCCACATTATTTAGAGATTCCTGCCTACTTGGCAAGGATCTCTGTGCTGTAAAAGTAACAGCTGCTATGGCATCTCCCTTGACAGTACAGAAGTTTTGCAAAAATGACTTTTTTCTCGAATCATATAGAACTCCCACTTTGATGTCTCTAGGGTAATTTGACACTTTAATATGATTTGTTCACCAAAAAGGCGTTTTGCACCTGCAGGCATTTTTGCATGGAAATGGGTATTAGTCCACAATACATGCTCATGCAGGTTTATCCACACTCCTGCTGATGTTTTAATGAGGGTAAATTTACACATCATGTATTTTTGCATTTGAATGTGATTTTGCTTCTAGATTTTACAACACAATCCTGCCTAGTTTGCAGAAAGGGTGATCTGGCATCTTGCTTCTAAAAGTAATGTTTGCAATAGATATAAATTTGCATATTAATGTAATTTGTGCTCCCGATAGTTATCCACGATCCCTCCATAGCTACAATACATTGTTTGATACATTGAAAGTCCTAAAAGCTTCCACCACAGCTATGGACATTAACCCTGATACCATGATATCCATCATTACTAACTACATCACCACTTACTCAACCTCCTCTGCATTTTCACCCTCACACTCCTTCGGAAAATAACCCAGGTAGCATAGTACCAGCATGGATCAACGCACTTGGATTGATAGTCTAGAGCAAGGCTACTTCTAAACAGACTGAAATACTCTCAAGTACAAACCCACCAATGCCACTTGATAGAGCCACCTAGTTTTCCGATACACGCCCAGACGTAGCGTGCCACGCCGGACCTGGACGCCAGGCCACGGCACAGAGTTGCTGGATCTTAGCCGACAGCCCGGGATGATTTGAAGCAATGCCGCAGCCTGTAAAGATAAAGATTTAGCCTTCATATTAAAGTACTATACGGAGGTTCCTACGATATCTGAATATACATCGGAGACGCACTTCCGCCTGTATACTCCAGTAGATGACGAGATTTCCTTGCGCTTTGATTTTAAACAGAGTTTATGCAGCAATTCCTTAATATTTCTGGGCATTTCTAGATCATTAAAGATAAAAGGTGCGAGCTATAAATAGAGACAAGCTGATAGGAGCATTCGCGGGACCTATCGCTCTACATCGTATCTTTTCTTGAACCCATCTGTATGGCCATCCTCTCAACACGGCTCCACCACCAGAGACCATTTACACGCAGGGGTATTCACTGTGCCTTTGCTACCAGGTCTATTATAAACATACATTAAAGGACCCTACTGTAGCTTAAGGAAGGTTTCCTTTACTACATGGCTACCTGATGAAGGCATAACGCCGAAACGCGCGTAGACACGAATCTATTCAGCCATGACAGTTTTTAACTATGTTAATATATTTGCATATTGAGCTGCAATTGTTCCAAACTATAGTCCAAGTGTAATTTGAAAACAACATGTTATATAGGCTCTTTACTGTTTATTTAGGAAGTATTTAAATAGCGGATAAACAGTCACAGAATAAAAGGAATGAATGAGTATGTCTGAGTATGAAAAGAGCAGTAATGGACAAGTATATATCGTGAATTTTTTTAATATTCTTGGTTTCTTATCTATTGATAAAGGAAAAAAACATTTCTATAAAAACTTTGTTACACAAATTAAGTATACATATATTTTTGATACCTACTTGGTTGAATGCACATTTGTCCCATGTATGAATAGGTCTACTTTATGTTATTCTGCATTTCCTAAATGGTTTTTTTCACTTTTTAATTATTCCCTGATTTAGGAAATTTAGTCAGGGGTACCCCTCTTTGTCTACAAAAAATGTTGCATATTAATGTAATTTGTGCTCCTGGTAGTAATCCACGATCCCTCCATAGTTACAATACAGACCTAACTACATCACCACTTACTCAACCTCCTCTGCATTTTCACCCTCACACTCCTTCGGAAAATAACCCAGGTAGCATAGTACCAGCATGGATCAATGCCCTTGGATTGATAGTCTAGAGCAAGGCTACTTCTAAACAGACTGAAATACTCTCAAGTACAAACCCACAGCCCTCCCTACAGCCACCAATGCCACTTGATAGAGCCACCTTCTATCAACCAATCTGACATCTATCAGCTACACCAAAAAGGAAGCACACAAAGTGACTCCCCTTAGAAAAACTCAGTCCTCCAGTTGGATGATTCATTTTAGAAATGTGACATCTCATGTGGCAGCCACTTACTTCTGATCAGAGCACAAATCTCATCTCCACTCCCACTCCCCAAATTGAACTGCTGGACACCAAACTTAAGGAGAAAATGACTATTAGCTTTTAAGTGCAGTAACATAAAAACCTATTTTAAGCCAAGAACGATGGCGACAAAAATACAAAAAGGATGGAGAATGGAAACAAAAACATTGGCAAAGTAAAATATTTGCCAACGAGCCCTGGCACTGGAGTGTACTTATTTTTAGGCGGATAAGCACATTTGATCAGGCAAAATGCCACCTCTTGCACTATACATGAGAGCCAATGGGTGAAGTTGTCTGACCCATCCCCCCATGCAATATACTATTACACACACACACACACACACACACACACACACGTAGAAGCATGCAAGTTAATATAGCTTAGATAAAAAGCTGAAGAGTGCGCAAACTACATCTCATGTTTATCATTAGAGAAATGTAGCGAGCACTTTTAGATCATCAGCTCTATTGATCCTCTGCAGTCTATATATTGGGTCAGAGGGCGTCTGCATCAGCACAGCCCTCCTCTATTATGCAAAGGCCGGGGCCGCCAGCATGATACAATGCCCTGTGCTCATTATGGTTTGGTAAATATACTGAGGACAGTAAACTAATTGTTAGACCACTTATGGTCACGAAAGGAAGAAACACATATATTTATTCTTTAGAGTAACATGTCTTTACAAACCCCGATTGGAAGAGAGTTTTTTGTGGACGGATAAAAGCGGCGAGAATAACATTAAAATATTAGCTGACAGCTGTCTTCACGTAACGGAGGCTCTGAAACTCCTCTGCATGATACGAACATGGCATTTACAATTCATTTTTGGGGATGGATTTACACTTTCAAATTTGTGCTGACCTTTTTTCCCTCTTTGTTTAGTTCATTTGTCTTCAGCGTGTAATTGAATCAATATATTTCCTGATCGACCAGAGATTGAATAAGGTCAGGGGAAGCCATGTGTGGACATTAAAAATCATTATTTTACTCAAAATGAGCTGGGACGGCTGGACCATTCAGCGTTCCAAATGAAATTCCATCAGATTCTATTACCCTTTTACAATTATAGAGACGTTCCAATATAACAAGGGGAAATGAAGTCATAATAAAAAAGCCCAGAGGTGTAGTACAAAGAAATGAGAATTGTGTTTTTCTAGTTTCTAGTTAAAAACTTGATGAAAGGAGAGTCGCTCAACTACACTGCAGTGAGTGAGTGTGTTCTGTCAAAAATACTTCTTTTCAGAATCAGCTACACATATTGTAATATTTGCAACACATTTACACAATTGCTTTACAAATACAAGGCAAAACCGTTCTGCTCACATTTCCCATCTAGTAAAATTGGTAGTACAGATAAGTAGAAAAGGCTTGTAATTCGAGAAAAAACACACATGCTAGAAAAGGCCTGGCAATTCTAGATTTAACATGTTATTGCACACATCGGGCCTCAAACCTATAATGACCACTAAATAGGGTGATGATCCTGGCCACAGTCAGTGACAGTCAGCCCTGGAACTTACCCCTCTTTTCGAGGCCAGCTTGGAATGAGGAACACGTTGCAATCAGGAGATGTCACCCTCTGAGGTAATACTGTGACCGTGTGGCAATGGCATTTCCGGTGAGTGGTTTTACCACATGATTCTCCAGTGGGACTATGGCTGAGTCCATACAACTACTGACAAGGTGTCTCTTGCAGAGGGGTGGCAAATTCATCATATAGTATTCTGGGTTTGGGTAGCGCCCTTGCTGGCCTACCTGGTGCTTGACAGCACTAGGAATTAACAATAAGGCTTGTACCTGAGATATTTGAACAGAAGCACATACTTGCTAACAATCCTACAGTTTAAAGGTAAATGCCCCCCAACTTAGCCCTTGTCCCGTCATACATACATAATGTAGATTTTCTGAGAAGGTTAATATACAACGTCGCTTTGTGGTGCTATCAGCAGCATACAACTTTAAAATATGAACAAGCAGAAGGAACTACCTTTCGCGTAAGCATCTCTGAGAGTATGTGACTTACCAAAGCTACTACACACCACCATTTGCTGCACTGTACATCCTTTTCAGGTTCATTGACCAGCAGTATGTTCCACGAAAATAGGTACTATGATGAATAGAATCACCAACCAAACACCACAAGCTCCTCTCCACCAGCACATTACTGCGGTCAAGCGTATTTACTGTATCTACTTTGGCTGAAAATAAAACCCTCCATTTCACACAAAGAGCAAAGAATAAAAGATGTTAGCATCCACGGAGGGAATCTACCCATCTTAAAGAAAAGAAAATGTGATTGTTCTGCATGTTCAGTTCATTAACACATTTGCAAGTTTCCTTTAATTGCCTTTTGAAGTATCTCCTATTGGGGGCACTTGAAGGAGGCTTAAAAAAATGTGCAAGTTCAAAGCATAGAAAACCTCAAGCCTACATGAAACAAATGAAGCAAAAATCACAAATGAGAAAATCTACAAAAAGAGAAGGAAATCATCACAAGTAACACAGTAGTATGCATCCACCCCTGTTTTCCTCATGATGCCCTTGTGATGAACATTTCTGAGTGGGTGATAAGCTTAATAAACGAGACTCTCCAGCCAAAGAGCTTAAATTTACTGTATTAACCAATTATGTCTGTGAAACAGAGGCCTGGTCCTTAGGTCCAAACCAGAAAAGAAACAAGCTCAACACGGCAATCGTGGCTCTTCTTGCCACCTGGAATTAATTGTTGCTCAGAGACCATCATCCTCAACAATGCCAAAGGTCTCCTGAAGCTCAAACTTGACAATTTTCCCAATTAAAAAAATCAGAGACAAAGGAGCATCAGACTCTTGATCCAAAATAGCCTGTATTTCCATTTCCCAGAGGGCTGAATACCTGTGGGTGGAGCAGATTTGCCCACCTGAAGGATCTCTGCAAACAGTAGTTTTTTTTCCTGAATAAATCTTCTATTGTGCTATGTTTAACTGAGGTAGACAACTGTTCAAAAACGATAGATCTGTTCTAAACAAGGAGAAAAAGAAATATGTCCTGTCCTTCAAAGGGGACAGAAATGAATCGACGCGGCATGTACTGCACCAGAAAGCCCTCTAGTCCAAGGCTGTGGGAACACTTTCCTGAGCACTGGGGACCCTGCATTTCTGCTAAAAGAGTCCACTGGTCAAAAACACTCCAGGAATTGATGGGAACGCCTGAAATACTTGAGGCTGCTAGAATAAGACTCTTCTTGGAGTCGCACTCAAAAGTATCTAGGAGAAGATGAGGCACTACTATCCAGGTAGATTATGTGCCTGATGCCTTGGCGTTGTAGCCAAGTCATTACCAGCTTCACGTCTTTTGTGGAGGCAAAGGAAAGACATGTCCCTTTAGAGGCGAAATAGAGTCATCTGTGATAGCCCTTGTGAACTGGAATGCAAATAGACACAGCTTTTAAATTGATTTTCTTCAGGCTGTTCCATATGGGAAGTCAATACAAAAGAGGCAAATATTGCCCATCTTGAAGCGGTTATTATTCAGAGAGCCATAACAGAGGTTCTCTCTTTGAATGTTGACAATTGTTTTGTATGGCGCGCTCAATGGAGCTTTTGATTAAGTAAACACAGAGTAAACTTATACTGCCCAGCAATTAGTAATTAATCAGAAGCGCAAAACCACCGAACACACTGATGCCCCAGATGCATAGGGAGACATCCATGCAGAGTATGGAATCCCACACATTGCATCTGAACACTCAGACACAGGTTGCACATCCCTTATTAAAAGTCACGTCAAATTCAAGCACTTCCAATATGTTAATACATAAAATATTACTTTATTCCGTTTTGATTATCCAGTTTCCATAATGCAAAAAATCTAACACAAGAATTTACAGCCACGCGTTTCCTACTTTGATCAGCTTTCTCAAGGCAGAGTATTGTTCTGGTAACGTTCACATTATGGGAAAACTATATTTCATGTACGTTCTTCCTAAATAGCCCTGTTTGAGTATTGACCTCTACCTCTTCAATTTCTAAAGAGGTATGTCAATGCCCCGGTTACACTGCATGGTGTGCCATGGTCCATCACCATGAGGACGACATCAGGTCTGCTATGAACTGTACCCAAACACATTTGAGGAGCGCCCCATAGCACTCTAAGGGTCTCTTGAAAAGAGATCCATGCACCAGCCAAAGTCTCTCCTGATGGACTAACCCTTCCACTTGGTTTGTCTCTTCGCTAAATGTCCTTAGAACACAATGTTTCCAGTCTTGACTTTCATTCACAACTTAACGCTTTCTGGAATTTATAGTCGTGAGTTGCTTTCATTGAACAAATTGGACTAACTCACCTGATAAAAACTATTATAACAGTAAAATAAAATGCTCAGGAGTGGATGTACATGGCCCAAAAAAATATTACATTTACTTGCCTGTTTCCTCCAATCTTTTCAAATAGATTTACATTTTTGGGGTTTGTTTTGCTGAATGCACGAAGTCTTCCTTCAGTACTTCAGTGAATCTGTGATTGTTGCTGGGCATAATTCCTAAAGCCCTTTTCAGCCATAAATTTATGTTTATGGCCACAAATAGCAGTATTTGTGTCTGTCAGGTATCCACAAAAGTAAACCAAGTAGGCATAAAGGCTTTGAGTACTGTGTAATTGTATGCCACAGCTGCATACAAATATGCTGGAGTAAACCCCTTGAAAGGGATGGGAAATGGGAGGATCATGACATGGTTTGTGGTTATGAGTTTCAGAACACCCACAAACCTGTAAGGTTGTGAACATTAATATACTTCTCTCTGAACTTTCCCCACTCTGGAAATGGATTGAGATTTGATCCTGTGAAGGGCTGGACAAAATCCCCTTTCCAGAGCATAAAGTGGAAGGGAAGACCCCCAAACCTCATGGCGGTGTAGGGGAAGTGATTCCTAGAAGAGGAATACGTTTTCTCCATGGAGAAAAAAAAGAAAGAGAAAAGAATGTGCAAATGCATAGTTGGTGCCTTTTCCCTATGAAGAAAACGTGCATGCATACATTCTAGAGTGTCTTGGGCCCACAGTGCCTTGACCACAGGGAGTGAGGTGGCAACTGTCCTACATCCTGCTGGGTCTGGAATACATAGGCTCCACCAATGCCAGTGCAATTATGCACCATCCTTTCCAAACTCCATATGTTGCAATGCTATAAATGTGCATACCCTGACAAAAGAACATTTGCAGTAAAAGAACAGTGCAAGAAATGCATTTTT
Organism: Triturus cristatus; assembly: GCF_964204655.1. Taxonomy (NCBI): domain Eukaryota; kingdom Metazoa; phylum Chordata; class Amphibia; order Caudata; family Salamandridae; genus Triturus; species Triturus cristatus. The sequence goes on along the minus strand of NC_140584.1, from coordinate 482,405,956 downwards.
ACATAAGTCATTCAATCCATACGTCTGTACAGATTTCAATGCAAAAACGTCACCCGCGCTGGATAAGGCTGTGCAATATACTGCTGTGCACAGTGTGAACAATCCATGGAAGATACCCCGCATCCCCTTTTGGAATCAAACTTTACCTCTGACCTCAGTCAGAGTTATATCCACCCTGCACTAACTGCGCAAAGCAGTATAAAGACGTAGAGAGACGGCTGCAGGAAGCGTTGGTTTACAGCCTATATAGGAGCCTCCGAGGGCCTGATCAAGCGTCGTACGTGGTGGTATCTCTGCAAGAGACACCGCCCTGCACAATTACGAGTTGGCCAGTTAAGGCTTGTACCAGGTCATACTACCTGCGTTCCCAGCTGAGAGCAAGTGCCCTTGAATTCAATTCATGCATCGAATGGGGGAAACGGCCGAGTGATGCCGGAACCCACATGTTAGTCCCCATTTCTGAGAACTTGTGACTGCACGGCACTGACCAGAAATGGTCATTTTGGACCCGGTACTCCCAAGCCTCCCATACTCTGCAGCTCGTAATCGGACCATAGCAGACAGTCTGCTGAAAAAGTCTACGGGCGGAACGCGCGGCGCTCGCAGCCTCTTTTACGACCATTTTGACTAACCATGCTTTAGACAGTAGCATTTTGAAAAGCGCCAACTGCTCAAGACGGCAGACTGAAATCTAGTTACACACTCTGATATTGCTTGTCATTAGAGGTAATGATCTGATGCAAATCAACCTCTAAGTTAATTTAATACAACCTTTTTTCATTCTTCTCTCTCTTATGAGCTGATCCCACTGAGGTATAACCTTTTTTATTGAGATCGAGAAAAAAACACTAAAGCTCTGCCTGTGATTGCATCACGTAATGTAGTAACGGGAAATAGGTTTGAAAAATTCAAAGGACAGCCGCATAAAAACGACTCTTTTGACATTCAGAAAGACAGGTTGTAATCTGGAATCCATGCCACTTATAGTTGAAATTCAAAATGAAACCTAGGAGTTCCTATTTCCATGCACATCCATCCTTATGGAGCAGGGCCACCAGAGCTGAGCCGCTTTCACTGCCCCCCCCTCACCCCCCCCCGCCCCCGCCTCACAGTTGAGATTCACCTGCCTATGAGGTATGGCCGTGACAATGTCACTTCAAGGACAGAGCTGAAATAGTCATTTCAAATAGTAATTGAGGGGCTGCCATTAAAACTGTGTCTGAAATAATTCTCGACAGTCCCTTGCTTTCTACATTTTCTGTTTTTGCAGACCCCGTCCTCTTTCCTGGGATTTGCTGCCCATTCTCACTTATGGGAATATTTATGAGAGCTTTGCATCATACTTGCACCATGCAACATGGTACATGCACAAACCTCTAAGTCATATTTATGAAAGCACGCAAAGCCACCTTGAGTGGCTTTGAATGGCTTAAAAAATATGGAGTAATGCAACGTAGTACAAATCGCTGCGTTGTATAACTCTGCACAAGGGAGGTATTCTATGGGTGGTGCAGTATTTGTTCCCATACAAATCCTATGTTTTTTTTACGCATTCCCAGATATATCAAACCTATTTTACCTGGAATGCGCCAAAAAACACACCCCCCCAGGTAAAGCGTAATGAGGAGAAATATGTTTATTTCTCCTAGTTTTGTCCTCTTTCTATGTATGCTGCTTACGAGAAAGAGGAAAAAGCATCGCAGGACTGTTTTTGTGCAGGAAGGTGCCCCGTCCTGCACAAAAACAATCCTGCTTGCAATGCAGGCACCCGTGCCATGCGTTGGCGCTAGGCTTCCAAAACGGCAACAGTGCAGAGGGAAAGGAATGTGCCGTGTTGGATAAATAGGGCACATTCCTGCCCTTTCCCTGTGATGCAGGGCAGGGCAGCAAGGTAACTTGCTGCGCTGCCCTATGCCACAAATCTCGAAAATATGCAGCTTAGGGCCTTATTCAGCATTTCAAACTTAATTCGGGCAGAATGGGAGTTTTGTGCTTTGAACAAGATTTATTCCCAATTTTGCAGAATTTACTCCACACTTAAAGCTTTTCCATAGCAAAATCCTGACGCAAAGTGAAAGGGAAAAACTACTTGAAAAGAGGCAAACCAGGCAGGAATCAAGAGGGCAAACTCTGACACTGCATGTTGTGCATGAAACACACAAAAGTTGATGGTAGGCTGCTCGCAGTAAGTCTAACCACTGGCAATCGCTTGAGGTAGCATCCCAACCCATTGTTCTTTTGCTCACCATGCCACCTCAGTTTGGACATAGCCACATGCAAATCAGCCTTGACCCTGCTCCCTACTGAAACAGTCCAGCCTGACATGCCAAACCATGTAATCCCTGAACCAAACACAAGCAACTCAGGACCAGTTTCGCCAGTGGCATAACATTAAGAGCTACAACACATGCAGTGCGGTGGCCCCGAGCTCCAGGGTGCCCCCTCCAGCACTATGCACAGGCCCCTGGCCTGAGGAATCCTGACTGGATCTGGGGGCAAGGAGGACCACTCCATGTACTTTGCAGGGTGCCCCCTCAAGTTTAGTTACACCACTGGGTATCGCCCAAGTCATGGGCTCATCAGCCAGGTACAGCTTGATTCCAGTGATACAGTGAGCAAGGGACCCACTTCTGGGCATACCCATGCCACTTAAGGCTGTACATGAAGCACACAAAAGATGATTAGAGGAAAGCTTGCATTTTTTCTAACCACTAGCAATTGTTCAGGGTAGCATCCCAACCCAGCATTCCCCCATCACCTTTTGTGTGTTTTACTGCATGTTCTGCCGCATGCCAAGCAGGAAACAACAGAATAGTAATAGCTCACTTGGTCCATGGTGCACCCAGTGATATTGGTATTCACTTGGTGTGCTATTTCCTCACAGACGGCTCACAGTGCCTTTGGGTTTACAAGTCTACCTCATAGTGTGTGAATACCCGGTGAAATTTCAGTGCAACATGTAAATATTATAATCACCTAAATCAATTCTTCACAGCTGCATACAGAACACGTCAAAGCAAGGACCAGCTGATGTAGAATGCCAGGCCGTGGCCTATGCACCAAGCTTTTTGTACAAGTGAAGAGCTGAGGTTACTGGTAGGGTAAGGTTATAGTTAGGGTTAGTGTTCGAAGTTGTTTAGCAATGTATTAATGCCATTTTACCCCAAGTTTCTTTTTTTTTTAATCTGCATTTTGTTACCCTAACCAACCTTTGTATTGGTTTGTGCCCTTCCTCAAATCCTATGTTGCAGGAAAATTGTTTCTACGATGAAATCTGCCCAACTGAGGTAAGCGACCCTTGGAAAGATTGCATGCTCAGATTCCATATTCTAATCTCAGTTTCAAGATCCCAGCCTCAGGTTCCAAATATGAGGCTCAGAGTCAAATTTCTAAATTAACAGATGTCTACTAATTTCTGGGAACCTTCCCACACAGACATCTGCAAATGATAAATCAGTAATTGTGGGAAGAATGAATTCAGAATAGAAACATGTTTAACTATGTATGGATCAGCCCATGCTAGAATAAAAACATGTTTAACTATGTATGGATTAGTCCATGCTGAGATAGATAGATAGATAGATAGATAGATAGATAGATAGATAGATAGATAGATAGATAGATAGATAGATATTGTTTCAAGTTATTAAAAACCATCACAATATCAAAGACACGGTAGAATAATAATACGTCATAAAAACAAAACAGAACAATAGTGCATAGGATCTCTCATGTGAATCTGAGAGAGACTAGCTTTCCTAAAGTGCAAAGTGCAAAAATTTGTCACCTGAACAGGTTAAAATAAAATAAAACCAATCCTAAAAAAAGCGGTTTTAGTTATACCCCCTGTTAAAGGTGCTGATACTCAGAAACTTGTTGGTGCCAAAGCCAATCATTTTTGAGTTTCTTTAAGAAATTTTATACCATAGGCTGTTAGCTGAGGACTCATACCGCTCAGAAATGCGATAAAAACTGTGTTGCAGTCCCTTATGCCGAGATTAAGAAGCAGCCGTTGCAGCCAAAAATATCTAAGATCTTTTAAAACTGGGCAAACATATATCATGTGTGCTAAGCTTTACTTTGGGTAATTGCATAACCGACACTGCTGGTCGAGGGCCCCAGATAATCTTCCGAATTTGTAGGCTATTAAAAGGATTATTCCCCATCTCAATCTCAGTAACTCTTTCTTCAACACTACTTTCCTGTGAGAAGCTAAGTACGCTGCTCTCCCTGGCTCTAGGTATAGCAAGTCACATAGGTTGGCGTGAGCCTTCTGTGACATTTCTTGAATATCTGTGGCCCTTGATTGTGTCCTTGCTGATTATGCAGCCGTTTTGCTGAGCAATTTGAGGATAGATTGGGGAGTGGGATGATCGATGTCTCCAGGGCTTCATTGCATCCCTCAAATGGCGTTCCCATGGTAGAGTTTTACATAGGATGCCTCCGCGAATCATTTCCTTATGTGACCCTGCGACTGCTGTACTAAGCTTCCCATAATATCCCAGAAATCGGGACTTTGAAATTCATCTTGTTTAAAAAGCCTGAATTCCAGGCGATCCTGAGAGGAAGGGGCAGTGTTAGGATGTTTAAAGAGTTGTCTATAACACCTCAGTTGGGCTTTGTCCAGCCAGCCTGAAATGTGCTTGTTGGAAATTAAGGTGCCATATGTAAGAGTGGGCATACATTTGGTGTTTATTACATTCCATAAACCAGTAAGATCTGGTCCATTCATTGATGAAGCTAGCTGCTTAAAACTCATTGTCTTGGTCAAATCAGAAACTTGGAGGTGCTCGCAGTGTGTAACATGTGAACTATGAGTGTTGAAATATATGCCCAAGTATTTTAAGCTGGTCACTTGTTCGAGCACTACGTTGTTTATGCAGAAGTTGAATTTGCCTGTCCGTTTATTTCTCAGTCCACAGGCCATAAATTTTGATTTGCTGTAGTTAATTTTGAATTTATTCTCTACACAGTAGCATGCAAGGGCCGCCAGTGAACGCTGCATTGCCACCGCTGTATGATCAAAGAGTAAAGTGTCATCCGCGTACTGGAGACAAAGTATGTGGTGCCCTGCAAATTTTGGGGGTACTGCGCTAACGGCTCCTAATGCTTTGTTGATGTCAGCCAGGTAGAGATTAAACAGCAATGGCGCCAGGATGCAGCCTTGCTTTACACCTGTGGTGGTCTTAATTCTATGGGTGGTGACTCTATTAGATGTACTTTCACTTTACCCATGTTTCTGAGTATAAGCTTCTTTTTTTTTTTTTTTTTTTTTTAAATTTTTAACAGTGAAGAAATACAAAGAGCTATTCGATAGTGAGTATAAGCTTCTGATGGTGCTAAAGAGGTCTTCAGAGATGCCCCAATTTGCCAGCTTCTTCCCCAGCCTCCTTCTGTCCACTCTGTCAAAAGCAGTTTTAAAATCAATTGAGGTCACATATAACGCTGGAGAATTGATGAAATTCTCAGTTTTAATGAGCAAAGAGAGTATTATCAAGTTATCTTCTGTTCCATGTCTGTACCTAAAGCCTGTTTGTGTGATGGGAAAAAGGGCTCACTGTAGGAGCACCCTTCTAGCTCCTTATTTAAGATTTTTGTGAAGCATTTACCTTCCACATCCAGTATGGCAATAAGTCGGAAGTTGGCCGGGTTATACAAGGTCCTTTTTTATTGATAGGAGTGACTACAGTGCCTCTCCAGCTGTACGGGACTGTCTTTACAATTAGACCGTTTTTAAAGAATAGAATGGGAAGGTTTCTAAAAGAGACTAAGGTGTGCTTAATTGAAGCCTTAGGAAAATATGACATCAGCCAGGGTGATGTACTTTGATTTGAACTGGGACCCTCTGAGGATTCTTCAAGAGAAATCTCAAGGGAGCCTACCATTTTATTCAGGATGGTCAAGTTTTGGATGCACTGATTCCACTGCTGGGCTGAGACCACTGGAGACTTCTTCCCGATATTTTGGTTAGATTTATTTCTTGATGAGGGACCAGACTTTGGTTGGGATTTTTGTTTTTAAGGCCTCGTATAATTCTACCCCTGCCTGTTTTTAATTAGCATGGGCAATTTCCCAGGCTTTTTTCCTATACTCCGTCCTCATCTTCCTGACCTCCGTTAGCACACTAGCAGCGGGAGATCCTTTAGGCACCAGCCTCAGGAGTTTATTTAGATCACTCTTCAAAAAACTCAATGCAGGGCTATTGGGTTCATTTTGTGGATGGGCGCCGCTTGTAGTTCTGGGCTTATCTGCCAACTTTACTAATAGTCTAGACAGTAGGATTTGCCAACTGGAAGTAGAAGTTAGCCTTATGGAAACGTCACTTTTCAGCTTTCATCCCAATTCCACCAAAGCTCCAGGGGATAGCCCGTGATGAGATTACATTTAGTAATGTTAGCCTGGAATTGGTGATGGCAGGAAACTATCTCAGTATGGAAACAGCTGCACACTGAGCATTCCATAGAACTGTTCCTCTCTTCCATCATTATTATCTTTTATCCTATCTGTGAGAAATTATGACCTGTTTGCGGAATCCCTCTACTCTGTGCCCCCATTTTGACCACTACGTGCTGGTTTTCTGACTCTGACTGTGCCCTGAGCTCTGCTAGCCAGACCCAGGGCCTGTGCTTTGATTAAAAGTACATGGTTAGGTATAATTATAATTGGCAATGACAGACCTCTGTAAGTCCCTAGTATATAATAAGGCAAGGTGCATTCAAACTACCTATAAGTCCCTAGTATATAATAGGACAGGCAGGTTTAGAGGGCCAGTAGACTTCCTGCACTAGAGTGTGTACTGCTGTTTTGCCTACTGTCAGTTTAAAAGCCAGTGCTGCCTTGTAGGCTCTCATTAAATTTTGATTATATGAAAATTCGACATTAGAATTAAAGGTACTTCCAAAGTCTCAAACCACCTTATATTTACATATGTCACCCCTAAGGTCTTCCCTAGGTCCCCCAGGGGTAGGGCGCCTTGTAACTGTAAGCAGAGACATTAGAAAAGATGTTTTATAAGCCCTGGTGAGGGGAAAACAGGCAATTCTGTCTTTCCCCATTGTAGTGAATAGCTTCATAGGTTAACATTGAGATATTTTAATTAAATAAATATTGACAGGAGCCACCTAAAAATATACTTATCTAATTAATACTTAAGATAAATCCAACAACCTGCTACTGTTAGATTTATAATAACTATCACAGAAATTAATAAACTTTATTTTCTGTGAGACAGAATTCAGCTTTCCAGCTGCCTTCTCTTGATTGGCCAGCCTTTTCCAGACTGAGCCAAAGCTTTTTGATGAGCTGTGAAGTGTCCTGTCAAAGTAGACAATGATTTTCATGGAACGTATTAGCTGCAGGATCCAAAAGGCAAGAAGAGGGGGGAGAGCCAAACTGGTCTTCAAAGAGAGAATGACAGTTTGGGGACCAGCACAGGCTGACCACCCCACATCCCGCACCTCCAGTCAAACAATCTATTCTCAAACATTGGCCTACACTTAACGCAGGTACTCTGAACATGGAACACCCCTTGTTTGCCTTTCGCAAAAATCACAACTTAAAGAACCACTTGGTACGAGCAGCACTACCCAATGTAACACCTCCTCTAACACTGGATGTACACTGGGGCCTCACACCATTTGTAGGACACTCGAAATGTGGCAATTGCAATATGTGTGACTTTACTATGGAAGGGAAAACCTTCACTTTTGAGAATTTTGTCATCAAATCAAGTACTTTTTCCAACTGTAACACCTGTAACGTCATCTATTTAATACAATGCCCTTGCCAGAAGAGCTACATCGGACAGAATACACAAAAGATCAAGACTCGTATCGAACAACACTGCAGCAGGATTCGCTGCAACACCCCCAATGCGCCACTGGTCAAAGATTTCAACCTTGCAGGCAACAAAGACAATGAAATCAAGTGGACTGTGCTCAAGACTGTCAAACTACCAGCCAGAGGGGCTGACCTAGCACAGCTTTTGAATAAAGAGGAACTAAAACTCATCATCCGTTTGGACACTATCCAAAATGGTCGAAACAGAAACGAAGACTGGACAACCTTACTCTAATCTCTGCAACTAAACTTCCCCTTTTACCAACAGTAGTAACTAAGGTTTCATTATTGGATCACTTTCCGTTTTTCAATGTTCCAAATGTAATGCTCTTAAAACCAGTAGTCCTTCCACCATGTATTCGCAATGTAATAATTTTTTTGTGAATATAAATGTCAAATACATGCTTTTAAAATGTTCCATGTCATGAATCCACGTCTCATACACTGTACTTCCTTACTCACCCAACATGGATGCCAGTATTCTCCCCACTAACTACGGGAGCATGCTTTCACTATCGTCACATCACGTACGTATCACGTGACCTTCACCGCCCCTTTTATACACTCACTCACTGCTTTTCCACACCAGAGATTCAGCTCCTGGTGGCTCATCGGAACGACCGGTAAGATAGCGCTTGCAGTTCCCCCCGAGGACCTTTCCACTTAGTACTCCGCACGCTTCTGATGGCCTTTCCCTTTTAAAGTAAAATCTTGTGATTGGAAAGTAACTGCCCTCCCTTGATCGGCAAGCATCCACCGCACTTAAACCCACGGACGCCCTCCTGATTCCAATTTACTCCTGGCGCCGTAATTTATCCAGATTTGGTCATCTGTTAACTTCAGAAATGGTTTCCAACCATCTCCTATACATTTAGGTAAGCTCCCGCCGTTACTGCTGTTCATCACGGACCCTTTCAAAACCCCCTTTACGGCACTAACCTCTTCCCCTTATCCGTCTAGCACGTACAAATTACCTCCTTACCCCTGGATGCTCCTTCCCCCGCGTTTGCCATTCAGGTGTGTCCCTACAACCTGTATGCTCATCCTAAGTAAAGCTCCAGTCCCTTATCGCTGGCCCGCAGCCCATATGCGCCTTTATGATCTCGCACACCGCTATTCTTTACCTATCTCACGGAACGCTCCATAATTTTGCCGTTAGTAAGTGTTTCTTTCATTTCAGAACCCTTCGCACGTTCTCATCACGGCCTTTAAGAAACCTGCTCATTATCTCGCATCCCGCATTGGTTTTTACCGCATCACTACCATAAATCAGAGACCTGCACAAACACAGGTTGCCTGCAACTTTTCACCAAGTTCCACCGTTCCTGATACATGCCGGCATCACTCGGCCTCCCTTCGTTTTATCAAGCATCCGCCAGGCAGTATGTGCCCTCACAACTTCTCTGGCTTGTCACTCACACACGCCCGTTGTTTCACTTTTATTGACATACTCCTTGTCAATTGATCAATGTTGCCATTGTTTTTTTGTAGTCTCACTTTTTCACAGTGTGGTTAAACTTCTGGAGGTCACATGTCATTTTTCTCTCGCTCCTTGAAAGAATTTTAATGTTCTGTTTCCTGCCTCCCTCCCTGTTTTATTTTTCTTCGCAGGCAGCGTATTTTCAGGCTTGCTAAAAACTTTTGTCCTGATGATGATCTATGTATCTAGTTATAGATCGAAACGTCATCGACTCTCTAAACAGCATACACGTTAAACTCATTTGTTAAAGCAAGTGCATTACTGTTTACTTCTATAAGCTTGCCCCCACTATTTGCATTGGCGAAAAGCTTTGTTTGTTTTGCCTGGAAAATGTGTGTTGATTTGTAATTGTCGGTGTGTTTTGTTCTTGAAGGATAGAGGACTGTGTCTCACTCAATTACGTTCTGATTTATTACAAACAATCGCTTTTGAAATTATTAAATTCAAATGTACGGCTGGACATCTCAAACTCAATATAGTACTGATTCTGGTCTATAGTCATTGTTTTTTGGCTTATAATTGTTTGAAGGACCAATTGTTTTTCATAACTAGTGGACCACTTTTCTGCATCAAGAAACACGTCTGGAAGTAAGCGGAAAGAACTCTTGACTTTGTCCCGGTCCAGCACAACCTTTTTTTATTCCTTCGAGCGCTAAAGTAAGCCTGCCTGCTCGTTGCCAGCTACCAAGGGTTGAGCAAGGGAATAATTTATTGAGACCCTAACTGAACCAAGTATTCTATTTGTGGCCTTATTCCTAGTTGTAAATCAATACTAATAATCCACTTTCCAACACTAGCGACAAACAAGATTGCTCTGCGCTAGACTGGCCTCTCTTTGACCATCCCTGTCTTGAATACGTGCCAGACTGGCCGAAGCTCTTTCTCCATTCAGAATGGCTAAAGTTTGGAACTCAATTCCTACAGGGAGCAATAAAAACATGGCTTATACTTTTTTAATAATTGTATGACACAGACTACTAAAAAGAAAAAAAAGAAAACACATGAAAAGCTAAAAAACGGGAGGTACCCTTCTCCTCATCATGTTTTAGTGCAAGTAACAGTTTGCTGTACCATTTGTGAAGCCTGTGTCCAATTCTCCCATCATGCACTCCGAAAGGGCACTATAAACCTGTGCACTTGTAAAATTAGCAAAGTTATGGCGAATAAATTGATGTTGCTGTGTGAATTTGGCTGGGACTCACGAAATGTGTATTGCAATTCCGCGCGCTCTCTTTTATTTCGTTATCAGGACTTACATTTTTTGCAATCAATTAAAAATTAAACCGGATGCAATTAAACATTATTAGAGCCTTCACCACGTCCATTTAATAAGTTAGCAACTCAATTGGGTATGGTAAGAATATGGATAATGAATACCCAGCTCTTCATAATTTCATAAAGATGATTTTTTTTTAAAGGATTTAAATATACTTTCCCCTCTGGGAGCTGCATCATCAACTTGTCTGGCTAGGGATGCCATTTTTCCTTTAACATGAAATATTTCTCCAGAGATTTGGGTAACACAGATTGTGTTGTCGACTAAAAGGCAAAATTAGCGTCTGTTTGAAGTGCAAAATGGAGCAGCAAATTCCACTACATAAAATAGAAATAAAAAAAAATATTTTTTGAAAACTAAGAGGAGAGGCTTGTTGTTTAACCACACTCTCACCCCATACCTGTACGTATACAATGCTACCCTAACATCTGTTCTACAAATGCCACATACAACCACTTATAAGGCAAGGTAAAATAAAATCTGAGGTCTGGGGCCCTCGGAATATGAGAACATGTTTACTTCAAATGTAAGCATGTCAGAAAACACAGAGGAGCAATTCTAAGAATAATTCCCACGGAGAAATGTTCTTCTCAGAAGAGAACACAAACGTCAGGACTTATGGAACCACGGTATCTGAACATGGGTAGGCACTTTCACCCTCAGTGCACGTCGAATCGAACCTCTGGTGAGGTGTTTTGAATTTTTGTGTATCAGTCTCCCTTAAAAACACAATAAATAAAAAAAATATATATATCGTGGTATACTGGGCCAGGCAGAGCAGTTTTTCTGTCTCTAAATGAGTCGGGACTCTACACTCTACTGTTTTCAAAGGAAACGGTATACGATAAGTGAGAATTACTTTTAACATCCACCAAACATTCTGAAAAATAACACGGTTTTCCTTTCCAGCCCAGCCGCACCTACCCTGCTTCTAACTCTCGTATTCGATTGCCTTGGACATGTGTGTTATTATTGGAAGACGTATTTACCAATTAATCATTTTCTGTAAGGGTTCATGTCTTTATGTTTCTTCTATTATCTGTGGTATTTGTGTCTTTTGCTTTGCTTTGGTGCTTGGGTGTTGTTGGTGTTTCTTGCTAGGCAATTTAAAGCTGGCCTAAATTTACTCGGAACTGCAAACATTTGCCATTTAAAGTGCTAAAAAGTAGCGAAATATGGTGTAACAAAGAGCACACAAATATGTTCCATTCTATTTTCTGAATATAAAAACACAATGTTTCATTAGAAATGAACGTTACAGCAGGTGTACGCTACAGCACTCAAAGAAAACACGTATGAAAAGGAAACATCAAACGCTGTACAAACACCTTAACTGATTAATGCAGGAATTATTTATTGTTAGCTTGTTGGTGATTATTCAGTATTAGTTAAGGATTTTCAATGGCATCTTGTATTTTTTCAAAAGCATCTTTGCGTTGTGCTTGAAGATACACATTGCACCCTTAACTCATGTTGAAAACTTTGTATCAAATGACTTAGATATGTGGCCCCTAGTAAGTAGAATGAACGGTATGTGAAATATTGCTTGTCTGAATATATGACTTATTTCATTTTCAATTCGCTTGGTACATGTTGAACTGAATCCTCTAAATGTGATGTTGTGCATGTACTTTATTACTATGAATATGGATTTCTTGTTCCTTGTATTTAGTTTGGGGTGACTGTACATTTGTACATTCAGATGTAACTAATTTTGGTGTAATTGATTATTTGTTCCAGCAAGTCTATCTTTGTACTAATGTGCATTCATTACATCAACTGCACATTATATAAGCCAATTTCATGTATTCCACATAGTTAATTAAATGGATAAACACCTCCATCTTCTCAAACTTTAATATTAATATGCTAGCTGGCGTTTAGTCCACTAAATGCGTGGAAGTTAGTGGCCTTGCCCTAAGAATCATACTTGTTCACACAGAATTTACAGCGAATGCGCTTCAGAGGTGCCCTGTAGCTAAAATAGTCTTCCACATCATATTTGCAGGCCCTCTCTATGCCTAGCAAGTAGTGCTAATAGTTATTGGTGTTAGCCACACCCCGTGACTGTACCCTGCTCCCAATATCTATTGGGCATTGCCTGCAGCTCTGCCCAGTGAGCATTTGAAACAAGGCATAGTCTGCATCAATGCCCTATTCCCAGTAGCTCTACGTGCAATACAAACATAACACGAGTGACAGTTTTTTATTGTACTAAATTTGGGAAAATCATGGACACTAAAAGGGTGACATTTACTAGTCCCACTCCAATCTAAACCAATTTGGACACTAAAGGGATGAAGTGTACTATTCCCACTGCGATCTTAACCAGTTTAGAGAAGGTGTTGGACACTAAACGGTTAACATTTACTATTCCCACTCCAATCTAAACTAATTTGGGGAAGGTGTTGGACACTAAAGGGGTGACAATAACTATTCCCACTCCAACCTAATCCAAACTTGGTGAAGGTGTTGGACACTAAAGGGGTAACATTTACTATTCTCACTCCAAAATAAATCAACTTAAGGAAAATGTTGGACACCAAAGGGGTGACATTTACTTTTTCACTCCAATCTATTCTAATTTGAGGGAAGGTGTTGGACGCTAAAGACTTTACATTTTATAACACCAGTTCAAAATAGCACTTTTTGCTTAGAATATTATAAAATTAAGTTGTAAAATACACAATTAATACTGCAAATTCTCACATTGAGTAGATTTCAAAATTAGCAAATATGTTATATGAAAATTCAGTAAATTTTGCATTTTTAAAAACATTTTCAAAATTGTTTTGCATTTTTTATACAGTTATTACAACTTCATAAGAATGATGTATTATGTTTAATTTAAACATCAAAATACATCTAAATGTACTTCTTTATAAATAAATATAAAATTACTTTTACAATTTAAAATATTAAAATTTCTATTTCAAAATATACCATTTAAATATCTCAGTTAACATAAAATCTACAAATTTAAAACAATTAATATAATAAAATACATTTTAAAATTCAATACAATTTTCATTTTCATTTCATAAAACGTTATTCGGTTTTACAATGTCAAAACCATAAAAGTCACAATAAATATACACATCCCATATAAGTATTCATAAAAAGAAAGTTTAAAAGTCAGAACCTTGAAGCAGGAAGAATCACATGTAAAATATGTCAAGTGTGGTAAGCAGGTTATAATTCATCGAAAGGAGAGCACACTAAAAACATACTTAAGAACTATGAGTGCCACCTCCCCCTAGAGAGATTACAATTCCAAGCAGGCCCTAGTTCTCACCAGCGATTTCAAATATCCTACAATAAAACTTATACAATCAGATTTCAGCAGCAGCACATACAGAAGTGCTGGGCGGACCTGGTTAAAATCAAGCCTCTTGAAAAGGGGGAGTATAAAATGTCTCCGTGGTACTTCATAAAATTTGCAGAAGAACATGAAGTGTAGCAGGTCCTGTGGTGACGAGTTATCACAACCACAGGGTGCTAACACCTGGCCTCTGCTGCTCCCTATCGGGTCAGCAATTAAAAGATGAAAGAAATTGAGACGAAACCTAGACAATAAAAAACGCTCATATGCGGTCATTGTTCCCAAGAGATATGGCTCTGTCTGTGGGTGTGTTTTTAAGATAAAAAATTTACGGACACTTGATTTACATAATTCCTGATCGTCCCTTTCAAGTTTCCTTATACAAATAAAAGCTTTTTTGACCAATTCAACATACTTTTTTGTTATATTTGAGGGTTTAAAAAAAAGTTCTGGGCGACCCAACTCTGAAAAGCGACCTTTGACATACTTCAGCCATGGAATTCTGGATGTATGTTCCAGGGACATACAGTCCATTAGAATCTGTTGGGTAAGTTTTAGTTCTTTGTTTGGCCAGCACTTAAGCCAAAATTCTAAAGGGCGCAAAGCGAGAGTATCACACAAAAAAGGGGCCCCCAGTTCTTCATGGGCTATCAGGTTCAATAAGCCGGTTGGCATTCCCAGCAGGCGCTTTAGATAGTTGTTCTCTGCCACCTGTAGTGCGTCTGCGTTAATGTACCCCCACACTTCACTGCCGTAACATGCAGTTGACACGCCCCTCGTCTGGCTGATTTTCAGCAAAGCTTCAATTGGGCGCTTGCCCATCTTAGCAGTAAAGCTGAAAGTAGCAGCAGTTATTCGTGTGAGCTCCCCCTTTTTCCTTGTAATAAGGGGCCCCCACTTCAGGCGATCATCCAGCACAACCCTAGTGGTTCTCACTATCAAGATGGCATCGTCTGCAGATAGGAGGACCAAGAGACCCCGGCGACCCACATGCGGAAAATCAGCCCCTGTAGATACCAGGGCTCCCTCGAGATCATTAATATATAGATTGAACAGGAAGGGGGCAAAAATACAGCCCTGCCTCACCCCTCTTTCAATGATAAATTCCCTGGAGACCCGGAGATCCTGTGCAAACCTAATGTTTGCATTGGTGTCCCGATGCAAATCCATTAGAAAGTCCACAATAGGGGCCTCCACCCCCATGGCCCTCATGGACTGCCACAGTTTGACTCGATTTACACAGTCGAACGCAGACGATAGGTCCATGAAGGCCATGTAGATCGTACCTGGGTGGGCCATTGTGTACTTACCAAGGATCAAGTACAGGTTTAAACATTGTGCCACCTTGGATCTCCCCACAGAGAACCCATATTGGGTATCAATGATGATATTACGCTCCTCAGCCCACAAAGATAATCTTTGCAATAATACCCCTCCCACCGCCTTAGTTACAGAGTCGATGAGAGAGATTGGCCGATAACAGTGCGTACTGTTACGGTCCCCCTTTTTGAACACTGGCACAATGTTAGATATGGCCCATGATTCGGGGCTACTGTCCCTGGCAGCAGCAGTCAATACAGCCACCAGGATCGGGGCCCAGAAGGAAGGATCTGATTTATATAGGTCAGGCGGAATTCCGTCCGGGCCGGGAGCTTTATTACTAGTTAAGCCCGCAATTCCCGCCTCTACCTCTGATAACTCAAAGACCAGGGGGCATATGTATGAAACTCCCGTTTTGCGAATCTCAAATTGCGATATTTTGCGATTTGCAGTTTGAGATTCGCAAATCGGGATGTAAAAAAAAAATTGCAAATGTTTAGCGATTTCTTAAAAATCGCTAAAAAGTCTCAGAAACATCATTTGCGATTCCTTAATTGCGAAAATCGCAAATTAAGA
This sequence comes from Triturus cristatus, assembly GCF_964204655.1. Taxonomy (NCBI): domain Eukaryota; kingdom Metazoa; phylum Chordata; class Amphibia; order Caudata; family Salamandridae; genus Triturus; species Triturus cristatus. The sequence continues at coordinate 482,390,143 of NC_140584.1, read as the reverse complement.
AATCGCAAAAATGGGAATCTGCAATACAGGTGCAGCCTGATGACATCACAACCAGGAAGTGGGAGTGATTTCCTGCACCTGCTCACCTGAGCCACACCCAGAGGCTGTTTGAAGAGTGTAAGGAGGCATCCCAGGAGAGAACAAACCCCAATGGAGTCCCACAAGCAACATGAGGGCAAGGAGGCAGAGAAGAGAATGAGAAAGCACAAGTGTTCTGACAAGGAGCAGGAGGTCCTCATGGAGGAGATGGTCTGCAGCCATGAGCTCCTCTTCGGGAAAAAGGCACTGCGAGTCCCAGAAGCAAGGAAACAAAAGATCTGACTGGAGATACAACAGAAAGTTAATGCTGTGGATGTCACAAATCGCACTGTCGAGGAATTGCGCAAGCGATGGTACGATATGCGGCAAAGGTCGAAGGAGAGGGTGGCAGCCAGACTAAAGGATGCAAACAAGACCGGGGGAGGACCATCCACAGCAGCACAGCCAACACCCCACGAGGAGCTTGTGGAGTCCACCCTCCTGCCTGAGAGCATCGGTGGTGTGGCTGATATTGACAGCTCCGACCCTGCATCCAGCAGCCAAGGTAAGATGCATGCCAAATAAATCTGCACTGATCCCCATCCCATGCACACTTCCCCAAATACGTTAAATATACAAAACAAATGTCATTCCAGTCCAAGACTTACAGCACACCCAGCAATGCATCATGGAACTTGTAGTAATATGTCTGACAGTGTGTCCATGAGACATAGGAAATCTAATGCAACATGTGGGTCGGGGATAAGGGAATAATACAGTGTCAGAAGTTAGCCGAGACAAAGTGTAGAAACTTTATTGAGTGCAAATTGCAGACAAAGACACAAACTCATGTAGTCCCCTTTACATCCACAGCACAATCCAGGGCACGTGATGACAGTGCAGAGGGAGATGAGCCTGAACATCCTGAGGAGTAGCATGACGATGGGGACTCCAGTGATGATACGGAGCACACAACAATCCTGCGCAGGAAGCTCACACATGTGCCCCCACTGCCTCCATTGGAAGATGACATACAGGCCACAGGGGAGGACAGTGACAGAAGAGAGGAGAGTCAGGGTGTGTCACACATGCTGAGTCAGGAAACACCAAGGCTGAGCATTCCAGCACTGGAAAGACGCAGGTCAAGGCCCAGGAGCAGCACTGCCACTGATGCGGCAACACCATATTTTCAGGGCTAGAATACAGCATGCTGCAGGTACAGCGCCTGCAATGTAAATCATTGCGCTCAAAAAATAGGCAGCTATGCAGTCTGAACAAAAATCAGCGCAACATGGGGGAGGGCATCATGGCCGTGGCAGGTGCCATATGTGACCTCTGTGACACCCTGAGGCACAACCAAGACGCCAGTGACAGGGCAGCCCGACGTGCCAATGCACGACTGCACAATTATACTAAGGCCGTGAACCGCCTCTGCACCATCACCAGCAATTTGACACGTAGAAGCATTACCATGCAGTTGGAAATGTCGCACTGCTGTCAGGACATAGCAAGAGGGCTAGAACAGGTCACCAGTGCAGTGGAGCAAATGGAGACGGCCAACTCAGGTGGCATCGGTCTCATGGTCTCTGGCGAGAGTGAGGAAAGATCCAGTAGGAGTAGCATCACACCTACATTGCCTGGAGCAAGAAGGTGCAGTTCCAGACAGGGTTCAGGACCTAGGAACACCACAGAGGGCACTCAGCCTGGAACCCAAACAGCACCAATGCGTCACCGAAGGAGGTGAACTGTTCATTGACAATTTAGCATCAATGGGTGATGTAACCCAACAATGCAGATTGCACAGTTACTTGTGCCGTACCTGCACTGTGTGAATAACATGTGCTGGGTACAGCAACACTTAATGATTGTGAAGTGTGAATAAACACAGCACACATTAGAATCATTTTTTGTCTCATGTCATCATTACTCACCTAGAAGTAGTTTTGTGTGATCTCAGTCCGTCTCTGGCGTCCAGCAGCTGCCCCGACTCCTGATGCTGGTCTGCCAGAGGGAGCAGGGCAATCGTCATCCGATGTGTCTGTATCGGTCACATCAATTGTGGTGCCTTTCCTTATAACCATGTTATGGAGCATTGCACAGCTTGCCACGATTTTACAGCAGGTCTCAGGGCTGTATTGCACTGCACCTCCACTTTTATGCAGGCACCGGAACCGGCTCTTTAGGATTCCAAACGTACGCTCAATGACGGAGCGTGTAGATCTGTGTGCCCTGTTGTATCTTCTCTCACTTGCATTGGCTGGATCCAGATACGGGATCAGGATGAAGTCCTGCACTCCATAGGCACTGTCACCTGCAGGGATAGACACAATAGGTAAGTCAATGTCCCCATCCTCCAGTGATGTAGTGGATGTATGGATGTGTGCCATGTATTTACCTATCAGGTATCCCTCCCCAAACTCTCCTGTACTCAGACGTCTGTGTATTCCACTGTGTCTAAAGATGAAAGAGTCATGTGTACTGCCAGGGTATTTGGGTAGACTGTCATTGATGATATACTTTGCGTTGCACACAATCTGTATATTCAGGGAATGGTAGCATTTAAGGTTTCTGTAGACATATTCAGTTGCTGATGGGGGTGTGATGGCCACATGGGTCCCATCGATGCAGCCAATGACGTGGGGGAAACGTGCAATCTGGTAGAAGTCAAGTTTTGTTTGCTGTAATGCCTGTTGGGTGGTGGGGAAGTGTATGTGATGTGAAAGCCTCTGTAGCATTGCATCTAGAAAGGCATGGAAAAAGCACAAAAGTGCACTCTGTGACACCCCGCCAACCTCCGCTTTGACCCCTTGAAAACTCCCTGACGCCAGGAGGTGCAGGGAGCGCAGGACCTGCACATGTGTGGGAATTGTTTGTGTCCTGCGTGTAGGGTGTTCCAAATAGGGTTTCAGCTCCTCAATCAGGTCCAATATGGTCTGTGGGTGCAGCCTGTACTTGTCATGGATGTCCTCTTCAGTGTGCTGGAACAGAGTGATGCGCAGCCTGAATATACGTTCCTGTCTCATTCTCCTCTGTGCAAGAGCCCGAATACGCAGCCTCCTGGCTATCACAAACAGTGCTGCCATTGTGGAAGGTTCTGTTGCATTGTGGGGTGGTTTAAGTACCTTGCACCTGTTTACCACCTGCATGCACTTGGTGTTAATTGCAATTTCTTATTTTGCGAATTTCGTGATATCGCGATTAGCGATTTTTCCATACATTTGCTTGTGATTTCTTAATTTGCGATATCCTTTTTGCGAATTTTGCAAATTGAGAATATCGCAAATTAGGAATTCGCAAGCTTATTCGCTATTTTGGAGTTTCGCAGCCTAAGAAATCGCTAATTTAGCGATTTCTTATTTTGGACTGGGAATGTGTGTCATACATATGAAATAGCAAAATTTTCGTCGCAAACACTGTTTTTTGTGAATCGCAGCGTTTGCGACTAAAATTTGGTTTCATATATATGCCCCCAGGTGATCAGTATTTCTTGTCCAAGGAGACTCTTCAAGGGAGCCCATAGAACCCTTAAACATTGATTGAAAGTAGGCCACCCATTCATCTTCAGTGATGTTGGAGCTTAGGGTGTTACTTGTATCATCAGAGAACAGGGGTCTGTTGATGATGCCCCAGAACTGTGTACTGTTCCTTAATGTGTTAAGCTCTAGCAACTCCTTCCACGTCTCCTCCTTCAATGTTCTCTTGTGGGTGGCTAGGGCCTGCTTATATCCTGTACGACAGGCCTGGATTTCTCAGGAATACTTTCAGAGCCTCCTTTCACTTGAGTGCTGACTGAGAGCAGGAGGAATCAAACCATCGTGGATTTGAATTAGATACCTTGCAGGCTGGAGCCCTCAATAGTTCCCCTACTTTACATGAGATGGAGCTAAATGCTCTGAGAACATTCCTTTGTGGACTCTCCGGTTGGGTACAAACGGCAAGTTTGGCTACACATGATGCTCTCACCTCCCTATAAAAAGCATCTGGATCAATCTGGGACCATTTAAGACGGCCCCCACTGTCTATGGGTCTCATAATTCCCTTTTCGCTACCCCTGGGTTTGCTAGATAAAAATACACCACAGAAATATACACAGAGGGGGTTGTGATCGCTGTAACCAGTGTCCTTAATGGTAAACCTCCGAAAGAGGGACTGGGATGGAGAAGAGACTAAAATGTGGTCTATAAAGGACCCGGTACCTCTTCCTTTGAAGGTGGGAATGAGATTCTTACTATTTGGGGCAGAGAGGGACAACAATGTCAGCAGGCCAAATTCGTTGACTAAATTGTTTAATTCATCCCCCTGTGGTGAGTGTTCGAAATGAAACCCCCTCATTTTGTGGCATCCCATATCAGACATATTCATAGTCTTTGGGTTGCCACAGGGGTGGATATTAAAATCTCCCAACACCATCATGGGGTGTGAGCTAAGATCACACAACTTCCTTAGATGGTGACTCAGCTGGATGATATTACCTTCACCCTTTTTACTGTTTGGTTGGTTGTAAAAATTAATCAGGGTCATTTTATTTTTTCCCTTCTTACGTGTGATGGCCTGTAGGCCATGGCCAAAAGGGAGGCAGGTTTGTATCTGGCAATCAACAGCCAGGGAGATATAGATAGCTAATCCTCCTTTGGCTCTACCACTAGTTGAAGGGGAAGCAGGGAAAATACAATTAATGTGCATATCTTTAAAATTATGAACTTAAAAATCAGAATTAAAATACATATTTTTTACAAATCTCCCTACTCTTATCCCCTAATAACCTAACATCTAACAACAACATTAATATAATTTAAAATACAAATATAAACAATGTAATAAATAGCATAATTATCAAAAATCTAATCAATTAAATATATAGAATAAAAAAAAATGGTGATACTAGAAAAGAGAATTTGAAGTCAGTCGTAGGGGCTGACACTTTGGGAGGAACTAAGAGAGCAGGGTTGCTATCAATGGCGGCTCGCATAGGGTGTACTGCGGGGCAGTGGGGAGGGGGAGGGGTGAGGTTGGGGGGTAGTAAACTCAGACATAAGACAGAACGGCGGAAAGTAAATATTACTATTATAATTAATACTTATTACTATTATTATAATAATTATTATTAATAATTATTACTGTTATTATTATTTATCCGTTGCATGTCTGGCCCTGGGGGGTGGAAGCCCTCGTCCTGCGGCCTGGCGAGGGTCCTGGTGCCCGTTACGGGGTCCATCGGGCCAGGGGAGGCTCCCCCGACGTGGCTGGGTTCAGAAGCAGGGACCGGGCCAGGTGGGGGTGTGGCCGGCTAACTCCTTTCTGCTGCATAGTAGGAGTTTTGAGCTTTCCTCCGTTCCATCGTATGTCCGAGTTTACTACAACCCCACTCTCCCCCTCCCTGCCCCACCCCACCACCCCGCAGCACGCCCTATGCAAGACGCCACTGGTTGCTATATCACAGTATTTGATGCCTCTATCTCGCTTTTAAGCTAGGGCATTTAACATTCTCCTCAACATAAGATCTGATTTGCTGACACTACATCAACAAAGATGTGGTCGAAGGTAATTTAGGACTCAGGAAAAAGAGTAAAAACATACTGTGCCAATATTTCTCTCTCTCTCTCTCTCTTATATATATATATATATATTCCATACGCAAACCATACCGCAGTTGCAGCAAGTAGAAGCCCACCATTCGGAGAATTAAGTCAAATGTAGCTTTAATTTTCAAGGACAGCAGTCACAGAATGCAGCATTACGCGTTTCGAGCGTACAACGCTCTTAATCATATGCAGTCCAGAGGCTCAGCTGTTCCCACCTTAAGTATGCTGTGGTAGTGAACAGCGAGGGGGGACCACACACACCTTCGGTTTTAAAGTAACCTTCATCAATGTTAATGTTTTGTTTGAATACACGCACTTTGGCAATCAGAGTACATATAGTAGCTGAACTCCCATATTTATTGCATCGTGCAATTATTTCAACACAGAGTTCAAACTTTGCATCTCCATTGTCAGTGCTATCCGTAATCGGACTCCATTACCCATAATGCTTCATCTTGGTGTTCAAGTCACGGTGTGGCCTTCCCCTTAATTGCGACATTTAAGATGTTAAAGTCTTGGATAACTGAGGAAAAGTTGTTAATCTATTTGAAAGGAAAAAGTTTCCATATCCTTCTTACTTGTAGGGAATAGTTCCCTTGATGATAACAATCCTTCCTCCGTTCATTCCACGAGCGCTCAGCCTCATAGCAGGAACCATTCAGTCAGTGTCTTGCTTCGCTGGTGTCCTTTCTTTTTGCCTTTTGTTTCTCCTAAGTGCGGAGGTCACCCTCCACAAACCCTGGCTGCAACCCAAAATGTTCCACGGTTTCAGGACCAGCGGTCCTTCCCTCGATTCAGTGGCGGAGCCTCCCATTTCGGTGGTAGCACCGCAAGAACCATCCATCCTGGGCCATAGTAGATGCAGCCGGCGGGTGCCTTTTACTGATAAATCCAAATGCACCTTGACGAAGCAGGCACCCTTCCAAGCGGGTCGGGGCCCCGACCCGCTTGGAAGGGTGCCTGCTTCGTCAAGGTGCATTTGGATATATATATATATATATATATATATATATATATATATATATATATATCCACTCCCAAGCTTACACGATCAAGTAACCTTGAGCAACACCGATCCAATTTTTAAAGGTGACATTTTATTCCGGGCACAAACTGATGCGTTTCGAGCACAACGGCCTTTGGTCATGATTTATGTATATGTACATATATATATATTTATATATATATTACCTACTGGCGGTCGTGATTCGTCAAGCGGGGGCTGAGAAAAAAGGGGGGTCCCAAAACGCGTTTTTCCCATGCATTTTTCCATAGGAACTTTAGACACAGCTACAGCCCGAACGGCTGAACAGAGTTACTTGAAATTTGGCAGAGAGGTAGTCCTCAGGTCAAGGAAGTGCCTTCTGTAGGTCTGGTGTAAATCTGTTCAGTAGTTCCTGAGAAAATAGCATTTAAATCAATATATATATCTGTGGCAGCTTACGGTGCGCTTACCGTGCGCTTACGGTAAGCTTACCGTACGCGTACGGTGCCGTGCGCGAGCGCGAATCTGATTGGCTGTTAGATCTTAGTAAACATTCGAATCGGTCGAAACCAGGAAGCGGCGGCCGCCATTTTCTCTCTCGCACTCTGAGGGGGGGTTGAAAAACAAAGGCCAAAAACATGTAAAGGGGCTGTTTGGACAGCTCCTAAGCACCTAGCCTTGATGAAGGTGTTCCCAAAGATCCCCCAAGGCCAAAAAGGCAATTGTATTTTTTTTTTAAATTTCGCCGATTACGCTTACCGTAATCGGCGTATCGGCGTACGGTAAAAATTTTATAAAAAAAAAAATTTATCCATACTCTCCCCACCCCATGTGCAAATGGTGCCCGAAGGGCACCATATGTGCATTGCATAACACATAAATGAAAATTTAAAAGATTACCTTTCACAACGAAGCGCATAATATGTCCTCCATGTGCGCACGGTGCGCGAAGCGCATCGTGCGTACATGGCCCATCTAGCGTAACGTGGGCACGCGGTGCGCGTAGCGCACCGCGTGCCCACCGTGCGTGCACGGCACTAACTGCGTAAAGTGGGCGCGCGGTGTGCGAAGCCGCGCACCGTGCGCGCACGAAACGAACTGCGTTAAGTGGGCGCGCACGCCACGAATGGCGTAAAGTAACTTAGCATTTAAAAAACCGTACAAATTCACTGAAAAAACCATAGGTTTCACACACGTTATAGTTAGGAATTGGCATTTAAAAAACCTTGCAAATTCACAGAAAAAACCATAGGTTTCACACATGTTATAGTTAGCTGGACATTTTACTGATAAAAAACCATTGAAATTCCCCCGTTATAGTTAGTGCAGGCAACTATAACTCACGCGACCGCAATCCTCTGCTGATGACATATGTGTCTTTATGAAAAAAAAATATTTCTAATATATGTATAGCTAAAATTTAATGGAAGAAGACATGGGCAAATAAGTGTCTAAATACAGTATTAGCATCAGCAGAGGATTGCGGTCGCGTGAGTTATAGTTGCCTGCAATAACTATAATGGGGGAATTTCAATGGTTTTTTATCAGTAAAATGTCCAGCTAACTATAACATGTGTGAAACCTATGGTTTTTTCTGTGATATATATATATATATATATATATATATATATATATATATATATACACATATATATTATCTACTGGCGGTCGCCAGTAGATAGTTATAGTTAGGACCGTGTTTCCATAGGAAAGTTCAAAATTCTATTTTGAATAACTTTGGCGCCGGTTGACGAATCCTCGCGAAATTTTTAAAACTAATGAGGCGCTCTGTTCAGCTCCTACCCTGAAAGTCTCGGGGTGATTCGTCAAGCAGGGGCCAAGAAAAAAGGGGGGTCCCAAACGCGTTTTCCCCATGCATTTTTCCATAGGACCTTTAGACACAGCTACAGCCCGAACGGCTGAACAAAATTACTTGAAATTTGGCAGAGAGGTAGCCATAAGGTCAAGGAAGTGCCTTTTGCAGGTCTGGTGTCAATCTGTTCAGTATTTCCTGAGAAAATAGCATTTAAAAGCATATCAATATCTATAAGCGCGCACCGTGCGCACGTTGCGAGCACCCTAACGTGCGCGAGCGTAATTCTGATTGGTGGTTACATGTTAGTCAACATTCGAATCGGTTGAAATCAGGAAGTGTCGGCAGCCATTTTGTTTGTTTTCAGTGCGAGAGTGAAAAAGGAAGGTGGCGAACGTGAAAAGGGGGCAGGGTAGAGAGTTCCTGACCCCCTAGCCTTTGTCAGGGGGTCCCTGAATTTTTTAAAAAACGTAGTTTATTGTAAAATAAATATGTAGGAAAAAAATTAATACATAAATAAATTAGCATTTAAAAAACCGTACAAATTCACTGAAAAAACCATAGGTTTCACACACGTTATAGTTAGGAATTAGCATTTAAAAAACCTTGCAAATTCACTTAAAAAACCATAGGTTTCACACATGTTATAGTTAGGTGGATATTTCACTCGTAAAAAACCAATGAAATTCCCCCGTTATAGTTAGTTCAGATAACTATAACTCGCGCACCCGCAATCCACTGCTCATGACGTCACATATTACATCACTCATGACATGGTCAGTGGCATCACTCATGACATCACTGATGACATCATCCTTGTGATAGAGTGGCGGTCGCGCAAGTTATAGTTATCTGAACTAACTATAACGGGGGAATTTCATTGGTTTTTTACGAGTGAAATATCCACCTAACTATAACATGTGTGAAACCTATGGTTTTTTAAGTGAATATATATATATATATATATCCACTGGCAAAACTAAAGGTTACAGGAACGAATATAGTTAGGAAATAGAATTTAAAAATATTGAAATTTACTACAAAACACAAAGGTAACAGGGCCGTTATTGTTAGGTTCAGTTTTACACACACAACACTATAGAAATTCAGCAAGTTATAGTTATAGTTTTTTCAAGTAGTTTTTTCAAGTAACTATAACTCGTGCACTAAGGGAACTATAACTTGCACCCCCGCCACCAGGCCCAGGGGGCCGAGGTATTTCTCCCTAAGTTTTGTTGTTGTTTTTCTCTTCAGACTTGGCTGAGTCCAAGTCCCAAGATTGTGGAAGAGGTGTGTCGCAGCAGCCTGGGTGACGGACTCCAGAACCCTGGGGCTCACGGTTCGATCGCCTGCGGCAGATCAGTCCAGCACCATGTGACTCTGGGCAATAGCTCTCTTAATCTTTCCGACGGCCCCCAGTGCCTTGACACCTTCGGGTAATTGTTTGCACTTTACAAATACTGGACATTTACATTTTTACATTTTACAAGATGATTGACAACACTTCCTGGTTGAAGTGTTGGGAGCCACTCAGATCTCACCAAGAGATCTGTCAGATCTGCAAAGGATTCACGTCCCTAAATATCTATAAATATTTTTTCTTTCATAACTCCAAGCTACTGAATATATTTACACCAACTCATAACAAGCATTGGCATAGCCAATAGGTCTCGCTTTTGGGACCTTATAAGTATTTAGTTATGCAGCACAATATTCTTGGTGCAACAACATCAACTGTTGCATAACTAAACACTTATAAGTTCCCAAAGGCGAGACCTATTGGCTATGCCAATGCTTGTTTACTTTTTGGTAGGACATTTCCAGGACTTCTCAGCAAGCCTTCTAAAGTTTTAAAGGAACAGTACAGTCAGTTGTCAATGGTTGTACTTCAAACACTTCCCTCAGGATTATCACCTTTAATGAGACAGCACACGCAATTCTGGCAATGACGTTAGACCATTAATTGGAAGGGACCAGTACTCCTCGGTAAGGCTGCTATGCTTTTATTGGGTCACTGCAGCTGGTTCTAAGTGCCAGCACTTCGAACTGGACAGAATGCACACTGCTCGCATAGGCTGCTATATCTGTAATGAGACAATTCTCACAGTGATGTTAGCTCTTTAATTAGACAGGGCCAACACTTCTCAGTAGGGCTGCTCTGCTTTTAATGCGTCACTGCAGCTGGTTCTAAGTGCCAGTACTTCTAGCTGGAAAGAGTCAACACTTCCCTGCTAGACTGCTATATCTTTAATTAGACAACAATTGACAATTTTCACAGTGATGTTAGATCTTTAATTGGAAGGGGGCAGTACTCTTCAGTAGGGCTGGTATGCTTAGTTTTAATGAGTACTGCAGTCGGCTCTAAGTGCTTGTACTCGAAACTGGATAGAATGCACACTGCTCTCCTAGGCTGCTATACCTTTAATGAGACCATTCTCACAGTGATGTTAGACCTTTAATTGAAAAGTACCAATACTTCTCAGCAGGGCTGCTGTGGGGCTGCAGCTGGTTTAAGTGCCAGTACTTCTATCTGGACAGAATCAGCACTTCATTGCTAGACTGCTATATCTTTGAAGAGACAGCTCTGAACATTCTCGCAGTGATCTTAGACCTTCAATTGGACAGAAGGACCAAGCCTTTTCAGTAAGGCCTCAGGTCTTCTATTCTTTTAAAGGACACACACAAGTATTGTCCAGCAGGGCTGGTATACTTTGAATGGCATACTAAAAGCACTTATTAGCAAAGTGCCTGCAATTTAATACTACAGTATTGAATTCTCAGTAGCTACACTTTGAACAGGATTGTAACAGTACTTTGCACCAGGGCTACTATGTTTAAAATTTGACAGTATCAGCCCTTATCGCAAGGGCTGCAATCCCTTCAATGTGAATGTGATATCACTTTTTACCAAGAATGCTATACCTTTAATAGACTGTAGGAGCACTTTTTTTTTTAACGGGCATGACCCGAATGTCTCATTTCTGCAATAATGAGATAGTGCCATCACTTAGTGGCAGAACTGATTTACTATGAACTGGATATTGCTTTCACTTCTCAGCAACATTAGAGGAAAGACACAGTGAAAAAAATGGAGAGAAAGACATGTAGAGAAAACGAGAAGAAAGAAAGAGTGAGGAAACAGACAAAAAGAGAAAGAAGAGAGAGAGAGAGAGAGAGTGAGAGGGGGGAAGACAGGAGATAACACAGGGAGAGGAGAAGGTATAAAAATCATGAGACTGAAGAAAGATAAAAGGCGAAAGAAAAGGGAGGGGTTGGGGGGATACAATGGAGAGAGAGAAGCAGCCAGAGAGATATACAGAGTGGTTGAGCAGGGTGAGAGAGAAGGAGAAAGAAACAGAAAGACAGAAAAAAGGATATAGGACTGTTTACTAATAATATTAATGGGACCAAAACCAATGTTGACTTTAAGAGGAACAACATTTAAATAATACATATACCAATCGCAGTAGCCATATTAACATCGCTAACCATGATGTCGTAATACTACAGCAATAAAAGTCACTGTTTGGACAATCTGGCTGGGGCACAATTTAGAACCTATTACAGGCAAGGTTTTGAGTACGGGTGCAGCGAAAGTGATCGTGACTGAGAGTTGTGTACGCGGGGTGCAGCAAAAGTGATCACGACCGGGAGTTGTGTGCACACACGCAAAAAGTAAATAAAACAAGGCGGAGAGAGGCACGCAAGGCTTAATGAGCCTTGACAGAAACCCACATGGCGGCTGCGCGCATGCACGCGAGCGTGAACGCAAGCTTGAGGCCAGCAAAAGCCTCTGTTAGCACTTTCAAAAGCCATTCACTAAATTTCTCGCAGATCAGCGCATTCGCTGGCTTAGAGAGACCTAAAAAGGGCTCTCCGGACCAAGAGCTAGTGTTCTGCTCAACTTAGTATTATTATGTTCAGCTGGTTATGCTGTAGTCATGTTCAAAATCCCTATGGGACCCTCCCTCCTTTGTCTCAGCTCCCGCTTGATGAATTATCCCCAAAGTTTCCAGACACCAGTTGAAGTGATTGTCGTATTAGTTTTGAAAATTTTGTGAAGATTCGTCAAACAGTGCCAAAGTTATTAGCAAAAGTGATATCAGAGTGTCATCAGCTACTCTGTAGTTATAGGCCAGATGTACATGGATTTTTTCAGGTCGCAAACAGCCCGATTCACTGAATTTAGCCATATGCAACTGAAAAAAAGTGCCTTTTCTAAGTACCAAACCGATTTTGCGATTTGGTAACCTATTAACAAACCGCAAAATGGGTTAGTGATTCAGAATTAGGAAGGGGCGTGTTAAGGGAATCCCTTTCAACTAGCGACTCACAGAGGTATATATGAATGTTTTGTTACCAAAATAAGATTGTGAAACATTCGCATTTTACCCCCTACTTCAAGTAGGTTGTAACCTATACGCAAATGGAATGGGGTCAGTTTAACACACAGAAAACCATAGAAATTCAGCAAGTTATAGTTATAGTTTGCTCAAATAACTATAACTAGTGCACTAAGGGAACTATAACCTGCACCCCCGCCACCAGGCCCATGGGACCAATGTATTTCTACCCTGCTAACATAAGTTTTTTTGTTGTTTTTTTCTTCAGACTTGGCTGAGTCCAAGTCCCAAGATGATTGACAACACTTCCTGGTTGAAGTGTTGGAAGCCACTCAGATCTCACCAAGAGATCTGTCTGATACTCAAAGGATTCACGTCCCTAAATATCTATAAATATGTTTTCTTTCATAACTCCAAAGTACTGAATAGATTTACACAAACTTACAAAAAGGGCTCTCCGGACCAAGAGCTAGCTTTCTGCTCAACTTGGTATAAATAAATTCAGCTGGTCATGCTGTAGTCGTGTTTAAAATCCCTATGGGACCCTTCCTCCTTTTTCTCAGCTCCCGCTTGATGAATTATACCCAAAGTTTCCAGACACCAGTTGAAGTGATTGTCGTACTAGTTTTGAAAACTTTGTGAAGATTTGTTAAACAGTGCCAAAGTTATTAGCAAACGTGATATCAGAGTGTCATCAGCTACTCTATAGTTATAGGCCAGATGTACATGGATTTTTCCAGGTCGCAAACAGCCCGATTCACAGAATTTAGCAATATGCAACTGAAAAAAATGGCCTTTTCTACGTACTAAACCCATTTTGCGATTTGGTAACCTATTAACAAATCACAAAATGGGTTAGTGATTCAGAATTAGGAATGGCCGTGTTAAGGGAATCCCTTTCAACTAGCGACTCACAGAGGTATGTATGAATGTTTTGTGACCAAAATAAGATTGGGAAATATTCGCATTTTACCCCCTACTTCAAGTAGGTTGTAACCTATACGCAAATGGAATGGGGTCCCAAAGGGACCCCTTCCCATTTGTGAATGGTTGTGAAAACGGTTTTTAGGAGCAGGTAGTGGTCCCATGGACCACAGCCTACTCTTAAGAAATCAAAACAAAACTTTTCATTTTTTTAAAAACACATCTGTTTTCTTTTTATTTAAAGGTTGCTTTATTTAAAAGCAAACACAAACATGGTGGTTTGCTGTCCCTAGAAGGCCGCTATCTCTGTGTTTGTTAGCGATTCCCAATGTGTCGCAAATTGCAGCCTCCCTCATGAATTTTAATGAGGTAAGTCAATTGCAACCCTATGGGAATCACACACTGTGTAAAACACACTGTTGTACATAGCTGTTTGTGATTTCCTATTCACTATTAAGAAATTGCAAATGGAAGTCTATGTACATCTGGCCCATTGTTATTATTCCCAGAGACAGAAATTCCTCAAATTTATCACAGGTAAGATCTTTGCACCTACTTGATGAATCTCCACGAAACTCTGCAGGCCTATTGACTTTTCTACATTGACAGATGATGCAAAGTTTTGCTGTGAGTAATCAAGGGGGCAAAGAAAAAAGGGGGGTCCCAAAATCATTTTTCCACGAATGCATTTTCTACAGACTTTGTACTCGGGCCTAGCGGCCAAATAGCCAGTCGTATTTTTATGAAATTTGGTAGTAATGTAGATTATGGAATGGAAATTATTATTTTTGTTAATAGACGTAAGAAAGGTAAGTCTTATTAAAGTCATAAGGGTCTTAAACTTAGCAATATCTAAGTCCATGGTATGCGGCAGTAATTTTGCCATACATGCCAGTGACAAGGCAGAATAGGATTGGGTAATGGCCCCCTTTACAAAAGTAAAGGTCAGCCATGTTGTTTTGCCCACACTTTGGCTGTGTTCTGGCTTAGGCCTTAGTTATAGGAAAGTGGTAGGTTTTATATGTTTTCCCCCCTACTACCACTTTAGTAAAGTGATACTAGGTAAGAAAAATTAATTATGTTTTTCTCAATATTTAAAAAGAAAAGTTATGGAGTACCGTGGTACCACCTAGGAAGTACAGTGGCGCTTAAAAAAATCTAAAAACATAACTAAAAAAATTAAATATACTGTACTACACTATATTTAAAAACTATAGGGCATCATTTATGAAAACTGTTGCATCGCTGCGTGAAAACAACAATACAACTGTTTTCCCTGCGTCCTCCTTGCGACACGATGGATGTGCAGTATTTAATGTACGGTGCTCCATGTCGCAAGGAGTTACAGATATGATAGTATTTCTGACGTATCTGTAGTCGCAGTAACGTTGCATTGCTGGAGTGTGTCGCAAGAGCAATTATTACACATGGGCAAGTCCCATGTTAAATGTGCCTGCACCAGTCTTAAGCCTGCTGTGAGGCAGGCATAAGATTTTGACGCCGTGGTGTCCTAGAAGTGGTGCAGTGAAATCTGATAGATTTCACTGCGCCACTTTTACAAGGCTTTTTATGGGGGAAAGCCCACCCTGCATACATTATACCTTACAAAGGTATAATGTCACCCAGGGCTTTACAAAGTGACGCATCTGCTTAGATGCGTCACTTTGTAAATAGGGCGCAACATGGCACATTTTTCACATCACCTGTGCGTCACAAAAGGTGACGAAACGGCGGCGCAAACGTGTCGCAAGGCCTCATAAATAAGGCCCTTAGTGTACTACAATGTATTTTACATTTTTACTGCTATATTACCTAATAAATACCACCCTCCCTAAAAAAGTTTTAAAAACCCTTACATTTGTTAAAAAAATGAAAAAAACACTGAACCACCCTATATTTCACTAACATAGTATACTACAGTGTATTTTTTTTTTGTTTCTTTTGTTTCTGTAACTATTGTTGTGCGTTTTTGGTACTAGCGCAGTACTCTGTAAACATTTTTAAAACAAATATAGAAAAATTGATATACATTTCCTTTCCTCTTACCACTTTAATAATGTGGCAATAAGTAGGGAACAGCAGCATTTGCACGCATCTCCAGGTTTACCAGTTTTGGTTGACTTGAGTGATGTAGAGTTGAGCAGTCTCATTTCCTTGAGGAAGTGGATTGACTGCTTTGCCTCCAGGGGGTTTTCCACACACCACTGTGCATGCTGAATTAATATCTGCCACATCTGACATAGCTCCGTTTGATAACCCAGTGAGCTTCCCAATTCAACTACGGCTGCAAGTGGTCATGAACAAAGCACTCTAAACATTGGCTCCCTCTTCTGCCTCCTCTGCCCAAGGATGACCTTGCTGCTCCAATTACGCACTTTGCAAATCCTACAAGTATCACCAGTTCCTCCCTAAATAATCAGATTAACTCACCTCAATTAACTCCGGCGCTCTGTGGCTCCAATCTGAACACAGCTTTTTGGACTATCGCGGGTATTGGAGGGAAGATTGTTGATATATGCTGACTGTCATTAGGATGCGACCGGACCCTGTTTGGTCGCAATCCTATACTTTACAATGGGAGCATGCATTCCGAATGGAATACATGCTCTCATTACAAAGAGCAAGGGTACATTTCATCCCTGCACCCCTTGACAAGCACCTGAGGGTGCCTCCCACCGGATACAGGGATCAACAGGGTGCATCTCAGGTACCCCCTAGGCTGCCATTCGGCAGCCTTGCACCCAAGGGGGTCCTGCTGTGGGCCCCCAAAGACAGATTCCCAAAGCCTTTCTGTGTCGGAAAGGCCGGCTTTGTCTGCCATCATAATCCCTGAGACGGAAAGAGCCGGCCGAGGGATTTCTGAAGGCTCTCTGAATAGTGGACAGGCTCTATGAGCCTCTCAGAGGCCATTCGGAAATCCGATTCGGATTCCCATCCGATGGACCCCATCAAAATGGGTCGGTTGGAAAGGAATCCAACCAGCCAATTACGATGTGGGCTAAAGGGCTCTGACCAATGGGCGGCGCCGTTTCAGCCCGCATCATAATGTGTTCACTTGAAATCATCTTCTGGTCACCACAGTGGGGGCCTTCTGACTTTCATAAGTGTTATATTGGGTTTGACTATATTAAAATCTTATGTTGATTCTCCTTCCTTCCAGATTATCTATTTGATCTGGCCAAATGTCCCATGAGTGGTACTTGTACATTTTTATCAAAGAAGCTTTGAAACTAATAGTTTACAAGTTATTGAATCACTTACTTTTGCTCTAGACGTGGTGACAATAGGCTTGACTCAAGAACATGTTATATTGTAGGGAGGGGACGTTAATATGAGACTCTGCCCTATCTCAGTGGATATTGATTGGAGGGGGCAAGTCAGGTTTTTGTAATCTTTCCCATTTTAGCCATAACGTGTGTGGAGACAGATTGGACCTGTTGCTCAAAACCTGTGATCTAATGCTTATTACTGACTTAGTTGCCAACGAGGTGTGGAGTCGTGCAATGTGCACAGGGAGAGGTAATGGGTCTATGAATTACTTTGTTTCTCTGTCAAAGAGCTGGGCAGGAAGGGTGGGCGGGGTTCAGGTTATGCCTACTATTCTGATCAATCATTACACTCTCACCCTAAGCCTCTGTGTAGGCTTGTCTATAATACAGCATATACTGTGTGGGACAATTAATTGAACCAAAATGGCTGGTCTTTGTAGGAGATGATGGGATGTGGAGCCAGACCCTTTTTTCAATCATCTAAGGGTCACAAAGAATGACTAATTTGATATCTGTCTTAATCAGGGCTCTGATCCTTACTCAGTTATAGGTGCATACACTGAAGTATGTAAACAGGCATCCTCCTATCTATCAGCTCCCAAACAATGGCAGGCTCCAAAATCAAATGAGTAGTTTGACACATCCTGCACCCAAACTTTTTTTAGCATCTGTCAGCAATGATTCTGGTCTTTTCTGGAAGATAGTGAATGCATCTTTCTTTCCCCAAGTCCATCCCGGAGCATTGACACAAACATTCCTGAAAATGTCTGGGTCAGTCACTTCACCAAGTTATATGATTCACATGACACTATCGTTCTTGACCACCCTAGTGAGGCTGCACTACATCACCTAAGCAATAAATAATGTCCATGTAATAAGGCCAGGTGGTGTTCCCGCCAACTTGTTTATGGGAAATCTGACATTTTGGGGTATCTTATTGGTAAGACTATTTATCAGTGTGTGCCTAGTCGATTTTCAAGAAGGGATTAGGAGCGATCCTCATTGTTATCCGCCCATATATTGAATAGATGCTACACCCATCATTCTGGGCAGGGTAAGCTTGAATTTTGGGCTCCTGAGAAGACCATCTTAACTCCAGTCCAATATGGCTTCAGGTCTGGTCTTGGGGAAAGCTCACTTTTACACTCTGGATAATTCCACTCTGTCCACCTATAATTAAAGTGCGAGGAGTTGGAAGCAAGCTTTAACAAAGCCATTAACTGCCTTTAGCGGGTTCAAATTACAACACAGCACTTTATAAGGCCGATGTAGACTGGATAAAGATCAACACTTGGCCTGCCATATTTATACAAAACTCAAAGCAGGGTTACGTGACCTCATACAAATTTGCTTAGTAGTGGAAATTCAGCATGCCAGTTACTGGCTGGAACAAAGGTTTCCCCTTAAGAGTTTCGCATCAGTGATAAAACCCTCTCCTAGTTCTGTGGTTATTAGTTACATGTTACAAAAAGATAAGTAAATTCATTTTTCCAGAATGTCAGCGAGTTGAAAAATACCAAAAGCCTTTTTCCCAGAGAAACAAACATAAGGGCAAAACCATATGTTAAGTGGAACATTTCAAGTTGCTTTGATTTAAACAACATGTAGGTCCAGCGACAAAAATGGGTGTACTTATTTTCACTCCATAGGCCATTTCTTCAAGCAAATTCCTCATTCGGTCTTTGAAAGAAAAGCTCATACATTTTTTACTTATATAATCACAATATTCATTAAATCATATATTTGCTTTTGTTGCATCAGCAAGGCATTTGTCTTGTGAATAGAAGTAGGTGCAGGTCTTCAGAGTGACCGACACATTGACAATACATTGGGAGACAATTTATGCATAAACGTAATCCTACAAAAATGCCTCCCACTTATTAACAATATAGTGAACAGCTTCCAACCCCAAACCTCAAAACCATCCTGACCAAGTCCAATCTCCGTTGTCCTGGTATATTTCAGCAGCTAAGCAAAGAAGATTTTGTGTGACTAAATTAAAATTAGGAGCCTTTTATGTAACGTTTGAACAAATGTATTACTTTTATATGTTCGGCGGTGCAAATCCTTAAGAGGGGACGAGGGGAAGTGATAATGTTCAGATGCAGTGGGAGTAGGCTATGAACCGGGTAATATGTTTCAAGTCACCAAAGTAGGCCACAAAAAAAACAAATACTAGCAAAAGAGAACTTATAAGTATCCCTATTTTCCTCCTTGTAGTCCAAAACTGCTGGATTTTAGCAGGGGTATTAGGGGCAAGTACTTCTCTTTCTCCTACTAGGTCAGCTGACTCCTTCCCAAAGGGCCTTAATGGCAGGTCCACAACTCTACCCATTTCAACATAATCTATAAACAAATACCTGTTTTAGAAGAATGCCTAATACTATTCCTTATACTGGTCTTAATAATCAACCTATGTTGTTTCTTACCTTTCCTTCCTCTTCCTTTACTTATTTGTTGTTTAGTTGCCAATTGAAAAAGAGTATCGTAAAGATCAGCCAGAAACAGAGCGATGTAATCAAAATTTTCCAAAATTCCCTCACTATACCATCATAGAGCATTAAGTCCCCAGTGTCTTTCACTTCGAAGCCTCGCTGGCAAGCTTATGTACAAGGCTGCACGTTGGCGGTCTTGAAGACCGACATGGGTTGCTACCTCCCCAGAGTTAGTTTCTTCAATTTTTATTCTATAGTTCTTTTTGGCCCTTGGCTGCAAATTGTGTTGGGCTGAAAAATGTCAGGATGCTCAAACAGAGTCTGCTCATCTGGGTCAGGTTGATAGCAGCAAGCTCTTGTTCCAATGGCACCGCCTCACCATGCATCAAAAGATCACCATCCCCAAATGGCACTTTCTGGGGAATTTGTTCACATTTAATTTAAGTTAAGTTAAGTATTTCATCCTTCACCCATTGATCGTATTGAAAAGGAAGGAGCGCTTTATTTACATGACTGGCAGCGATCCAGTCCCTGTGCATTTAACAGCAGTCTGAGTGGAAAGGAGAACTTGCGCTGGACCCTTCCAGCATGGCTTAAGGCTGGACTTCCTCTGTAAGAGGTGAGAAAAGACACTGTCTCTAGGGCTCAGGTTGTGACCTGGACCTTCAAGATGAGGAAGGAGACTAGCCTTCACCTGTGAATGGATCAAAAGCAAATATTTAGCCAATTGGTCACAGCAATCGACAAGCAAAGTATAGTCAATGTCAGAGAATTTCTTTGATCTTTGTACACCCTATACATCTGCTGGTTCCCCATAACCACCTCAAATGATTGCAAGACTTTGAAGGGCAGATCTGGGGGTGCAAAACGACCTGTTGACATGGGGGTACCTTTTTCTGTGTTATAAGTAGCGCATATCATGCATCTGGGACCCTGGGAATCAAGTCATTGAACTATACATGATCTAACATGGCCACTATTCCTTTAGCACCAGTGACTGTCCGTATAGGGCGTGTTACCGGGGCGGTGACGTGGGGCAGAGGAGGGGCAGGGTGGGGGGTTGCAAAATGCGGCATAGAGCCGATTGCAGGTAAGTTACAATAAAAATCAAGAAAACGAATTTTGTTGCGCGCGCTACATCGCATTTGGCGATGCTGCGCGCGCAACGAAATTCGTTTTATTTATTTTTGCCCCCCCTCTGCCCCACGTCACCGCCCCGGTAACACGCCCTATACGGGCCGTCGCTGTTTAGCACTGACGTGAGCTGGCTGTGGGCCATGGTAACAATAGCATTAACATAACATTTGGAAGCATCCATCTTTGCTTTTCTGACAGATCTATCCAACATCCTGTCGCTTACTGACGCCCATATCTTTTCGACTGTTCCTTCTCTTCCTCCGTAGCTTCTTCCAGTATTTACCTATCGCAATTGAAAGTCTGATTGAACATAGGCACTTCTGGTATCCATCTAGCTGTCCCTACAACATACCTCAGACTATACTCTGACTGGGCTATTTGTTTAGCTGTTTCATTGGCAAAAACATGACCCTATCCTATCTGATCTACAATTTTCTTGTGGGCATGACATTTAACAATGGCAAATCTTTTTGGTAGCATCAAGGCACCCAATAACTTTACTATTCATTCCTCATGCGGTAGCTTAGCACCATGCAAAATGGGCCGACATTTTTTGTATTTTACATAACCACAGATTTAAAGGTAGTAATAGCATAAGCCACTGTACTACTGCCATCGGGTAGTTTGAAACAAGAACCATCTATGAACAGTTCCTCTTTGGGGTCACATACCGGGGTATCCATCAGGCCTACCCATCCCCTAGTCTCTTCCTCAGTAAATAATATGCAATCATGCTTTTCACATTGTTACAGCGTTTCAAAGTGATGTTTGGAGCAAACGTGTCATACCCAATTAATTTCACACTGGTCAAGTGCGGAATCTGAGTTTTGTTTAATAATATGTTATGTTATTAAAATTTGTAAAGCGCAGCTGCTACCCTGAGGTGTCCTGGTGCTGAATACTACCCAAATGGTTCCTGCGGAGTGCGGTATCTATGCTGTAAAGAGCCTGGTTTTCAAATCCCTTCTAAAAGAAAGGAGCCCAGTTGTATTTCTTAGGTGAAACGGAAGGCTATTCTAGGCCTTAGAGGTGGAGGTAATGAAACTCCTACCACCCCATGAGGCCCTTTTGACTAAAGGAATGCCAACTTGTTTTGCTGTCAATGAGCTCAATGTTCTACTAGGGACATACCATTGAAATCGTTGTTTCAAAAACTCAGGGCCATTACGATTTAATGCCTTGAAAACTGTACAGAGGGATTTAAACTGGGCTCCCTGTTTGACAGGGAGCCAGTGAAGCTGTCTTAGTTCCCTCTTAACTGGGACAAACCTAGGTTTGCCAGTCAGTAACCTGGCTGCTGCGTTCTGCACTACTTGGAGTTTGTTCATGAGTCTCCTTTGTATGTTCAGATAGAGGCTATTACAATAGTCCAAGCTTGCCATAATAAGTGCTGTAACTGCAGTACTCAGGCTGTCTTCAGAAAGAAGAAACTTTATTTTACTCAGAGTTCTGAGGACAAAGAAACATGAGGAGACCACCCCATTGATCTGGTCTTCAAACATGAGTTTTTTATCAACAGTCACCCCCGAGTTCTTCACCTTTTCAACTGGTTCTGGAAGCATTCTCAGTTCACTGGGCCACCATTCCAGCATCCAGATATTAATATTATTCCCGAAGATGATAAATTCAGCTTTCCCGGAGTCCAGGCTTAAGCAATTGGAGGCCATCCAACCCGAGATAGCTTTCATGCAGTCATGACATTTCCTGACAATTTCCAATTCCTGGCCCCGCTGAAGGAACAGTACTATTTGCGTGTCATCCGCATAGAACGTCAGTTAGAACCCAAATGATCTTATCAGGGCTCCCAGCGGGGACACGTATATATTGAAAAGTGTGGGACCTAGGGAGGACACCTGGGGTACCCCGCATGGCACGGAGAAAGGCTTGGACCTAACTTTGTCCAGATCAACTGATTGTGGTTCCAGGCCATACCTTGAACTCCACTTTCTGATAACCAGTCCATCAAAACTTTATGATGGACCGTGTCGAAGGCCGCCGAGAGATCTAACATGATCAAAATCGCAGCGCCTCCTTGGTCCAAGGCCTCTCTAACCTCCTCTGTGGACTTGATCAAGGCCAGTTTGGTGCTGTGTTCTGCTCTAAAACCGAACTGCGTTGGGTCTAAGATATTGTTGGTTTGCAAGAACTGACTAAATTGCACGTTCAAGGCTTTCTCGATCAATTTTGCGGGTAGTGGGAGGCGAGAGATGGGTCTACAGTTGTTTGGATCTTTGGGGTCGAGGTTCTGTTTTTTTAGTAAAGGTAAGATGGATGCCATTTTCCATTCCTTTGGAAAATGTCCCATTTTTAAAATGTGATTGAATAAAGGAGTGAGAGCTGTCGCATTTATCACATTGGCCGGGCATGGATTCAACGGAGAGCCTGATTGAGTAGACATCAGGATTTTGATCAAGTCTTTTGTATCCAGGAGAGAGAAGCTATCTAGCGTTGATGTCGCCTTTGACCATTTGAGCTTTATCGTGGCAGAGTCTCGATTGTCATTCACTTGTGTGATCACAAAAGATGAGAATATAGCCTCCACCTTTGACTGAAAAGTGGAGGTGAGACTTTCGCACAGTTCCAAGCTAAATTTTATGAGTTTGGGGAAATGTACGTTTAATGATTGTTCTAAAGAGTTTTTGGAGGAGGATTTAGCCAAATTTATCTGCTCCGAAAAGTACCTCTTTTTGGAGTCCTGAAGTAGTCTCTAATAAAGGAAGAGGCTTTCTTTATAGGCCTCTTTGTCGGTCTTACGGGAACCACTTCTCCAAAGTCGCTCAAGCCTTTTACAGGCTACTTTTTGTACTTTTAGTTCATCCGAGTACAAAGGAGCTGATGGATGAATTTATTTAGGAGTCCACCATTTTACCGGGGCAAGTTTATTGCAAGCTGCCTCTACCCATTCCGTGTAGGCCGCAGTTGCATCATCCATTCCCTCCGGTAGATCCTGGGCAGTTTCTTTAAGTAGATTTCCAAGCTTTCTGCTGGTTATTTCGTTCTAGACCCTTGTGGCTTTCTTATTCTTAGGTTCAAGTTTCCCTTGGGACTGTATTATCTGTGCCACTTTGAAGAGCATGGCAGAATGATCTGTACACAGGAGCGGCAGCACTGCTGTGCAAGTCAGATTGGGATGATTAGAGTAGAGCTACATGAGTCGGACCTTCAACCCTCTGCCTGAGATCCCCCCCACTCATCACTTGGCTCAGCTTTACTGTATCTAGGTCTTGATAATCTTCAAGGTAGAAATTGAAATCCCCCATTACAGTAAAAGAAATTGAGCATAGCCCATCTTCTAATAGTGTCTCAATTGATTCTAGAAACTCCCTTCTGGGACCAGGAGGGCGATAAAGAAGGATTCCCTTAAATGTGTCATGGCTGGAAATCCATATACTGAATACCAGGGCTTCGCAAGCAGCGTTTGAGGCTGGGAGGAAGGAGGGTTCCATTGAATTATGGTAAATAACCGCCAGCCCCCCACCTCTCCTGATGGGTCTATCATGTGAATAGAAGAGAAAACCTGGCGGTATTGCTTTGACTAGGTCGGGTCCTGAGGTATTGTCAAGTCATGTTTCCGTTATATATGCCAGCTTGATGTTATGTTCAGCAAGCAGTAGTGCACATTCCGTGCTGTGTTTGAGCAGTGACCTCGCATTTAAAAGTAGACATTTCAGGGGGGGAGAGTTTATCATCTTTTTCGATGCTACCTCCTTTATGACATGGCCACCCACCGACCTATTCAAGATTGTAGGATAGGTCTGACAACACATGGGACACATACCTGCTTGGTCTGTGGGAATGGCTTCTGGAGAGAGCCCAGGGCAATGAGCTTTCCCTCGGCGAGGATTTAATCTAAAGAGAAAGTATCTCATATAGGTGATCACTTCTGACCCCGACGAACCAGGGGGACGGGCCCTGAGCCTGGTCTGAGCGCAGATGGACGCAGACTGGCTTGCCTTAGGAGCGCCTTCGGCGTGCCAGCGGCGTGTCCGCTGATCCCGGTCGCGTCAGCATGCCTTTTGTAGGTGGCGGCCGGAACACTAGCCTCCTCACCCCACAGAGATTATCCAGTTCTCCGCCCCCAGTTCCCTCTTGGAATGGAGCAAGTGCTGGCAAAAGTGCAACATGCAAGATTTATCAGGTAAGTTTAAAAAAGCAAATTATCCCCAAAGCCTGAGCATTCATTAAAATCAATAGCGAGTAAACAGCAAGTAAACAGTTTAAAAACCAAATATCCTAGCCAGCATTGAACACAGCTCGATAACCAGGAAGGCAGCGCAGTGCGGGCGCATCAGCTTGCCTTTTGTAGGTGGCGGCCGGAACACTAGCCCGCTGACCCCACAGTGATTATCCAGCTCTCCACCCCCAGTTCCCTCTTGGAATGGAGCGAGTGCTGGCAAAAGTGCAACGTGCAAGATTTATCAGGTAAGTTTAAAAATGCAAATTATCCCCAAAGCCTGAGCATTCATTAAAATCAATAGCGAGCAAACAGCAAGTAAACAGTTTAAAAACCAAATATCCTGGCCAGCATTGAACACAGCTCGAAAACCAGGAAAGCAGCACTGCGGTACTCTAACTGTCAAATTGTGACCCATAGCATACATTTCGGATTGCTTTACTGCAGTGGCCGCAGCATACGAATGCGTGCAAGCAATCTGGCTGAGCTCTAACTACCAGGTCCAATATGGAAGAGAAATACGTGCATGGTCTATTCCTTCTCCCATGGGACTGTGTTAAAACATCGAAGCTGAAACCATGTTTTTCATATACAAATTTGTTATAATCAGGGTTGCCCAAAGCAGTAGCATTACATAAAGCATTTTTCAATTGCAAGAAATCAGCTTCACGCTGATTAGTCCAAGGAAGCGGCATGCATACATCCTTTAATATTAAGCAAGCAGGGGATTTGCAATTAGTGAAAAATTTGGTATCCATTGTCAACAAAAAGAAGTTATTCCAATAAACGCACAGACATCAGATTGAGTCCATGGCCTCTGCATGTTGTGCACCAATCGTATCCCATGTGGGTGCAGCTCAATACAATACTGTAATTGGATAAGATAAACTTTATGTCCCAAGGAGGCTAAGTGATGCAGTAATTTCACTGCTGTCTATTTGCAACCTTCCTCTGTATTGGTGTGTCTCCAACAAGTAGCTCATAAGCTACCAGGTACCTGTGAGTAGCTCTCCTGTGTGCAGGCTAGCCTATGACTATCAAAACTATTGCTTTGTTGAATGTTTATATATATAACAATTAAAAAGCATGTATTCAAGACAAAAATGTTTGTATTTTCACAACTCATAAGTTGATGTCTGTGAGTTGAATTTTCAAAATGTGCTTAAATCTAATATTTGTGTTGGAGATGTGTATTACTCATATTTATACCTTAGCACAAGGGGCACTGCAGCTATGGTTTGTTTGTACTATCCAAGTAATTTTTCAGTTCAAATTATCAAAGCCCCTTTTTTACTGCTGGAAACCCTGTCTAATGCACCAATGTTATCACTGCTGAAACATTTGAATGGGGTTCACTTATATATTTTTTTAACCTCTTTTTATTAGGTTTTTTCAACAACAAACAAACAACATAAACATTACCGCACTTGCTTAGCATTGCCGTCAATGCAAATAAGATAATTGGCCACAGTTCCCCATAATGCATAACATGTACAGTGTTACATTAGGTCTGCAGTGCACTCCTGGGGAGTCTGATACTCACACAATAAATCATGGGTGTACAAAGTGATTCACGATCAGTCATATCCTGCATTTAACTCCTAATATTATCAGTCCAGCACATGCAGTGTAGACACAAGTACAACTACACATCATCCTTTTCTGTTGATCGGAGCCAGCTTGTGAATGGGGACCAGATGTCTTAGGGGCGGGAACGAGCCGGTAATAGCTCCCAGTAACATGAAAATTGACCCATACAATATGTGATGTCCTTCACCTAGGCTTTTATGGTTGGGGCGTTGTTTTTCCCCAGTGCATGGCCAATCACCTTTTTGCCATCAGTAGCAGAAGTGCCGTAAGTTGTCTCCAGGCAGTTGAGGTTTTATGTACGTATCCCAGAAGTGCCACTAGGGGAGACTTCAACAGAGTCTGTTCAGTTATGTCTTCTATGTGTTTTAGGACTTCGAAACAAGCTATAGAATGGCACTCCCAGGCCAAATGCAGAAAAGTTGCCTGGGGGAGCCTGCAGCGCCAGCAGTTTGTGTCGGGCTGCAGACCCATTTGGTGTAGTTGTGTCAGGGTGCAGTAGATGCAAAGTTTGTATTTCAAATGTATTAGCCTGAGGCGATAGTTTGGGGAGAGCTGCTCCAGTTGGCTACAACAGAAGACCCACTGGTCGTCCGTTATTTCCACTCCTATATGTACCTACCAGGCGCTACGTGATCTGTGGACAATAATCGGCTATTCACGTTGTGTGATAGTGTATCTGCGAGTAACTAGCTTGCGGACTGATGTTTCTGTAAGTATGTGTTCTAATGCCGGCAATGGTGATGGGGCAGTTGGGAATGTGTAATATCTTGCCGACCTGCTGCTCGTATCTGATAGTATAGGAGCGTATCTAGCAATGAGCATTGTGGAGAGCTGCACATTTATTGGAAAGTGAGAAATTGACCGCTTGAGTATAGGTCGCTTAGGGTGACTATTTTTTTCTGGTGTGGGCAGACCTGCGCGGTTCTCTCTAGCATCGGGGGCATTAGTGGGTTATCGGCTAGAGGCATGGATGGTGCATATATCATGTCCAAGTTCGCCCTTTTACAAATTGCGGGCCCGATTCACAGAACTAATCTGAGACAAAATCATAAACGTACTACTTTTGGTATTCAAAGAAGACATTTAGTAGTCGTAGTAAAGTTAGGATTTTGTTTTAAGTTAGGATTTTGTCTTAAATTAGGATTTTGTCTTAAATTAAACTTAAGTTTGTCTTAAGTTTTGGTCTTAAGACAAAATCCTAACTTAAGACAAAATCCTAACTTTACTACTATTAAATGCCTTCTGTGAAAACCAAAAGTAGTAAGTTTAGGATTTTGTCTCAGATTAGTTCTGTAAATCAGCCCCATTGTGCGTAGGTTCTGGGAAGTGGAGCAGCTCGGTACAAATCCAGACTGCTCCAGTCGCTCGATTAGGGGGAGTAATGGTTGCAATCTGTTGGCCAATAGCTTTGCAAAGATCTTGTTGTCTAAGTTTATTAAAGAGAGTGGTCAATATTAGTTGCACTTTGAGGGGTCTTTATCCGGTTTGAGTAGGGTAATAATGACAGCTTCTCGCATGGATGATGGTAGCATCCTATTTTGCACTGCCTCTTGGTACACCTCTAGGAGGCGAGGGGCTAGCAGGTATGCGTATTCTTTATAAAATATGGTTGTAGTGCCATCTGCCCCCGGAGACTTGTCTCCAGGTAGGCTGTGGATGACTTGCTTAATATCATCTGCAGTGAATGGTACATCTAAATACTTGCAGTGTGCCCCGTTTAGCCACAGAATTTCCAGCGTATCTAGATATCTCAGTATCTCAGTATCAGTCTGGTCGGCTTTAGAGGAGTACAGATGTGAGTAGAAGTTTTTCATTAAGTTTAAGACCAATGGTGGTGCCCGGTCCCGCGGTGCAGTGTGGTGGCAGAGCTCTGTGATGTAAGAAGACCCTCTGGGTGGTTTTAGGAGATTTGCTAGTGTCCTGCCTGGGCTATCCCCCTCCCCGTATCTGCGTGTTAGTGCATGTTTATGTAAGAATTTTGTCTCTCTTTCAGCCTCGTCTTCGAAAGCTGTTAGTTTTTTGTGCATTTTAGCTAGGATTGTGGATGCTTGGGAGTGTAAGTATTGACATTCTAAATATTGAATCTCACTTTCCAGTCTCTTCAGACTATTTCGAATATTTCTGAGGACTCCTGAAGTAGAGCTATGCAGGCCCCCCGTATCACCACTTTGAATGCCTTCCATGTTGTACCTACGGATTCTACTGTGCCTGTGTTATGCTCAAAGTACTCTGTGATGTTCTTATGAATCTCTTCTTTAAAAATCGAATCTAATAGTGCATTTGGAGGAAGGCGCCAAGAGAAGGGTTGTCTGTAAGACAGGTGCATGATCCAACAGTGTGCGTGGATAGCACGAAACTGCTGTTGTCCATTAGTGGATGTCTCTAGTGGTAAGCCAAAAGTCCAGCCTAGACCATGCCCTATGTTGTTGGGAAACGCATGTGCCTTCACGAGCCGCAGGGTGCAATGCGTGCCATGAATCGACTAGACAGTGATCCTCTATTTTAGTACTGAGTGCTGTCGCCACCTGTGGATGAGGTGTGGGGGATGGGCTCACACTGTCATCTTGTGTCGACAATACCACATTGAAATCGCCACCCCACAATATTTCAGAGCTTCCCAACGACTGAGTCCTATGCCATACTTGGTTAAAAAACTCGGGGCTGTCCGTATTGGGCCCATATGTGTTGACAATGGTAATTTGTTGGCCATACAACACACCTCGTAGTAGTATGTAGCGCTCTTCAGGGTCTGTGATGACGTGCTCCATTGTCCACGGGATCCCTCTACGTATTAAAATTGCCACCCCGCTGGAATAATTGGATTAATTGGAGGTATGTACCATCCCCCATCTGTTGGAGTTCAGCCTGGAGTGGGGCGTATCTTTCAGGTCAATTTCCTGCAGGAGGCAGAGATCCACCCCATGTCTAGAGAGATATGATTGCACTAATTGTGTCTTTCCATGGTCATTTAGACCACGTTCATTCCAGGTGACGCATTTTAATGTGGACATCTTAGCTAACGTGTATTTTTTTCAGTGTGCGGCCAGAATCAAACTGATATGTGCGTAGTTCTTTGTATGTGGTATAATGTAACCCTGGAGTTATGTCAGGGCTATATGCGTTGAAAAACCCATGTGGTGCATTCTGCTGCATGTTTAGGGTATACAGTGACATCAGCATTGACAATACATTTAGCTGCATTAAACAACTACAACTAACAATGCCAGTCCACCCCCCACCCACATCAACCCCCAATCAGGTTGTGTATGCATCCCCCACATCAATCCCTAGAGTGTTGATGCCCTGGTCAAGCCTGCGGCTGTTGGGAATTCTCCCTTGGGGAATGTGGGTTCACCAGCTTGCACCACTGCCAGTGAAAGCAGGGTGGCCGAGCTCAATTTGTGACTCAACTTTATTGAGTATGCTCTACATATGCAGGAGTGGACGCAACATCACAAGGCCATTTTTATCAACAGTTAGGAGGGGGCGCATACGTACCACCCTTTTACTATACCTTAGGAAAATTAATATTTTCATTACAAATACTGGAAGTGAGACATTCAGTCATTGTTTTTCAGTTGACTGTCTGTCAAAGCGGTTCCAGGTTTTTCCTGAGTTTTTGATGCTTTCACCATCTGTTTTGCAAATTTTAGCGCTGCTTTGGCATCTGTAAATAGTATGGGCTTACTAGTTCCTTGTATCTTTAGCTTTGCTGGGTAGATTAATGCATATTTGGTTTCCAATTGCTGGAGTATCTTCTTGGCAGGTATGAACTCCCTATGCGCTGCTTGGACCTGCTGGGTAAAATCTGGATATAGGGATATATATAACAATGGTGGGTGGAAGGGTATAACATGCGCTGGGTTTTATCTAAGTAACAATCCACATATCAGAATCCTCAAGGATATAGGTAGTGGCCACCCGACGTTACCAGCTGTATAGACAAAAGCCCATACATATACTCAACAACAAAATTAATATCCTGGGCAAAGCAAGTCCATAGAAATCACAAGAGTTCACACAGATAGCATCCACAGAATTCTTCTTCTGTTCTTTATTTTCGTGTCTCAAATTTCAACATGAATTTGGTGTTCTAGCCTTCTAGCCTTCTAGCCAACATGTGTTTAGTCTTTAGAGGAGTAAACCACAGACTTCTTCAGGGCAAAATAACAGTTCTCTCAGCATGGATTCAATATATTTCTCCATATTTGGAATGTCTGTAGTCTCCAGGATTCCAGTAATTCTTACTTAATTGTGCCTGGACCTTGTTTCCAGGTCTTTGTTCTTGGCCTTGATGAGCTTTAGTACTTTGTCCATTTGTATATCTGGTCTCAAGGGTGTCTATATGATTGTCATGTTTTTCAACTCTCTGTGTGATCTGGTCCATGCAAATTGCTGGGTTGTCTATTTTAGAATCAATAGCCTTCGGGCTTGCTTTTACGTCTTTGAGCATGGAAAGGAGATCGTCTTCTTGCGTGGCATCCATTCCTTCGTTGCTCGCCGCACCGGTGGTCAGGGACCCACCCTCCAGATGTCTCATAGATCTTTTTTCAAATGTTAGTCTGGGCTGTTTAGTATCAGTTTTTCTCATGGCGTCCAGATACAAGGTGAATCCGCACCCAGGATCTCTTGCTGCCATGTTTACTTGACAGCTATACGTCCATGCTTGGGATCTCTCCGGGTTCACGGGTCTTACGGTGTCTCGCCTATGGAGTGCGTCCCCTTAGGGCCTGCACCGCACTGGTCACTCTCTGGTCTATGGAACTGCCTGCACCCGTCCAAACATGGCAGTAGCTGTACTGCACAGAGATCCACCTATATTCTGACTGTGTTACATAAGACGGTGTATTGGAGTTCAGCTGCCCATATGTTGCTGCGGCCCAGATGGTGGTAGTGCAACCAGTTTTCTTTTGGGCACTTTGTATCCTGTGGCGCCAGTGCGTGTGCCCTCCCCAATGTCTATTCTGCAGCTCTCTGTCTTTCCCTGGAGCCACTGAAGCATGCCGCTCCATCGGCAGCCCCCGGCCACACCCCGCGAGACCAGAGATCTCCAGCCGCACTGCACTCACCGGTCAGCAGCCAAAGGCAGTCCGACGTGGCCCAAGGCAGACAGAATGACTCCCTTGTAGGCTTCAGACTACAGGCACGTTTCTTCACAGGTAGGCAGGCGCTCATGCGGTGATTGCTTTTTCTGTGCTGCAGACGTAGCCAGTATCCGTGGGTCCACCGGCAGGGACACGCCAGGCGGGGACCCAAGGTGCCAAGCGTGCAAGTCCCAGTGCGGTATTTACAGTGTACGGGACCTCCGAGAACTCTGCAGTCCCTGAAGGGCCCCGCCTGCGGCCCAGTCCCAGCCGCGACCCCCAGGCCTCACCTCTGGATTCACCCACTGTATCTGAGCGCAGCTTTTGACGTCTGTCGTCTCTGCCAGCCCTCGTGGCACACATCTGCTGGGCCCAGCCGGTCCCAAGAAGCACTCAAGGGACTCCGGTCTCCCCGCGTTAATATCGGCAGGCAGGTGGGGCACACAGAGGGTGGTGTCCTCCGTTACGCTAGCCCCCGGTGCGAATCCAGTTCTTGCGATCTAGGCCGCAGCAGGCCCAGGTTAGTCCCCTGTGTCCCGGGCGGTATCAGCCCAGCTCGCAGACAATCTAGGGCAAAATTCCGTTTGTGTCCACTTTGGGTGTGTAGACAGCATACCGTGCTGTGTAAATGTCGAGTTTGAAACAGGGTTATTGCGGCTGGTGATGCTCGGCTTGGCCACGCCGCCCCTCCTGTGTGTCCACCATTTGCCCTTCAAAGGCGGCTTCCTCTTTGATACTCGCCTTTTGAGCACACATCCTGTTTGGCTTTTCTGCCAGGGAGAGCTAACATTTCTTACAACTGAAGGCCTTGCACCTCCCCTAGGATTGCAGAAGTCTATCTTGTAGCCGGCAACCATAAATGGTCACTGGAAAACTTGGGCAATGGGAGGGTAACTTCTAAAGTTGACATTTCCTTAAAAGTTACATTAAATTCGACTTGAGCATCAAGTCAGGTTTATTGTGAGTATTCTTTTGGTACCTTGAAATATCAACATTAGTAGTCCCAATCAGAGGTTAACACAGCTGGGCTGTCAGTGTGTAGCCCTGTACTCACCAGTGGTGCTACTAGCCTTTACAGCAAAAATAACCATTTGGGGGTTTTACTGCTAGGACATATAAAAACACATGTCTTACTTTTTAATATTCAAAACCCTGCCTTAGGGCTCGGTAGGCCTGCCTTAGTGGTGACTGCTATATAGTAAAATGGAAAGTACGAACTTTGTTATTAGTTAATTGGCAAAGTCGAGTTTGCAGTTCAAAAATTGGTTAAAACCTAGCCACTGGAAGACCGCAGTTAAACAGAGTTAAATTGTGTCTTGATTGACTGGATCATTGTACTTAAAGGTAGAGAGTAGCCTGGTGTCATCAGCGTAAGACACTGTCTTGGCCCTAAAGGACTCGACCGAGGTAGCCAGAAGTGTCAAATATGTTAAACATGGTTGGACTAAGGGCTGAACCCTCAGGCACTCCCACCAAGACTTTAGAGGAAAAAGATGACAGCCATACCTCTTGGTGTCTGTCCTTTAGAAAAGAAACTAGCCATCTCAAAACCAATCCCCTAATGCCAATATTGACAGCCGGGTAAGTAGCAAGGAATGTAGACCGTATCAAAATCTGCCAAGGACTGCTTTGCTGCCATCATAAAAAGTGGATTTAATTTATTCAGACACATCGAGAAGGGCAGTCTCTGTGCTGATTCTGGGCCTGATATCTAACCGGCTGGGGCGGAGGAGCTTATTTGACTCAACATAGTTTGAGACCTGCCAATCAACAAACCTCTCCACAATTTTTAAAAGGAGCAGGCAGCAAGGGATAGGTCTATAGAGAGAGGAACAGTTGGATCTGTGCAAGTGTGTGTTTTTTAGAAGTGGCAAACTCTTGGCCTGCTTTCAAATAGAGGGAAAGATCCCAGATGCTAGGGAGAAGGAAATTCAGTACTGGTTTAATAGTATCCACTCCCTTTATAAGGACAGACAGAGGACCATGGTCAGATGGAGAGCTAGATCTAAGGTTTAAAATTGCAAGTCTTAAGTCCTGAAGCAGAATTGAGTGAAAGGAGGAGAGCTCGCAATGGCCAACATTTCGGAGAGGGAGACAAGAGTCGGGAGGATTTGTTGCCATAAGGCTACTTTGGATTTCTGCAATTTTATGCTTAAAGAAAGAAGCAAGTTGTTCACCCCATTTGGCCGAGAGAACTGTACATGTTGCAGGATTGAGGAATTTTTTAACAATTCTAAAAATCTCAGTTGATTTATTATTTACTAGATTCTTATAAGTAAGTTACATTATGTCAATGGTGGGTGAATCAATCAGATGCATACTTTTTAAGGGTCAGAGCACTGGCACTGAGGTCTGGTAACAAGCCTCTGTGCACCTTCAAAGTTGAAAAACCAGCAGCATAAATTCAAAACTGTGGGTGTGCTCTTGCATAAAGAGACATTTTCTTACAGTTTCCCGTCTGTGTTTCACTTTGGGACTAACACCAGTGGCTAGACCTATGAGTCCACTGGATTCTTCAATGATATCAGTAGCATGTAACTCTTGGAGTTTTTTGACACATTGAAGATTGAACAGTGTCTTTCTGTGGTGTGGTCTTTTGGCCTCATTCACTTGTATGTTTTGTTTTTCATTATTACCAGCCAGTGAATAATTTGAGGTACTCCCTTACCACTGTAATTATTTTCCATCTTCCTGAAGATGGGCAACTAGTCAGATGTTGGCCATTGAAAGGATTAACAGACAATATGCAGGTGCTTCACCATCCACTTCGGAGCTCTCCTTGCTATCCAATTGTAGACTCTCACTTCAGATTTCTCCAGTGTAGGTTTGGCCTTTCTTTAGTCGTGCACCATTACCCAGCGTGAATGGCATTGTGTGATTTAAATTGTTTTTTGTGTCACTATGTTTTGGACCTGGCATCCTTGGTGTGGTTTCCCCTGACTTTTTGCCTTAGACCTCCTGTTTGTATTGATTTTGCTGACATAGTTTTTGCTGGCTTTAAGAATCTGGGCACTTTAGCCATGCTAATCAGTGCTAAAGTGCATGTGCTGTATACTTAAAACATGGCAACATTGGCTTCTCCACAATTGCCATATTTAATTTACATATAAGTCCCTACAAAAGTGAACTACTTATGCCCAGGACCTGTAAATTAAATGCTACTAGTGGACCTGCACTGATTGTGCCACCCACTTAAGTAGCCCTTTAAACGCATCTCACACCTGCAACTGCAGGGCCTGTGTGTGCAGTTATACACTGCCATTTCAACCTGGTAAGTTAGCCCACTTGCCAGGCCCAAACCTTTCTTTCTATTACATACGAAAGGTCACCCCTAAGGTAGGCTCTGGACAGCCCATGGGCAGGGTGCAGTGTATTTGGAAAGCAGGACATGTACTTTTTAGGTTTTACATGTCCTGCTAACGAAATACTCTTAAATATGTTTTTAACTACTGCAAGGTCTATCTCTCCCATTGAACAACATTGGGATTGCCATATTAGATTTTATAAGTGTAATTTCCAATTGAGAAGAGATGGGACCCCCAAATTTGGTTTCTCTGGAATCCTAGTTTAAAAACACAACCTTATGGTGAAATTGGATTTTAAATTGTAATTCTGAAATTACCACTTTTAGAAATTTGGCATTTTCTTACTGTAATAATTTGGTGCTCTTCTGCCTTTCTCTGAATACATGTCTGGGATAGGTGACTGATGGCTTTGTGCATTTCCTCTAGACAGCCACACACAAAGGGATCTTAGCTGTGACTGATGGGCCACCCATATCCTGATGGGCCATCCTGGGCAGGATGGAAGGGAGCAACTGACACTTACACCTGAAAGGGATGTGTCCTGTCGTCCCCACACAAAGGGCTGCATACCCCTATGTAGTGTGTCCTGAGCCAGGATGGGAAAGGCAGGGACTTGTGCACTTCAAAGGCATCTCTTTGAAAATTTCCCCACTTTAAAGGCCCAACTGGGTATAAGTACTGGAACTCTGACAGCACCAAGTTAAAACACTTTTGGAACTGAGGACATTCTACCAGGAAGGAGGACTGATGTGATGCTGGTGGGAATGCCAACCTGCTGAACCTAAGAATCTCCAATAGCTAGTTGACTTGCCTCCTGTTCTGAAGTTTCAGGGATATCAACGACTTCTCTTCAACCTACAAAAACACCTGGACTTTGCTTGCTGCAAGTCTTGCTCTGCCAAGTGGTACCACTACCAACCCGGTCCTGGGCACTTGGAAGTTAGTATAAGGTGCTCTAACCGCCAGAACACACGCATCGACACCGCTGCACTGATTGGAACCAATGCATCACTGCCATTGCTGAAACCAGATCGCTGCATCACACTTGGAGCTGCCGCATTGTTTCCAGAACTGACACTTCGGAACCGGCGCATCACCGCCTCTGTGTTGAGAAGATCGATGCATCGCCTCTACAGTGTGGAGAAACCCTGCCCAACCCATTAGGAACAGCTGCACCTCAGAATCGATGCATTGCTCATGTGGCCAACACATCATCGCTGTTGCGTGGAGGCGCTTTCTATTTCTAGGTACAATTTTTGCATTTTATAAAATGATTCTCTGTTTGTCTTGTATTCCCATTATGTGCTCCCATAACCAGTTGTCCTTCCAAACCCCAAAAGACTCAAGAGAGATTAGGACCCATACAATTTAGAGATAATGCCCCTAGTGCCAATGAGTCTAGGGATGATTGTTTCAAACTGGATTTTGTTTCGCACGATGACTTGGCAGACCTCAGAATTCAAGACCCAGTGGAGAAGCTGGGTGTAACTGAGGCATTCATTTTCAGATAGGCAAAAAGTCTGCCTTACATTGCAGAAACGATTTAGTGGAGGAGGAGCTAAATACATCTGACACCATCTGGCAACCACCTATCCACCATTATCTGAAAGCAGACCCATTCCCTGCTAGGTCGCAAGCATTGTTATAGTGTGTGGGTGTATGAGGCAAAGGATGCATTACTAGCTCTCGGGCCACCACATAGGAGATCCATGCTCTCAGGGTACTAACTAAAAGTGTACTCAAATATGTATTACGAGGTATGTAGCATTTTTCCAACCAAACTAGATCCCATTATGGTCGGCGGACAATGGCATGATGAATCTACCTCTGGTTCTCTTCCAATACAAGCATGAACTTTTTCCCTGTGCAGCAAAATAATAATGGGGTATGTTTGTCATCGGCCTTAACCCAGCCTCTCTAAATTGGATTAACAGGATATGGGAGTGCCTAGGTGATTTGCCTCTCCATACAAAATTAAACAGTTGGCGCTGAATTTGACTTAGACCAAGTGTCCAGCCAGACTGGAAGTGCCTGTAATAGATAAAGGAGACATGAGAGAGTATTAATTTTAATTGTTCTAATCCTACCCATCCACAAAATAAATAGATTATTCTACAACTCTAATTCCCATTTAATAGCGGCCTTAAATGGAGGATAATAGGCATCAAAGAATTTACCCAGGTTCCTGGGAATATTTACTCCAAGGTATTAGATTAAGGTCCGTAGATTTATCAAAATTAACTTTATATCCTGATACTAATTCAAAAGACTGTAGGAGATATAAGACTGCGGGGAGTAAGGACCGAGGAGTACCCAGGGTGAGCAGGACATCTTCCACATGCAAAGTGATTTTCTGCTCCTCTGCCCCAAAATTGATCCTCCCATTAAATCTGATTGCCTAACCAAGCTATATAAGGGTTCAATGAAGATGGCAAAGAGCAGGGGTGATAGGGGGCACCCTACCTAGTACCCCAACCCATTTCAAAGGCCTGTGAGATGCAGCAATGTAAAGCCACTCAAGCAGGTGAGGATCCATTATTAGAAAAGGCCACCTCCAAAAAGCAAGGACCCAGTCTCATCCTCTGGAGAGCAAGACACAGAAAAGACCAGTCCACTCAGTCAAAGCCTTTTTCTGCATTTAATCAGCGAAGCACAGAGGTAATCTTCTTAATAGTAGCCTTTTCAACCAGGTGGAAAGTTGGTCTAATATTATCATGTGTCTGCCAACTCCAAATGAAGCTATTATGGGCAGGGCGAATCAGTGCAGGAAGAACCTCAGTAAGTTGAGTGGCCAAGATCGTGTTGCAAAGCTTTGCATCAATGTTTAATAAGAGAGCGAGTTGTCAGTATGAAGTGCACAAACTGGGATCTTTACATGGCTTGGGATTGACCAAAATGATTGCTTCCTCCATTGAAGCTGAAATGGCTTCCCCACGGGCACTAGAATTAGGCAGGGATGTGAGTTTGGGCACCAGCCTATAGACAAATGTTTTGTACATTTGTTTAGTATAGCCACCTGGCCCCAATGCCTTGTTAGGCTTCAAACATTTGCTAGCTAGCTCAACCTCTTAGAGCTGGATCAGTTGTTCCAGGCATTCAGCCAAGGGGAAGCTCACTTTGCCAAAGAGTTCCAGTTTGCGTTTTGGTGAGCATGTTTCCCTAGTATTGAGGCTAACATAGAAAAGTTGAAACTTAACCGCTTTGTTTGCATTGTCTAAGATCTGCTCACCTCTCAAATTCAAGAGGACTTGGAGAGGCTCCTTTTTTTTTGCTTGCCCTGACGTAGACAAGTATGCTGAGTTTCCACTTTATCTCCCACACATACATGCACCTTTTGAGATGTAGGAGGCTCATTTCAACCCTACATGTATAGAGAAGCTGAAGGTGACCTATAGCCACTATCAGTTTGCATGTGAGTTGCAGTGTAGGAGCATTAATCCTTTCTTTCTCTAGGTCTCAGATAGCCTGCTTTAATTTCTAATTTTTTAATTTATGTTGATGGGGCACTCAGTTGCTACGGCACTAAACCTGCGTCTAATTACTTCCTTGAAGGAATCCCAACCCCTATAGCTTAGACCTCCCCTACCTCATTAAGGGCAAAATATTCATTGATATAACGACCCATCTCCTCACATATCACTGGATCCCTCAGTAAGGATGGGTAGAGATCCCAGCTTCTAGTTTGGCGCAGGTGTCTAATTCCTAAAGTGAGGTAGACTGACGTGTGGTCAGAAACCGAGATAACGCCAATGTAGGCCAGGTGCATCGCTGCCATGAGCGTATTACTAACCAGGGCTTAGTCGATACGGGAATGGATCCGAATCATATGAGAGTAAAACGTTTTTTCCCTATCAGTAGGGTGAAGATCCCTCCATGCATCATGCAAGTCCAATTTGTGAAGAGATCTCTGTAAGCATGTGGGAAACCCTTCTGCCTGTTCCACCTTGGAGCTCTCCCTATCTCTACAGGGATACCACACTGCATTAAAGTCCCTGGTAAGCACTATCTCACCCTGGGCCTTCACCCACAGCATGTTAAACAATTGTATGGCAAAGGTATCTTGCTCTGTTTTGGCTGTTCAGACTGTAGCAAGAGTGAGTGGGAGATCCTGTTGTGTACCAACTAAAATGAGGAATTTGCCCTCATTGTCTACCTTAATATCTGTGGTTCTAAATGGGAATTTGCGCTTGAGGAGTATCTCTACTCCACATTGTTAAGTGGATGCAGAAGAGTGATAGATCATTGCATAGTTCCGGTATCTCAGTATTCCCTAGACTTTCATCAGCAGTTGCGTCTCCTGTAAACATATTACATCTGCGGAAGCACTTTCAAGACTCTTCCATAAGACTACCCCCTTGTGTAGAGAATTTAAGCCTTTGACATTGATGGTAACAAATTTAATTATCAGGAGCTAAAGAGGAGAATATAGCCTAAGGTCCATGAGTGAAGAGTGTCTACATAGTTACCAATGAGGAGAAGCACCCTACCAACTCAGATAAAGAAAGTAAAAATATTACATAACAAAAAATGAAAGGGAAAATCCACACCGAAGAAGAGCGAATGTTGATCCCCCCCAAAAGTGTAGCTACAGAGGAGAAACAGTCATCCCCTGTGCTGCCAAGAAGAGGACAGAAATCCTGTATTGTGAGGGCTACTTCATGCCAATCACCGGCCATGGGTCTAGACCCCAACCCAGAAGATGTGATAAGGGTTCCCTCCCACCCCATCCAGCCAATAACAGAAAACATTCTACTTCCCTTAAATAAAACAAAGCAATGAGGACTAAGGCCCCTGACAAACCATTAGGTCCAGCACAGGGCTGTTCTACGGCCTAAATGTCAAGCCCGGCAAAACGTAGTACCAAGCATCAAAACATTGCGAAGAGAGAATGAAAACCCTCCATTTGAGCTATCATAATCAATGCCTCCAGCAGGCCGGATCATTCCTGATGAGAGCTGCTCTTGATCCCTTGAACCACGCAGTATAGAAGCTTAGGGGCATATTAACAACAGCATGCGATAATTATCGCAAATTGTGCTGAGCGTGTTTTCTATTATCACTGTCTATCACTGGTTGACATCGCTGTGTTAGCGGCGTTTTAGCAACGCTTTGCCCAGAGGCGATTTCAAAACTAGGGATAGATGGCTATAAGCAGAAATATCGTGTTAATTCCTGCGATGATCATGCATCGCTAATATAAACCTTGATAATAGGCATGTGTGTACTTAACCATTTAATCCACCTCCCATTCATAGGATGCCTAAGTCAAGTTTCAAACAGGTGTTAGATTCCTGAGATAAACGCGCTTAGCTCGAGTTTTTCTATTGCTTCCTGGGTCCGGGCCGGCATTGTTTATAGGGCGAAGTCGTGTTTGGGACTGTTACCGTGAAGTTTAGGTGAGGAACGCCTACTTTGCATGTCATTAGCGATAAATATCGCTGACATGCAAAGTAGAAAAAAAAAGGCAGGACTGCCTAGGAAGCAAGCGCTAATGCATGTTAGCTAGTCCTTGTGAATAGTGCGATGGAAAATTCGCCACTTTTTTGGCAAATATCGCCGAAAAAGCGGCGAAGAATCTCTTGATAATATGCCCTTCAGTTTCTTGAGTGGCTCTGAAAAATGAAAGCACCATCCTACAGCCAGGGTGCTGGTCTCTAGCAGTCACTCCACGTCCATTTGCTAACATCGAAGAGGAGCGTGGTTCCCCCATCAACTCCAGCCATTAGACTCCATTTCAAAGGCTCTGCTGACCCTGGGACCGCTGCACGCTTGCACATTTACCTCGGTCCTTGAAGCGGAAAGTACAACCTGCTGAAACGTCTCTATGGTATCAGATGCCACATGTATTTTGCCCTCAAATTCAAAGAAAGACCAAAAGGGAAAGTCTATCTATACATGATGCTGTATTTTTGTAACTTTTGAGTGACAGATCACAGCGTGGTGCTGGAGAGTGCTTTGGGCAACATCCCAGTATATTGCGCAGGTGTAATCTTGGAAAGAAACTGTTCCAAATTCTCTGGCTTTTCTGAGGGCTTACTTCTTCGTAGAGTAGTGAAACTTGACCTGGACATCATAGGGTTACTGCTGCGAATGTGTTTCTTAATGCTGACTAGATGGGCCTGGTCCAGACAAACATCCTGTTGATCGTCCCCCATCGTCATGGACAGAAGACTTCATTATATCTCTGCTCAGACCCAGTGGTGTAAGATTCACTTGACTGGAACAGTTTTCCAAATCCTCTAGTTTAACCAAGGAACTTCTTATTTGCTGATTCAGAGTGGATTGATGGGAGGAGGCAGTCTCTTGTTATGTTTCCTCGGCGTCCAATTTCCTCTACCCAACAGAATCTAAGTCTGACCTAAGTTTTTGAATTTTGAAACTCAGGTCTAAGCGGAGGTCTGTAAGGTTTTTCTCTAGTTACTGGAGAATGTCATTTCATAGCTCAGTCTTAAAAATGTAGAGGCTCTACAAAAGCTCAGATTTGGAAAGTGACATGGCCACAGGAGGAGGATGGGCTGTGTCACAGCCATCTCTATTCATGTCTGCTGGTCGGGAGCTGCGGTTGTGTCTCTTTCTCGGCGGCATAGGAAATTGCTCATGGGTCTCCTCTGGTGGCAAATGCCCAAACAAGACAGCTGCACTGTGGGAAGGAAAGCCGCAAATCGAAGAGGAGGGTCTGCTCAGGTGTGTGTAACAGGTTGTGATCTGTCCCGACCAACCACACCAGATCATGCCCCTGCCAGCTGTGAATCAGACAGAAGGGCACAAGTACATAAGAGCCCCCAGCAGAAGAAATTTGTCAGGGTCACTCGGTCTCTGCTTTCCTCAATCAGTCCGCATACAATCTGCGGAGCTCGAACCAGGCACTCATTCATAGGAAAGTTCCATCGCATCCCACAAGCCAATTAAATTCACCTGGGTCAGTTCTATGAAAATCCTCATGATCTATTATTATTATTAGTGTTGTAATAACGACCACAACAGAGAAGATTACATTAGTGGCTGCCATATACAAGATTACTAGAAGGAATCACCTTAGTTCATCAGGCACTCTTGCCAGTACTAATGTAAAAAAGGTATTGCCAATGTGGAATGCCTCTACATAGGTAATACATAACAGACTATATACACTACATAGCTGCAATAAATAGCATTCAATATATTTTGGAAATTCAACCATTTTTGTCCAAATACTAGTGTATGAGATTTGAAGAAACTTACATTTACATCTTGATATACACTTTTAAATGTTGCTATACATATATTAGTGCAACCAAGCAAAATCTCCTAATAGGTTTCAGTAGGGCCGCAGACCGGAGAGATACTTATGGGTAGCCGGAGATCTGCCAGTACTCATTGGAGACGCCTGTTCTAGGCCAACCTCCTTATACCTCTACTAGATGTAGGCAGGTGTAGTGGGTTGCGCTATATTATGACAGAAGCATTTTGGCTCCTAATGGACTCCGTAGAGCTGTGATGTAGGTGTCAGAGCACAATTCCATGAAAGCATGTTTTAGAATGTGGAGTTGGCAGCCACACACAGTGTAATACTGAGCTTCCTTTGGGTGGCGTGGTTATTAGTGGGTACCCAGGCTGGGAACGCACTACAAATGGCGAGTAGATAGTGGATAAGTAACACCAGAGAGTTTGACCGCCCGAGCAAACTGCTCATGTTTACATGTGTCGCTATCGAAGAATGAAATCAATGCATCATACATGTGGACTCAAAGGGCAACACCAGGCGCTGTAAAACAAGTGAAGACAACAGACGCGATGCAAAGAATTTTCACATTGATGGTCAAGAACCTGCTGGTCAAGCCATATATAAAGGTACTGCGCTGCCACGCAAGATAAAGTTATACGGAGCAATACTGCAAAAAGTGGTTATGTACTGATACAGGAAGTAGTGCGGGCTAATACAAAATAAGATGGAAGTAAGTATATTATCATTGCACTTACCAGAGCCTCGATAAGCGGAGCTTTATGACCTCAATACCAGGTGAGGAGACTCAAGAAGAAGCACAAGGATTATGCTTACTGAGCTGTCCCATACCTAAAGTGGCCCACCACCAAAGCTGCCAGGTGATGGCTCAGAACAACTCCAGAGGTCTTGAGCAAGTGAAGGGCTACGATGGAGACAGTGGAGAAAGACATTTCTTACCTGATGGTCCATGATTATTATAAGGCTGGTCCATCGCAAGGACTCAGAAACAAAACGAATGATGTAGGCTCAAGTGGACAGCCAACAGGAGCAGAAAGAGCTTCACCCTCAAGGTAAGCCACTCCCATAATTATTTACCATGCTACCATCTTTTTG
Organism: Triturus cristatus; assembly: GCF_964204655.1. NCBI lineage: Eukaryota > Metazoa > Chordata > Amphibia > Caudata > Salamandridae > Triturus > Triturus cristatus. The sequence continues at coordinate 482,347,167 of NC_140584.1, read as the reverse complement.
AAACCACCACAAACTTTGCATAGATTAAAAAAACAAAATATTGGTGATAGATGGTCTGCACGAATAGAGACATTTTATTGATGCCCTTGAAGAGACTAATAACAAAAAGTTATAAAGTATCTAAAAAATCTTGCTGGTGATAGTGGTGGTGTGAAAAAAAGTCATAAACAAAATGCTGCTAACTGATGAAGAAATTACATATTGTCAGATTAAAGAAGCACCAAATCTAAAGTGCAACCCAGTACCAAACGTTCATTACAAAAGATACATATTCAGTCAAGAATGTCAAAAAGTTGGTGAAACCATTGATGAATTTCTGGAAAGACTTGATACGTTCATCAAACACTGCACGCTCAATGAATTTAATGAAGAGGAAGCTATGCAACTTAGAGTTATTGATGGATGCTTGTCTTATTCTTTCCAAGGATGAATGCTGAGAGAAACTCTCAGTTTAGATGAGATGTTGATGGCTGCCAGAGCTGAGGAGCGTGCTGAAAGACAAGCTGCTGACATGGAGGCTAGAGGTGCCCAGAGTGAATCAGTCATGATTATAAAAAGTAAGCCAAAGCAAAAGACTGAAGGACACAAAGGGCTGTCTACAAGTAAAAAGAATGTATGTTTTAGATGAAGATTTTCATTTACATACAAAGGTAAATGTCCCACTATTGGATATATATGTAAAGGCTGTGGGAAAGAGAACCATTTTGTGACGGTTTGTAAAGCGAAGGAAAATGCAAGGGCATCATGGCATGAAGAAAAAATGGCCGCTGGAGCATTCCAGAGGCAACGTCCGATGCACCCCCACAAGGCCAAGCTGCAAAATCAATTGAAGCAAATTGACACTGAATGAAATCGATTGTCATCTAAATCATAGTCTAACGGTTTGTCCGCCTCAATGTCCAGTGAAACTGAGGAATACAGTTGCGCCATGTCAATGTTTACCTCAGGGAAACGTGCACATGTTGGACTGGCCACATGTGAGGAAAAATGTCAGTCAGAGAAAAGTCAACCTGCACCCAAGTCATACAAACATTGTCCAAAAATTACATTGAAAATAGATGACTGCTAGATACCATTCATCATCTGCAGTGGCGCATCGATAAACATAATACCTGAAGAGAAATATCCTGGATTGTCTCCATTGACTCGACTTACATCATTGAAAACCAAAGTGTATACTTTGGCTACATCAACGTCCATAAAAAGTCAAGGTTCATTTGCAGTAACATTGAAACAGAAGAAAATTAAGGTGCAGGCACCTATCCATGTACTTCAGGGTACAGCAGCATGCGCCCTATCTGCTCATTTTCAGTACTGCTGCTGACATGCTCACCAAAAAATTGTAAAACAATTTCCTTCAATGTTTCATGGTTTGGGAAAGCAAAAGACTATAAAAAGTTCACATTAATGACGATGTCCGTCCTGTTGCATAGTTGACATAGACAAGTTGCTTTTCATTTACAAGAAGCATTTGAAAAAGAATTTGAATCATTACTTAAATATTACATTATTGAGTGTTCAACTGGACCAACGTCAAGGGTTTTTCTCAGAGTGGTAGGGGCCAAAAAGGACAGTCAAGGAGCTGTACGCATATGCGTTGATATGAGCCAAGCAAACAAGGCAATTGAACACGAACGACATCCAGAGCCACACATTGCTGACATGATAACGCAATTAAATGGTCCAAAGGTTTTATATCACCTTGATTTAAATAAAAGTTATCACCAGCTGAAACTCAAAGAAGTTTGCAGGTATATTGCAATCTTTTCTACACACGTCGGCCTGTTTCAAGAAAAAAAACTCAGTTTTCATGTGTCATCGGCTGCAGAACTATTTCAAGACGTTAATCACGTGTCATACAGCCAGTTGTGAATGCATTCAAATATAGCGATGACATATTGATTTTCGGCGATACACAGAAGGAGCATGATAAAGCTCTCATCAAAGTATGTCACATAATGACTGATGCAGGCCTGATTTTGAATGCAGATAAGTGTGAGTTCTACAAGACAAAGTTAAAATTCTTTGGCCATATCTTTTCTGATCGGTGTATGATGCCGGATCCAGCTAAAGCGTAAAATGCTGATTACTAGCAAGATGTTTCTATGATACATTCATTTCTGTGCATGGTCAGTTACTGTTCAAGACACATATGACTCAAATAAATGAGAGGGGTCCTGTCACACCAAAGGAGTAGGGCACCAATTAGACCTTAGTCAGAAAAGTAATCCCTTTTGGATAACTTAAAACATCATAGCATATACACCCAATCATACAATCATATCACCAGAACATAACACCTTCACATCAGAAAGGCCAAGTGTAGAACAAATTTTTAAAAAAGATTTAAAGACATTTTTCACTTATTTTTATTAAGAATAAAACCGAACATTTGGTCACAGATAAAATTGTTTGCAACAAATTATTACAGAACTTTTCATCAAATTAAAAACCTTACATATCACATAGAACCTGCAAGAAAAATAATTCTAGTCGTGAGAAAGGCAAATACATCTGATGAAGATCATTTGTCCAATATTTGATTTTTTACCTAAATCTTTTGATAATCATAATACATGTCTAGACAGTCTAGTGTGCGCCTTTCTATTAAAAAAGCATCAACGCGTTTTGGTGGTTTGTAATTGTTTATACGCCACCTTCTTCAGGACAAGAGACGATATCTCCCAAACATCAAAAGCCGAATCTGTACATAATTATCAACATAAAAAATAAAAAATAAACAACAGTTAGCCCCTGATAGATATATACAGTGAATACATCTTGGTGATACTCTTCACAACTGTTTACCACTCTCATACATAAAACACTATAGGTAGCCACGATAAAAGATCTTAACACAAGCAAAACTTAGAGATACAAGAGTGCCCTAGGATATCTGTCTCCCGCATATCATCTACACTGCATGTGTCTTAGTGTTATCAGTACACACACATCTCTCCCCAGTCACACCGGCTATCAATTCCGATCCGGATACCTTTTCTGTATCCTAGGTGTCTGTCAGATAGCAATAATAGGTAAAAACCTATTCGCAATACTTCGGGGAATGAATAGCCTCCCTTTCCTTTTTTCGGTTTGGACACACTTTATGTTCTGTAAAATAAATCAAAACAAACTGTATTATCGTCTTATTGCTGATACAGTATATGCTGTTATTATATAAAAGGAGAAATTCTTTTCCCTCCAACTTCTTTATTTTATGCACCAGATGGTTGGATTAAGGCCAGTATTTTGCCTTTGTACTAAGAAAATACAAGGACAGAACATTAATCATTATCCAATCCTGTTTTTATCACTCAAATACTTTGTATAGTCTTACTACTTATATTAAAGCCTCCTTTCTTACCTACGCACCAACCGTCTAGGCATAGACTTGAAGCCCCTTCAAATATCCTTTTATCTGTAGGCTTCAAACTTCAATTCTCGGATTCTTTCTTGTATATTTTCCTCCTATATTTCTGTAGTTATTTCTAAATCTGCAATAAGATACAACAATTCTCAATATTATCCTACATATGGATTTGTACACAAATGTAGTTTTATATATATTTTTACGTTCTTAATGCTGTCTCTCTACTTATGGGTCCGTACTTTTAACCTACATTTTTGTTTGGAGGACAGGAATTATAGGCTTCCTTTTCATTATTGTACTATGTATTATCCCAATTAAGTTGCCCAACATCCTCCCAGCATAATATAATCCGTTGGAATCAAGTTAACCTTAAAATACTGCTTTCTATAATGGACTAAATTTAAAGCAGCCGGTAAACTAATCATCCTCCCTTTCTTTTGTATATAGATGGAATGTAAGCGCCTGATTAAATGCCCACAAACCCGCATATTTCACATTGGGACATAAGACAGGCGCTCTCTCTTGCCTGTTAATCATCGTATGTGTGTGTCAGAAGCCGCCTACTTTACATATAAATGGGCGCGCTCACTCTCTTAACCCGACCACACCCCTAACCAGAGCTAAAGCACCCACTTTCAACTTAGCCTCCCCATTGCCAGCTATACATCGTATACATATGTTGGGAGTCACCCATTTCCCTGACAATAGGCACGCTCAATGTATTAACCCAGCAGCACCAAAAACACCCGCTAGTCACTCAACCTCCACATTTGGGTCAGCCCGATGTTAAAATGTCTACATCATGTGCGCTTAGTAAACCGACACCAATCAGAATTAAAATACCTAATTTACAAAACAACAATCCGTTGCGACAACTGCTCTCTCTTACCTTCAATCTATCATCTGCATACGGGGTATCATAGCCTCCGCAAGATCAGGTAGATTCTCCATTGCCACAGCACAAGCAGATTTTAAAGCTCCCCTCCCATACCGTGTGACCACCTATGTCATCATGTAGTTGTTCCTCAAATGTTTTGTAAATTAGGTATTTTAATCCTGATTGGTGCCGGTTTAAGTTATCCAAAGAGGATTACTTTTCTGACCAAGACACATATGAGACTTTTCTGTAATAAGTGCTCTCTCACGAGAGATCACCCAAAAAATGTTCATTCTCCATGCTTGAAGACATATTATGAGATATGCCAGGTGAAGTTTTTTTGAAACAGAACGTACTTACTCTGAACCCGAAAAAAACAAAGTTTGGCTGTGATATGGGCTTGTGAACATTTCCATGTATTCCAGTATGGAAAACCTTTTACCCCTGTAACTGATCACCAAGCTTCATTGACTATCTTTGGCAATCCAAAACCAAAGATGACTTCTCGCATTGAAGGGTGGGGACTCCAATTACAAGAGCATGATTACATCATTGTACATAGTCTATGGTAGGATTTAAATCCTGCTGACTACTTTTCCAGAGTGCCTATACAAGGCCAAGGTACTGCATCCAAGACGGCTGAAGCCTACGTTAATTTCATTGTAAAGTGAAATACGCCTGCTGCCATATCGTTAGCTCAGACCATCTCTGCCACGAGCTATGACAGTGAAATGCTGAAGTTGAAAGATATAATTACACATCAGCTGTGGAACTGACACGCTCAACTTCTCATCACTGATGGTGAATACCAAAAGTAAAAAAACATTAAAGATGAACTGTCTATAACTCAGGAAGGAGTTATACTGCAATGGTTGAGAATTCTTATTCCGGAGAGTTTAAGACAGAAAATGATTGAAGTGGTTCACGAAGGACATCATGGTATTGTTGCCACAAACAGAGCTTTCCAAGACCGAGTTTGGTTTGCATATTTAAATGAGAGGGTTTCAAAGGAACTCCATGCCTATCATCTATGTAACTGCCTCTCTACAAACATTACTCAACATTCAACATACTCTTATCATGTCAGAACTCCTGAAGCATGCATGGGAGAGAATAACAATCACCTTCTTTGGGGCACCTAACAATGGGCATCATCTGATGGGAATTGTGGATGAGTACTCTGGATTTCCATCAATAGAGGATCTCTCATTCACAACTCATTAGTGAGTCATTGAGAGACTTGATGGCATTTTTTTCAATATGGGGCATTCCAGCCATTTTGAAGTCTGCCATTCAACAGTCGAGAATTCAGGGATATTCTGGAGCATCTGAACGTAAAGCATCATAAGAGTACACTTTTGTGGTCAGTCCAACGGACTTGTTGAGCATTTTATGAGTACACTAAAGAAAGCAGTACAGTGTGAAACACTTAAGAAGCTCAATTTCAAAACTGTGGTAAATTCCATCCTATGAGTCTATCGTTCAACACCTCACTCGACCACAAGTGAAAATCCTGCAACTTTGATGTTCAGGGGAGCAATGACAACCAAGTTACCTCAATGTACCAACAAAAGAGAGGAAGGTGAGAATACAACTCGAATGAAGAACTTGGTTAATACCGAAAAGACAAAAGCCTATGATGACAAGAGGCAACATGCAAAGAACTTGAGGTTAAGACAGGAGATCTAGTGATTGCCCACCAAATACGAAGGAAAAAATCTGATGCTTCATATGATGTTGCACCTTTCCACGTTGCGTCCACCAATGGATATGTGATGACTGCTCGGCATCCTGGGAAGTCTATTGCCCGAGGCTTTTCTCACTTTTTACATTTGATTAATCAGTCTTCTGATCAGGATGTTGAAAGAAAGATTGAACCTGAAAATCCAGTGACTGCTAATTGAAGTTCTAAGAAATTTTATTGAAGAAAGTTGACTAATATATATATATATATATATATATATATATATATATATATATATATATATATATATATATATATATATATATATATATATATATATCCAGGAAAATTCCTGGCACTGCTGGTCACTTCCACCACAGCGGGGCCGGTGCAAATAATACACACAAGTAGCACTCCAGGGTCACGTTCATCCAGGTAAGATGTTATTTACAACGGCAATGCATTTAGTCTTTTTTAAAAGCCCTTTTAAAAAAGACCATGAGGTCGAAACACATTGCTGTTTAAACATCTTACCTGGATGAATGTGACCCTGGAGTGCGACTCATTGCGTATCAAGAGTGATGGTATACACTTTCTTGAATATATAGTTAAATAAAATTCAAAACATACCATGGAAGGCCTCATACAAGGTGACTACGATTGATGTTGTTTCACTGTATATATCTATGAGACACTACGATGGAATAAAAGCAGTTAGACATTGACCATGAGGTCGAAAACACTGCTGTTTAAACATCTTACCTGGATGAACGTGACCCTGGAGTGCGACTCATGTGTATCGAGATTGATGGTATACACTTTCTTGAATATATATTTAAATAAAATTCAAAACATACCATGGAAGGCCTCATACAAGGTGATTACGATTGATGTTGTTTCACTGTATATATCTATGAGACACTAGGATGGAATAAAAGCAGTTAGACATTTTTTACATGACAGATCAATCAGCTATCTTGAGCATTCTAATCTACTGATTGAAATGCTTTAATTCTGCCTAACTCATAACATCTTCTTGTTTAATGATAGTCACTATTTGCAATAACTGGGGACAGAAATGAGGACCTCATTTGCCCCCACTTATGCAAACCTCCTCATGAGGTATTGGGAGACTGAATTTGTTTGGACAGAATGTAACATGGATAAACTGGAAAATGTGGTACTATGGTCACGTGACATTTTATCAATTACCTCTTCAGTATCCGGGAGGGTGAAAGCAGGGAATTTGAACAGTTCATCACAATTTTAAATATTAATAACTTTGATCTGGCTTTTACTAACACAATAAGTGCTGAACACATTACTTTCCTGGATAAAGAAGTCCCAATCGACAATATGAGCATTTGCACCAAACTACACAGAAAGAAAACATCATGTAACAGCATTTTGCATGGAAACAGTTGTCATACGAGAAACTACAATGGAGTATCCCCTATGGGTAAATGTTGAGAGCCCGGAGAAACGGTTCAGAGGACAGGAATTTCAGGAATAAAATAATGGATAAGAAAAATTGATTCCTTGTGCGGGGGTATACACCAGCAGTGATAGAAGAAGCGATAAAACGTGTATCCATCAAACCCAGAAATGAATTGCTGTTGCCGAAGAAAGCAACAATGAATATTGAAGATGAGAAATTTCAACTGATCCTTGACTACAAAAAACAACATAAGACTTGTCAGCAAGATAATGCAAAAACATTGGAAAATTCTGAAATCAGATCGAACCTTGGACAAAAACTTGTTGAACTATCCAAGTTTGAAATACAGGAAGACTGCCTCCTTGCGAGATATCCTGACTAGGAGCGAATTTTCCTCTTGAACAAATGACAAAATGAACTGACTCAACCAACCAGGCTTTTAGAAATGTGCCAAATGCAAAACCGGGGAGCATGGGATAAACAAGAAAGAATAAAGAGTGCAGGATGGAATACTAGAGAAGATAAAAGAGCACATCACATGTAACACTGACTTTGTTAACTAGGTTCTACAATGCCAATGCAAGAAACAATATGTGGGCAGTATTGTCAACAAGGTGAAAATCAGAGTACTTCAGCACCTAAGAGCGATCAGAAATAAAGACCACTGATATTCTATTGCCAAGCACTTTTGAGAAGAACGTCAAGGGGATACGAAACATCTTCAAAATTTTGGGATCAAACAGATAAAGAAAAGTGAAAGGGGGGGTGACAAAGATTTATAGTTGAGAAGGGTGGAAGCAAGACTTATCTTATTAATGGGAACTGAAATACCAATGGGCAATAACTTAGATGCTAAATTACATGTACATTTATAAACTGTAGCATCATGCCCCCCTAAGCTGTCTTGAGAGCTCTGTGATCCAACAAAGATAAAATCTCTGAAGAAATTATATGAATTATACAGACTACGTCAAGTGCGAGAGTAATTTAAGACATTTAGAGAGCCATATGCGTTTTTTCCTTTTTCAAGATATGACAAACCACCTGATATGTGTGACTTAACTATATATTGATAATCATGTATGTACCAGCACTTTATTCAAATGCTGAATGGAATTTCTTTACTTGATTTTTGTACTCCAGCACTTTATGATATTTCGATAATAGGATACATTATCTGTAATAGCTACTTAAGCACCTTATGGTATTTCAAGTCATATCTGGTTTTTAGTAGTTTAGCATTAGAGGACTACTGTTTTGCCAATTACATTTTACACAGTATTGTACAGTTACGCTTTAGTTGTAGTGGAGTATCTCTCATGACAAATGAGAATTTGAGCAATGACGCACCTAGAACTTTACTCAAGAATGTGAGCTACAGCGGTGAAGGTCAACGCACCTATTAATTGTTGAGTGTGTGTATATCTTAGCATTAGTGTTCGTTTATGCCTTAAACTCTCATTGGGTACTGCCAACGGCTCTACTATACAATTCATAAAATATGCACTAAGCACTTCGGCCATCGCCATAGGTTACAATCGTCATTTTAATGCTGCTATTCGGACAGATATATACAAGGCCTGGGCGGTAAATTCCGTTCCGCTCGCGAAATTTGTGAAATTTGGGTAATTTCACGTTCCGCGGAGAGTGCGGAATTGCCCAAAATTCTGCGTTCCGCAGCTTTGCGGATTTTTTTGCTTGTTCGTGATCTCAAAATGCGTGTTCACGAGATATCTCCCCCGAGCACGCAAACAGCGTTCGCGAACAGGAAAAAAGCATCGCGAACAAGCAATTCCGCGTGTTCGTGGAATTTCTGTGTGCTCGCGGAGATTTTTACCGTTTCGCGGAGCTTTGCGTAGCATGACTACGCAAATTCCGCCCACCCATATAGATATGCGACATCACATATGTACTTTGTCGAAAACATCATCAGATAATGATCATAGATCAATTCTATAATCTATGAATCAGGCACTCAGCACTTTATAAAACAAGATAGGCCTCTGCCACTTTGCTAATACTGCTATACGGATTTAGATTATCATCAATAAAAGGTCTCCTCTTAATGCTACACTATTTCACTAATAATCATCTGAGGTTGGCCTCCTGTAAATATAGCATGGTTGTTTCGACCATGATTGATACTGCTAATTGCATCATGACCTTCTGCACTAACAAGTAACATCATATTTGCGCTATATTTATAACAACCCTTAGATAGGTTGTAAAATCTGTAATCATTAATTTTCCTACCGTCTCCCGTACACACTGATAATGAAGACCCCCTCGATCAGTTTTAATATTTCTTGAAAACAAAACTTTAAAAAACTTTTAACCCCCCCCCCTTTTATATGCACATTCCTATAGTCCAGCATCCCCCACTTTCTCCCCTCTTTCACCTTGACATAAATTGCTTCTATCCTTTTTCACTCCACGATTGTTGAAAATTGTCCAAAATGTAAATTCTTGCATTGTATATATAGAACAACTGAGGAAAACCTAGGGGCATATTATCAAGCATGGCGTTAAAATTATCGGCGCTTTAGCGGCAGAAAACTGCTGCTAAAGCGGCGATAATGGGCTTGATAATATGCCGCAGAGAATTCCAATAGAAGCCCATGTTGACACCAGAACATGGGCTTCTATGGGAATTCTCAAGGGCATATTATCAAGCCTATTATCGCCGCTATAGCGGCACTTCTCTGCCGCTAAAGCGGTGATAATTTTAACGCCATGTCTTGATAATATGCTGTACTGTACTATTACATCGCAAGCTATGTTTTAAATTCTGCTTTAGACTCTGCTTAATTGCAAGAAATCTTTCTAAGCTACATGTCGATATTATGTACTTTACAAGATGAAATGTATAATAGAAAGATAAAAACACTTGATGGAAAGAACGAACAAGTGAGGTTTAGTCTTGATTTAATGGTAAACACTGTAAAAGGACTACGGTATTAAATGTATTTAAAGGACTAGCCAAACGTGTGGACTCAGTGGTGCTGTGGAAGGCAAATGCTGAAATGCATTGACTGTCTCCTGTATGCACTGGTGATGTGAAATAAATTGTCTAAAATGAAAAAAAGAATGTCCCCTGTATGCACTGGTGATGTGAAATAAATTGTCTATAAAGCCCCTGGAGTGCCGCCTTTTGATTTTTGCCGAACCTCGCTGGATTGATATTACATCACTCATGACATGGTCAGTGACATCACTGATGACATCATGATGGCATCATCCATGTAATAAATTAGTGCATCTTCTCACACCCTAATATAACCTTTGATACACCGACTCAAAATTTCAGACGGCCATTCTCAAAACCATAGATACTCCAATACCAATAACTACATACCCACTCATTGACTCTTAGGTCTACACACACCTCCACTCACTCACCTGTAGAGTCACTCATACTTACAGTCACTCAGTACAGGACTACCATATGCATTTATACACCTTTATAGACACTCAGACACCACCAATCATCCATAGACATACTCACACACCTAGTCAATCATGCAAATAATTAATCACACTCCAATTTACTCACCTATATAGTTATACACACACAAGTTCACTTACTCATAAAAATACTACCACCTTCTTACGCTCTTATACAATTACTGATACAAGCACACAGTCATCCATACAGCCACTCTCACAATCACACACTCTCACATATACCCAGTTATATACTCTTACACGCGTATACCCTGCCTTTCACATATGTAGTCACTCACACATGTACCACTGAGATATACATTCAATCACTAACACACCCATACATACACTCACCCAACCATACAGTCCATCACAGATGCACTCTTAAAACCATGCACCCATAGAATCACCCACTCACACATCTATGCACAGAGTCACACACACCCTACCCACACAAACACTCAGGCACCCATACAGATACTCAGACAACCAATCAATAACCCATATAGACACTTATATAGCTATTCACAAAACCATGCAGCCACTTATACACCAACAGACAGACAGATACAGACATTCACACAGTTTATTCACTAGTCTGCAGTAAGATACATTTAATGACTCACTTATAGAGTCAGTCACACACCTAGAAAATCATCCATTCACACACTTATACACCCACTCATTCTTCCATGGGTCTTTCCCTATATATATTAAACATATTAAAACTCTACAGAAACACAGACTCAATGGATGACGCCATCAGTGATGTCATCAGTTATGTCATTTGAGATGTCATCAGTGATGTCACTGACCATGTCATGAGTGATGTAATATGTGACGTCATCAGCAGTGCATTGCGGGGGCGCGCGAGTTATAGTTTGCTGAACTAACTAAACGGGGGAATTTATGGGGTTTTGTACAAGTGAAATGTCCAGCTAACTATAACACCCCTGAAACCTATGTTTTTTTTCAGTGAATTTCTAAGGTTTTTTAAATGCCACTTCCTAACTATAACGTGCATGAAACCTATGGTTTTTTCAGTGAATATATATGTATACACACACATATACATGTATATATATATGCTGATTTGTATAAAAAATGTTTTATTGAATAGAGGGGTTTTTTTTTTACCGTGAGCACCTTCCACAGCTCCCGTGCCATTTGGCCAACCGGAACAACCTGGAATTATTGGGATTTATTTTCACTACTGATACCTCCCCAAATTCATATAATATAGCCAGCATTTTAGGGACCGCCTGGGCCGGCTGACTAAGATACACTAATTTATCATCTGCATACATGTACACCACATGATTAGTGTTGCTTAATCGGATCCCCCATGCCTCCAGTTGTCGTCGCAAGGTCCCCGCCAGCAGCTCCATGACTGTGGCAAATAGTAATGGCGATAAGGGACACCCCTGTCTAGTACTGAAGAACCAGAACCAATTGGGCCTGGCGGCGCAGGGTACGCCTTAATCTCCTGGGTTCTCCTGCTTCAGCTAACAGAGACACGGGGACACTCTGTCGGCGTAAAAGATCAGATTTTATTAGCTGCAGCTAGTACAGTTGTCCTAGAAGTACACACGGTATGTTCTCAGGAGACTGCCACTTCACTCCGTGGCGCACAATCTTTTATAGTACATAGGTGATATATACATTAACGAAGGACACACCTAAAACATACATGAAAAACCAGTAGGAATAGCCCAAAAGAAAGTCAGAGCCAATAGAAAAAGTCGGAAAACAAAAGTATCGAGTAACTCGAAGAAGCCTCTCCTCCAACTGTGTTTGCCACCCCTCCCACAGGTTAAGGTATTAACATGTCTGTAACTGGCTTGCAGGTGGCGAGATACGTTTGTGTGTTTTGGAGGACAGTTGTGAAATGAGAGAATACGAGCGGAGGACAGCGAAGGCCAGAGGATGAGATAAAGTCAGAAGAGAATAGTGTGAACCAACAGATAGTTAAGACAGGGATTAGAAAAACCAGACAGAGACTAGTGTACTCGGCCAGTCTCTAACACCAGCTTTGTAAACAGAGGCACAAGGCTATTTTGACACAATATTGCAGGAAAAGCAGACAAGACTTCGTTCGTCGTGCTGCCTCAGTGAGGGCAAGACAAAATGGCGGCGGAGCACAAAATGGCGGCTCAATGCGATCGTGATTGAAAATCGAATTTCCTCGGACCCTCCTTTTGCCAGAACTCAGGCAAGATACACAGACTCATGTTAATCTGAGTCGATGTCGATGGCCATGAGGTCATCGGGTTGTTGCTGTAACATCATTCTAATATTCTCTGTTCTTTGTGTCTTAGGTATTGGGATGCACATAGTATCACAAACGTCGCAGATGGCGGGACCACAGTGCATACAAAGACAACAAGAGAAAATGATGGCTAAAATCATACCAAGGAATGTTAGCACTTTCCAACCCCATTTGGACAGTAGTCCCCAAAACCATCCCAATAACGACCAATCTCCTTCGTCCTGATGAATCGACTCAGAGATTATATGTAATTTAGAGATGGCCTGGTATACTGTCGGAGCGTCATCAGGTATATAAATACAGCAACTCGATTTGATCAATTTACAGACTCCACCACGATCTGCAAGAATAACATCTAAGGCAACTCGGTTCTGTAAAGTCATAAGACGATCCGCCTGTAGTTCTGCTGTAATATTACTCAAAGCTCCTACAGTGATGTCTATGGTAGTCTCTACAACACAAACCAGTTGTCTCATATTCTTGCTGTTTGCCATAGGACCCCAAAAAGGAAGAAATCCTTTTAGGAAGTCTCCTCCCTCTTGACCTGCTGTGTCTTTGGAATCAATAATTCCTCTGCCATATCTGTTTTTATGGAAATTTGAAGAAGCAGTGTATGTAGGGGGAAGAAGAAAAGCTATATAGCAAGTTCCAGAAAAACCAGTCGGCAACCACGTATAGGCTCTATCGTGACAGATGAAATACGTGCCCTGAGATGGCACTAATGGCGGCGAATTTTGAGAGGAGTGGATGTAAGTATGGGAACAAAAGCTTTTTCTCTGTTTGGGGTCGGTAGTTTGCCATTTATATGCAAACAGAAATTGCCTTGATGAGGTACAATCCAAATTGGTGGAGACTTTCCTTGTTTAACCTTATCACTAAGGCTTGTGATATAATGAGTGACGTTCCAATTAGTATATGCTTTTCTCTCATCAACAGAAATGTTACTATTTTCCATGATTTTAGCCATAGCTACCATTCCCTTTATCAATGAACTATGACTGAAATCTGGACCACCAATATAAGAACTGACAGGTCATTTAAATCGGCTTTGATAGGCGTTAGAGAAAATTACAAAATGACCCCAAGCAGAACCTTCATAAGAGAATGGAAGGACTAAATATAGCATCCCTTTTTCTGTGGTATGAGGCATTGGTCCACATACTCAACAATCGGTTGTATTAATTACTAATTGGTGTTGGTGTAATAATTGAATAAACAAATTATTGTAATATTCGATTCTTCTAACGAGTTCATGTTGGGGAAGTGTATGAAACAGATGTGGAGAGATAGTAGAATAAGAAGGCACAGAGATAGAAGAAGGGACAGCTTTTTGCTGCATAGCGTAAACAATCCATCCTATACACGCCAATAAAATACACAATAATGTAAAAACACATAAAGTTATACCACAACGACTGTATATTATTTTACAACGATTGTCTTTCATTTTGTTCTTTCTCTCTCTTTCCCCTAATGTAGTTTCCATCTTCTAAATGGATGTTCACGGCAATCTTCCTTAATCACTTGGTCACGATTGTCTGCCGTCCTATGACACTGCAAGTCCTGCCGGCCTATTGCCACTACTCAGGTCACAACCAAGACTCCTACCGTGACCCTGCCACCGGGATAGAAACTACATAGAAGAGAGAATCTCAAGTTTTCTTCTTCAGTCTGGGTCTTAAATCGTAATGAGCCTTATCAGGTACAGTTTGATCCTGAAACAATGTTCGTGGATTTGTGGTTTTCAGACGAAAATGTGGTGGTACAGCTTCTTGGAGAATGTTGTCGCTTTCTTTTTCCGACAATGTTCCATTCAAGTGTGCATCACTAAAAGGTATGGATCGGAGAACCTTCTCTCTCTCAGAGTCACTTATACCCTTACGGACCCACTGCTCAAAGGGCAGAGGCAAAGGAACCTTCTTGCAATGCACGCCGTGGATCCAGTTCTTCTTTCCTTCAACCTTCACTGCTTTACGAGTAGCTAGGAGAACCTGACGGGGTTCTCTCCAGCGAGGCTCCAAGTTCTTCGTCCTTTGGAAATTCTTCACACAAACCCAGCCACCTGGTTGGATGGAATGACCTGAGTCTGTGGAGGCCTCTGGCAAAGCGCTCTGAACCTGTTGATGGAGAACACGCAATTTAGTTGTAAGGTCGTGCAAATAATCAATAAACATTGGATATGGCAAGTCTGAATACTTCTTAGGGCGAGGGACTCCCCATATATTAGATGGGCGTCCGAAAACTATCTCATAAGGGCTAAGTCCCAAACGAGAATGCACAGCCGTTCTGGTGGATAAAAGAGCCAAAGGTAGTGCATCGGGCCAACTAAGGCCTGTACTGGCCTGTACTTTAGCAAGTTTAAGTTTTAGAGTGCCATTATAGCATTCCACTAGACCCGCTGACTGTGGATGGTTTGCCGCATGGAACTTCTGTTTTATACCAAGACCTGCACAAACTTTTTGCATGACTTGGCCCACAAATTCGCTCCCATTGTCACTCCAGACAATGCGCGGCAAACCAAATCTAGGGAAAAACTCTTTAAGGAGTACTTTGGCTGTAGATAAAGCAGTATTGTCTTTCAGGGGGTAAGCCTCTATCCATCTGGAAAAGGCACATACCACCACTAAAACCTATTTGAGATTGTTGCATCGTTCCATGTGAATGTAATCGATTTGCAACACTTCAAATGGATAGGTCGGAGGAGCAAAGTGACCTGCTGGAGTTGGGGTTTCTTTTCCCAGATTGTACATTAAGCAAACAATGCAATGTTTCACTACATTGTCTGCACACTTCGGGATTCCTTTGTTTTGCCATACTGGAGCCAGAAGCTTGCATATTCCTTTCGCACTTAGGTGGGCTGGACCATGCACCATAGTAACTACAGGTAGTACATAAGCGTCTGGTAACAGCCAACGTTGGTGCTCGGACAATTCTACCCAACATCCCATCTCATCTAACATTCCTGTACTTTCTTTCCACTTCCTCAATTATTTTTCTGTAGCCTCTTCTTGAATTGATTTCACGCTTTCTACTGTAACCTCATACATTCCTCTTTCATTGACCCAATTTGACGGGCCTGCAACATACATGCGACTTGTAGCATCTCTGGCTGTCTTTTTCGCTACTTCATCCGCAAATGCGTTCCCGCGACCAACATCATCAAAAATCTTCTTATGTGCGCTACACTTCACAATTGCTATCTGGGTAGGCAAAGCAAGTGACTCAAGAAGGTCAGTCACCAGCTGACCATGTTGTATCTTAGTGCCGTGGGAAGTAAGGAATCCCCTTTCTTTCCACAAACGTCCAAAATTGAACGCCACACCAAAAGCGTATTGGCTATCGGTGTACACGTTCACTCTTTTTCCTTTGGATAACACACACGCTCTGGTTAAGGCTATCAGTTCAGCTGCCTGAGCTGAGTTATGTCTGATGCGTGCTGTTTCCACGATTGTATGCAAAGTAGTAACAGCATAGGCTGAAGTTGTCTCTCCATTAGGAAGCTTAAAACAAGAACCATCTACCCATAGCGTTCCATCCGGATTCACTAATGGCGTATCTGTTAAGTCAATTCTACCCTTTGTCTCTTCCTCAGTACGAAAGAAACAATCATGTTATTCCTGAACACCTTTCTCTTCTGGAAGAGGCAACAAAGTAGCTGGATTTAAAGTATTACATCATTTGATATGCACGTGACTAGCCAAAAGCGTCAGCTCATATCCAGACAAACGAGCACTCGTAAGATGCTGTGTTTTTGTTCTGTTTAGCAAAGTATCCACTGCATGTGGCACCATAACAATGAGAGTATTATCTAGCACCACTCCAGCAGACTGTCGAATAGAAATTGCTGCTGCTGCTGTCGCTTTATGACAACTAGGCAATGCTTTAGCTACTGGATCTAACGTAGCCGAAAAATAGGCACATGGACGCTGTCTATCTGCAAATCGTTGTGTTAAGACTGACAACGCACAACCTACTCTTTCATGAACATAGAGCGTAAAAGGTTTACTGTAATCAGGAGTACCTAGTACAGGAGCAGAACACAGAGCGGTACGTAAGTCAGTAAAACTCCTCTGACATTCGTCAGTCCATGGAAGGCGTATCTTTCAAAGTGAGTGCCAGCAAAGGTTTAGCCAACAGAGAGAAGTTAGGGATCCACTGCCTACAATAGGAAGTAATGCCCAGAAAGGCACGTACCTCTCTTTGTGTGGATGGCACAGACATTTGTGCAATTGCTTGCATACGTTCTGGGGTTAATCGTCTTCGCTCCTTTGATAAGAGATGACCCAAATAGGTAACCTCCCGACGAACATATTGTAGCTTAGAAGATGAAACCTTATGATTAAGATTGGATATGTGTCGCAACAATGCAACCGTCACATTCTTACATATATCCTCTGAATCAGCAGCGATTAACGAGTCGTCCATGTACTGAATGAGAGCAGCACCAGACGGCAAGGAAAAAGCATCAAGATGACATTTCAAAGCTTGACTATAAATAGAGGGACTTTCACAATAGCCTTGAGGTGCGCGTTTGAACCGGAAGCTTCAGCCTCCAAGAGAGAAGCCAAAAATGTCCCTACTCTCTTCAGCAATGGGAATACTAAAGAAAGTATTTTTCAGATCGATAACAGAAAACCAAACCGCTGTAGAAGGTATCATCGTTAACAACGCAGTGATATCTGGGACAACAGGAAACTGTAGTACAACAATTTTGTTTACCTCCGGAAGATCAATTACAAAGCGATAAACAGGAGACTGAGAAGGATCAGTGTGTTTAAGAACAGGAAGAATAGGGACATTACATATGTTACCTCTCGTTTCCTCAACCACATCTTTCTGAATCAAATCATGAATGATTTTCAGAAGCGCTCTTTCACCTTCAGTGGAAATTCTATATTGAGGAACGCGTGGCAATTCAGCATTGGGCTTGAGAGTAACAACATAAGGTGGAATTTCAAGACAACCAACATCATTTGGACTCGTGGCCCAAAGCGTTGTAGGAAGAGAAAGCAATTCAGGTGGGAATTGATCTTTTGACAAATACATTGGAGAAGTCAGTTTTTGTCCTAAAGTGAGATATACACCAGAAGGAGAACAAGATATTGTGGCATGCAGTCTTTTTAATAGATCCAAGCCCAATAGATTCTCGCCGCAACCATTCGTTAAGAGAAGCGGAACTTCTAAATTATAAGGGCCAATTGAAATAGGCAAAGGGCAAGAAACCGGATTACGAACTGGGGCGCCATAAAAACCTACAGATACATTTGTTAAGCCAGACAAAGGTGCCCCAGGGAGTTTTGAATGAATGATAGAACTTCTCATCGCACCAGTATCTAAAAGAAATGTCTCTGAAACACCCATTGTAGTGACATTAACATAGGGTCCATTCTGATCTACTGGAATTGACAAAACTCCCTTACTTTGTCCATGGCTGTCCTAGTTAACATGAAGACTTTCATTCCCGTCTCCAACATAACAATCCTCATTGTAATACTGTGTAGACCGAGCGTTTTGCAGATCAAAGTAGTTCACGGAATTAGAAGGAGGAAGGGAACGCTGTTCTTGGGTCAACATACCTCGACCTCTACCTCTGTTTGCTGACTGGAGGCCAGCACGACCTCGCGGAGCAGATAGTGTCCCATTACGCTGCAATAAAACCAGACAACTATTCTTAAAATGACCTTCCTCTCTACAATAGGCACATTGATTAGGACCTAACAAAGGTCGTGGAATATATGGCTCAGGCTTTTGATACACCCTTTGAAACTGTGGAGGCTGTTGAAACTGGAGCTGAGCATAACGAGGTGGATAAGCCTGTTGCAAGAGAACCTTAGTTTTTAATTCTTTAGTCTTTTTCTCTTGCTTATCTTTTTCTTATTTATCTCTATTTTCATAATATTGAGCAGTAGCCATATCTGGGCTGAAGAAGAAACAGCCCATGAACTTTCAGAGTCTTTCAGTGTATGCGAGAGCTCGAGAAGCAAATTAAATACGAACTTATCTACAAATAATCGCTGTCCACCCTCCGTAGTCATATCCTGACCACTGTGATCAATGAATGTTTCCTCGAAACGAGTGAAGAAATAGGAGACACTCTAATCTTTCTTCTGTTTACACACGGCTAGTTTATCCCAGTTAACTCTCAAGGCAGGCATCATCGTTTTCATTAATGTAATAATCCTACCAGGGAGTTCTGAAATCAAAGCATCCGGCTTCGCACCACCCACTTGGTTTCTATCTGCGGCAAGTATAGCATCCCAGTCAGCACCTAATTCCTGTGCGTGATTCTCCTTACGAATCCTAGCCCATAACGCTTGTGGGACTATATTCCTCATCAACATATCAATATCTGCTAAATTCATGATGCAAGCATCAACAGTCTGTGACAATTCTTTATAATAACCTGCAGGGTTCTTACGAGGATCCGGTAGAGACTGTTTAAGAGCAAGGACTTCAGATCTATTCCAGGGCACATGTACCCATATACGCTGGAAATGAGCAGGAATAGCTGGATTACCACCTGCTGTTGGAACCTCTTCTCTCCATACCGGAGGAACCTCTCTTATTGGATAATTTTTCAGTGTCAACCTAACTGAGGGATCGGAATCAAGAAAAGTCTGTGAAGTAAATAAGGTTCTAAAGGAAACAAGTGTCTTTACAGCGTCCTCAACCTTAGACCCCACAATGAGTCCCTTATCAAAATTAGCCTGAATATCTAACAGACCCTGAGGGACCGAACCCAAGTCCATATCCTCCCAACCTTTAACAAGAGTATCACACATAGTATTGAAAACATATCTCTGCATAGGCGCATTCCACTGTGAGAAGGTAGGCATAATGTCGGGTACACTATACCGAGGACCCTTCTCAATCCATTTACGAGCGAGAGAGTCCAACCTTTCTCGTTCTTCGGAAGCTTGGAACTGACTACGAGACTGTCTTCGAGAAAATGCCGGAGACACATTTAACACCTCAAAGAAAGGAGATAAAAGACCAGAGACCGTTTCTGAAAGTCGTTTACGCATAGACGGAGAATTGGACATAAGGATAGGGGACAAGGTATTAGGCGAACTAACTGAAGAGAAATCAGTAATTACCGGGGGAGCAGAGGGCGAAGAAGTTGAAGGAAAAGGAGTTGAAGGCAAAGCTGGCAGAGGAGGCATTACTTGAGGGGGCAAATGTGGAAGAGCCGGAGCAAGCGGAGGCGCAACTGGCGGCTGAACAGGCTGTAACAACGGGGGTGCATTAGCACCTTGTACGTAGGGCGGAGGCAATCTTAGTAGGTGAGACATCAAGGGATCTTCCTCTAAATCCTTTCTTTTATCAGAAGGGGAAGCTGGCAACATCGGATAGCATTTATCTATCGCCATACGATGCTGTCTCTCTGAAATTTCCATCGCATTATCAACTTCATCATCTCTAAGTTGCTGAGCAGCCTGTATAATTGTCATACCCTGTGCTTTCCTATCTCGTTTTTCTTGCTTAATTTTTTTCTGTTTGGCTTCCTTACGCCAAAGGCGGAAAGAGTCAAACATTGCCGGCCGGGCTTTTCTTTTAAATATAATAGTTTCCAAATTATCTAGTATGTCAGGCTCAAAACTACCATTTTCTGGCCATTTTAAAACACCATCATTCTTCGTGTATCGGATCCATGTCTCGTTAAAGGCAATGGGGCCAACACCATGTTTAGAATAGAGCTCATAAGTGGGAGTTCCAACCAAAGGAATCGGACAAGAGTCCTCTAATCGGGAATCCCTATTACAACCGAAACAACAAAGCTTCTCATACTTAGTCAGACCAGGCATCGTTATTTCGCTGGACTGTTCACAAACATCAAGGGGTTTAAATCAATTAACACAGCACAAATGTACTTACCCCTCGGCTTCGGTTATTGCAATACCCGAATCAAAGACCCAAAGAACCTAAGAACCAAAGAACCAAAGAACCTAAGGACCAAAGAACCAAAGAACCAAATGTGGGAGCGACCCACCAATACTTAACTAAGATGTCTTCTTGCACCAACAGAGGCCCGTCTATCGTCTCGCTTTACCATACATCACCAAAAAGAGGGCCAAGGCAGGGCGGAAGTCGGGGCAGCAGTCGTCAGTAGCCGTCAGGAAGGAGTAACCACGCTGCAATAGACCTTCCGACCACTTTCGACATACAGGGGTCACTTGACGTGGTTCGCGATTCCTCCAGAATTTTCTTGCGGGGTTCCTCACGACCTTCAGGCAGAACCACTACCTCTGAAGCTGCCCCACGTTGGGCGCCAGTTGAAGAACCAGAACCAATTGGGCCTGGTGGCGCAGGGTACACCTTAATCTCCTGGGTACTCCTGCTTCAGCTAACAGAGACAGGGGGACACTCTGTCGGCGTAAAAGATCAGATTTTATTAGCTGCAGCTAGTACAGTTGTCCTAGAAGTACACACGGTATGTTCTCAGGAGACTGCCACTTCACTCCGTGGCGCACAATCTTTTATAGTACATAGGTGACATATACATTAACGAAGGACACACCTAAAACATACATGAAAAACCAGTAGGAATAGCCCAAAAGAAAGTCAGAGCCAATAGAAAAAGTCGGAAAACAAAAGTATCGAGTAACTCGAAGAAGCCTCTCCTCCAACTGTGTTTGCCACCCCTCCCACAGGTTAAGGTATTAACATGTCTGTAACTGGCTTGCAGGTGGTGAGATACGTTTGTGTGTTTTGGAGGACAGTTGTGAAATGAGAGAATACGAGTGGAGGACAGCGAAGGCCAGAGGATGAGATAAAGTCAGAAGAGAATAGTGTGAACCAACAGATAGTTAAGACAGGGATTAGAAAAACCAGACAGGGATTAGTGTACTCGGCCAGTCTCTAACACCAGCTTTGTAAACAGAGGCACAAGGCTATTTTGACACAATATTGCAGGAAAAGCAGAAAAGACTTCGTTTGTCGTGCTGCCTGAGTGAGGGCAACACAAAATGGCGGCGGAGCACAAAATGGCGGCTCAATGCGATCGTGATTGAAAATCGAATTTCCTCAGTACCTCTCTGGAGTTTAAAGGCCCTAGATATTAATCCTCGAAGATGCACCCTAGCCTATGAAGCTGTATATATTAGTTTGAGCCAGTTTAAAAATCCTGTCCCCACCCCCATTACCCCCAGTGTTGCCCAAACATACTCCTGGTCCACTGAATCAAAAGTTTGTTCTAAATAAGCAGCGCAACTGCGTGCTATTCCTGTTCAATGAGAGCGAAATGCCAGACCAGGGCCAATCAACTGAGGTTATTTGCTGTACTGCGTTTTGGAATAAACCATGATAGAGTAGGATGGACGAAATAAGACATATGAGGCAAAAGACGTTGTGCCATCACCCCACTTAGAATTTTCATATCTATATTGAGAAGCGAAATCGGTCTATAAGACTTTGCTGATTGAGGGTCTCTGTCGGGTTTGGGGATCATAATCACCAGGGCCTCTCACATAGTGTCAGGCAGGGCCTGGTTCTGGAAGGCCTCATTATATACCTCTAAAAGGCAGTCAAACAGCAGAGGTGCAAATGTTCTATAACATTCTTCTGGTAGGCCATCGGTGCCTGGGCTTTTGGTGGGTTTCAACCTTTGAATAGCACCCAGAATGTATTTCCTCTCTAGTGACTGGGTCGTCAAGCCCATCCCCAGCCCTCTCTTTCTAGACATGCAAGCCACCCACGACAGGAACTCTTGCATCCTCTCCTGTGGAAGAGACACCTCAGAGGCATATACCTTTTCCATGTGTGCTGTTAAAACCTCTAGGATCGATGCCTGATTATATACCGTGTTCCCATGTGTACCCATCATCTGTAGTATAGAGGGTGTGGTTTCTCACTGCTTATTAGGTTTGCAAGCAACGCCCCTGATCTATCCCCCTCTTTGTGGAGCCGTTGTCTGTATGCCACTCTATTATATTTCCCCAGGTGTTGAAGGGACTCCATCAGGTCCCTACGAGCATTACTCCATTCTACTATATATTGGGGGTGTGTATGGAGAAGTAATTCTAGCCTCCGTAATTTCTTTTCCTGAGTTGTCATATCTCTTTATATTTGCTGTTGCACCCCATATAAAGTGTTTATGTATATTCCCCTTACCACTACCTTCATTGCTTCCCATTCCAATGCCCTTCTAGCTGCTGTCTCCAAATTCTCCCTTAAGTAGTTAATAAGTTCCTCCTCAATTGTTTTGGCAAATGGTGTGTCTGACAACCTCAACCTGCAATCGCTATGTAGGTATCGCTGGTCTAGGACATCTGAAACCCAGTGTAAATAGCCCTTGGGAATGATACGAAATATATCTGGGTAGATATGATATGTCTTGAACTTCCAAGATCACCCCAGCACTTAGATAACACTGATCTAATCGGCTAAAGGTAAGAGTTGCGGGCGTATGACAGGAGAAGGCTGAGTTCCTTATTCTCCAAATATCCTTCAATCCCATTCCCACCGATGTGTCTCTCAGTGTTCCTGTTAGTCTTGGCTTGATATTCTGCTTTGGGGGTACCCTATCAGTTCCCCCACAAATACACAATTAATGTCCCCCACCATAATCCCCCCTGCTCCCAAATAGGGAGTCGCTGCAGCAACCACCACAGGGAAAAAATCTGAGCAGTCAGGATTTGGAGTGTAAACATTAATAAGACAAATCTCTTGACCATCCAACCTGCCATGTAAGACAATATAACATCCATCCGGGTGTACGACATGATGAAGGGGTTGAAAAGGGACCCCTGGAGCAATCCAAATGAGGCCGCCTCAAGCAAACCCAGAGTATTATGTAGCATAAATATGTCCCCTCCATCTGCGTCTTATACATGGTATTGTATCTCTCCAAACAAGTGTTTCTTGCAAACATGGTACAGAAATGTTATACCATTTTAAATAGTAAAACACATGTCTCCATTTACTAAACATTACTAATCCCCTCACATTCCAGGTAAGTAGTTTAATCACGGAGGAAACCATAATTGCCATTCTAGTAACCTCTTTTCCTGTGTCCATCGTTCCCACTTCGATATCCTCATGTACTGTGATACTGGAAAATGTTTCCAATTAGGGATCTCCACCCCCTCCCCCTCCATTTGGAGCCCCACCCCTTCTTACCCCCTTCTGCAACCCCCCCACCCCCTGGGCAGTGGTGCAATTCCCATCCCCCACCCTCTCTCCCATTTTCTTCTACTACAACAACCAACCAACTTAGTGATAACCAGAACATCATAACCAGTAACATCTGGCATTGTGTAGTACAACATTCAAATCTCGTTTTGGATTGGTTTGTCAGTGGTCAGGCCATTGTCAGGGTGCGAGGAGAAGCCCTCTAGCTCCCCGTGTCTCAACCTCTGCAAGGGGCGTGTCCTTCCCACCAGCGGCAAACATCAATTGTAATAAACAATCTCCCATCATTTTGACCCCTCCTATCAAACCCACACACAACTTATCTGAGTATGATTAGGAGTCATTTTCATTTCAGCATCCCATTCATGATGTGTTCTTTTGAAAAGCAGAAGGAGGCACCGGCTGATCTTGTGTGGATGTATCCAATTCCGAAGAGGGTTCAGTCAGCTGCAGTGTTCCATTTGGGCCTACCCGGAGTAGACCCATGCTATCCACCGGTGTCTGCTGTGCCTTTGTAGAGGGTCTATTTTGAGACCCCGATCGTTAAGATGTGTTCAAGTGCTCGGATCTCTGGGAGACTCTGCCCCTCTGTGTGCTATATCCCTCCAGAGCGTCCAACCAATCAGCGACCTCCGTCGCAAAGAAAAAAAGCGATGCCTTCCCGTTGTGTTCAATTCTTCTTTTGACTACCATGAATGTTCACCTTTGATCTTGCCCCCGTTGCGTGTAGTCCGAGAAAATAGCAATGCGATGCCCCTCATAGGACGGCACTTCCCTTTGACAAGTGGCCTGTAATATCACGTCCCGGTCACGATAATTGAAAAAACTTGTGATAATGGCTCGCGGCATTGCACTGGGCCGCGAAGGAGGGACTACTGCTCTGTGTGTCCTTTCTATATTGAAGAATTCGGTGTCCCTCCTGAGCCCGACTCCCAAACCTCTTCCAGAACTGCACACAGGGACACCTTTTTCTGCCCACCTGTCCCTTCTAAAACCTATCCGTTAGGCCCGTAGAGATCTCCACCGACTCCCCGCTGTACCTTGGTCTTCCAGCATCTACACGTCTCTGCCGGCTCCGCTGGTCAGTCCGCCTCCAGTGCGCCACCCGGATCGCAGCCTCCAAGCCCGGTATACTGTTGTTGGGTCGTCTGCCCCGGGTTTCAGCAGCTTGGTTCCCCACTGTCAAGATGGCGCCTGGTTATGGCAACAGGAGCTAACCACAGTTGTCCGCTCCCAATCATCTTTTCCTCCCGATCCAGCCTCCTCTGGATAATCATCCAGAGATAAGACGTTGTTTTGAGGGGTAGATGTCGTTTCTACACCCCAGGATTATGTCGGATCTCGCTTTCGCCAGCTGGAGCTCCAAGACTTATGCCATCTTGTCTGGACACCCCCTATAGAGGGGGCAATGTAGTGTGATATTTTATGAGGGAACCTTTTTGGCTGCTAATGAACTACGTAGAGCTGTGATGTAGGTGTGAGAGTGCAATGCCTTGAAAGCTTGTCTCAGAATGTGGAGTTCACAGTTACATGCAGTAGAATAAAGACATGCAATACTAAGGTCTGTGTGTGGCATGGCCATTGGCGGGTACCCAGGCTGGGAAGTCACTACAGAAGGCAGCGCTTCCAGGGAATAGGTTAGCACGGGTGCACTTCCGTGGGCCCAGTGGAGACCAGCTCCCACAGGAGTGGGGGCATCACCGAAAATCAGATCGGCCTGTGGGTCCTCTGTCAGGTTCCCGATATAAGGGCAGCCCACAGATTCCTCAGCACTTAGTGGTCCCAGCCAGGTCTTCTCCACAGCGCCACAATAGCACAGTCACGCAGCACAGCAGAGGCCCACCTATACTCTCATAATTTAACCACCTTTGATTTCCAATTTTATAGGCTAGTCATGGACATTGCTTGCTGGTGGGTTGTTCCTCCGATGCCTTGATCAAATATTCTTCACATTCACATGAGCAGTGTGATCTCTTTCTTAACTTTCTTCAAGCTGCTACTCATTCCACTTATTGACAGTACATGATGGTGTGTTCCAGACGTGGTCTGTACAGGTAACAGCGGTGGGGCAGTGGGGCCGGGTAAGGGGAGATTTCGAGGGACGATGGCGAGGAAAATTAAATAAGTAACTAATTTTCCTTCTGCATTGTCCCTCAAAATCCCCCCTTACCCGGTCTCACCGCCCCGCCGCTGTTACCTGCAGGGACCGTGGCTGGTGTGTTTTATTATCAAAGGATGTTTGAATTTCTCTGCTTATTGTTCCTTTGCACATCCTCTCATTGTGGTTTGGCTTTCTTTATCACTCTTTTAACATACTTGACCCATAGCTGGTGTAAAACATTGGAAGTATAAGTTGATGAGGTGTGGTACCTGTCTTACTAAACTCCCTGGTAATACTGGGAGTAGACAGCAACCATTCGTTTTATGATTCACTCACCCTTGAGGTATAATGTTGACTAAATATATCTGGAGTTTGCCACAAATAAAAATCTAAATTCCAGGAAAAACATTAAGAATATATACACTACTGAGGAGGAAAGAAATAATCAGAATGACCTTAAACAATCAACTCCTCTTGAGTTTGTCCCAGTGACACCAGACCAGGTGATTGAGATAATCCACACTACTAAGTTGGGATCTCCAACAGACCCAAGTCAGCTGTCTGTGATAAAACTGATCCCAGACCTCATAGCTAACAATCTTACAGGCATCTTCAACTCTATGTTTGGGACTGGACATTTTCCATTACAGAGGAAAAAGTCTTCAATCCTTCCATTTCTTAAAACACCTAGCCTGAACCCTGAAGATCCAACTAACAATAGACCCATCTCCCATCTGCCATTTCCTGCAAACATAGTAGAAAAGGTAATGAATCAGCAACTGTTGTATTTTATCCAGGAATATCATCTTCAGGATTCAATGCAGTTTGGGTTCAGTCCCGGACACAGCACCAAGAAGGTGCTGCTCAAGGCCACCGAGGAGATAAGAGCTGCCTTGGATAATGGTGGAACTGCGGTTCCTATTCTCTTTTATTTGTTGGCTGATTTTTTGAGACAAACTTTAGTGGTACGAGCCCAGCATATGATCTCTGGGGGCTAACAGGCACATGCATCAAAAGAAAAACCGGTCGCAAACGGGCAGATTCTCAGAATCTGCCCCTTTGCGACTGGTAATTTTGCATTTGGGATGCATCATCCCAAATGCAAAAATCGCAATTTAAGTAATCTCTAAATTGCGATTCCTTAAATTGCGATTGCATTTAAGGAATCGCAAATTGAGATTCCTTAAATGCAATGCATTAAAGTAATAAAATTAGCGATTTCGCTAATAGGGGGCACAAATTACCATGAAGTTGAACTTCATGGTAATTTGCAAAACCTTTGAAAAATGCACTTTTGTGCATTATTCAAAGTTTCATGTTGCGCATAAGGGCATGTGTGTGTGCAACATATGTGCACAGGTCAATTTCAGGGGTGCAGCAGGGTGTCCTTTTGACACCCTTGCACCTTCAAATTACATGCGCAATTTGCGAGTACCTATTGGTACTCGCAAATTGTGCTTGCAACTTCCCATTCATTCCTGTGGGCCTGTAAGCCTATAGGAATGAATGGGAAGCTATTCCTTATTTGCGACTCGCAATTTGCGAGTCGCAAATATGAATGTATAGGAATCGCTATTAATATAGCGATTCCTACATGCATAGGATTTTGCGAGTTCTCAATTGTGAATCCTTAATATTCGCAATTAAGGACTCGCAAAATCCTAGCTTGATGCATGTGCCCGTAAGAATGCTGTGGTCCCTAGATTTAAGAGGACTAAGTGGGGCGAAAGCAGCTTTGTCTTCTGGGCCACCAAACTTTGGAATCTGCTTCCACATCATTTTAGGACTGCTCCCTCTTTGTTCACTTTTAGAAAGAAACTAAAAACCTGGATCTTTAATAATTATACTTTGATTAGGATTTCATCCAGTTGTGCTCCAACCTTTGCTAGCGCCAAGACACCCCTGGATAATTGAGCGTTCTACAAATTGCTTAACATTAACATTAATAATCAAATATTAATCCCATTCCTTGTTAGGGAGACTCACTAATGTTAGTAAATGAACCTGAGCTTAACCCCTTGGAAGCTATGGCACAGTGAAGACAGGCTTACCTTGGAGACATGGTGTAAAGTATGTATGTCGTACCAATGAAGATAAAACACAACACAACACAAATCCCAAACCAAATTAGAAAAAAGAGCATTCTTTAATAAATATATTGACATCAAAATGACAACAATCTAATAAGGAGACCAAAAGATATGAATTTTTCAAGTTTAATGTTCAAAATAGAGCCAAAAATATTTAGGCACCAACCACAGTCATCTGGTTCTTCATGACTGGTAAGTAGGCGCGATATAAGGCTGACCGCAATGGAGTGCAGTTCAGACACAGAAATCATGTTCGACCCGGTCAAAAGTTTTATCTTCGAACTTGTGGCCATACGTACAAAACATTTTTGCGGTCCCCAACGGGCCGAATCACAGAATCGGGCTGTTTTTGACCGTAGAAATCATTTTGTAAAGTACAAAAGCCAATTGTCAATTCAGCAGTTTGTTACTGCATTGCAATTTGCCTTTCTGAAACGGTATTTAGAAGGTGCGTGTTGAGTGCGTCCCTTCCAAATACCGATTTGCAGTAGCATGTATTAATGTTCACTGATATGAATGAAGTAGGTCAATTTGCAATCCACAAGGAACCACCAATTATAAGTTGTATGTTTTCTTACATTAGGAGTTGTGATTTCCTAATTGCGAACTGGTAAGTAATTTGAAAATTGTAATTCCTACTTTTTGTACACCTGGCTCTTAGTCTCTGAAATTGAAGTCAAAAATACTGAGCATGGCACTGCAGTAGGCTGTGATTGTGGCTGAAGATGGCTCCATGACATTGAATAACTGCTGGATAAGGTCTCAGTAAAGCCTTTGACTTTTGGTGGGAAACCTTCAAGTAGGAGAAATTGGAATGTTGCACCAAAGGAAGAACCCTCATCAGCCCAATACTTTTGGAGCCTTTGTCCTGTGAAGATGTCTACATTTGGACTTAGTCACTTTTTGGAAGCTTGGATTCTTCAAGTGGGGCATGGCTGGAGGCTGTAGCTGGACAGGGCTCCAGGAGGCTGAATAATATCTTCTCGAGGTCCCCCTGAGTCAGATTTTCTGCTACAGAAAAGCTCAGAGCGGGATCAACCTAAATCTTCAGTCAAGAAACAAAGCACCTTCCTAGGATCAGCTTGGCAAGTTGGTCCCGGTCCCCTAGAGGTCTTTTGATCAAAAAACTTCCAGGTTTCAGGAGATATTAAGAAGAGTACACTTTGACAATGTACAGGGTTCCATGACCTCAGGAATAATACTTGGGGAGAAAGACTCACTCCAGCAGAGTAGCAGGCAGGGGCAGATCCACGGCAGATCGTGTGGAACTGGTCAGTTGAGCAGTTGTAGTAAAGGCCTCTTGTAGCTTCTGGTGTCTACCTGTGCCTTGAACATGAGGTCATTCTTATGACCCTTCGAGTCCACTTCATGGTCCTGGGTGGCAGAGAGAGAGCAGGTCTAATCTTCTAGACTTTTCTCAGGTCTCAGACAACATGTTTAGTCCTCTTCTGATCTTCTACAGCTCTAGCAGTGTTCTGCGGAGGGTACTGTGGGTGACACATTTATGCCAGGCACCACCCTTGCCTCCTAGCCCCTCCTAGCCCCTCCCTAACCAATAGGATAAAAGTTCACAGGGGTAACCCCACTCACTTTTGCACCACTTGATATGTGCCGAACAGCAAACAATCACATAGTTCCCCGCTCTGCTTAAATTTAAGAAGCAAAACATTTTTTTCCCTTGTGTAGAGCCTGTGTGCCCATCTAGAGATGTGACCTCTGTGGTCACTCTAAACCAGTTCTGAGGCAGCTCCTCTACTGCTAGGATTGGTGTATGCCTGAATGGGGAAAAACAGGACGGGCCTGCCCAGGTGTCAGCTAGCATTTTCCTTTGACAGGGTAGGACTCTTTTAGGTTAATTAAGTTTCTGCTCACAGACCAAATGATCATCCTGCCAGACGAACAAAAACACTTCCATACACCTAAGGCCTTTGTCCTGCTCTAAGAACAGTTTTTGCACCTCATGAAGAGGGCTATTTAGCTGCTAAGTTACATTTGGAGCTCATCCAAATTGGCCTCCAGAGGCTTAAGTCAGGGAAAAGGTAATTTTCTAAAGGCATAGTTATTAAATATTCGATGTTACTATTAAGGTGGTTTTAGAATAACTTTTAAAAAGAGTTGTGGAATTATATTTCTAGATCTTTCCTAACTGAAATTTGTGTTATTAAATCTAATAATGCATCCTAGTGTTCTCCTATGGACTTTACTACAGTGAAAATAGCTGTTGGGACTTTACCCCTGTAAGGACTTGTTTAACATTAAACCTTTACATGCCCTACTTGTAAATACCCTGCACCCTACCTTGTGAGTAGTAAGGCCTACTTTGGGGTGACTTATTAATGTTTATAAGGGAGGTTTAGGCATATCAAAAGGGTTATTTTGCCAAGTTGGATTTACATGTGGATGGCACACTTGCTGTTGAAGTTCACTAGTGAGATTTAACTTTCAGGCCCTGGGTACACTATGTACCATATACTAGGGACATGAGGTAAGTTAAGTATGCCAATAGAGGTACACCAAATTTATCAAGTTGAAAGGAGGTACACAGTCACTTTACAACTTATTAGCAGGGGTAAAGTACATAGAGATCTACAGCCAGCAAAAACAGTTAAGCCAATAATATGGAGCGCACAAAGCTGAAGATTGTCATTTCCTAAAGCTGGGCCTATTGTCTCATGTGGGTATTTTTACCCGTATCTGTGACATTCTTGTTTTTCAGCCCGTGTTTGTGTTTGCCATTGTCTTTTGATTAGAACTGTGTCCTGTGGTTGGTCTTCTTTGTATGCTCACTTGGTTTTTCAGTCAGAACACCTGTTCACTTTTCTTCTTCTTTCCTGATTCTTTTTTTTGCTGGTGTTTCTGCTTAGATGTTGAGATATGTCATTGCCTAAATATTTTATTTTTAAATGGGATCATTAAATACAATGATTTTGTCAGATTCGGCACAATAAAGCCCAGAAACGAATTAATAGGGCACTGCTCTCCAATGGCTGTAAAATAACTCGGGGGCATATTATCAACGAGGCGATAAACAATTATCGCTGCTTTTGCGTCCGTTTTCGGACGAAACGCGGCGATAATTTTATTGCCCTATTAGCAAGGACACGCTAACGCATGAATCCATGCTTCTTCGCCCTTTCCCTTAACGCCCAGCTTTGCATCTCTAATGAGATGCAAAGTGGGCGTTCCTCACAAGAATAACGGGAGAAATGTAGCTAAGCGACATTTCTCCTATTAGCAAACCTCACGCTAAGAAGCATAGCGACAAGAAAAGTAGCGATAACCTCTGTTATCGCTACTTTCCTTACGCCTGCTTTGAAACTGACTTAGCCATGATATCCTATGGAAGGTGGATATCATGGCTAAGTATGTGTGGCCAAAAGTTGTGCGATTATCGCTGCATTTCCAGCGATAATCGCACAGTTGGTAGCTTGCGCTCCGAATTTTATCGCTTTGGAGATAAGCATTGCTGATAGCACGCTATCTCCGAGATAAAATTCAGAGTTGGTCGGCGATAATTATTCTCGCGCTAAGTGTGCTTAGCGATAATTAATGTCGGCCCTTGCTGATATGCCCCTCAGTTCCTTCTAAAAACTTGTGAATAAAATAACTTATTTCAAATAGATCCGAACAGTGAAAAAGTATCCTTCTGTTATCCCACAGAAAGATTCTGTGCATCCCATGCCCTTCCAATAGAGCTCCAAGTGCTTGGGTTGCCTCAGGGGTTTCGTTGGCTTTCCATGCCATTGTCTTTTCTGAATTCCATAGACGTTCAGATTGAGTCTGAACGACTAAAAGTTTCCCGTAAAGCAGAGATGTGCCCACTGAGAAATTTAAAATGGAATGGCTAGCTTCAAAATGGCTATAGAATTTCCACCAGAATTCCATGACTGCTAAGTGGTTCCCTCTGCTACTTGGAATAGAAAAAGAGAAACTAAGGTTCATATGTACAAGGAGTTAACGTCGCATTAGCGGCACTTTTCTGACGGTTTTTCGGCGAGATTTTAATCGCCTTATGTACAAGCTGCCGCTAACCCATGTTAGTGGCAGTTTTCCGGCGAAAAAGTCCATTATAAAGATCGCCACTTCTGTTAACGATAATGACATGCAAAGGAGGTGTTCCCGTGTAAAAACGGCCGCTAACCTCACCTAGCGATATTTACAAGGAGGTTTCTTAAGTTTGGTGGACCAAAAAAACTGCCTCTAACTGCAGTTATAGACAGTTTTTTAAGACTAGAAATAGCTGGTCTTAAAAATGGAGATAACCCTTGGGGCCTCATTTCAGCAGGTTTTGTTGCTGGACCGCGCTGCAAGTAATGTTGCTGCGCTGCCCTGCGACAAAACTACAGAGAAGGACTGGGCACCATCAATAAGATAGTGCGCCTTCCTGAGCCTCACTCATGAAACGTGCTGCAGCGCTGTGACGAGACAGCGTTGCAACACTTTTCACTACCCTCTTCTTGCGACACCACATTTGCGCTGTATTTACTGGACAGCGCTCCATGACACAAGTAATGACGTATCTGTCAGCACTGAAGTCACCCATTGCTGCAGTCGTGTCACAACCATGACGCAACTCCAGCAATGAATGGGGCCAGACTATACCTGTGGCACTGCGTCACCCTTATGCCTGCCATCATGCAGGCGTAAGGTACTGATGCAGTGCCATTGTTGAGGGGTACCCGCGTGTTGGCGCAGTTGGAGATCCATCGGTGGCGGTTGCGCGCTGTGGTGTCAACGTCTGTAAGCGTTGGCGGAGTGGTGGTGCTGAGGGAGTTGACGAGACGTACTTCGGTGGCCTTAATCCAGCTGCGAGTAGGGCGATGATGGCGGTTGTGTACGGTGGGCATGGTGAAGACGTGATGCAATCAATGATGGTCGATCCAGGAGTGCCCGGTGGTGTGGCTGTAGTTGAACGTCCCAATGGTGTAGCAGACGTGCTCGACCATGTGTCCTGTATGTGACTTGCTGCAGTGACTAGCTGCTTGAGTCTGATGTTGGGGAGTTACCCCAGGAGGGGCTAGTGTTCTGGTCAATGGTGTTCTCTAGGTGGAACTTGAGTTCACCGAGTAGGATGTCGTCAGTGGATGGGAGAACCTGGTGTGCAATGAGGTCTACAATGGTATCGGAGAATGGGTATCTATGGCCCGGGGAACCTGCAGATGAGGGTGCCGCAGATAATGGGGTTGGGGTTGGTCCGGATCTGGAAGTTGAGGTGTTCCATGGTCACAGTTGGGTCATTAGAGTGTGTGGTCAGTCGGAGTGTGCTTCTGTAGGTGATGGCAATGCCTCCTCCTGGATGGTCGGGGTGGTCCTTGCGGGTGATTTAGAAGCCGTCAGTGATGGAGATGGCGATTTCTGGTTTGGAGCAGATGTTGGTCTTGGCAGGCGATATGGCGTCCAAGGTTGATGACGAGGAGGGAGCTAGCGCCGTAGGGGTGGAGTGTCAGAGAGGAAGGGTCCTTGGTGATGAGCGCGGTCCAGGGGCAGAGGGACGCAGACAGGCTTGCCTATGGCTTGCCTTTGGCATGGAGACATCCATTACAACGCAGGCATTACATCGTAATGCCTTTAGAATGCAAATCCAACAACACAGGTGCCTTTATATTGCATTGTGAGGTCAGTAATGGGGTATTTTTAATTTTTAGGGTGGGTATGGGTTTCGGGTGTCGGAGATTAAATGTGGGGTGTATCATGGGGTAAAATTCGAAATTTGGGGTGTGTTTTGGGGTCAATCATGAAAATTGGGGTGTGCATTTGGGTCAAATATGATTTTTAGGGTGTGTTTTGTGGGTTCAAAGAAGAATTTTAGGGTTCAGGGTTTGCTTTGGGGTGCAAGGGTTAGTCTTAGGGTTGCACTCACTGAAGTGAGAATAGTAATGTTTACATCTCCGCAATCTAACACCTTTGCTTCTGTTGCAATATGCCTAGTATTAGTATGCATTGTAATGGAATGCGATATAATGGTATGCGTCACAACTCCATATATACCTTTGGCACACCAGTGGTAAGCCCGCTGGGCATGGCTGCACAGTGGCCGCCATTGAGAAGTGCTGCGGGGGGGACTGGACAGCTGGGAGGTTGGAAACGCTGGAAAGAGCACTGGATGGGGCGTGGACGCAGGGGATGTGTGAGAGGTTGTTGTAAATATTTAGATGAGAGAAATCTTACCTCGAGGCCAGGTCCTGTGTCTTCGTTGTTCCTGCTCTCCTGAGTCTGCTTCCAGGAACAGAAAGTAGGCAGCTGGGCTCACTCCCCTAAGCCAATCACAATGCTGCAATGCGGCGTTGGAATTGGTCATTGGCGCAGGGACGAGGCGTTCTGCCTGGGGCTGGGGGCGTGGGCATGTTCTCCATGCAGGCTATAATGCGGCCTGCATTGCGAACAGGACCGTGCGCATGACTGCTTTGTACGGCCTGAGCGGGCCAGCCATGCAGTCACTGTGCACTTGAGTGGGAATGCCACTCCTGTCCTGCGCCGTCAGTGGAGCAGCCCTACCCACCATCTCGGCCGCAAAGGAAACATGGCACGATAACATCAGGAAGTTATCATCATGTGATGATTCTTCCTCTTCTTGCACTGCTTGGAAGCAGTGGGGCGACGCTTTTCCGCCATAGCGGATGAGCCGACACTGGGGGTGCGTCATCTACAGGTGCTAGGCCTGGGTGACTCAACCCCCGGGCCTCCTCAGCTACGTGTCCCACCTTCTCCTTACCTGGACATTGACACTGTTGCGCAATCCACTAAACTCTCTCCAAATCTGTGACTCAGCCAGAAGGAGCCTCAATCAGGTGGCATTTCACAAGCTTGGGTACAGCAGTCGCCACCAAGTTCACTGGTGAACCTCCCGCTGCAGTTGATGCAGCAGGGCCCCCTTAGGCATGAACTTGCCGTGCTCCCGCAACACAGGTTTGGCGCAGCTCATGGGCCTCACCCTTCACAGCATCTGGCCAGCGCAACCTCATCTGGTCTGTGATGTAGAGAGGTGCCGCCCACTGTTGGTAATCCTCGCGGTGCACCCTGGTGCAGTGGTGGATCGCAGTATGCATTGCAGACCTCTCTACATTGGTGTTCAGGAGCGCCTCTACCATGCACAGCTCCAAGGGTCACAAGGCAGTCTTCTCACACAGATCAGCAACGTGTCTCCATGCGACCGGCCAGACTTCACCACCAGGTACGGGCGATCGCCGTGCCTCAATGTCTACTTCTACGGGTCATCGACTCCACAGCTCCTCCGCATCCCACTCCAGGCCCAGATGCAGGTCCAGCGACGCATCCAAGCTCCAGACGCAGGTCCATCAAGGCATCCAAGCTCCAGACGCAGGTCCAGTGAGGTATCCAGGTTCCAGACGCAGGTCCAGTGAGGCATCCAGGCTCCAGACGCAGATCCAGCGAGGCATCCAGGCTCCAGGCTCCAGGCGCAGGTCCAGCAAGGCATCCAGGCTCCAGACGCACGTCCAGCGAGGCATCCACGCTCCAGGCACAAGTCCAGCGAGGCATCCAGGCTCCAGGGGCAGGTTCTGCGAGGCATCCAGGCTCCAGGCA
Source organism: Triturus cristatus (assembly GCF_964204655.1). NCBI lineage: Eukaryota > Metazoa > Chordata > Amphibia > Caudata > Salamandridae > Triturus > Triturus cristatus. The sequence goes on along the minus strand of NC_140584.1, from coordinate 482,311,222 downwards.
CAGGTCCAGTGAGGCATCCAGGCTCCAGGTGCACGTCCTGCAAGGCATCCAGGCTCTCATCCTGGTCATCCTAGATGTTGGGTGGCTTGAGGGGGTTGTTGATGTGTCTATTGAAGGTCGACTGATAGACTATTTTTTCCATTAGAGGCAAAAAAAAAACACACGTTGGGCTGACTAACATGCGTTTTTTTGCCACTAATGGGCCTTTCGTTGGTTCCCTGAAGCTATCGCCATGTAGCGACGTCTTGTACATACGTCGCTAACAAGGCGATAGTTTTCAGCGGTACACAGCGGTAACAAAACTGCCGCTAACTAGGGTTAGCGGTAGTTTGCGCTAGTCCTTGTACATATGCCCCTAAAAGTTCCAAAATACAAAGTGCTGTTAACTGCACAACTAGGGCAGCCAGAGGCGTCAACATGACACGTGGCCACAGGGCAGCTATGTAGTTTAATAAATAAAATACATTTCAATGCAGTTGACCTTTCAGAAAAGCCAAGTGCCCCAATGTTATGTGTGCTTTTCAGCAAATCTTTTCTTTTTCATTAAATGCACATTTAATTATCGGTCTTGTAATTTCACATTTTAAGCAGGGGCTAAAATATTTCCGCATGCAATGTGCAACTGGGTTAAAGAGATGGCTGGCTGCAAACTAAAATGACAAGGAGTCAGCTGGTAGCCATATACTAAGATTTCGTTAAGGGAATGGGGTGTTTGGAATATTTTCGATGCTGGAGCATTGTTCCACTAGATCCAACTGCTTACATTTCTACTAATGAAAACGACAGTAAGCACATTTTCTCTACTATGAAGTCACCTGTAACTGGTAATAGCTGCACGTGCGGCAGAAATGAATATATTGATTAATTTCCATTTCATTCCTCAGTGCGGTTGGTAAAGGCCAGGTCAGATCCCACGTCTACTGATGAGAATCGGTTAATATTTACTTTCCTGATTCTTGCAAAAGTATGAATTCGCAATGCACAGAATCTGAGGGCGCATGCGAATGAGGGAGGCACATTATGCGAGGCACAATTGAATACGTTTTGACTTTTCTCACTGACAGACATGTATATTAATAGTTGGCACTTATTGAGCTAAATATGAATATTCATCTTCATTTATATTTCAAGGCCTTTCATTCCTTAAGGACCGTGGTGCTTTTGACCAATTTCCATCCACATTACTAAAATGACAGCTTTCACTCCTGGGCCCTGACAGAGGTCTGTGCAATTCATTGGAGGTCTTGGGAGGAGGGAGAGCGCTCGCGCTCCCAGCTGTCCACAAACACTCATTAAGAGAGGCAAATATCCAGCGGAATCTCTGTGAGAATTTTTAATCACGCAAAGGCTCTGCTAATTAGGTAGCTGATGGGGCATAGAGAGCACAAGGACAAATTCTTTAAACAAAGGACTGGAAACTTTAAGAGCTTTAATTACTTGGGCGCAGAGTTCAGACCAGAACTTGGGAACACATTATTCAAATAACATGTCCGAATGGCAGGGCTGCCTAAAAAGCTCCGTTTTTTTTAGCTGGAATGGAATCTTCTGTAAATGGAGAGGTTAAACACATATAAGTTTTATTTTAAACTGAGTTCTCTGCAAATAATTTGATTTGGCAATTCAATCTGAAGGATAACACAGCCACTTCCGAAATATACACCATCGCTATGTAGCCGCAGGAAACACAGATTGCTATTAAAGAACACACAATGTATATCATAACATTTACTCTCAAAGAGCGAACTCAGATCCATTCTTTAGGATTAAATACCTTATTAAAATATCACACTTGAGTCATTTTGTTGGACTGGTTAGTTTCTTCTGCTAAGTTTTCGTTTTTAACTAGGAACTAGGGAACGTAATATTATAATAACAGCTTCTTTGCATGACCACTTGAATCACCACAAAGGGACCTCATATCACATGGGATACTTTCATCCAATCCCGACGTTTTATAAAGCTGCCCCGAGTTTTCACGTTTAAAACCCAGAATGGAAGGCAAAAAAAAATGGCCTAGCTTAGATACTTACTCATGGACATGGGAAATATATACGCTCTAAACAGCACTTTACACGCTGGGATATATATAACCCTGGGCGTAGTCCGCGTAGTAGCGCTACACGTAGCTACGTGAAGTGCACATCGCACTACGCGAGCTACGTGTAGCTACATGAACTGCTTGCACAGTGCCGGATGCTTGTCTGCACTGTGCAATCAGTGCAAACTGCATCTTATACAGTGCAAGGGGTCGTTTTCTGCCGCTCGAGTAGACTTCTACTCGAACTGCAGCTTTCTCAACGCGGACTGGTAGTTTCTCGTCGCGAGCGGTTGCGAGCATACGTGACCACTCGCAATGAGAAACCTGACCTCCCCGCGTTGAGAATCTCGCCGGAAGGTTTATTTTCCACGCTTGCAATCGGCAACTTGATGTTGCTTTTCACGAACGAGGAAAAAGTCTCGCCGGGATGTTATTTTGCTTGCTTGCGGTCGCCAACTTGACGTTGAGGACCGTGAGCAAGCAAACAATTACCGCTACGCTACACGTGTTTGCACTGTGCTACGTGCAATTCTCGTGGTGAGAAGTAGCACAAACTTCGAAAAGCTACGCGAGCGGAGCGTAGTACTGCGCCCAGGGTTAATATATACACCAAGACATATGGGAAGAACAAATCTAAACGTGCCAGAATTCAAATTGTTGTGATTAATATGCAAGAAGTGTGAGAAGGTGCCACACATGAAACAGTGCCTCTTCGTGTCTTCCTGGACATGAGGCGTCACACATGAAATTGGGTCCCTAGGTATGTGTGATATGGAGTCATTAGAAAAGTCTTTATTCTGATGGCCTAAATATATTTTTATAGTTTTTCCAAAATAAACAACATTAGCATGTGACAACTTACAACAAGGGGCAATATTGCCGAATAGGAAATACAGGCTGAACGTGCCTGACTGTTAAGCTAATAACATCACACAGAGCACATAACGGTACAGAGGTCTGTAGTGTCCTTCTTATACATTGGACTTAAAAAGCTGTATATCGTCACAATGATGTAACTGGGGACTAATATAGAGTTTGTAGTGAGAGGTGGGCAGGTGGGCTTTGTGATGGTGGAAGTAGGTAAAAAGCAATGCGGGCATATTGTCGGCACGAGTAGGCTGGCATGGGGGCTACGATAACCATTTGAGGCCGGGTAAGGGAGGACTGTGGATGAGTGCTGGAGTAGGAACCCCCAACTGGGGAAGCGGTTGGCCTATGCAGGGATCGCCCGGTGACGTCACGTAGCATGGTGTGGACCGAGTGCCAATAACTCTTTAGGGCAGGGCAGGACTACAACATATGCATGAGGTCCGCGTCAGGCGCTCGGCAGTGTGGTGCAAGTGATCTGTGACTGGGTGAAATAGCAGCTTACTTGAGCCGGAGTTACATTTGCCCAGTGGGGTATAAAGAACTGTATATTTTTAATGTGGGAATTCGAGTGTCGGATTCAATTCCCTGTCATGCACCCTCTCAAAGTCATCTTCCCATTTCTCGGACAGTGCAGCAAGGGGGGTAACTGCCAGTTCGTGGATGGCTTTATAACGCCAGCTGAAAAGGTGAAGGCCGTCACCCATGGTGAGGATGGCTAGCACAGGATGTGTGACGGATGCCCCCTCTGAGATGTACAAAGGGTGTGACAAGTAGGAATGAATTGTCTGTGCAAGAGAAACTGCCCCGGTGGGAGGCCATGCTCCTCTACCAATTGGTCAATTGGGAAGAGGTGGCCTTTAGCAGAAAGGTCACCCAGTGTAAGCACCGAGTGGTCTGTCCAGACACACAAGTTTCCTGCAGTTTCAAAACCTGGGTTGCGGGGTAAACTGACTGGGGTAATGTCGGTGCGTTCAGTGGGGCCCCGTGGTAGAGGCGATTTATCCAGGTCATGCATGTCCATGTCACTGCACTTGCAAGGGCCAGGGGGAGGAGGGAAGAGCTTTCCGAAGGAGGATGCCCCGGACTTTGTAAAGAAAGAGAGAGGGACCCTATATCACCAAACGGGTAGGGTACCACAAGACCAAAATCAAAAAAACAAACCCCTTGGAGAACTGATCAAATAAACACACAATTATTCACATACACTCTTAAACAATAACAAAATCATCCAACCAAACTCAGAGGTGCAAAATAAATGAGCTTAATAATCAAATCAAAAAATGTATTTCAATATAAAATTTATTAGAATGGTATATATGCACAAGCAATTGGTCATAATAACATGAAATCCAGTATTGTATAGCAAAATTACATGCATCAATATTTCATTATATTCCAAACAAAAATCATGAGTAAAAACCGGATAAAAACCAGCTAAAAAACACAAAGCAGCGAGTGAGAAAAACAGCAGGAAAAAATAATTTTCAATCAAGAAAACATCACAGTAATCAGACACAGGATGAATCAGTAAGTAAAAATGCACACTGTCGGGTCAGAACATGTTTTAGAAAAATGTGATAGCTATACAGTGTTGCACTTGTCGCTCATCTGTGATGAGATCAAACAATCAAAGCATCAACGCGTTTCGGTGGGTCCGATGATTTTTATGACCCCCACCTTCTTCAGGAAAGAAAAAATATCTTCCACACTCGTATTAAAATTGTTTCTAAATCTCCAGATGTGGACACTGCCCTGATCAGAAACAGTTCCCAACAAATTTTGTCGCGTTCCCCTGCGGACACAACTTGGTCCGGACAGGAAACCGTAGCACTTTTGATTTCAAGTCAGCAGGTCACTTATTGGTAGGTCACTCTAATATCGACCCAAGATATACCAAAAAGAATGTGAACATCCCAATTTTATAGAGAGTTTCAGGCTGGTAACCCTATTTGGGTTTTATCAGCAGGAGGGAATGCTTATTCTCACTCCACTCACTTCCTTCAAATACAGGCATATATGTCCGGCCAGTATATCAGATCCTACAGTGGGGTTCCAACGCGGGGTAGTCTGCCTCCGGACTGCCAGTCGTTTATTAGGAAGCTCCTACATAAATCCCAATTTTTTTACTTACACGAGTCTGGACTTCTTTTCAGTAGACACCGACAGGTGCCCTTGTTAAGCACTGGTGTCACCCAGATAGTTCCCAACGGTCCACTGGAATAACCATTGGAGCTGTGCTGCTAGAAGGTATGCATCGAAGGAGGGGGCACCTAGGCCTCCCTGGTCCACCAGCAATTGTAAATTTGCAAGGGCAACTTAGCGGTGCTTTGCGCCCCAGATGAGTGTGCATAGGAGAGTATCTTAGTTCCTTAAAGAAGGAACATGACGGAATAACTGGAAGGTTTGCCAAAGTAATACAGAAGGCGGGTCAAAATAACCATCTCTGCTTAGGCAATTTTGCCTATCAGGACCAGGGGAAGGGACTGCCAGAAGTGTAATTGGGTTCTGATTCCCGCTAAGGCCTTGTGGAGATTTCCCTTGTATAGGTCTAGGGGATTGTGATATAGATAGACCCCAGGTAACGTGTCGCTTGAGCATGCCAGTTAAGTTGGGTGTGGCCTAGATGTACTTCTCGTGCCCAGCAGCAAAGGCGTAATCAGCTAGAGTATCTTGTAGTGGCGTAAGGTCAGCTGTTATGTCTCTAAGATATAAAATCAGGTAATCTGCATATAAGGACACAGCATGTGACCTGTCCGCGAGCAGGAAGACTTATCCCTGACCCTCCATGTGCAATTGTATGGCAAGGGGTTCAATTGCAAGCATAAATAGCAGCATGGAGAGATCCAGGCACATCATGGAGGTTGGATTGGGGTACAGTAGTCAGGTGTAGGCTAGAACAGTGGTTCCCAAACTTTTGACTCCTGAGGACCCCCATTGAGTCACCACTGGAAGTCGGGGACCCCCAAGCAATTTGCAGGATTTAAATTTCAAACATTAAAACAGTAATTTGAAATAAATAAACACAGGTGTGCATACAAAACAAATACTCGAATTACTAAGGATTTTAGGGGCATATTTACAACTCCCTATCGCCATGGGAACGTCACTTTTTGCGATGTTCCTGTGGCAATAGAGGCTTCGCCTTATTTACAAGGCAGCGTTAAGCCACTTATTGTGGTTTAACGCTGCCTTGTAAACAAGGCCCCCTTTCACGTAATGCTTAGCGTGTAAAAGGTGGGCAGTGGGAGTTGCAGTGGGCGTTTCACTCCAACACCCATTGATTTTGACGCTGCCCTCTATTTACAAGGTCAGCTTAAATAGGAGACAGGACCAAAATTAAGACCATGAAAAACCTGGTCTTAACTTGGCAAAATGAGGAGAAATGCCTTATTTCTCCTCGTTTTTGCTTTTTCCAACGGAAAAAGCAAAACACCTTTGATTGTATATGTTCTGGAAGGTGACCCTTCCAGCACATAAACAATCTTTAATAAAAATGATGTTTTGTAACTTCCATGTGTGCTGCATTAGGCAGCACACATAGAAGTGACAAAACGGCATTAAAAAATTGTTCATGTGCAGGAAGTGGGAAAATAGCAGCATCAGGATAATGATAGACTGGGAATAAACATATGTTGCTAACTTTTACCATGCAGTTTGCAAGCAGCTCTTTGAAGACAGTTTATAGGACACTGTGCTAGATTACGATTGTGCCTTATGAATTGCACAGTGACAAAATAATCTCTGTGACAAAATCAGTAACCCACTGACCTATGCACATAAAATACTTTTTCTTAAATGCATTGTACACCTTCTTTGCAGTAGGCATATTAACCCTCTGTGTCACATTAGATAAGTCAAAGCTGCCACTGGACAAAACTCTCATCTCTCTCCAGTAGGTACATTAATCACTGGCATTTTGTTGACACTTTTATAGTTGCTTCAATACTGCTAATTTTACAAGGAACTTTGCAGTGTTTTTATAACTGCTGCCTGCGGACCCCCTGGGAATGTGCCACGGACCCCTGGGGGTCCTCGGACCCCAGTTTGAGAAACACTGGGCTAGAAGCCTGGGCCTGATCTCCATACAAGTGAGTACTGTAAAAAGCTAATGCCATGTTAGAGTATTGAATGCCTTCTCCAGATCTAGAATGAGACAGGCCACTCTTGGGAATCCTCCTCTTACTTAGTCTTTTATAATAAAGAGACGACAGATGTTCTCGGAGGTGCTGCAACCCTGAACAAAGTCATTTTGGTCTGTGTGTGCAACTTTCCGGAGCCGTTTGTCAAATCTGTCAGCGAGGATTTTGCCCAAGATTTTATAGCCAGCCTGAGAATGGCCATGGGCCTATACGATCTCAACTGTGTGGAGTCTCTATCCAGTTTGAGGAGAGAGATCAAGAGTGACTCCTGGAGTGAGAGTTGGAGCTCACCAGTACTCAATGCAGCCTCATACATTTCTGCAAGTCACGGTACCTAGAGTGATGAGAAGGTTCTGTAATATTCAAGGGTAGCTGTCCAGTCCCGGTATTTTGTTTCAGGCAAGGTCACGAATTGCTTGCGCCACATCAGTTGAGGGGATAGCGGTATCTAAGGAGAGTCTACTGGAAGCCGAGATGCGAGGGAGACGAATGTCTGCTAGAAATGCATCAGAGTGACTCACCAAGATGTCCAGTGGTGCCCTGTAAATGGAGGAATAGTAGTCAAAGGAGGCCTGTAATATCTCATTTTTTGTGTGTGTGGTGATGCCTGCGAGGGGGTCCACTTTAGTGATGGGGCGGACCATTGACTCCAGCCTGGCTGGTTAAGCCAGCAGTCTGCAAGATTTGTCACCCTCCCTATTGACTTTGGCCGTATGAGCCATAAAACGTTTGCGTTGCAGGCTTTCTAGAAGGGCTGTGTCTGTGTAGGAAGTATTCTCCTCATTGAGTTTTGAGGTACGCATGGGGTTGCTATCCGCTGCTTTACCCAATCTAACTAGGTTCTTCTCAGTGGCCACTATGTCGGACCCCACTATCTTTTAGATACAGATTCCTCTTGTCACCACATTAAAGGCGTCCCACTCCAGCCTCCTGGTGGAGAAATAGTGTCTGATGCGGCCCCCCTGCTTGTCCCAGAACACCAAACCCTCCAGACATTCTCACAGAAGCTTCCATGTAGCAGTAAGAGGGGATGGCGGTGCCCACCTGAGGTCCATAACATGTACATCATGGTCGGAGACAATGTGTCCCAGGTAATCTGAGTTCTGGACATGTGACACCAGTGGGGTGGAGCAGAGGAAGTGGTTGAGGCATGTGTGTAAGTTGTGGGGTAAGGAGTGAAAGGAACAGAGCAGAGATCAGGGGTTTCAGGATCATAATGCATCTATGAGTGACTAGTGGCATACCCAGGTCCAGACGCGATCCACCTGCATGTGTGGGGGTAGCAGGGTAATGGGGAATGGGATCTATCCAATGCGGGGTCGAGCACATAGTTGTAATCACCGCCCAACACCCATGGTAGCGTGGTTCCATGGGCAAGTTTGGTGGAGAAGGCTTCCCAAAAAGTCCCCTGCACTGGATTGGGAGCATAGATGCTCCAGATGAGTAATGATCGCCATAAAGTCAGCCCTTGATGAGCAGATAGCGACCCTCTTGATGGTCCAATTAGTTTCCTGAAATGGGACACTGCGGTGAACCCATACCAAGGTGCCTTGTGTGTACACACAGTATGTGGTGAAGCAAATAAGGACCCTCCAGTGCTTTCAGAAATGGTCCAGCTCACCTGTTGTCATATGAGTCTCCTTCAAAAAAATGATCTGAGCCAGCTGGCGCTTGACATATGAATAGACTGTGCAGTGCATTCTAGCATTGTGCATTCCCCGGACATTTAGGGTGAGGAAACGAACATCAGCTAAGGAGGCTGTGGTAATGTGGGGGTGAATTGAGCAGCGCACGGGGAGTGGGCCGCCCAAGAGTAATGGCACCATAGCATGTCACCCGGTCCATGACATATAAACCACATGAGGCCTGCTCGCCAGGATGAAGCAAGCATGGGTAGGGGAGTGAATAGGTTAAACTGTGTCTACTTGGGGAAGTAAAAATTCCAACACTGAGGGCCTTCCACAATCCGTAGTATGCCCAAATGAGGCATATATGGTAAACTAGTGTAACATGGGGATGTGGCTAGGTGTCGGGGTATAGTAGAACGGCTGTCGTGCCCTTAAAGAATTAGGGGTTAGTCATGCCGGTTCCAGGTTACCAAAGTTGAAGTTATGCGTGGGGAGAGTGCAGGGGTGGAAAAACTGGGGATGAAGGAGTGGGCAGTGTGAGGAGCTTGTGTGGAAAGAGCAGAATATGGCGGTCTCCGTGGCAGTGTGCACAGTTTTGATCTATTGACCGGTACAAACCAATTTCGTAAAACAGTCATCCATGGAAGCTTTTGGGGGACATTGTTTAGATAAGATTGCCAACCCTCTGTGGAGTTACCAGTGGGGGGGTCTACAAATCCTACTGAGAGTTGCCGGACTGGACAGTGTCATCCATCATCTGATGAGAACATTTGTGGGCCATTCTCATCGTCCATGGCTGTGGTGTTGATTCCCAGGTCAGCTGCAGCCTATAGAATTTTCCTGTGGTCTGCAATTATCTGCTCCAGGTTAGGGGAGCTAGTCAGAGATGTCCGAGGTATAGACCTCCATCGCTGGCTGTGTGGCTTTGGGGGACATGATGCAGCCTAATGCTGATTCCCTGTGGTGTGGGTCAGCGAAATCCCAGGGTTCCTTACGGTCCATATAGAAGACTGTGTTGCTGTCAGACATTATCTTGAGACGGGCTGGAAACAACAACGAAAATTGCTACCCCAGTTGTCGGAGATGTCTCTTAACTTCCAGGAAGAAGGAGCCTTGGACCATCGGGTGTAATCAGGAAATAGCATGATGGTTTTATCCTCTACCCTGCGCGGACTCGGTTGCATGGCTGCACAGAGGATAGCATTGCAGTCCCTAAAGTGTAAGACTTTAGCCAGCATGGGGCAGGGAAGGGCTCCCATTGGTGGGCACCTAGCTGGGACATGATGGGCCCATTCCAGAGAGAAGAAGGGGGTGAGGTCCGATGATGGGGTGAAAGATTTTATCCAAGTCTCCAGATACGCAAGGGGGTGACTTTCCACAAACCCCTCCGGGAGCCCCAAGATGCGAATGTTGCTCCTGCAGGAGCATTCGTCCAGAACCTCCATCCGTTCTTGTAAGTCCCGGATTGCAGACTGGTTGTCTACTGTTAGCAGTTGCAGAGCAGCAAGTGTTTTCTCATTGTCAGAGACTTTGTCAGAGAGCTTACAGTGGTCGTCTCACAGACTCAGGAATGCTCTATATCCACCAGCATCCTGTCAAGCTTGTCCAAGGTAGAAAGAGATGGTGTGTCTTACAGCAGCAGGGAATGGGGAGGGCTAGTATGCTGAAGTTATCAGTGGGGCAGTGTGGGTGGAGCGTAGCCTGCCCATTGTTGGTGGCGACTCCTGGCTGGGAAGTGCGTGGTGATGATCAGAGCGGCGTTGTGCATCAACCAGGAGGACCAACTGATGTTGAGACAAGGAGGAATGAGGGAGTGATACTGGCGTGGGTATTGCTAGCAGTGTACGGGAGGCACCCCCCTATGTTGAGTAAATCCTGAGTGCAGGCAGAAACAGGATTCAAAAGTGTCCCAGGTTTCCACATTGCAGCAGGTGCCCTGCGTGCACCTCGATTATGGCACAGATGTGTGAGGGTCAGGATGTGGGAGAGGAGACAGCCTCCCAACATCAAACTGGGGCCCCCAACTGGACTGCTATATTGTACTGCACTGGGATTAGGAGTCACTCAGTAGGTGCAGGGAAAACCAAGATCTGGGGCTGCCAGGACCACCTGGACTAATAGAGTTAAGGGTGGGTGAATGCCCAACAGGCCCACAAGGTGACTGAAGGGGTGAGGGGTGTAGGGGTTAGAGTTCCACTGGCCCACCATGTGTTGTTGCTGCCCCTCACACTCCTTGGTTATGGTGCCGAAGTGGGGGCTAGGAGGGCGAGAGGGGAGATATCACCTGAGATCCCTGCATGTTTCAGGGAGATGGCCCTCAGGGTAGGACCACGGGTGATGGGGTAAAGGCGGTCTGCGGGGTGTCTGCCTCAGGGGAAGACCACTAAGGTACCACCAGTGGTGTTGCCTCACACCTGTAGTCTAAGTGGGGGGGCTGGATGTTGAGTGCGGCAGTTGTGGAGGCCCAGGAACCAGCTCAGGAGTTGCAGAAAGGGAAGAGAGGCCTTATTGTCAGGGGTAGCAGTTAGGATGTAGCTGCCATGAGAACCTATTGTGTCCATGGTTCTACAGCCCTGCGTTGTGGAGCATAGCACTCCCTGCGCGCCTCGATGGTGGCTCTGAAGCTGGGTAACCAAGCTCTCACCAGACTAAGGTGAGGGGGAGCCCTGCATCTATCAGCTGAGGGGCTATGTGGCTGGTTGCCCCTGAGAGCAAATGTCGCGATGGTGCAGGCCCAGCCCAGGCCATTCTGGAGGTTGGCTCCAGCCGCCTCCGCTACGATGGAGGCACGCTCGGTCTGTGCCCCGCGGGGGGGGAAGTCGAGGAGTGACCACCACTCCCCCACGGCATGCAACAACTCCGGGCAGCGAGGCACAGGGGTTCCGCTTACTTAGATGTCCCAGTGGTCGGTCAGGATCCCAGCGAGGTTGTAGGGTCAGCTGCGCTTGTTGGTGGCCACGCCACCGGGTTACCGGCCTGGATGTCGGTCGATGTTCAAGCCGGCAGATGGAGTGTTAGCAGGCCATGTCCACCATCTTGGCTGGCCTGGTCACACCCCAGGGCCTCCGTATCATGATACAAGTTTGAGAGTGAGCAGACATAGGCGCATAAGAGGTTTATGCATTAGGCTGGCCACCTCACTCCTTGACATTGTCTCCAGCCCTGAACCTTTCACCTATACATCTTTGGTTTCAGGTGCTTTAGTCTTATTAGTTCAAGGGAAGCAAACCCCACAAATGCACGTAGCATGCACATTTTTATCACACAAAAGTCAAGGATTAAAAACTGTTTTAGTGTTCTAGAGAGAAATGGCTCTCTTCTTGGACACATAGCTCATGTCACACATGGCTAAACCATCCAGTCCTGATTTGTACCTCTTGAACCTGACATCCTTGGCGTGGTTTTCCCCCAACTTTTTCCTTCCATCCTCCTATTTTGCTGACATTAGACTTTGCACACTTTACCACTGCTAATTAGCACTCAGGAGTTTGTGATCTCTCCTTTAAACATGATAACAGTGTCTTACACCCAAATGGCATATTTAAGTTACTTGTAAGTCCTTAATAAAGTGGTATTGCATGTACCAGGGCCTGTAAATTAAATGCTACTAGTGGGTTGGCAGCACTTATTGTGCCACCCACTTAGATAGCCCTTCAAACAAGCCTCAGGCCTGCCGTTTCAGCCTGCGTGTGCAGTTTTAAACTGCCACTTTTGATACCATTAAGATCATTTTTGCAGAGATAATGAAAAGTAAACCTTTCATTATCTCCGCAAAAATGATCTTAATGGTATCAAAAGTGTAGAAACGTACTGACCCCTAGCATTCAAAGAAAACCACAATCAGTACATTTGGCTTCTTAATCAAAACAAACAGGACCACAGTCCTGTATGCTCGCAAATAGATGTTTGTAGTGGAACCACCAGAAAAGGAATCTTTTTAGGACAAAAACTCTCACTCACCCGAGGGTAACATTCTTCATGATTGGGTTACCTCCTCACACCTGGACAGCAAGGTCCATGGTGTGGGCTACAACTGAATAAATGCGAGGAGCTGAGGTGTTTTACAAGGATGAGCGGTGAAAGAGGATAATTGAGGGGCAGAGTGCAAAAGTAGTGTTAATAGTGATAAATAAAACTATCTCTAGGGGTCCACATGAACTTTTTTTTATTTTTTTTTATTGACATTTTCAATTGCATAAACTACAATATACGAACAACAAAGAAACAAGCCAGTTCGGTCAATATATTCCCTCAGTGCAGTATGTTTGTTTGTGGGGCAGACATAGAGGATAAGAAAAGCATCTTCGAATCACACATTTTCAATTGCATAAACTACAATATACGAACAACAAAGAAACAAGCCAGTTCGGTCAATATATTCCCTCAGTACATTATGTTTGTAGGTAGGGCATACATAGAGGATAAGGAAAACATCCTCGAATCACACATTTGACTGGGTGCTAGCCGCACACCCCCCCACCCATTCCCCACGCCACAGCAAACCAGTAGCCCCCTCAGATCTACCCACTTTCATCCTGTCGGCTTTGTGCCCAATGCAGAAATGGCTCCCAGATATCTCGCGGCCTGGCCTGAGTTCCCAGAAAGTCGAGAGCTGAGTGTGGCCGTACGTCACCGCAGCCAGCCAACCCTCAAACGTTGGCAGCCTCCTCCCACCCCAGCACAGCGCCACCTGTCTCACATGAACTTTATTTAGTGACTTCAGGGATAGAGTTTAGAAAGAGGACTGGGGATCAATATAATGTATACTTCACAAGGGTCAACATGTTTCTGCCCATAAATGGCCCCATACAGGGGTCCTGGATATTCGTCAGGACCTCAAGGTTATATAGCCACTCTGCAAACACTTGTGGTAGTGAATAACAATGTAAATATACTGGCAACTGTGTGTTCAAAGTGGCCAGAGTAGCGATGCCCCATATTATTCTGTATGGACCATCTTTCTAATGATAAGAGACGTGTTGTCCACTCTCGAACCACTGGGTAAGTCTTGTAGTGCCCAACTCAGTCATTGATGAAACAGCCAAAAAGACATCCCGGCAAGAGTCGGATTAGAATCCTAACACAAGTGTTTGTAGAGTGACAATATAACATGTAGAAGATTCAGAAGTACTGTGGTGCTGCTCTGCAAAAAAGACTGCTACTCTGTTGCCCTGATGCCTGAGTGATAGGTCTAGCATTAGAAATTGGGTTACTGGTTGACTGAGATGGCAGCCCTGGTCAAGAAGCAACAACAATCCTTATCAGGGTATGGCACACGTATCCCCAAATTAACCTGTGCTCAACCCACTGCTAGCTTGGCACAGAGCAGTCAGGCTTAACTTAGAGCCAATGTGTAAAGTATTTGTGCAACACCTCAAACAGTAAAACAGTGAAAATACCGCACAAAAAGATCCCATGTCAGGTTAGTGAGATAGTAGCTAATTTAATAAATAAACCAAGACCAAAACAACAAAAATCCAATCAGTAGAACCAGAGTTATTAATTTCTAAAGAACAAACTGTAAAATTGCACCTAAAAGCTTAAAGTGTTAACCACACCTATCTGGTGGCACTGGATCAGGTCACAGTCAAAAGTTCAGGCCAATCACATTATAATGTTGGTTCCACACAGTCCCAGATTAGGCCAGCTGAAAATTTACCTTCTCAGGTTTCGTGCCAAGAGTCCCATTTGCTTTGAAGAGCGCCAAGAGGAGCAAGAAAAACGTTGCAGGCAGAAGTCAACGTGCTGCGAAGGGCGGGTGGGGATGAGCTTCGTGTTGGCAGTCTCCCCCCGGGCTTTTGATGCTGCTGTGCAACGAGAAGGGCTGATGGCAGCTCACACTGGATTTAGGTGCGAGCAGCATGGTTCTGGTGTGACCGGGCATTTTTGCAGTTGCAAACAGACCAAAAATTTGATTTCAAGAGCCTGTGAGCCACACAACGGGGCCAGGACATGACAGGTACCACATGGGAGTCAGGAACTTGTTGCAGCTGGGCCCAGGAGCTGGTTGAGGACCCTTTAATGTCCCTGAGGCTCGGATCAGGAGGCCAGCAGGCTAGCCCTTTGTGTCACTTTAGGATCTTGGGTTCAAGATGAGGTTGTAGGTCCAGTTCTTCCTCCCCAAGAGGGCACAGGCAGCAGGTCAGCACATTAGGGTAGTAGCTCCTTTAGAGTGTCAGTCCTTTCAGCAACACAGCAGTACTTCTTGGCAGATTATTCACTGGTCCAGAAGTGTACTGAAGTGGTGGTGTCTGAGGTCCTTCTTTTATACCCTGTTACCCTGGTTCTGGAAGGTGGCAGAAGCTTCTAGACAGTGGCTTTGAAGTGCATGCAATTTCTTGCCTCCCCTGCCCTGGCTCCAGGCTGGCTAAAGGGACAATGCAGGTTTGCTAGGCCCTTTGTGTGAAGGCAGAGCACAGGCTATTCAGGGGGTTGTGTTCAGTCTTGCCCCCCCCATCCTGCTAGCAGATGGCCCACACAAGCACATCTAATTCCTCTATTGTGTGAGTGCCTGGGAAGAATTCAAAAAGTTTGTCAGCTACACCCAATCATGTGACTCAAGACAGGCTACAGGCACAAAAGAGATAAGGACAGGAAAATGCCAACTTTCTAAAAGTAGCACTACAAGAAACCTAGCTACCATTTTACATGCTGTTATCTTCTTGAACAGACAAAGGGACAATATCTGGTTTCATTGGTCCTGGTTATGTATTCAACCACTAATTCATTATTTCTTTATGTCATTTTCATATCATATATGTCTGAAATGGAGAAAACACTTTTTGTTTCTAACGAGTGCAAAAAATGAATTGGGAACATGAAAAACAACATTCAATATAAACCACTTTTCTCATGATACATAAAGACAACTTCAAAGTGATACAACAAATTGATACACCAGTCAGTTATTTCAAAAATATCATACATGTAGCAGTTCCATTATGTGTGGTTCATACAATCTTTAAGGGGATGCTACCCATTGGGAACAAACATAAAGACAGCTGGGGTTAAGTCAACGTTAAATTTCCCTCAAAGCTGCTTGAGTTCATAAATTGTTAATTCCTCAATGGTGGAAAAATGCAGATGCGTTTCATGTCCCAGTGGTACTCAGAGGGCTCTCTTAAGGGCTTTGACTTTGGTGTAATCTAAAAAATAATAAAAATGAATACAGTTGCTATTTTGTACATACTCTTTCCCTTTCCCAATGTCTACTGTGTATATTTACCATATACACTCATGATACCTTGTTAGTGTCTACTCTTTTGCTACAGAGATAACGCGTTCACAGGTGATTTAAAGGCAAATACTCTAACTGTTTTATCAGATGCTCTAAAAGGTGAAAAGGAACCATTAGGTGACTAATTGGCTTTAGAAGAGACTCAAAATAACTTTAGAGTACGTGTGGCATCTTACTTATTTCATCTCGACATCACCGCCGGTGTATCTTTTTACTTAGAGCACGGGGATCTGGCATGAAGAGACGATCTTTGAGTGCGGGTTAAATTCTTTCTGCAAACAAAGAACGAGCTTTGTGATACTTATCACATCTTTAAAGATTGCCGCCCAGCTGCATTGCTCACGTAAAAAAGATGGGGACTTACTTTATAGTTCAGGAAACTTTTAAGTGCTTTCTTTTCAAGCTAGGAGTGAAGGCTTCCTCATTCCACACCGCAACAGATGCGGTTTCTTCTGGTTTTGGGAAGCTTTTAAACAACCCACTTCTGGTGGATGTAGGAGTTGTTTTCTGGGTATTGTAGTAATTTTAACAGGGCAAAGTTCTTTTTAATTTTTGGTGTAAGCGTTGTGGGCAATTTTGCAGCTCCTTATGTCAATAAAACATTCAACAATTCAGGTAACATTTCATTTCGACTAAGGTATAAAATCGCAAGCAAAATTATGTTGCATGCTAGGAATTGTAGTGATCACAGGGATAACTGTTACGTCCTGGATAATTCGGACATTTCGTTCAAACCTTTAATCATACTGTTGAATTTTAATATTAGGTGCGCTTCCTTCTGTAGTAAGGCTACTTCTATATCGCCTCCTTGAGGGATAGGTCTGATCACCGCTAGCACAGTCCATTTGAATTCTTTCTCACTATGTTTTTTTTCTGTGACATGACTGTCCATTGGGGCTGACAGCACCTGTTTTTAAATCCTCGAGCGGTGCTTTACGATTCATTGATTTACGTGCTGCTTGGATTTTCCAATGTATATGTTTTAACATGGGCATATAACTGCGTTTTGTTGTATCACTTTGAAGTTGTCTTTATTTATTATCAGAAAAGTGGTTTATATTGAATGTTGTTTTTCATGTTCACAATTTATTTTTTGCACTCGTTAGAAACAAAAAGTGTTTTCTCCATTTCAGGCATATATGATATGAAAATGGCATAATGAAATAATGAATGAATGGTTGAATAAATAACCAGGACCAATAAAACCAGATATTGGCCCTTTGTTCAAGTATATAACAGCATATAAAATGTTAGCTATGGTTGTCTGTAGTGCTACTTCACTTATCTAACTACTGGTGTTCTTGACTTTACCATTAAAGAGGGTTTATTATCACAGTTTCACCAAAAATGACATAGCCACCAGTTCTCAATTGGGAAGGAATCTCCAATGTTATATTGAGGGAGGGGTAGGCCTCACAGTAGTGAAAAACAAATATAGTATTTCACCAACACGACATGTAAAACATAAGAGTACATGTCCAACCTATAATTACACAGTACACTGCCCTATGGGCTACCTAGGGCCTACCTCAAGGATGATACATACATATATGCAATAAAAGGGTAATTTAAGGCTGTGCAAAGGGATTTAATTGCCACGTCGACATGTCAGGTTAAAACTGCATTCAGGCTAAAATAGCAGGCCTGGGACAGTGCTACCTAACCTAAGTGGATGGCACAACAGGTGCTGCAGGCTAACTGATAGCATTTAATATACAGGCCCTGGGTATATGGTATACACTCTCTACAAAGGACTTATAAGTTAATTGAATATGCCAATTGGGTATAAGCCAAAGATAATGGGGTCCAATTCAAATGCCATTGTGTTGAAGAACTCTTGAAACTTAATGGCATAACACACAAAGTAACTTCAATTTATCATCCAAGCGGGAATGGCGAAGTAGAAAGGTTTAATTGAGTTATCAAGGATTCCATTCAATTAGCCAATCTTAGAGGTCAAGATTGGGTAGTAGGAATTAAGAAAATGGTTTGGATGTATCGTATCACTCCTACTGTTACTTGGTACAGTCCTTTTACTATCATGAAGGGGCGTGTACCATTTACCAAAGATAACCAATGTTGGTTGAAGCATTCAAGATTATTAGAATGGTCACCAGAACAAATTAAAAACAACATTATGTTACATCAAGAGAAGTATAAGAAATATTATGACTCTAAGCACAATGCTAGGGAAGTTGTTCTAGAAGTTGGTGAGTTAGTGCGAGTCAGGCTACCTTTCAAGGTGAGGAAAGGCCAAAGTAAATTTTCAAAACCATTTAGAGTGATCGAAATTTTTAAGAATTCGGTTAAGTTGTCAGATGGTAAAGTTTGGCATAGTGGAAGAGTAGTAAAATTGAATGAAAAATTAGACAAGTGGGTAGAAATTCAAGAAGATATTCAAAAGATGAAGAGTTTTCACTGGCTTGATTGTGAAGGTGAGCCATCTGAAAGTATATCCTATTCTGTGCAGGATGAGAGTCCTTCCACCTTTGTACAGGTTGAGGATGGGAATAGTTCTGGTTCTGTACAGTTTGAGGCTCTTTCAGTTACAACTCAGGCAGAGAATTTTTTCGATTCTGTACAAGTTGAGAATGAAAATTCTTCTGATTCTGTACAAGCTGAAGGTGCACCTGATGCTGTTTATGAGAATTTTCTCAATTCTGCTTCTTCAGACTTGGTTGAACGAGAAGATGTGTCTGTTCCTGATTCTTCATCCACAGGTAAAGACATCTCAGTCAACAAATTTGGTAGAAATGTAAAACCACCAAATTATCTTAATGACTATGTCACAGAATAGTTTTTGTTTTTTGTTTTGTTTTTATTATTGTCTAAGGAAAAGGTGTTATACCACTTTTAGTTTTGCAAATGTTACAGGGAGAAGATGTGTTGACTTTTAGTTTTGCTAATGTTAAAGGGAGAAGATGTGTTGTGTTTATGTTTATACTCTTATTTGCATATTGTGTCAGATTCTTATTTGCATATTGCAGCGTGCTCCTTGTGTTACATCACTGATGACACTTGGAAATTCCAAGTGTCATCGGTGATCAGTTGAGGAGTCATCGTCTTTGGTGCAGCTGTGCGGAGCTGTGTATGCTGTGCTGGCCTTGTTACCAGGAACTTAATAAATTCCTTAAACTAATCAAGACTCCTGGATTCTCTCTACACAACAGGTGTGCTCAAGTACTTGGGTTTAAGGTGTGCAACAAGGTTGGGCAGTCCCAAACCATATGTAAAAATGTGGCATCAGCGTGACCGCCTCTGGGGCAGATAGGTAGTGTTCTATGAATAATGCATGAAGGCTGTGCGGACTGAGGTAAGTTTGATGGAAATAATTAAATTGTGTACATTTGAGACATGCATTGCGAGATACCTATTTGACATGGCCTACGCCATTGACCACTGTTTATCCATAAGGACAGTGCCCAAGTCCATCTCTCATCTGGTTCTGCCTTTAAGCGTCCGGCTCACACCTGGCTCCAGCAGAGCTGCATATAGGTCTGACACACCTTTGCAGCCCACCCCATGGGTGAGGAAACAATACAGCCCTTGATGAAGGGGTGGCTCTGCATTTCCCATCGACCACATGCCCCTGATAAGCCACGTTAGAGCATGGTACATGAGGAAGGAACCTTCACTCAGGCCGTAATTATTATGGAGTTGAAACGTCTGTAAGGAGCCATCTTCAAAGAAGCCCAGAGTTGGAACCATCCCCCTTCCCACCATGGATTGGGGTCATGCCCAGCTAGGAGCAGCCGCACTGCGGGTAGGTCTCATACTGGAAGCTGCAGTGCATAAGCAAGTGTTTGGGTTGTAGATAACTATTCCACACCAATTGGCCACTCACAGTAACCTAGGCAGATCTCTGGCTGGACCTCCCGTCGACATCAGCTAGTGCAGAAAATTACCTCCTCCAAGCCCACCAAGCATGATTGTTCTTCACCAGCCATCAAATAGGCCATTGTAATTGCTTCACTGCCTTGTATAATTCGAGGTCTGGAGTGCCTTGGCCCCTTCCTACGCAGGCCAATGTAATATCTGCAGAGCCACACGTTTAAGTGCTGGCCCCTAAACCAGATCTGATTCCAGCCTGCTTAATTCCATGAAAAAAACCCTGGCAGGTATCAACGGAATGCCGAAAAGAAGTATAGGAACCTCTGGAGGACAAACATTTTGGCTTTGGCTACTTCGCCCATCCCTGACAGGGGAAACCTCCTCCAAAAGGCCTTTGACTGGCACACTGAAGCCAAGGCCCTGCCATGATTACCATCTAAAAGATCGACATCATTATGGTATACATTAATACCCAAGTAATGAAATATATCCAGTTCTCTTGGGGGAGTTAGTCCTCGAAGAGAGTGTTGTATTCTGGTCTTCTCCTTCTCCCTGCTGCTCAGCCTCTGTGTGTGATGTCATTGGAATGTTCGTGGATGCATGGTTTGAAGTGTGGTAAAATACGGGGTCTTTCCCCAGTTAACCTGAAGTCCTTCCAGTTCGCCAAAAGCATCCCGCAGGTTGTAGAGGTCAGTCAAGGATGGAGTGTGA
Source organism: Triturus cristatus (assembly GCF_964204655.1). Lineage (NCBI taxonomy): Eukaryota > Metazoa > Chordata > Amphibia > Caudata > Salamandridae > Triturus > Triturus cristatus. The sequence continues at coordinate 482,290,768 of NC_140584.1, read as the reverse complement.
TCCCGCAGATATATGAGCACATCGTCTGCATGGAGGGAGGCAATGTGCCAGGTTGTATGTATTTGTATATTCCACTGGGGGCCCCTGGTTTGCAATGCAGCAACCAAAGCTAAAGCAAAGATGATAGGCGGGAGAGAGCAACCCTGCCTGGCAACTCCTTTGATGGGGAATAAGAGCTAGATACAACTTCTTGTACATACGCTATCATGTGCATCTCCATATAATAACTTAATCCACCGAATATGCACAGGGCTTATGCCAAAGGCCTTCAACATGCACAACAAAAAGATCCTACACAATGTGTCAAAGGCCTTCTCAAAATGCAGGGAAATCGCCACCAGGGTAGGCCTCATGTCAGGTACGTACCCATGATGTGGTACACCTGACATATATTATATGCGGTCGATCGGTGTGGCATAAATCCACATTGGTCAGTGTGTATCAGAGAATCTAACACAGGAAGTAGTCTGTTGGCAAGGACTTTGCTCAGGATCCGGTAGTCAGTGTTGTGCAGGGAAAGCGGGTGATAGGAGCCAACCAAAAGTGGGTCTTTGCCCTATTTTGGCAATACTATTATAAGGGCCTCTCAGAAGGAGGTGAGCCAGCGAACCTGCTGGTGTGCCTCTTGATCTATCGCTAGTAACTTAGGGGCTAGCGTAGTAAGATAAGTGGCCCTAAACTTTTATGGGAAACCCATCCATACCAGGGGTTTTGTCCCATGCCATATGACAGATGGCCAGCTGGATCTCCTCCAGATGAATGGGCTGCCCCAAGTCTATCAGGTGGAGGGGTGACAATTGGGAAAGGGCAACTCCATGCAAGAAGGCCTCAGGAGCAATGTGTACAGTATGACGCCTAAGGTATGCATAAATCTTATTGTGCCTAGCTGGCTTGACCATTCCCCTAATATTCCAGGTCAGCACAGTAAATACCATAGACGTTGATAACTGAAGTGGTCCAAGGGTAACCCCATCACAACCGGAGCCAGAACGTCTCATATAATACACTTAACCCAAATCTCCGTAGTCCCCACTTCCTAGCTGGATGAAATTAAGCCCACAAGACCTGCAATAAGACAGAACAAATGCCCATCCCCAGGTTTAGATACCAATAGGCATTGTGCCAGTAACATTCAATTGCAAAGAACATCTATAGTGTACACCATTGGGAAGAAATGGTCCATTCGGAAATGTAACATAGACAGGGGGATGGCCTCAGTGTAAAAGTCAATCAATATCAGTGGAGAGATATTTGAGCCCAACCATAGTCCAGGTAGTAGGCCCCAACCCTCCCAGGCGTACCCAGCTCTGGTGTCATACATTACTAAGCCCAGAAGTATGTCACCGATGAAAACGGAAAACCAGGCAGAGCTTTGGCTGTTAAGTGTCCAGGATCTACCCTCCAGGGGAGTACAGGAGAGTGGACAGTGATCCCCCTCCGTAGGCACCCAGACCCAGTCAGCATCAGTGTCTACGGACAGGAGATGGTAGTGATTAGCACTATGAGTGGAGACTTCGGTAACAACTCGTGCCCTCTCCTGGGCTGCTTGCTCATCTGTGGGGCGGGAGCGGGTTTTTCACAAGTGCCAGTATTTCTCGAACCCCAATCCGGCCAGCCCCCCAGCTCAGTTTGAGAAGCATCTGTGTGAAGCTGGATCCCTCTGGAGCATAGCCAGTCCCACACATCTTCAAGGTGGTAAAAAAGAGTGTGGTATTGGTATCCACCACCGGTAGATTGGCCAGAAAAAGTAAGGCAAACATCAGGCCCAAGGTGTGGAGCTGTGCTTTAACTGCCGTCAAGGTGCTGCACCTCTTCTGGACCACTGCAGTGTAGTCTGGATACGCTTTAATTGTTGCACTGTTGTAGTTTCATGGGATCTTTTCTCTGAATAACTGCAGTATATGGTCTCTGCCCCGATAATTGAGCAGGCGCGCTATGATGGGGCGCAGACGAGATCTTGGAGATGGAGAGCGCCGTGGAATTCTGTGTGCCCTTTCAATGGAAAAGAAGTTTGGGACCATAGCCATAAGCACCGTTGTTGTTAGCCACTTCTCAAGGAACAACTCCACTTTTGGGTTCTCGGCCCCTTCAGGAAAACCCAGAACGTGGATGTTATTCTACAGGGAGTGACCCTCCGCATCTTCCCCTGTCACAGTAAGCTCCTGCACCTCTTTCTTTAGCTTTGTGATCTGAACTTGCAGGGTGTTTACTGTGGGGCCTAAAGCTGACAGCGTGGGTTCAGTACCATTCACATGTTTTTCCAGTTTGGCATGATTGGCTTGCAATAGTTCAGTTTCCATTTGGATCGCTCCCATTCGTGTTCTTCGGCAGTCCTGGAGTCCTATATAGCCTGGAGCACCTTATCGAACATTGCTGTATTTTTCTCTAGTGTGCTGTCATGTTGACGCATCGGATCTAGCGAGGTGGCCAAGAGCATGGCCATTATGGTTTTTTGAGGAGGAGGCTTAGCCATCTTGGGGTTCAGCATGTCACCAGAAGTGCCTGGGGTCTCGGAGCGGACACCAGGGGTGCAGGCAGTATAAACCAAGGAAGGCAGCGCGTTAGGCGCAGTGTAAATGCAGAAAGTTGTTGGAGGTGATTCCCCAGCAAGGTGCCAATTGGGGTGAGCATTCCCCGAGATAGGGCCCCAAGCCCTCAGGTCTGTAACTAGTCTTTAGCCTCTTGGAAAACCAGCTCCAGCCACAGCAATATATAATGGCGACTCAAGCCAGATGGTGCAAGAGGCAGTCCAGGCATTCGTGTCAGTATACTCACTACTATCAGGGGAAGAATTCACTTATTTACTACAGGGTCGGCCAGGGATCAGACAGCAAGGGGGAGCTATTGCCACTCCTAGAGTAATGGTGCTCTTGTCTTGTAAGTGTTGGCTTGGGGTAGGTTGATAAGTTCAGGAGCAGTACTCCCCTTTCATTACTTCTGCCAGGATGCCATGTCTCGCATCAATGAAAGGGGGGCCGCCTGACAAAGGGCCAGACAGCCCAGAAGACACAGCAGGCCATCAGGTCTAGAGAGATCCAGGTAGCGCCCACATGAATCGAGTCCTCTGCGGTCAGTAGCACACCCCCTCAGGCTTATGAGGGGGTCGCACACCTCACCTCATAAACTTCAACAGTCACAAACCCAAAGCCCTTGCAGCACCGGTGAAACAGCTTTCATTGGAACACCTCCTGCTGGGGTGTTACCGTTGGCTGCGATCACGTGGCCGCATGTGATCAATGTGCCGCTCACCTTATAATGCAGTTGCCAGCTTCACTGCACGTTATTCTTAGCTCCGGGTGGCGAAATAGCAGCGCAACCTCTCAGGGGCCATAAGCAATGCTATCCACGCTGGGCACAACATCTTCAGGTAGGCCAAGCCATACCCGGCACCGCCGGCAGGCCACAGCCCGGGTCATGACAATGGAGCTCCCGTCATGCATCGGCAGTGCTCTGGCTCACCTCCTGTACATAGTACCACAGCGAGGGCCAGAGGTGGCTTTGCCTGGCGAGGTTGGGCTTAGATTGGGCAGGATGATGGCTGTCAACCCCAAAAATCTATCAGACCTCCAGCATAGGCATCCGGTCTCTGCGCCATCTTAGCCACGCCCCCGTTATCAATTAAACCATTCTCCAAACTAAAATCAATTAGCCGGTTTATAAGATATTGTAGCCCTTTGGGAGTTTATGATAATATTCCCAAGTGGTCAGCATAGGACAAATGAGTCAAATGAGTCAACCCTTCCTTTACCAGTTTGGGTGGTAATTCGTGTTCTGGATTAAGAAACTCAGGCAAATACGTGTTATATAAAGAAAATGATAAAGGAGCCAGGATACAGCCTTGTTTCAGGCAGTACTCTGTATGAAATGTAGATGACAGGATATTATACATCCAAGTGTCTGTGTGTAAATCGACAAGGAAGTGCAACAGTGAAGAATCAATCCGCCAATTTCTAAGTTTTGTCCAAAGTTTTTGACGACTCTCTTTGTTGAAAACAGTGGAATAGTCCACATAGCAGGCATACAGAGCTGTTTTATTTTTAAAAGATTTTTTTGCTAGTAAAATTAATGCCACAATGTTATCAATGGTCGAACAGCCCTAGCAGAGGCCTATTTGAGTCAGCGATATTAGGCCTAATTTCATTGCCCAATCTGCCAGAATGTTTATTAGATGTTTTGCAAAGAGTTCCAAAAGGGCTATTAAGTGATAACTCTATAGATCTTGTTTGGGACCTCTTTTATATACTGGATGAGCTATTGCCCCTTTCCATATTCTGGGAACCATGCTGGTCATAATTACATTTAAAAATAGCTGATATAATAATGAGCTCCGAAATGAAACATCTAATTTAACCAAGTCGATAGAGATGCCATGTGGCCCTGCCACTTTTGATGCACATGAACGAATTCTTCTTTGGAGATAAATAAGAGCTATACAAAGCCTGTTTTGCCTTGGAGTGAAGTAATATCCACTGATTTATACAGCATCTTGATATGAGGATCCTATTTATCATTTGATATAAACAGATCATTTGGCTGAAGATATTTCCTGGAACTCTCACCAACCAGCGGTCAGAACACTAATTTGACCCAGGCTTTTTCTTGGTTGTCATACATGATTTGCCGCTAATTTTTGTTATTGTGCCATCTTCAGATTCCTAATTGCTATGTCATGATCCTTTGAGGGGGCTTGTTTAATATACGTCTCAATGACTTGCGATGAATCTTTTTTTGGTTGCGCATTTTAGACCTCTTGTATATACTTTAGTATATACTTATATCTGTATGTACTTTGCGGGCTCTGGAGATCAGCCCGAGGACTTGTCTGCTTCCGCTTAGGGACTTTATTTCTGTTCAACTGCCTCTATTTAACTGTCTTGATAGAAAATGACCAGTAGAGGTCAGTAAAATACCAGAATCAATTTAGCATTCTCTAGATTCTAGTCCATTGAAATAGTGTTCCACGAGCACCCGTAGACAAGAATAATCTTTTCAAATCCTGTATTTTCAGTGAGATGAACACCGAAGGCCCTGATTTTATATTAAAAACAGAGCTTCGGACTATACTATTTCCTGCTGAAAGGAAATATTTCTCTCCACGTGTTCCCATACCTGGTGTGTCAAAACAGTTTGGTGCTTACTTTCCCTCCATGTTATAGAACAGTAGATGTTTCGACACCCAGGCTAATGTGCTGCATAGCTAAATACATATAAGATCCCAAAGACGAGACCGATTGCATTGCAAATGCTTGTTCATAACTATTTTCCTTGAAGATAGATGTATAAGAAGTAGTGTCCCGTTTGTTTAGTAATTTTGTCATTAGAAGATTCAAGATGTTCTCTAGGATGTGTTGCTAAATTTAAATCCAGTCACTGCTAAACATGTTGTTAGACTGTTCGCATTCCTAACGTAATCTTAACAAACAGGGCTCATGGCCTAAATTTGGTGCTTTGTTCTTGAGCTGGGGTGGCAGAGTGGGCTAAAGAACGGTGATGGATCAAACCCAGATCTGTTGACTGGGTGTGAGTGTTTGATTGGTTCTGATGCTCCGTCCATCACCACCTCCTTTTGTACCACTTTGTTCGCCATAAGTTGGCAGGGTATGCTCAGACGTGAGTCCCTTGCTCACTTTGCACTGGATTCAAGCAAGCCTGGCTGAAGACAGCTGAACTGCCAGAAACCGGTCCTAGGAAGCTTGTTTCCGGTCCAGGGAAGGCATGGCTTGGCAGTTCGGGCTGGACTGTTCCCATGAGGCACAGGGTCAGACTGATTTGCATATGGCCATGTCTGAACTGGGGTGGCAGAGTGGGCTAAAGAACGGTGATGGATCAAACCCAGATCTGTTGACTGGGTGTGAGTGTTTGATTGGTTCTGATGCTCCGTCCATCACCACCTCCATTTGTACCACTTTGTTCTTGAGCTCTGCATTCCATCTGAGCTTCTTTGAGTTTACCATTATCATATAGGATTGCTATTAGTAGTTTTCCTTTATTTTAAATGATGGAGTTTGATATTGAACAGCAACTTTTGCAGGTCATGATCGCTTTCAGCCCTCTGTATTATGGGAATAATGAATAGAAGTATAATACATTATGGAATGTGCATTTGGGCCCCGGAAGGTAGGTTTAGCCAGCTGCTCATCTATTAGCCTACCATTGAGTGACCTATATCCTGAATCAGACAGGAGATTATATGTATATCTGGTCAATGGACTTAAACACGTACTGGGCCCTTACAGTGTAATATAAGGAAGGGAAATATTGTGGCTTAAATCAGGTTCCTCAGGGGCAAGAGCATGAACAGCAAACACCAAAGATTTTGATGAAAGTCCCCAGTTATGATTGTACGTAACTGGTCCTATTTCCCAATGAGGAAGTCAATCTCTGCTAATGCGGCAAAATAATGGCGTACAGCCAAAACTTATATTGTAAGAGACACAGTGGAAAGTAGATATTTATTATCAAACCTTTTGATAAATTGTGATACTTTATTAGGACTGCTAATAAATAGCCCATAGTTGTTTTAACATTAACACTTCTGAAACACAAATTTGTTACTGATCATTGTCAGAAGCTCCCTGCTAGTTCTCCCCAAGTCATTCTTCTTAGCCACTACTCCATGGATAGTAAAATTATGAATCAGAGAACTTAATTATTTTCATATTTCTTGTATACACACTACACAGTGATCATGAAGAACGTAGCATGGTATCCCCTGAAGAGTTTAATTGCCTGTCAGGATCTGCGATGTTCCAGGAGATTATGGACGTTTCTCTGGGGAGTAATTCGAACTTCTGCAAACATTAGGAATATTGTCTAATTGTTAGAGTTAAGGGTTGAACCTGTATGCGGGGGTCCTCTGGCCATGAGATTTCGTGCTCCTTTGATAGTGATCCATTCGCTGTAATTTTTAAGTGAAAGAACATCATGTTTGAGACAGGGTCTTTGTAATTTTTTTGCTTTTTCTACCAATTTAACCATAATCCCCATTCCGTAAAAATTGCTTTCTGAGCCCAAATTGTGTGGACCATAGATTGAATTGACAAGGTTGTCCTGGTGGTTTTGAAGAAAGCATATTTTTAGCAAGGTTTTGGAGTCAAGTTGTTTGATGTCATCAAAGGAATTAATAACTTTATTATGTTCTGCTAATTTTGTATATCATGATGACCTTTATATTTGTTTATGGGTGTAAAATGGATTTGGTAACTTTACCGAACTGTACAAAACCTCTGGGACACTTTTTTACAACTCAGTGCGTTATCTGTAGTTTTTAGCAGCAACCTTTCTTTTTCTTTTTTATTATTATTAACTGTTTTTAATGTTATTATGCTGCCAAGCGGTTTTACGCAAGCAATGGTTTCCTTGTATTAGAAGAAATTTTATATCAACTACTTTATTGCCCTATTTTAACTGAGAATGATGGGTGGATACTAGCGAAAAATAATTATAATAATAATAAGTCTGTTTACATGTGGATTGTAATGATTTAACAAATCAAACAATAAATATATACTAGTTTACTACGCAAAACTCCGCAAAGAGGAAAAAAACTCTGCCGCGCCACGCGGAGCTCCGCATGCGGCGGAGTGCGATAGAAAAATGCTTTTTTCAGTGATTTTCAGTGCCGGATGCTTGTCTGTACTGTGCAATCATCACGAATGGCCCAATGCACAGCACAAACGTGCGCTGCTTTCCTTTCTGCCGCTCGGGTATATTTTTACTGGAACGGCAGCTTTCTCAACGTGCACCGGCAGGTTCTCAATGCGAGCGGTCGCGATCATATGCGACCACTCGCAATGAGAAACCTGACCCCCCTCCGTGTTGAGAAATCTCGCCGGGAGGTTTATTTTCCACTCTCGCGCTCGCCAACTTTATGTTGAAAATCGCGATTGAGGAAAAATCTGGCAAGCGAGGAAAAAACCTCTGCTACGCTATGCGTAACGCGGAGTGCGGAAAACTCCACAAACTCCATGAACGGAGCAGAGTTCACCGCCCAGGATTAATCCTTTGGTCCTACCTGGAGCTCCCTGTTTTTGATTGCATGGTATGTCAGCAATCGGTTTGGTGGAGCGAGTTCTCACTGCCCACAATTGTCACTTTTTTTTAAGGAAGAACAGCTGTGGGTGGTCTGCCCAGGAGGTTATTAACAGTCATGTCACAACACAATGCTCAATTAGATACAATTGTCCTGATTTCAGGCATCCTTTGCCCTATACAGGAGAATTGTATTTATACCACCACTGGTCCACTGGCTCCACTGTTTGGCAGGACGAGGCAGCCTCAAACCAGTTGGGACCAACACACACATTGAACTATAACTGAGCCTTTTCTCCTCCTCCTTAGCTTTTACAGCTGATTGTTGCAGTTTACCTGCTCCTCAACTGGGAGAGCAGGTAAGCTGTAGAGGCAGCAGACCAATGGCTGCTGAGTGGAGATCACCAAGAAGCAGACTGAATTTGAGGAGGAAGAGGGTGGGTCACACAGAGAGCAAGCTGTACTAGCGCCTGAGCTGGCCACTTCTGAACGCTGCGATCCTCATCCCAACGGCTCCATGCCTAATGTGCAGCTACCTCACTCCACACGGCCATCCCACTACTGCTCTTGTACTGCAACAGGGATTCAGGGGCCTGCACTGCTCACTTAGACCTCTTGAACGGCCAGACTGCTGTGGCACCACTCGGAGTTGCTGAGCTTGGCAGGCTGAGCTGGCGGCAGGAGCCGGGGCACAGGGGTTTCAAAAAATGGCAAGGAAGGGTAGAACAGTAGCGCCACCAAAAAGCTGATGTGGTGCATCTCCTGAACGCATCCCCTGCATGTGTCTCTTGCCCCTCGAAGCACTACTGTCTTCCTGTCAACGGTCAGACCTCCGTAGCTTGTAGCATGTACTGGCTGGTATCTGTCTCCAGGTAAGGCACTGCAGTAGATTATTAGCTGAAAAGAGTTGAAACAAACAGTCCTTTAGAAAGGAGACAAGCCACCTCAAAACAAAGGTTTCAAGGCCAAGTGACACCAGACTATGAACCTGAATAGAGTCAATACCAAGTCAAATGCCATGCTCAAATCTAGCAGAAGGAGCACAGCCATGCCTGGCTCATCCAGATATTGTCTTATGTGTTCCGTCATGCCAAGAAGGGCGGACTCTGCTGTGTCCAGCCCTGAAACTGACTGTGCGAGGTGGAGAGGATGGTGGGCATCCACAAATGCCGTGAGCTGGGTGTTGACATGTTTTTCCAACACTTTGGAGAAGACTGGTGGCAAGGAGATAGTTCAAAAGTTTGACAAACAAGAAGGATCCAAATTGGCTTTTTTTCAAGAGAAGGAGGACCAAAGCATTTTTCCAGCTCTGAGGCACAAGCCCTTCTCTCGATGATGAATTAGGAAGCTGCAAAATCATAGTTAGAATTTTTGTATCCAATAATCTAAACTTATCTGGTGGAAGAGAATCAGTCAAAAAAGATTTGAGATCCAAGGGGGACCATTCACCTAAATGACGGCGCAGTCTATCTTAGTTGTCAAATGATTGGCCTTCACTGAAGATACAGCCTGCTTATTAGGTTACCAAGTGTGTGGACTTGAGCTTGGCTTGGCTGGCAGTGTGTGTGGACTAGCGCTTGGCTGGTGGTGTCTGTAGACAGGCGCTTGCCTGGTGGTGTGTGTAGACTGGTGCTTGCCTTGGAGTGTGTGTGGACTGACGCTTGGCTGAATTTTGCTGGTGGTGTGTGTCGACTGGCTTCTGACTGATGGTGTGTATTGACTGACTCTGGCTGGCAATATTTGTGGCTGGTATTTGGATGGTGATGGGCAGACTTCATAGTATGTTATAATGTTTTATTTCCTCTCATCATTTGCATTTGTGATCCTAATGTTTTATTTCTCCTTTTTATTCTAGTTTAAAGCTTTTGATTTCCTTTACTGTGACTTCTGCTTGCGTTTTCAGCACTGGTAGATCTGCAGTTGTGTAGTTGCATGCGTTTGGTAAGAATTTTTTTTGTTTTATAGAAACATTTTATTGAAATTTTTCAGGTTAACATCAAAGCTTTTGCCTTGTACAGTAATAAAACAGGCACAAATAGCAGCATTGATGTCACAGGGAGATGGAACGAGTACCACAAATTACCCCCCACATCAACAAAAGGTGCTGTAAATGGCAGTTAGATTGCCAATCAGTGATAGTCGCACCATTTCTTCCAGATTTTATCATATTTGAGGGGACACCCCCTGGTTTCGTAGACCGTTTTCTCTAATTTGCCACACCAATCCATTCCCTTAGTCTACACCTCTAGTGAAGAGGCCACAGATATGGTTTAATTGCGGGCAATATATCATGTTTAGCTAGTAGTGTGCATATGTCCACTAAAGTCCTGCCCCCCTGGGCCAACCCAATTTGTCCGAGATCCCAAGCAGAGCAATTTTTGGATCAACATCAATAATCACACGCACCACAGCAGATAACATGGTTAACCCAGCATTTCAGAATATTTGTATTACAGGGCATTGTCACACAACATGAAAAAAATTCCCCGTTGGGTTCTCACACCTAAGACATGCTGGGTAGTCTATCAGCCCCACCATCCATCATGTAGGCTTGATGGAGATATTTGAATTGAATAAAGTGGAGTCGGGCTGAGATAGCTAGTGTGCAGTCAGCAATGCAGGCATCTTGCCAGTCCACTTCGCCTAAAGACCCCACCCAGCCCTTCCCCCGTTCTTTTAGCAAAAGAGATGAGGTCAGTGAGTGTATCGCAAGGGATCTGTAAATCTGGGATTTCCTGCCTTTGCCCAAGTGGCCCATGAGAATTTTGTTTTCCAGGGGACTATATTCGGGGAGATCCTGAAGCTCATCAGAATGGGCATCCAGGGCATGCCTGGGTTGTAAATAACAGTATAATTGGGAGGATGGCATTTGAAATTCTGTTTTGAGCTCTTGGAAGGATTTCATATGTTGGCTGCCCCAGACATTGACAAGACTTGACTACCCAAATGAATCCCACCCTTCAAATCTCTCCAGAGAGGACACCTCAATCAACCACCTACCCACACAGATTTAGGGTTTGCTTAGTGAATTTGCATTCCCATTCCAACCACTGGAGAGATGGCCTCCACACTTTAAATGCTACCTGGGTGACCTCCGGGAAATCAGAGGGAATTGAGCCACCATACATGATGTAGAGCACATTGCCCAGACCTAGCAGGGCCAACCTACCCCTATAGGCCAGATTGCCCCATCCCCCATGCACCCGGTCATTAATTGGGAGTAGATGAGCTGCCCAATAATATAGTGATATGTCCGCCATGGCCAGGCCACCCTCATACATTGCCTGAGTGCAATTCTCAAAGGCCACCTTTTGTGCCACTCCATCCCAAATAAATTTGCTGCCCATGTTAGGGGAAATAATAGGGGATGAGGAGGTCCTTCTAGACAACTGCCACGTACTAGGCAGCCTTCCATGACACCTTTGTGGCAGAATCAGTGTGCGTATTGCAAGGAGGAAGGACATTGGCGTAGCCAGTGCCCTGTGCTTTTACAGAAGGTTGCGTCCCCCAGAGGATGGGGTTCTAGTGGTAGGGGCAGTGGGGCAGATAGGAATCAGAATCTTGCGGCTCTGATAGGCCGTTCTGATAATAATTATTTTGATGACCCAAGAGATGGACAGTATTATCATGATGATTATGATATGGATGATGTGACAGGTATGTCTTACAGTTAGGACAGCCAGGGACAGGGTGATGGACCAGTTCATATACCTGTGGATCAGCGTGGTCCTTATGTCACAGCGGATTTGCAAGGCTCGATTAAGGAATTTTTGGTGGGCACAGGTGCAACAAAGAATTCTGTTTCTCGACATATGGTGCCTGGGGTGGCTCTGTCTGGCCACAATAATGTTTCAGTAGGTTTTGCAGGTGTACCAGTTGTAAGCCCCATTTCACGGCCCCTTGCATTGACTGTCCTTTCACAGTGGAATCTCCGTTCTTGTTGAAATCTAATTGTGGTGAAAATTTGATGGATTTGGATCTGTTGAAGAAATTGCATGCTACTATTTATTGCTCCCCTGCAGGTGTTGATATTACTATGGGTCCGGATGTGAGAACTAGGCAGTGTTTGTCTCAGGATGCGCCCCTTCCAACTGAATTTGCTCAAGTACCACCCACACTATGGGCCACAGTTTATACAGATGTGCATATACCACCACTTTCTATACAAGTTAAAGATAATGCTGTTCTACCCCGCATTCCTCAGTATAAGATACCGCAGGCAGGAGAACTGGCCTTTCTTCACATTATTCAGGATTTGATACGAAAGGGATTAGTTGAAGAAATATCTGCCAACATTTGTAATAGTCCTATTCTCCCGGTCCTTAAGAGGACACCTTTGGGTTCCCCTTATGCTGCTGATGATGTCTACCATTTTGTGATTGATTTGTGAGAGGTTAATAAAATCGAAGTTCTGCAGTTTACGATGGTTCCTGGCATCGCTACGCTTTTACCGATAATTCCATCTATTGCCAAGTTCTTTTCTGTTATTGATCTGACAAATGCATTGTCAGCATTCCTATCCACCCAGACAGTAGGTGTTTGTTTGGATTTACACTAGCCGGCATAAGCTTTAGATTCTGTCATGCTCCTCAAGGCTATACGGAGAGTCCTAGTATTTATAGTCAGGCATTAAAAAGTCATTTGGATTCCCTATTGCTTTCTTCAGGTAATGTAGTAGTGCAGTATGTCGATGAGTTGTTAATTGCTTCTGATATGGAACAGGATTACAAAGACAGTACAGTGAAATTGCTGCTGCATTTGGCACGTCATGGACATAAGGTCTCTCTTTCGAAATCTCAATATTGTCGACAGGAGGTGACCTATCTTGGTCACCTACTGTCCAAGGAGGGTAGGAGGTTGACCCCTGAGTGTATCAGTACTATTGTTAAAATTCTTATTCCACAAACTCAGAAAGATGTACGTGCTTTTATGGGTATTACTTCTGACTGTCGCGAGTGGATCCCAAACCACTTGTTACTAATCAAACCTTTGCTTGTATTAACAACGAAAGCAGTTCATGAACCTTTGCTTTGGATGCCAGAATGTCAGCAGTCTTTTGAGCAAATAAAAACTGCGCTTTGTTCAGCTCCGGTGCTTGGCACACTGAATTATAACAAACCGTTTGTGCTCTATGTTCCTGAGATGGCTGGTTGAGCACTTTCTGTCTTAACACAAAAGTTTGGGGACAAACAGAGGCCTTGTGCTTATTTTTCTGCTGTGCTTGATCCTGTCGCAAGAGCCCTCCCGAATTGCCTGAGAGCGGTCGCGGCTGTGGCCTTTTTGATCAGGCAATCGGCTGGACTCATACTTGATACTGACCTTACAGTTATGGTACCCCATGCTGTGGAAATACCTTTGAATAAAACAAAGACACAGCACCTGACCAGTGCACGTCTTTACTGGCTATGAATTGACATTGTTTGCTAAGCATATTACGATCAAAAGATGTGCCACTCTGAATCCAGCCATATTACTACCCCTCCCTTCTGAGAATGATTCAGTCGACAAACATGACTGTATCTTCCGGACGAAAGGACGGGTAGACCTGACTGATGTTCAAGGGGAACTTTAGTTCATTCGCTCATGTTTTAAGTTACCAGATGGCACCCCTACTGTAGCTCATGCTATCACTACGTTGCGTACGGTGGTAGAGACATCACGGGTCCCCTATCAGTCGGCTAAAGCTGCTGAGCTTGCTGCCCTTATTCGAACTTGCAAATTGAGTAAAGGGTTGGTTGTCAATATTTATACTGACAGCCAGTACGCATTCAGGGTCGCGCATAATTTTGGCCAACTCTGCGCAGAGAGAGGGTTTCTTACCTCCCATGGTGCCAAGATTTAACACGGGCACCTTATATTGCAGCTTTTGTCTGCTTTAACGCTCCCCAAGGAATTGGCAATAATCAAGTGCAGCACCCATAGAAAGGTCATTGATGATGTGGGTAGAGGAAATGCTTTTGCAGATCAGGTAGCTAAGAAAATGGCCCGAAGTAAAATGAAACATTTGTTTGTTGCAGGTTCAGCTAGATGGGTTCCCGAGGTTGTTATGTTTGAAAATACCCTTGAGAGTGTAAAGGACTTACAAAGTGAAGCCACAATCGAAGAACTAGCAAAATGGCAGGAGAGTACAGCACAGTTGAACGAGGACGGGTGTTGGATTGATAAATCTGGAGAAGAGAAATGGATGTTGCCAGATGCATACGTTCTTTCCGTGGTTGGTATGGCACATGGTCCAGCTCATATTAGTGCAAAATACATATGTGAATTGTTAGCCCCTGTATGGTATAATGCTATCACCTCCAAGACAGCTGCGCATCTGGTGAAACCCTGTTTGGTCTGCATAATGCATAATCCAGGGAAGGGTACCCCTACACCACCTGTTACTTTTGCACCACCTACTTTTCCTTGTGAAGTCCGCCAAATGACTATATTGAATTAGAGAGATGTAACAATCTTAAGTATGTTTTGGTAATTGTATGTGCATTCAGTAAATGGGTTGAGGTCTACCCACCAAAAGATAATATGGCCATTACGAGTTTATTCCTTAAAGAGTACTTTCCTCATTTCGGCTTACTCGAATTATCTGGAGTGACAACGGAAGTCATTTTAATGGGAAACTGATAGAAATTTCATGCTGCCAATCATTCACAGTCAGCGGATTTGGTTGAGAAGTACAATGGTACTCTCAAATTAAAATTAGCAAAAATTCAGGAGACAACAGGGTTGAAATGGCCAGATGATCTACTGTTAGCTCTCCGGTCAACAAGAACCACAGCTCATTCTAGAACAGGACTGTCACCTTATGTCTGGGGTGTCCCACGTCCTCGTAAATACTCAGATATTGAATATCCTGTGTTGCTTGATTATCTTAGCCAGTTAAAAGAAAGTTCACCTTCTATTTCCCAACAGGTGCAGGAGTCCCTACCTTCTGTACTAGACGGGCCCAGCCAAGACATTCAGCTGGAGATTTTGGGGCAGATTTACAAGCGCCTTGCACCACTTTTGCGTCACTTTTAACATGGGAAAAGTGACGCAAAAGTGGCGCAATGGTCTTGTAAATCTGCCTCTTGTTCTGATCAGGAACTTTCAGCAGAAGAAAAGTTTGGAGCTGCACTGGAAAGGTCCTGAGCAGGTTCTGTTGGTGACACGGATGGCTGTAAAGGTTGCTGGTCGAAAGAACTGGGGGCATGCCATCCACTTCCGGAGGATTCCTATGCCGTTGTCATACGACCAGTGGATCAAGAAGGGTGTGGGCGACACCAACTTTGAGCAGGTTTCCAGGTTTGTTTCCTTTGGTGACGCCCAGCTGACCTCGACACAGACGGATAAGGAGAACGATGATGTTTTGAATGAGGCTGTACCCCCAGAAATACGAGCTATTCAGGAGCCTTTGTTTATTGATCACACGGTGCCTGGGGCTACCAGGTACAATTTGGCGAAGAGTTGGAAGTAATTTATTTTTTATTGACAAATTAATGATTAGTTGTTAATTAATTTTTATTAATTAATTATTAATTAATGATGGTAATTGTGTAATTAATTTTAGGTGTGTTTTGTTTATAGGTGTAAATGGTGGGAAGGGTAAGAAGTAATTTATTTTTTATTGTCAATTATTAATTAGTTGTTAATTAATTTAAATTAATTAATTAGTAATTCATTATGGTAATTGTGTCGGTATTTTTAGATGTGTGTTGTGGATATTATAATGTTAAAGAATGTGTACTCAATGAACGTTTATTATTTTTCTTATTAATTTTTTTTAATTCATTATTAATTATGTTAATTATGGAAATAAAGGTAAATAAAAATGTTGGTCTTTTTTTTATTGGTGTGGCGTTATAGGAAATAAAATGAATACATTTAAGTTTTAAATAATTTGTTTGTTTGATAATATTTGCTCCATTTAATAAATATTGTATATGCATGTATTTATTAATTTATTTTATATAATATTTTTACCTTTTTGTTATATGTAAGTAATATTATAATATGTGTTCTTTTTATATGTTTAATTTATTTATTTGTATATTTTTTTAAATATTGTTTATTTATTTTTAAGATTGTAATTTTGTTTTCAATTGTTTAAATGTTGTTTTCTCTGCTATCCAACACTTTCTCTACTGTTGCACACACTGGAGTGGGAATAGTAATTTTCACCCCTCCGCCATCCAGCTCTTTCCCTACTGTTGCACTCACTGGAGTGGGAATAGTAATTTTTACCCCTCCACTTTCTAAATCTTTCCCTACAGACGCAGTCACTGGAGTGGGAATAGTAATTTTTACCCCTCCACTTTCCAAATCTTTCCCTACAGTTGCAGTCACTGGAGTGGGAATAGTAAATTTTACCCCTCCGCTATCCAGCACTTTCCCTACTGCTGAACTCATTGGAGTGGTAATAGTAATGTCTACCCCTTCGCTCTCCAGCACTTTCCTTACTGTTGAACTCACTGGAGTGAGAATAGTGATTTTTACCCCTACTCTTATCCAATAATTTTCCTACTGTTGCACTCACTGGAGTGGGAATAGTAATTTTTACCCCTTCGCTATCCAGCACTTTCCCTACTGTTGTAATCACTGGAGTAAGAATAGTAATTTGTATCCCTCTGCTATCCAACACTTTCTCTAATGTTGCACTCATTGGAGTGGTAATAGTAATTTTTACCTCTCCGCTATCCAGCACTTTACCTACTGTTGCACTCACTGGAATTGGGAATAGTAATTTTTACCCCTACACTATCCAGCACTTTCCTTACTGTTGCACCCACTGGATTGAGAATACTAATCTTTACCCCTACGCTATCCAATACTTTTCCTACTGTTGCACTCACTGGAGTGGGAATAGTAATTTTTACCCCTTCGCTATCCAGCACTTTCCCTACTGTTGCACACACTGGAGGTGGAATAGTAAATTGTACCCCTCTGCTATCCAATACTTTCCCTACTATTTCACACATTGGAGTGGGAATAGTAATTTTTACCCCTTTGCTTTCTAATACTTTCTCTACTATTGCACACACTGGAGTGTGAATAGTAATTTCTACCTCTCCGCTATCCAAAACGTTCCCTACAGTTGCAGTCACTGGAGAGGGAATAGTAATGTTTACCCCTCTGCTATCCAGCACTTTCTCTACTGTTGCACTCACTGAAGTTGGGAATAGGAATTTTTACCCCTACGCTATCCAGCACTTTACCTACTGCTGCACTCACTGGAGTGAGAATAGTAATTTTAACCCCTCCACTATCCAATACTTTCCCTACTGTTGCACTCACTGGAGTGGGAATAGTAAATTTTACCCCATCCAGCACTTTCCCTACTGTTGTAATCACATCACTGGAGTGGGAATAGTAATTTTTACCCCTTCGCTATCCAACACTTTTTCTACTGATGCACTCTTTGGAGTGGAAATAGCATTTTTTACCCCTCCACTAACTATCACTTTCCCTACTATTGTACACACTGGAGTGGGAATAGTACATTTTACCCTTCTGCTATCCAATACTTTCCCTACTATTGCACACACTTGAGTGGTAATAGTAATTTTTCCCCCTTCGCTCTGCAGCACTTTCCCTACTGTTGAACTCATTGGAGTGGGTATAGTAATTTTTACCCCTCCGCTATCTAGCACTTTCCCTCCTGTTGCACTCACTGGAGTTGGGAATAGTAATATTTACCCCTACGCTATACAGAACTTTCCCTACTGTTGCACTCACTGGAGTGGGAATAGTAATTTTTACCCTCCGCTATCCAATACTTTCCCAACTGTTGCACTCACTGGAGTTGGAATAGTAAAAATAATTCTTCCGCTATCCAACATTTACCCTACTTTTGCACTCACTGGACTGGGAATAGTAATTTTTACCCCTCCGCTATCTAATACTTCATCTACTATTGTAGTCACTGGAGTTGGAATAGTAAATGTAATTATTCCCCTACCCAACATTTTCCCTACTGTTGTATTTAGTGTATTGCAAAATATACGTTTGATTTTTTAAATAGTTTAATATTTTGATTAAATATAGAATGTTTTTTTTAATTTTAAATTATTAATATATGTATATATTTTATTTTTATATAATTTAAAAGTTTAAAAATTAAATAAAGATAATGTTATGTATATGTATACATTAATATGCTTGTATCTATATTTTTTTGAATTATGTTTATTTTTTATATTTGTTTAAAATGTATATTAAATGTAATTTATTTTATTAAAGATAATATTCATATCTTACATATCTAGGTGCCGATTCCGATCCGTTAAAAAAATTACCGTACGACTCGTATCCGTATTTTTTTACGTACGAATCATACAAGTCCCGTACAAACGGCGAAGTACGATTCGTACGTGAAAAATACATGCAAATCACGTCGGGAAAAGTCTACGAGACGTCCCCGGACAGTTTTACATACAAATCGTAAAACTGAAGTCCGAGCGCGCAAGTACGATCCGTACCGCCCGTTCGAAAACACAAGCGCATGGAAAAGGCCCCGTACGGAGCGAACATCATACCACTCGTATCCGGGTAAACTTGTGCCCGGGATACGAGTCGTACAGCCCCCTCTCCCTCCATATGTCAGCACCATAGCCCCCATGTCCGCACTCTACCCCAGCCCCGTACGTGTACGCACAGTACCCCACCACCGTACCCCAGCCCCGTACATGTACGCACCGTACCCCAACACCGTACCCCAGACCTGTACTGGTACGCACCGTACCCCACCACCGTACCCCAGCCCCTTACTTGTACGCACCATACCCCACCACCGTACCCCAGGCCCGTACTTGGATGCACCGTACCCCAGCGCCGTACTACATGCCCCTACTTGGACGCACCGTACCCCAGCGCCGTACCCCAGCCCCGTACATGTATGCACCGTACCCCAACACCGTACCCCAGCCCCGTACTGGTACGCACCGTACCCCACCACCGTACCCCAGCCCCGTACTTGGATGCACAGTACCCCAGCGCTGTACCCCATGCCCCTACTTGGATGCACCGTACCCCAGCGCCGTACCCCAGGCCCGTACTTGGACGCACCGTACCCCAGTGCCGTACAACATGCCCCTACTTGGATGCACCTTACCCCTGCGTCATACCCCAGCCCCGTACATGTACGCACCGTACCCCAACACCGTACCCCAGCCCCGTACTGGTACACACCGTACCCCACCACCGTACCCCAGCCCCGTACTTGGACGCACCGTACCCCAGCGCCGTACCCCATGCCCCTACTTGGATGCACTGTACCCCAGCGCCGTACCCCAGGCCCAGGCTTGGACGCACCGTACCCCAGTGCCCTACCCCTGTGCCCTACCCCAGCCCCATACCCCAACACCGTACCCCAGCACCGTACTTGTATGCACCGTACCCCACCACCGTACCCTAGGCCCGTACTTGGACGCACCGTACCCCACCACCGTACCGCAGCATCGCGTATGTACGAACCGTACAACAACATTGCATATGTGAGCACTGTACTACAACATCGCGTATGTACGCACCTCACATACGCTAAAACGACTCGTATAGAACCAGGACACTGTAAAACAGCACAAGGAGGGTCAATTCGCCTCGCACAACACCACAAAACACGTCTACAGTACAAAAAACATCTAAAAGACTGACCTGGCACATCCAAACAGGCAAACAGAGGCCCAAACTCACAACCACCTCTTATAACACACTCACCAAAAGTTCAAACCCAGCCACACCCACAAATGGACCAATAAAAAGGGCCCACACTCACAAACCATGAGCCTTTGCAACAGACCCACTGCTGACAGACACCACACACCAACAACTGCACCCATACACCTTAACTTACACAGCTTCACACAACCTCCTTCATACATACCCCCTCTACACATTCACACACACACCTACACATTCACACCCACACACCCACAACCATCCACACCCACACCCCACACCATGCCCACAGACAAGAATCCAAAGTTCACAAGGGAGGAGCTGGACATCCTTGTCAACAAAGTCATCAGAGTCGAGCCACAGCTCTTTGGAACATTGGTCAGACAGACCAGCATAGCCGAAAAATCACGCCTGTGGCAGAGGATCGTCGATCAGTTGAATGCTGTTGCGCCCATCAGAAGGACCAGGAATGGTTGCCAAGCCAGGTGGTACGATCTGCGGAGGGCAGTCAAGCGCAAAATGAACGAGGACTACGCCCAGAGTAACTTCACTGGAGGTGGGCTGCCCCGCAGACCGGTACATTACCATCCCTGGGAGGAGAAGGTGATGGCCCTGCTTCCGCCGGTGGGAGTACACGGAGTCGAAGGAGTTCCAGAGCCTGGTGAGTACACAAACAACTTACGTAAGATGGGGGTAATGGCATCCACACCCCAACTACAACAAATGCACTCACCTACTCCCAAGCCCTCACCGGACACAACCACACTCAAAAACAACGCTCATGACACTAACATGTGTATGCCCCATTCACAAAGCAAGGCCATGCCATGTCCCAGCCTACACAAACCACAAACCCAAGACTGGATGTCCGGGATGCTGGGAGGGTGGGGATCACTAAACATATTGTACAACTCAGAAACAGACACCATTGCCCTCAGCCCATATGGCCCAGGTACATACCCATGCACCATGCGCAATGCACAGGGACTGGCAAAGTACTGACAAGGTAGCTGACACTTGGCCCTGCTGTAGGCAGCACAAGGCCCTCCTGTGACAACTGCAAACTCTAACACAAACACAACAAGCTCAAATATCTAGGACAGGAACTCACACTCACTGACATGGCAGCATGCTCCATGAGGGACAGATACATCACCTGGGAGACCCACTGCCAAATCACACTACACCCACCATCAGGCACCGTCAATCAATCAACAATCGATCAGGGTACTTGTAAGGCGTGCTACTTACCTGTGAGGGTCTCAAGGCGCTGAGGGAGGGGGTTCCACTACTGCTCGAAGAGCCAGGTCTTGAGGAGTCTTCTGAAGGCAAGTAGGTCTTGAGTCAGTTGTAGGTGGGTTGGGAGGGTGTTCCAGCTCTTGGCGGCGAGGTAGGAGAGGATCTCCCACAGGCAGTCGTACATTGGATGCGGGGGATATCTGCGAGGGCGAGGCTGCCGGAGCGGAGCTGGCGGGTGGGGGTGTAGAAGCTGAGTCTGATGTTCAGGTAGGCTTGTCCGGGGTTGTGGAGTGCCTTGTGTGTGTGGGTGAGGAGCTTGAAGTTGATCCTCTTGTCGATGTGGAGCCAGTGCAGGTCACTCAGGAGGGGGGTGATGTGGCTGTGGCAGGGGGCGTTGATGATCAGTCGTGCTGAGGCATTTCGGAAGCGTTGTAGCCGCCGTTGGTGTTTGGATGGGAGTCCTGCGTAGAGTGCATTGCCGTAGTCCAGTCAGCTGCTGACGAGGGCCTGTGTCACTGTTCTACTTGTATCGGTCGGGATCCACCAGTAAATCCGGCTGAGCGTGCGTAGGGTGTCGTAGCAGGAGGAGGAGATGCCGTTGACCTGCTTAGACATGGAGAGGGAGGATGCGAGGATCTATCCTAGGTTGCGTGCGTGGTGGCTGGGTGTCGGTGCTGTCCCCAGAGCGATCAGCCACCAGGAGGCGTCCCAGGCTGAGGGTGTGGGTCCCAGGATGAGTACCTCCGTCTTGTCCGAGTTCTGTTTCAGATGGCCGCTCCGCATCCAGTCATCGATGGCCCTCAGCCCTTGTGGATGTTTGTTTTGGCGGTGTGAGGGTCCTTGGTGAGGGAGAGGATGAGCTGGGTGTCATCGGCGTAGGAGATGTTTTAGAGGTTGTGTTGGCGGGCCACTTGTGTGAGGGGAGCCATGTGGATGTTGAACAGCGTCGGGCTGAGGGATGATCACTCACCCCTTACACAAGCACACCGCCCCCAGGGCAGCCAATGGAGTTACCCACTCTCACAATGGACATGTGGCACAATAAGATCAAGCCACAGCCAAATAAGCATCCAAGCCCAAATTCGACATGTCAAAAACCCTGGATAACATTTCAATCAGTCCCCTGCAACATACCCATCCACAAGTGAACATTGATGTGAATGCCAGCCACATACAACTACCTGGAGGAACTGTTGCAACTAGAATATGTATGAAACATGGATGTCACTTTAAACAGCATTAACATTGTCTCTCTCTCACACAGGGCAACGTCTTGGATCTCCACCCAACAATGGGGGGGAAGTACCACAGTCCCAGGCTTGGGAGGAACCTGATCCCACCGGCAGCGACACCTCACAACACTCCGCAGATGACCCCAACCCACCTGAACCCTCTGGTGTCCCAGCCCCTGCAGCACCTGCTTCAGGTACATCTGTGCCAACCACCACCCCCATTCCTGCCACATCCCAGGAGACATCCAGGAGCCCTGCCCACATTGAACAACTGAGCCAGTCTGACCTGGAGGGACAAGGTTCGCCAGGCACCCAGGAGGAGGCAGCCAACACCGACACTGCCATCCCTCAGGGGTCCCGTAGACCCGATGTGCCCACAACGGCAGGCCAGGCTTGTGTGGGCTGGGGTGGTGGGAGTGGAGGCAGGCGGAGGCGAGAACCTGACCAGACAGCTGAAGGGACCGGTATGTCACACGTACGCAACATCATGGAGGCATACCGGCGTGACACCAGGGCCATCAGTCAGGTAGTGGCGATCCTCACAGACATTAAGAATCAGCAGGCTGAGCAAAACGCCAGTCAACAACAACACCAAGGACGGATGGAGGCAAGACTGGCTGAGCTCGTGGAGGTGCAAAGGGACATAAGCCATTCACTCCGTCGGATCGCCAACAACATGGGCAACCCTTCCTGTGACACCAGGCGCAGACCAGCACCAGCCACAGGGAGGGAGGAGGAGGAGGAGGAGGATTCGTCCGAAGGAGCGTCCCAAACATCGTCAAGGCCTGCATCGGAGGGTCCCCGGAGGAAGGTGGGTCGTCCACGGAAATGGCCGTGAGAGGCAGCGGACCATCCACATCTCCCAGGTCACCTGGCCTGGCACCTGGCCTTCATGCGCAACAGCAGCACATCATTCACTGACATTCTCTGCCACATGGACTTGCTGGTCACAGTCTGACCAATGATGACCAACACTGTGGTCTGGACTCTGATGACTTCAAATGCCAAGGATCCCATCTCCCCCTGTGAACTACCAAAACATGCACCCCACCGAGAATAAAACTATTTTATTGTCATGAGATGTTGCAGTCATTTTGCATTAGTCCACAACATACGTGTGGGTAAATGTCAAACTATGCTTGAGTGTTGAACTAACTCCAGCCATCCATACCCTGGGATCTGAGTCCGGTACAGGACACACATGGGTCACAATGTATCATCCGATACAGCCTGGGAGCCCAATACTCACCCGTGATGGCCTCAAGCTGCTGAGGGGGGGCTTGAAATACTGTGCGGACACACCAATCAGGAAGAGGATGTTGAAGGCCTAGAGGTCATGGCTCATGTGGAGGTTCCCGGGGAGGGAGTCCCAGGTATGTGTGTCCAGGCGTGAGAACCATCTCCATCATGCTGGAGTGTTGTGGATGTGAAGAATGGTGGCCAGGCCAAGTTCGGATGCATAGAGTTGGGCCAACGGGGTCTTGGATGACAGACGTACAAGGTTGATTTTGGGGCCTGGGGTTGTTGACTGCCTCCTGAGTGTGTGTGAGGAGTGTGAAGGTCATCCTGCAGCACACAGTGATCCCTTGCAGCTATCTCCGGTGGACGGTGATGTTGATGGGGTGCGGAGTGTTGAAGCTGAGTTGTGCAGATGTACTTGCTCCGTAGAGGGCGGGGCAGTAGTTGACACGGCTGGTGTCATGGACCTGGGGGATGGTCTGTCTTTCCTTGGAGTGGCTCTATCTGAGGATCATGTGCATCATGCAGAGGGTGTTGCAGCATGAGGTACAGATGCTGGTGATTTGCATGGCAAATGTGAGTGACAAATCCATGATGCGTACCATCTTGTGTGCGTGGCCACTGGGTGCTTGTGTAGGGCCCCTGCGGGTGGGACACAAGGAGTTGAGCCAGCTGTAAGGGGACAATCCTCAGATGATTACCTCAGTCCTGTACAAGTCCAGCATCAGGTGGCTGATGTTCAGCCATTCATCCACGGACCTCATGCCTTCTTGAATATTGGAACTGGCAATGGCTGCGTCTTTGGTGAGGGTGAGGAGCACCTTGGTGTCAATGGCATACGACATGATGATGAGATTGTGTGCGCATGTGATGGTGGAGAGGGGGGGGTCCTGGACACATTGAAGATTGACACGCTAAGAGGTGATCCCTGGGCCATGTGCCAGATGACACCACTATACCATATGCTGAAGGCTTGAGTCCCACTCCCATGGCCTTGCTGGTGGACGGAGCCGGTGTGGAGCAGGAGGGGCATGATCTGGTTGGTGTGACAGGGCCTGGAAGGCGGGGCAGCGCTGTGTAGGCAGTTGGAGTTGCACACTCAGCATGCGTGTCGTGTGTGCGCTTAGGGTATGCCTGAGAGCAGGCGGTTGAGTTTCGGATAGACATTGCTTGGAGGGTGGCTACAACATCAGACTGTAGTGTGATGTGGGTCATGCAAGGACATGAGGGTCGTGCAATGTGCACGTTGCATGTGCTGACGGTCCTGCCTTTGGCACCGCGTGGCCGCAACAGTGGCACAGACAAGATGATGACAGCCAAATGAATGGGTGGAGGGAGGCAGGGAGGAGCATTTTTGAGGCGTGTGTGTTGCGGAATCCCGCAACTTTGTGGGCCCTTGCTGCAGGGGCCGCAGCAGCAGGCGGCCTGTCCTGGAAACCATGCCAAAAATAGCACACAAAGACAAGGATGTCAGAAAGGACAAGTGCAACAGGCGTATGTAAAGGAAGGAGTGTCCGGTTACCCATGGCACACCCATAGAAAATGGATGCACAATCACCAAAGATGACGGACACAGGATCAGGAAACAGAAGGCAGAGCCGCGCACAGGAGACACACCCTCAGCAGGTGTTGACGGCGCGTCGTGGGGACCAACATGCCCAAATACATACACAACCATGGACTTCATGCACAATCGAGATTCTAACCCATGAAGAACTGCATGCATGTAGCCAAACTACACATAGACTCATATGCACAATCTTTGACAACTATGCCAGAGATGCCGCATGCAAAGTGGCAAGAGACCTGCATTGTCAGAGATGAGGCACCTTGGAGGGTGAGGAACCCCTTTATTACTCAGGCTCACACTAAGAGAAAGGCATCAAGATAAACAGACACACAGGTCATTTGGCTGAACATGTGGGACCTACACTGGACACCCCCTTCACAACACAGATGTCGTAAATCCAAATGGCCTGGCACACAAGTTAAGGGGATGAGCCAAACACCCCCTTCTGCACACGGAGAGGCTACAATTCCCCATTGAGCCTGTTATGGGGATGTCCTACACCATGTCCACCCGTAGCATCCCGTATGTTTCTGAGGGAGGTTATACACACATTGATGCCATCATCAGAATCCATAAACCATTGGAGATGACTGTCACGAAGGTTGACTAACAATTCATGGGAGTCATGCTACATGTCATGTGCCCCATGGTGAGTCGACATGTATGCATGGTAACCCAACATGCACAGGAGCAGTCCCCACACATTCCAAACACGTAACAACCCCAAAATGCCTTGCTGCAATCCTCACCCAAAATGCCTTTTCACCATGTCCGTGCATGGAACGCTGATTCAGCACACGTTGCAATACTCATGAGAAATAGCAGGAGGCCAACGATGACACGACCAGACAACACGCCCAGGAACCTGTGGATGACAGACACACAAGAAGTCAGCTAAAAGATTGTTATCCGCATACATGGTCATTTACTCTAAAGGAATAATGTTGTCACCATGCGATTAGAAAAATTAGGGTCATAGCTAAAATGAGTGGAATGACATCATCACTCGAGTGACACATCAGAACACACATCTAAGTGACTTAGCATACAGTCAGCAGGACACACACATTGCAACACATGCCACACAAGGCTCCAAGCATGCACACTCAGACCCAGTGACT
Source organism: Triturus cristatus (assembly GCF_964204655.1). Lineage (NCBI taxonomy): Eukaryota > Metazoa > Chordata > Amphibia > Caudata > Salamandridae > Triturus > Triturus cristatus. The sequence continues at coordinate 482,264,684 of NC_140584.1, read as the reverse complement.
CACCATTATGAGAAGAAGTTGCGTATGAGCTGACTCCGGATATCCTCCTCCTCCTCACTTGCCTCATGACCAAGCCCTATATCCTCTAGGGGTGGATGTTCCTGCTCATGCTGCTCCAGGTTGAGTGGCACTGCCTTCTCCACTGCCATGTTGTGCAGCATGCAGCACACGAGGAAGATTTTGCAGACCTTTGCCGGTGCATATGGGAGGGACCCGCCTGTCTTGTGAAGGCACCGGAATCGGCTCTTCAGGAGGCCAAACGTCCTCTCAATCACTCGCCTGGTCTGCCCGTGTGCATTGTTGTAACGGTGATCTGCAGCTGATCTTGGGTTGCGGAGAGGCGTCATCAGCCATGGCATGTTGGGATAGCCAGAGTCCCCTACATGGAAACATCATGTAAAAAAGTGGGTCAGGAGATGCCGTAAGATACAAAGATACTGCAAAACACAGGACAAATAGAGTATACCCACCAACAAGACATGCTCGTTCGTTGTGCAGCCGCAGCATCATTTGTGGCACCCTGCTACGCCTCATGATGTAGGCATCGTGTGCTGACCCTGGAAAACGTGCACAGACATGGGAAATCAGCATGTTAGCAAGACACACCACAAGGGCATTTATAGAGTGGTAATGTTTACGGTTGCGATAGGTGACCTCCTGTGCCTGTGGTGGTACCAAAGCCACAGTTGTCCCATCAATGGACCCAATGACATGGGGCATCCCTCCCAGGGCATAGAAATCACCCTTGACACCTGTCAACTCCTCAGTAGTCGGAAAATGGATGAATTCATCAAGGTGCTCCAACATGCCTGCCAAAACATCATGCAGGACACGGCTGAACATCGTCTGGGACATGCCACCAACATCAGCTATGGTGAATTGAAACGTACCGGTGGCAAAAAAATGTAGGGCGGCCATCACCTTCATCTTGGGGGTCAGCGCAGTAGGATACCTGTGTCGCGGTTGGAGGTGTGGTGCCAGCCTGTTTGTCAGGTCCTCAATCAACTGTTGGGTGAATCTGTATTGGCGTATGCAGTCACGTTCCCTCATGGCACCCAAGTCTGGCATTGGTCTGGGGACAGGAGGTGCCCTGCAGAAAATTGGAATGAATCACGAAGAGTGAGAACATAACAACATCAATGTCAATGAAATGATCACATGCTCAACTGCTAATACACATCTGATAAATACAGAGTCTGGTCTGTGCAATACATCCAGGACACGTATGCCAGCCAGGTGATACTCCTACGAAAAGCCAGCTACACCCGTTGATTGTCAAGTCTACATGACATGCCCTGAAACGAGCTGTGGGACAGTGTCAGTGAACAGCCAGAGACATCACAAGAGTGACATACATCAACATATCAGCATTTGAAGGATGTCATCTCATACAGACAGCTGACGGCAAGCTAGACGCACAGATCACATGGAATGTCAAATGTACAGATCACACACATTGCGATGAAGGGGTACACGTGAAAACAGAAAACACAGACATTGAGATGACGCAGATATGTCCTCATGTCAAAATATCAAGTTTGATGCATACAGACACACGTTACGTGGAAATCCACATGTGGAATGGTGTGCGTAGATGTGTGCCATGCCCATTTACACACAGACACATGTTGGATTCAGCAACAGCAGATGCAGTTGACGGAACATCAACAGCAAGCTCATGGGAACACATGACACACACATGACATAGTCACATCAGTGCATGCTGGTCGTTAAATGTCAGTGGTTAGTGTCCCTGTCCCTGGCATCAGGGGACAGTTGCGGGTGGTGGTGACTGTGCCATACCAGTGATGCTGTGCTTGACACGTTTGTACTACATGCACACATGTGCAAAGTGTGAAGGGGAAGTGTGCCACATAGTGCCCCATCACACATGACATGTGTACACAGGTCATCATCACACATCAATTGTGCAAATACATGAGGAGACATGTGCAATATTACTGCCTGACACACCTAGGCCCTGCACATGTAGGACCGCAATGACAATGACTTGATGTACATCCAAGTGCGAGTCTGAGACCTCCATTCCTTTTGTGTGCGCATCCTATCAACAGTATAAGCGTGTGAAACGCACTGTACACACGCTCTGAGGGTGTGTGTACGGTCCGTATCACTAGAGTTGTGTGGCCGTAGGAGTACGCGTAGTACGGACCATACAAGTACGGTCAGTATCACTATAGTAGTGGTGCCGTAGGAGCACGCGTGGTACGGACCGTACACATGTACGTGTACTACCAGTGCCCACACGTATGTGTACTACCAGTGCCTACATGTACATGTACTACCAGTTCCTACCCGTACATGTACTACCAGTGCCTACACGTACGTGTACTACTAGTGCCTAAACGTACGTGTACTACGTGTAGGCACTGGTAGTACACGTACCCGTACGTGTACCCCAGTGCCTACACGTACGTGTAGGCACTAGTAGTACACGTACTTGTAGGCACTAGTAGTACACATACGTGTAGGCACTGGTAGTACACATACCCGTACATGTACTACCAGTGCCTACACATACGTGTACACACTGGTAGTACACGTATGTGTAGGCACTGGTAGTACACGTACGTGTACGCACTGGTAGTACACGTACGTGTAGGCACTAGTAGTACATGTACGTGTAGGCACTAGTAGTACACGTACGTGTAGGCACTGGTAGTACACGTACGTGTCCTACCAGTGCGTACACGTATGTGTACGCACTGGTAGGACACGTATGTGTAGGCACTGGTAGTACACGTACGGGTACATGTACTACCAGTGCCCACATGTACGTGTACTACCAGTGCCTACACATATGTGTAGGCACTAGTAGTACACGTACGTGTAGGCACTGGTAGTACACGTACCCGTATGTGTACTACCAGTGCCTACACGTACGTGTACGCACTGGTAGTACACGTATGTGTAGGCACCGGTAGTACACGTACGTGTAGACACTGGTAGTACACGTACCCGTACGTGTACTACCAGTGCCTACACGTACGTGTGAAACGCACTGTGCAACTGGTGCCGTAGGGGTACGTGTGAAACGCACCATACCTGTGTGTGGATTTGAAAATTACATAGGGGACACATAAGGGACAAGTATTAGGCACTGAATGCATGCTGGTTGTCATGGATACAGAGTTTTCACTTCAAATTTTTCCATCAGATGGCCTGGAAAAGTCAGTTGGCCACAAAATACAATGTTGCAAAGTGGTTGTTGACTTGACATGATGTTCAAAATTTGAACGATGCAAATTGTGGAAAGGGATTGGAGTAAACGTAAGATGCGAATGAATCTGACCAATCACTATGTACTCCTCCAAATGAATGCCCCTCAGCAAGACAGATATAAGTCAGCCAGAACCCATGAGAGGGCACTTACCTGCACAACTTTCCTGTCGACAACACTGCTGCTGTCTGTGCTTCCTCTGGCACCATGTCAAGGTCTGTGGAGAGGGCCCAGCCATTCACCCAGGAGGAGAATGAGGCATTGCTGGATGTCATCCTCCCACAGTACACCAGCCTGTATGGGAGACCAGGGGAGCAGGTGAGTGCTGGCTCCACTAGCTTTGACTGTGCACCTTTTTTGTGACTGTCACTTCTGGCATTGTGTCCAGGTGTGACAGACATGCAATGTTGTTTAGAGTGGGTCCCAGGGGGGGGAATGGCTTATGTCCCCCATGCAGAGCATGATGTATTTCATGTGTGCACTCCTCACTTGCATTGTGCTTACTGTGACATTCACTGCATAGTGCATGACACATTCAGCCTGGCTAATCCTTTGTGGCATTTTTTGTCTATAGTCCTGAGGTAATTCAGTGGTCCCCCCGGTGTGACAGGTGACTGTACCCACAGATGCATGTGAGTTGAGTGGAGCTGTGGTGAGAGTGTCCAAGTGATGTGTACGCCCCCTGGACATTGATGTGTGTGAATGTTTCTTGTCATGTGGGTGAGTGTCTATGTGATGTGTTGCACCACAGCTGCATGGAGGAGGCAACAGCTCTACCCTTCTGAAGTGAGAAGTAAGCCGTGCTGTGTGTTTGACTTGCTGAGCTAGCCCCGCACCTGTGACACCCCACAGGCAAGTGGCACATGTGCAGAGTGAGGTTTGTATCCGCTGTTGCCAATGGCATGTGATTGATCTGTGCCTGTGTGTGTCTGTGTACTCTGCTGAGGTTGCGTCAGTGGCCTTGGGCATGTAACTGCTTGGAGGTGCTGTCCATAAGCCTGGTGTTGCTTGTGATGCACAGTGTGTGCCATGTTCATGGATTGTGTCGCACCCCTCATGCCACCTGTGTACTTTATATGCCATGTAGTGCATTGGGGCTTCCACAGAGGCCAATGTCCATATGACAAAGATGCTATTCCTTGGCAGCATCCTATGCCCTGTTCAACATATCAAAGATGTTCAAATGTGTGTCTCTCTGACATGGAGCAGGTGTAGTGATGTTGTCTCACTTTGTCATCCTCACAGGTAACTGCCTACGCCAAGGGGGAGATCTGGAAGCGAGCCGTCAGGGCCATGAGATCAGTGGAGGGTCGCAGTCGGCGCCTAGCCCAAGTATGAAAACGGTGGCAGGACATCCGGTGCTGGACCCGGAGGATCGCCCGGGTCCTGCTGAAGGACTCACCTCCATGCCCCCTCGGCGGGCGCCGACGCCTAACCCGCCAGATGAGGCGTGTCCTGGCGGTGGTCTTCCCTGACATGGATAGGCAGTTACAGGAGAGACAGCAGCAAGGAGGGGGTAGGTACATGTGTGTTTGTTGTGTGTCACCAGCTTTTGGAAGTGTTCAGTCGCCTGGATACACTGCCAGGGTTTATATGTGCAGTGCATATCCTGTTCCCCCAAGTCAACCGGTGCTGTTCTTCCTCCCTTTCCCTCCTTGACATGTGTTCCCTGGTCTGTGTGTAATCACTATTGCACATGGTCATCTAGGCTGCCAGTTAATCCAAGTGCACATTGCTTTCTGCATCATGTGTGTGGCATGTGTTGGTACCTTGCCTGTGCCCTGTCCTGTTCAGTCATTTGGGGGTCCATATTTGTTGGCACTGATGCTGAGTCTCAACATGGGAGTGTGAGGTTTCAAATGAACAGACTTGCAGCATGCATGACCGATGTTGTGGCCTCAGACATGATGTGCATGAGTGGGAGATATGCATAGTGCCGGGACGGTTGCTCTTGTTACAGTAAGGTCATTCCAGGACCATGGAGCAGTGTGACCACTACAGTCCCCTGAGACACCCTTGCCTCGTATTGACGTGTGTCATTCAACACTGTGCCCATTCTCTGTGTGTTCAGCATAGGTTGGCCTCTATGGCATTGTTCCCTGGCCTCATTTGTATTTCTCTAAAGTGTGCTACATGTGTCCACTGGACAGGGTGACCCCATTTGGCTTCTGCATCCTCACACTGGGCAGTGCCTGTGTGTCTATTTACAACTGTCTGTTGATGGTTGTTTGTCACAAATATGTGTTGGCAGCCTCACGAGGTGATGTGGAGTACATTTTGGAATTCTTGATGCACATTTTAGTAAACCCAGATTAAGAGGTGGAAGTTCTTGATCTGTCTCAATCACATTGTCTCAGGTATGGGGGGTTTGTGCAGGTGAGGCCTACATGTCCAAACCTTATGTCTCCTTGCCAGGTCTGACCTGTGTGTGATAATTGTCTGGACAGACACTCAACATGCAGTGACCCAGTCATGTTGTGCAGGGTTTAATGTTTGTGCTTTGCAGCATGTGTCACAAGTTTAAATACATGATTCCTGCTCATCCATTTTTGGCACCAGTGTGTGGTCCAGATGCTACGTAGTTTGGTCTTTGTGTGCTGACATCTGTGTGGACATTCTTGCTTGCCATGAGGGTGTCTCCTCACTGCAGGTGTGCCTTATTCCGACACACTTGCAGGCCCATTAGCTTATGCATTGTCCTGTGTTTGGACATGTGTGCCACTCCACATGACAGGCAGTGGGTCAGATGTGTTGCCAACTGTGTCATCATGGTACGGATGGCCATGTAACAGGTGGCATGATTCAAGTTGTTAGTCAAGACGTCTTGTACCTTGGCACTCACTACACTTGTCAACATGTCTACATGTTTTCAATGCTTGACTTTTATGTTTTGTTGTGAAGGACAATAATGTGCCTGCATGACAGATGTCTCCCAAGGAAGTGCACAAGAAACCACCTTTACACTTTCAGGGGACACGCTGGCACATTTTAAAGAAAGGCACAGTTCGAATAAGACTGTTTTTCGGATTATACATATCCATGTTCCCACAGTGTGGTGGCATTTGGGTAAGTCCTTGGTTGTTGCTGCTACCAACTTACAAGTGTCAAGTCATCCAGACCGCCATGGTGCCATGTATATGTACTTACTGAAACCCCATTTCTTTCTAACAGTGGCTTCTTTGAATAAGGCTGGCAGATCATACAGTGACTGTGTAAATGTAGTTTGGTGGGCACCTCCTTGTGTGACTTCTTTTATACAGGCACATGTGTGTTCTGTTCACAAAGTGGCACATTCACACATTCTAAACATGTAGATTGTGTAAAGTGGTGTGATTCCCAAGGCATCACAATGTATTTCGTTTGGGTTTCCAAAGTACTTACAGGTCTCTGAGTGTGGGGACACCTTCAGCATTGAGGTCTGTTATTTAGCCTTGGGTGCATCAATACTGGTTTGTTCACAGTAAACAAGAGGTGGCATGCCTTCATAGTATTACTGTGCTCAACTGTTCCCACACACTAGCTTCTCAGTATATTTCGATATCAAGTTATTTGCTGTTGTGTCCTATTTTTCCTTGTTTCCAAGTGGCATGGTGGGTCAACCAACTGTGGAGTGCAGGGCTTACATGTGTGCGGAGTAATTTAGATGTTACTCATGATGCCTTGCCTGATATGCACTGTGACCTATTTTGTTTGGACTCATGTGTCAGATGTATACAGGTGACTGATTATTTTCTGTATCTTCACCTTGCCCAGAGCATCATCGGAGGACACCGAGGGAGACACCTGCACGGACCTGGAGGAGGGATCCAGCACCGGGGCCACCACTGCTGGCGAGTCTGCGGGAGCAAGTGGCACGGAGGGCGAGGGGAGTCAGGCGGAGGACCTGTCTAGTGGCGACACCGACTACGACACTGACAGGTCCGAGGCTGAACTCCTCGAGGGGGCGGAGGCTGCTACAACACCTGGCAGCAGCACAACATCTGTCCCCGCCTCCTCCATTTCCATCACCGCCCTCCCAGTTGCTCCGGTCCCTTCTGTCCGTGCAGGGCACCACCATGTCTCCTTCGTGCCAGGAACCGCACCCCCTGCCCCTGTCACCCCTGCTGCCCTCACTGCAGAGTCTGTGGACATTCAGCGGCAGTTGCAGGTTGGTCAGACATCGATGCTGAATGTCCTCCATAGCCACACCAGACTTCTGACACAGATGGTGTCGTTCATGGAGGGCATGTCAACAGCGATGTCTGACCAACGGGTGTTGCTGAGGTCCATGGACTCTTCACTGACGGCAGCAGTGAGTCTCCTGCAGCGCTTCGTCCCCCCCTACCCCTACCCCAGCCCCATCCACACTTCCCACTCCCATGCCAGTCCCATGCACACCCAGACATTCCCAAGCACGCACCCCACCAGACACAGGCAGCACACCAACACGTAAGGGCAAGCACACACCTCCTGGCACGCACACTCAGGGGGATAAAGGCACACCCACTGGGTCTGGGGCACACAGGCATACACGCAGCCACAGTCTGAGTCCGCATGCCTCACTACCCAGTCCCTCCAAAGGCACTCCCCTTGGCTCCCCTGCCACACAGTCAGGCAAGGAGAGCTACATATCTGTGCTGGGCCTCAGCCCCACTGGGTCACCAGCCCGCAAACGGGCAAGGCACTCCCCGGGTAGGAGAGTTGAGTCCCCCCCATGTCCACCCCCTCCCCCAGTAGCGCTGCACCCCATCCCTCCAACCCCCCCCCCCTTTGTGACTGTGGTTTCCTCCGGTGCAGGGGATACTCTGGACGCCCTGCAGAAGTGTGCACAGCCAAGCTCACCTCCACCTTTGGCGCTGCCCCACCCCCTGTGGTGGAGGCGTCCGTCCCTGCACCCACCACACCAACCCTTACCCCTCCTGTCCCTACGGTGCCCGGTCCTTCCCCACATGATGCCCCCCCCCAGTCGAGGAACCTGAGGGTTCAGATGTGCAGGCAACCTAGGGGAGACGCGTGCCAATGTGTCCCCCCAAGGACATTTATTCTGGACTGGCCATTGGCCTTTGTATATAGTGTTATTGAAAAAAAAAATTATGCTGATTAAAGCATTTTCTTTTTACTTTGAACACTATTGCATTTCAGGTATTGATGTTGGTGCTGATGCTCCAGGAGTTGGGGTTGTCGTAATGTGTTATGTTTCTGGCAAATGTTCGAGTCTGATGGTCATGAGTTGGACCATGGGATCTGCGTGCCATCACAAGATCTCTGCAAAGGTTCTTTGGTTGTGTGTGTTATTTGTTTTTTGAGACATTGTACCAAGGAGTGTCCCTTCCTCCGTGGCACCTGACATCTTCCCTGCAGAGAGTTGCACAATTGTTGTGCTGACCTGTGTATACATTCCCTTTGTTGGTGACGGATCCCTTCAACTATGGCCATGCCTGCTCAGCAATGTCTCCGGCTGCATCATCTGTGCCATCCTTGCTAGTCACTGTACTTGTGTATTGAGTATGTTGCCATGCCTTCATGGAGAAATTCTCCCTTTTCCGCACTATGCATGTATGTAATCCCAGCCTAGCACACATATGGTACTTGTTCTGCAGGGTATTTGGACACCTGACTCACAATTGTGGGCATTGTATCTGTGGGAACTCCACCCTATTCCTTCCATGAGAGACAACATCTTGGTGGCTGTCCCAGCACCTGTACATTCCTATCAGTCCTGGGATGTGTGTAACAGTGTGTGTTCCCTTTGGCTCTCTTAGTTTAGTAGGCATTGACATGACTATACAGTCATGTGGCATGATCTCTGTGTGTGTATAGTGCTGCATCCGCCAGGGGTGGGTATGCATGTGTCATTTGTCCTCACACCCACATGTGGTGTGTCATGCAGTGGGGGAAAGACATCCATCCTCATGGAAGTGGGACTCTGCTGTCAGTGATGTGTTGTTATGGCACTCTCAACATAGTCGAAAATTAGGGATGCGTAGATACACCCATGGAGTTGTGGTCATCTGATAATGATGTACACACCCCCATGTCTCTGTCCACTGCTGGGAGTGATAGGCACCCACCCATCACATGTCTCTGTCCACTGCTGGTACTCCTCTGCACCCACCCCTCACATGTCTCTGTCCACTGCTGGTATTCCTCTGGACCCACCCCTCACATGTCTCTGTCCACTGCTGGTATTCCTCTGCACCCACCCCTCACATGTCTCTGTCCACTGCTGGTATTCCTCTGCACCCACCCCTCACATGTCTTTGTCCACTGCTGGGAGTGATAGCCACCCACCCCTCACATGTCTCTGTCCACTGCTGGTATTCCTCTGCACCCACCCCTCACATGTCTCTGTCCACTGTTGGTATTCCTCTGCACCCACCCCTCACATGTCTCTGTCCACTGCTAGGAGTGATAGGCACCCACCCCCATGTCTCTGTCCACTGCTGGGAATCCTAGGCAGCCACCCACCCACCCACCCGCACCCTTGGTACAGTACACTGCTGTCCTGGGCATACACACACCCCAATATACTAGTTATATGCTGCACCCGGCCCTAAGCCAACATTCTTGGCGTGTGTACGCCTTGTATCATATTTATAGAAACCTTAACTGCAAGCGACCAAACCAAAAGCAACATCATTGACGCTGGTCTTCTTTGTCAGTTTCCACTCTGATCTGCCATATGTGATACCCCTATGTCCTCAATTGGGGCGCTAAAAACCAGGCAAATGTTATAAATTTAGTCCTGAAGATGAACCCGTTAATCAATGAGCTTGGGATCGAAACGTCGACTTTTTAAAAAATAGTGCCACAAATATCCATTGTGCTTACTCGTTGTGGTCTCTATTTTGTCAAACTTGCTACAACTCCATTTATGCCTGCAAGTTGCTACAGCTCTCAGTCTTTGCCTGTAACTGTTGTTTGTCCTAAACTGTCTGCATTGTTATTCCTTTTTTCCCCGCACGTTCCCCATGTTGTAGGGTGCAGGATTGTGCCCCACGATAAATGTAGTGTTTTCATTATCCTTGACCATATCCTTGAGTATCTGATAAATAAAAAATCCCCTGTCCGGCTGGACATCGGATGTGTATAGTAACCCATTGTGGTCTATATTTAATTTTATGTAAAATTTAGTGTCTGCTCAGGACCATTGTTTTCTACATATATAGTGCGGAGTTACATAGGCACGAATTGTACTTGCTGGTCCGTAAAACGCTGCCTGACTCCGCCCGGACGTCACGTACGCGATGTCCCGGATCGGAATTGTGGGTATTTTTTAGCCACACGTAGTTGTGTACGATTCGTACGGAAATGGTATTTCTGTATGACTCGTACTTGCTGGTTTGTAAGGTGGATTTCCCGGGTACGAGTCGTATGGAGAATACGCTCCGTCCGACCATTCGTACCCGGCTTTTACAGGATTTGAATCGGCACCCTAATATATAGTATTTTATTTTATTTGTATTTTTAAATCGATATTTTTTACATCTATATTTTTAACATCTATATTTTTGATTCAATATTTTTGTACTTACCTGGTTAAGTATAGAGAGTTAATATTTTTTCATCTATATTTTTGCCACCTATATTTTTGCTATCGATATTTTGTTAGTGAACCCTGGAAGCATGACAACAGCAGACCCGGGGGACCCCAACAAGGTGGGAGAAGTATGAGGAAGGAGGCGCGGCCTACCTGACACAGGCCTGTGACTGAAGTCTGACTAGCAGAGGCCCAATAGAGTGGACTGCAACAGAGCGCCATAAGGCCAAGAGGGCGGACACGGCAAGCAGAATCCTGGCGAAGAGAGGAGCCGGTTGGAGCCCATGGTGCCAGGACGCACCGCCTGTGGAAGGCGTGCGCCCTCGGGGAGCGTGATCCTGCCTGGCCCCAACTTCCCCACAAGAGATAAAAGTCAGGTGTACTCACGCCGGCAAGGGCTAGCACGTGGCACTTTGTGTTATGACCCTCAGGCACACCGTAAATAGCACAGGCGCACCAAACCACGCAATTGACCCAGCAAGGACTTGACTGGGGAGACCGTCAGGCTATGGCCGCAGACACCTGATTAGATAGGGACTCGCCTGGCCTAGACACTAACTGTGCATGGGGGACAAAGTCAGGCTCATCAGCTGGCTGACGCGAACAAAACGTGAACACATCCCGGGACAAAGTCATCAGGGGCAACACCCCTGGGAAGCAGTTCCTCAGTGGAAGACTGGGATGCCCTGTTCACAGCCGTGGTCAACACGGTGAGTGCGGCCCTGGCCCCTTGAGAGAGCTAGCAATACACAGTAGTGAGCGCAGCAAAGCAATTGGAGGACCTGAAAGACATCAGCACGTGCTGGGCTTTCAAACAGGCGCCTTCTCCCAGGCAGCAGGCGGCAACCCCCAGTGGGCACACAACATCCAAGGCGCACCCAGCCGGTGAAGTGGACGCTCCTTTTAGAGACCACATCAGGTACCGGCAGCCCAAACACACAGGGTGCACTGTTGAGAAACCGGGGGACGGCGCCAGAAGTAGTGTGGGGCTCCCTGTCAAGTGGCACCCACAGGCAGCTGCCAAACACACCATGGACATCCTGGTTCCCATGGAGGTCGACACACCCAAGCCCCTGGCTCCTCACATAACATTCAACCCTGAGCTGCACTCGAATGCCCACTGCACTACAGCTAGTACACAGCCTTTGAAATTACACATCACACCTGGCAGCACAACCTGAGGCACAAGGCGCTTAGACCATGGAAGCAGCAGGTGCAGGCGAGACCCCAAACACAGCGATCACAACAAAACTGGACACAGTGTTGGCGGCAGTAGAAAAAATCGGCGCAGTCCTAGAAAATACTCGAAGTTCACTGGAGGCAAAGATCGACAAGGTCGCATCAGATTTTACCTTATCAAAAGCAGACCACCGAAAACTGGTCAAGAAGGTCCAAACTAATGAGCAAGCCCTGGCAGAATTGAATCCCTTCACACACAGCCATGCATCAGCACTGCAAGACCTCACAGACAGAATAGCATCCTGGAAGTCCTCCTGGATGAAGCAGAGGGCTGCTCGGGGTATAACAATGTACAAGTAGTAGGCCTTCCTGAGGGAGAGGAGGGACAAGACCTGGTGACATACGTGGAGCAATGGCTGCGTGAAATCCTCCCAGACAACGTGCTCTTTCCACATTCCGTAGTAGATCGAGCCTATAGGGTACTGGCCTGCCGACCACCCCCGGTAGCCAGACCCAGGCCGCTACTTTTCAAGCTCCTTAACTAATGAGACAGGGACACAATATTGAGGGAGGTGCGTAAACTTGCTGAGGTACGAGTAGAAAACCAATTGGTAATAATGTTCCAGGATTACACTTTCCAAGTCCAAAGACAACGGGCCTCATATCTTGAAGTGAAGCAGCATCTCCGATCCTTAAACGTATGCTACTCTCTCATGTTCCTTGCGAAGCTGCGTGTCGGCTGTGAGGACCAGACCAAATTCTTTGAAATGCCATCCGAGGTCTGGTACTGGCTAGAGGAAACAGACCGGCGAACAAGACCTAGACCATCAACACTAGGGCAGTCACCCCGACAAAACAGAAGAGGCTGCCGCCGTAGAAGGGGGGCAAACCCCAAACAACCGTGTCCACAGGCAGCCGTACCGGACATGGAGCAGAGGGAGATGGAACGTCGCGGGGCTCTTCATGCAGTGGCTGCCATGCAAGCTCGCTCTCCAATCCATGACCCTGGGACACGGACGCCTCAGCCCAGCAGCTCGATCGGATCGTCCCCGGCAAGGTCCAAAGATCGCAACTCCCTCCAGCTACCAGACATCACCCTGCAAACATCCAACAAGAGAATTTGAAGATTGGAAAAAAAGACTTTTTGTAGAGTATCGTTCCATTGAGTACACTGACACTAGCATGCCAACATCCATACACAGGGCAGCGGCAAACGCTCAACCTAGCACACTACACATCCGCCGCATGACGTGGCCAACAGATATGTTGAGCATAAGTATTACGGCTATGCTTCCTTGTTCACAACGAAAGTCACACCAAAAATGCGCACTGCATGGCGTAGCAGGACAAGTCACCATAATACTCTCTTCCTCGTTAGACAACAGGGCAAGCAACACACCAAACAAGCACACAGCACACAACCCATCAACTAAGTATATTACATACACACCAATTGCCACTGTTTGTCCTCACAGTTTAGGCGAGCAACAACTACGTACTTGCTCTTATGATGTTAGGCATCCTATTGACGCACCTTTAACCCCTTTTCAGTTCATCCAAGCCCCAGTAACCTTGGCTGGCGCCCTCAACATTGCAGATAATTCCCACCCTCCCACACAGGGGGCCATACCATACATAACAAGGTGCAAGTTAATGCAATAATCTGGAATGTGGGGGGCATGCACACACCGACCCGTAGGTCCTCAGTATATGCATACCTACAGTGCAGGCAAGCACAGATTGTTTTCCTGCAGTAAACACACCTCACCCATACAGAAGCAGAACGCCTCCGAAAGTGCTGGAGAGGACAGGTGCACAGCACAAACTAGTCATCCCAGGCACAGGGGTCACTGATATGGGTTAAGGCGGGCGTCCCTCACATGGTGGAAGAGGTGACAATAGACCCAGAGGGGAGGTATGTCTTCGTGAAAGGTAAACTGAATGGGCAGACGCTGCTCATGGGCTCGGTGTTTGCGTCAAACGTAGACCAAACGGCATTCCTCCGCAAACTTACGGATGTACTTGCTAGATGGGGCAGACTCCCCTGGATTATAGGGGAAGACTTTAACTCAGTTCTGGACGTTCACCTAGACAGGTGTTACCCACCCCTAACACGAACACAGGGAATCTCCAATGCACAAACCCCACAGCACATATATACTCATTTCACTCTATTGTCCATGACCTGCATATTAGACTTGACCGGCTCGTGAGGTCACCTGCCCTGCTCCAAACGAGTCTCTGACGTCCAAGGAAATTCATAGTGCCATCATGGCACTGAGGAGTGGAAATGCCCCAGGCCCAGACGGGTTCCCGGCGGAACTCTATAAAGCTTACACCACGATTCTAGTCCTCCACTTGTACACACTGTACACAACAGTCATAAACGAGTGCCATCCCCCGTCCAAGAATGAAGCCAACTTAGTGTCCCTGCCTAAGCCTGATAAAGACCCTACAGAGCTAGGCTCATACAGGCCGCTCGCTCTACTCAACGTAGATTACAATATACTAGCGAAGCTCTTAGAAGACAGATTAGTGCAGGCGGTCCGAACCCTGGTTCATTGTGATCAAAACGGATTTGTGCCCTCTAGAACCACCTTCTTAAATCTTAGGCGCTTTCACATGATAGCTGCGTACTCACAAACCCAATGGCCGAGAGCCGATTTCCTCATATTAGACCTAGAGAAAGCGTTTGACTCTCTGGCGTCTTCATAAATATGGTAAAACTCATATACAGTGCCCCTACAGTATGGGTTGAAAGCAGGCCCCTATATATGCAACCTCGTGGAAGTGCACAGAGGGACCTGGCAGGGATGCTCCCTATCTCCACTGCTCTTCACCTTGGCCATTGAGCCACTGGTGTGAAGGACTGGGCTATTCTAAGGCCCAGCGGTGCCAGGGGACAACACCTGAAACCTTCGTGGGTTACCTGTTCCGGCGTACAAAACACAGAGACTCGGGACACTTCCGGCGGCGTCAAAGATCAGCGTTTATTTACTGCAGGGATACAGAAGTCGCAAGAAGTACACAGCGTGTAGGTTCTGGGAGACTGCTTCAAATTGCACAAGTGGATCGCTCCTTTTATACACATTTTGGTCATAGAACAACATGGCAAACAAAGGTTACAATTCAGTTCCCACAGTAAACTTCAAAAGGGTCGCATTCATGTTTCAGAAACCCGGAATACAATTACAGCTACATTGCCGGTTCCCAACTGTAAAAGCAGATCATCCCCACATTAAGCACATTCCATTCTGACTGTAAACACATTAAGAGGAAGGACAGAAACAGATGCAAAGGAAGAACAAGGATGCACAACAGATTAGAAACGAGTGTAGAGGGTAATAACGGAAACCTAATTGCAGAATCAAAGGCCTCGTGACTAATGCAGGCATGGCTGAAACAATAGACCAGTACGGCAAGATGAGCCCTGAGCGGGGCCATCTGCCTCTGCCGTGTCATTTCCCTCATCATAAAAGACACCCTCAACGGAACACGTGTCTTCCGTGAAGGCTTGGGAATCCCAGGGTCACAAAGCGGACAAGGTCCGTTCGCTGGCTACTTGAGGGCAAGAGACAAAATGGATGCCGCATCTAAAATAGAACCCGAGGGTTCGAATGGACATACCTAGAAATGAGACGATCCGTACGTAGTAGCGTAGCGAAAACGCGTACACCCACTAAACTCGTTATTTGCGGTTCGCAGATACCAGATTCGTCCATATTCAAACACACCCAAAAAGTGTCGTTCCAATTCACACGGAACCTCAGACGCTCCTTTTGCCCTCATGTAGGCAAGCACTAATCCAGATCGGAGTCGATTTCGATATTCATCAGATCGTTCAGCTGTTGCTGGAACATCATTCTATCCATCAATGTTTCCTTGGTAACAGATGGCCGTCTTATACACGTTGTAGCACAAAGACTACATAAGGCAGGACCACACTGTACACAAAGACAACACGTGAATAGAAACGTTACAACAACCCCTACGATCATCAGAATCTTCCAACCCCAAGTGGATATCAGGCCCCAAAACCATCCTAGAAGTGTCCAATTACCCTCGTCCACGTGTATGGACTCGGAAATCTTATGCAACTTCGAGATGGCTTGGTAAACAGTTGGAGCGTTGTCAGGAATGAAAATGCAACAGCTCGAATGGATAACTTTGCACACACCACCTCTATCTGCAAGAACAACGTCGAGAACCATACGGTTCTGCAACGTCATAAGTCTATCCACCTGAAGTTCTGCTGTTAAATTACCAAGAGCGCTCGCAGTTATGTTAGCAGTCATCTCTACCACACGGGTCAACTGTCTCAGGTTTCTACTATTAACCATAGGTCCCCAAAACGGCAAGAAACCCTTAAAGAAGTCTCCTGCTTCTTGACCAGCAGTATCCTCTTCACTAATAACGCCTCTCACAACTCTAGTCTTGTGATAGTCCGAGGCAACTGTAAAAGTCGGTGGCAAAAGATTCGCGATATAACAGGTACCCGAGAAGTCACGGGGCAACCATGTATATGCACGCTCATAACATACGAAATAGGTACCCTTGGCAGTCAGAAAAACAGGGGAAGAGAGCATCGGGAGAACATACGTGTCAGTGCAAGCACTGTTCCCGAGTTGCGCTCTCGGATTTCGACCAAGACCCTTCAAGCAGAAATTACCGAGGTGGGGTACGATCCATATTGGAGACGAGCTCTTGAGCTGTCTATCACCCACTGACGTACTATACTCAGCTTCACTCAGGTCCTTATAGGCTTGCACCTCTTCATCTGGAATAAGCGATGCATCAAAAACATCTCTATCTAAATCCGCAATCGCTATCACCAAAGGCTTGTGGTACGGACCAGGACCAAAGTTTGCAGAGCGTGGCTCTCGACTGGGGTAGGAATCTAATGCACTACGGAACATAGTTTGGAATGCTCGAGCTGACCCTTGGGAGCTATAAGGAAGAACCAGATACGGAATACCCCTATCCATGGTATGTGGCATTAACCCACACACCCAACAGTTGGTAGTGTTCATTACCAACTGATGCTGATGTAGGAGCTGAACAAAGGAGTTATTCATGAATTCCGCACGTCTAACCTGTTCATGTTGTGGCAGAGGATGAAAGGAATGTGGAGAAACAGTGGTAATAGAACTTGGTTTAGGAGAAAGAGTAGGTGAAATGGAAGGCAATAACGACTGTATTCCCAAATACACTCCACCCACCAATAGCAGAGATACAGTCAGAAACAACAGAAATACCTGGAACAAAAAACACTTTGTTAGTACAATCTTATGCAATTTTGATCTTTGCGCCGACATCCTTTCCACTTCCAACAGCTTAGAGAATGCCATCCTCTAAAAACCGTCCGTGACGTACTTGACGCACTTCGTTCTGAGTAGCGATTATCAATTCCCAGGAGTTCCCAGGAGTCGACAAAAAGTAACCGACCTAGTGTCAGAAACCTGCTAAACAGAAGGGAGTACCCGCACGGCCCTACGGTTAACCCGGATGATAGGTTTTCCTAAACACGCAGCTTAATACAAATCTCTTTAGCTGTGAAAAGCATACATAAAAACTCAAAAATGCAGAAAAGGATGTAATTGTTCGTAATGTTCTTGGCAACGGGAAAGTGAAAATATAAGGAAAATTTTATTAGTCTCTGTTACGTGGACGAAGAAAATATCGATTTCTTCCAGGTCGAGTCTGTTCATCAAACAGTTGTTCAGCTGGTGAAACAGTGTTCAGTCGATTGGATGACGATTCAGACCTCGAATTCTCTTCAACTGACGACTCAACAGGTGTGTCTGACTGCAATGGCAATGAATTGTCTCTTACAGGCTGAGCATCGCTGAACGGCACAAAACATAAAGGGGTCTCAGTTTCCGTTGCCGCTATACCAGTTCTCACCCAACTATCGGTTGGGGAAGGGATCGGCACCTTTTTGGTATGGCCGGCGTGTACCCAATTCTTTCTGCCTTCCAACCGAACTGCAGTACTTGTGGCCAATAGCACTTGATAGGGTCCCACGAATCTCGGCTCCAGGTTACGTTTTCGGCCAAAATTTCGGGTAACGACCCAGTCACCCGGTTGAAGCCGATGTCCAGGACCCTCTGTCTGTGCTGGCAAAGCTTCAAAGACCTGTTGATGAATGGACCTTAGTTTAATAGTCAGATCATGAAGATAATCAATTAGCATTGGATACTCAAGACTAGCAAAAGCCTTAGGTCTCGGAACTCCCCAAATATTCGCAGGGCGGCCGAACACAATCTCATATGGGCTGAGCCCTACTCGAGAGTGTACAGTCGCTCTGGTCGATAAGAGAGCCAGAGGCAAGGCATCAGGCCATGATAAACCAGTCGTAGCCTGTATCTTTGCAAGTTTCAGCTTCAGGGTACCATTGTACCCTTCAACTAAACCCGCTGCCTGGGGATGATTGGCACTATGGAATTTCTGTCGGATTCCAAGGCCCTTACACACACTCTGCATCACACTTCCCACAAACTCGCTTCCATTATCTGACCACACAATCCTTGGCATTCCATACCGCGGAAAGTATTCCTTCAGTAGGACTTTCGCTGTGGACAGAGCAGTATTATCCTTAAGAGGATAGGCCTCGATCCATCTGGAGAACGCACAAACCACGACTAAAACATACTTCAGATTATTGCATCTCTCCATATGGATGAAGTCCAGTTGGATAACCTCAAAGGGACAGGCAGGAGGAGCAAAATGACCAGGTGGAGTGGGGGTGCCCTTGCCAGGATTATGCATCAAACACACCATACAATTTTTAACCACTCTTTCAGCACACTTAGCAATACCATCATTCTTCCATACAGGGGACAATAACTTACATATACCTTTCGCACTAATGTGTGACAACCCATGAGCCATAGTTACGACAGCTAATACATATGCATCCGGTAACATCCACCTCTGGCGTTCCGACAAATCAACCCAACATCCATGCATGTCCAACTTTCCCGTACTTTCTTTCCACTTGGTTCTTTCAGTTTCAGTGGCCTCATTCTGAATTGATTTCACACTCTCAACAGTGCCTTCACACATACCAGTCTCCGTCGGCCATCTCACTGAACCCGTAACATACATTCGGGTTGCAAGATTCTTGGCCGTTTCCTTAGCAATCTCATCTGCAAATGCATTACCACGACCAACATCATCCGTAACCTTTCGGTGCGCACTACATTTAACAATCGCTACCTGTTTAGGCAATGTAAGTGCATCCAAAAGATCATTCACAAGCTGCCCGTGTTGGATCTTCGTACCATGCGACGTCATAAATCCTCTTTCTCTCCACAATCGCCCAAAACTATGCGCAACACCGAATGCATACTGGCTGTCAGTGAACACATTCACTCGCTTTCCTTTAGACAAAACACACGCTCTTGTTAGCGCAATCAATTCTGCTGCTTGCGCTGAATTCTGACTCAATCTCGCGGTTTCCACAACCGTGCTCAATGTCACTACAGCATACGCAGTTGTCACATCACCATTCGGCAACTTAAAACATGAACCATCAACATACAAAGTGCCATCAGGATCTGTCAACGGAGTGTTTTTCAGGTCCACACGACCCTTCGTTTCTTCCTCAGTTCGTAAATAACAATCATGTGGTGGTACACCATCTAGTTCCATATTAATCGGCAACAATGTCGCCGGATTCAGCACATTACAACGCTTGATCTGTATATGACTTGCCAAAAGAGTCAACTCGTACCCTGACAACCTTGCACTTGTCAGATGTTGAGTTTTTGTCCGATTCAGGAGAGTGTCAACTGCATGCGGAACCATCACTATGAGCATATTATCCATGACCAGACCTGCAGATTGTCGAATAGACACTGCAGCTGCCGCTGTCGCCCTCAGGCAACTGGGCAACGCTCTAGCTACCGGGTCTAGAGTCGAGGAAAAATACGCACATGGACGCTGCTTACCACCGAATTGTTGCGTCATAACGCTCAACGCACAACCCTCTCTCTCGTGAACGTATAGTGTAAATGGCTTACTGTAGTCAGGAGTACCTAACACAGGAGCCGAACACAACGCATCACGTAGTTCAGAAAAACTTTTCTGACATTCTTCCATCCATGGCAAAGGAGTCGAGACATCCTTGCACGTGAGCGCTATCAATGGCTTCGCTAACAGTGAAAAATTTGGAATCCACTGTCTGCAGTATGACGTGATACCTAGAAAGGCACGCACATCTCTCTGAGTAGTTGGCACAGTCATTCGAGCAATTGCTGCAATTCTTTCAGGGGTCAACCTTCTTCCCGCCTTTGACAATAAGTGACCGAGATAGGTTACTTCTTCACAACAATATTGCAGCTTAGAAGGTGACACTTTATGGTGTAAGTCACATAGATGCTGTAACAGTGACATTGTAGCAGTACTGCAAATCTGCTCAGTGTCAGCAGCTACCAACAGATCATCGACGTACTGAATCAAAGCCGCACCAGCCGGCAACACAAACGCATCAAGTTGACCCTTAAGAGCTTGGCTGTAGATCGATGGACTCTCACAGTAGCCCTGAGGTGCGCGTTTGAACCTGAAGCTGCGGCCACCTAATGAGAAACCGAATAAATCTCTGCTTTCCTCAGCAATCGGAATGCTAAAGAACGCATTCTTAAGATCGATTACCGAGAACCATGATGCAGAAGCTGGAATCAGAGTCAGCAAAGCTGTAATGTCAGGCACCACAGGAAACTGTGGAACAACAATTTTATTGACCTCCCGCAAGTCAATAACAAAACGATACACAGGAGGCTGAGAGGGATCAGTTCGTTTCAAAATAGGCAACACAGGACTATTACACACGTTACCCCGCGTTTCCTCGATAACATCTTTATCGATCAAATCGTAAATGATCGCTAAAAGTGCTCGTTCACCATCAAGAGAGATACGATACTGGGGAATGCGTGGCAATCGCACGTTTGATTTCAATTGAACAACATAAGGTGGTATGTCCAGCAGGCCCACGTCATTGGGATCTGTCGCCCACAAAGAATCAGGAAGAGAACTCAATTCCGGTGGGAGCTTATCAGTCGACAGATACATGGGAGAGATCACTCTCTGACCTAGCGTAAGCTCCACTCCCGCAGGGGAGCAGTACAAAGTCGCATATAACCGCTTCAATAAATCCAAGCCCAAAAGATTCTCACCACAACCAGTAGTCAAAATCAAAGGAGCTTCTAACTCTCGAGACCCAATTGTAAGGGGCAAAGGGCTAGAAACCGGATTGCTAACGGGGGCGCCAGAGAATCCAACGGAAACATTCGTCAAGCCAGACAAGGGTGCGCCAGGGAGTTTCGAATGCATGATGGAACTTTTCGCTGCACCAGTGTCCAACAGAAAAGGCTCAACTATGCCCAATGTGGCAACTGCAACATAAGGCCCTCTCTGATCAACCGGAACTGATACTACTGCCTTTCTATGTCTATGGCTGTCCTAGTAAGTACCGTCCGCATCAACATCATGCTCGACGTAATAGTCGTCCACATGATACTGTGCAGATCTTCCAGACGAGGGATCGCGCCGATCAAAACAATTTTGCGAATCTGATGAAGTGGCAAGACGCTCGTTCTGATTCTGAGTAACACCGCGACCTCTACCACGTGATGCTTGTTGAGGACCACTGCGACCTCCTCGAGCCGAAACACCATTGTTGCGGTCACGCAGCACTGGACAATTAAACTTCAAATGACCCTCACCCCTACAATATGCACATTGATTATACCCCAACACAAAACGAGGTGTAGAGGAGTCAGTACACAGCTGTGATCTAGAAAACTGCGATTGTGATCGATGTGGCTGCTGCGAGTCATTTTGATTTGAGCGCGGAGGATACGCTTGCTGCAATAAGACCATAGTTTTAAGATCCTTCGTTTTCTTATCTGCGCGTTCGCTTTCTTCCTTCTCTCTATTTTCATAGTATTGGGCCGTGGCTAATATCTGAGCAGTTGTAGAAACGGCCCACGAACTTTCAGAATTCTTCAACTTGATGCTCAGTTCAGGCAACAAATTCGATACAAATTTATCAACAAACAATCGCTGACCTCCCTCAGAGCTCATATCCTGACCACTATGATCAATAAATGCCTCCTCAAATCTCGTAAAGAAGTCGGAGACACTCTCATCTTTCTTTTGTTTGCACGCAGACAATTTGTCCCAATTAACACGTATGGCGGGCATAAGTGTCTTCATAAGTGTAATTATCCTCTGAGGCAAATTCTCAATGAGCTGTTCAGGTTTAGCCCCACCAACTTGCTGTGCGTCAGCTGCCACAAGAGCAGCCCAATCACCGCCTAACGCAGCTGCGTGATCCTCTTGACGGATTTTCGCCCAAATCGGTTGAGGTACTACATTACCAAACAACATGTCAATATCTGCAAGATTCATAACAGTAGCAGCCACTAATTGGGACAACTCCTTATAATAACCTGCAGGATTTTTACGGGGGTCGGGCAAGGTTTGCTTCACCTGCAAAACTTCCGATCGCTTCCATGGGAGGTGTATCCAAACTCTCTGAAAGTGAGGTGGAATAGCAGGATTAGCATTAGGATTACCTGGCATCCATACTGGGGGAACTTCCCGCATAGGATACTGACCAGGTTGTGCCATCCACTCCGCAGTTTCATCCTTAAACAATGCTCGAGGTTGTACCGCAGAGCGAAAAGATAATAGACGCTCTAGAGCATGTCGAACGTTATCACCTACAATCGTACCAGTCGAAAATTGATTCTGAAGCTCAGTTATCTCGGACGGTACATTATCTACCGCATCATTATCCCACTCTTCTCTGAAGAATTTACACATTTCCTCATACACAAATCTTTGTGTGGGCTCATTAAACTGGGAAAACGTCTCGAAAACTATACGCGACGAATACTTTGCAGGATACCTAATCCATTTACGCGCCATTTTCACTAGCGACTCACGTTCCCTACCATCAGGAATTTGACTGCGCCTCTGAGCAACATCAGAAAGATTTGACCCAAGTACTGGTCCAAAAAACGGAGAATAGAGAGTAGCAACAGCATTAAATATTCGACTACGAACGGAAGGGGATGAAGAAGAAGGTACAGGAGCAACAGCAGTAGGAGTAAGCGAAGAAACAGTAGCAGTAGTCGGGGTAACAGGAGTAATGGTAACGAGAGGCTGGTGAGGTACCGGTAAAGGAGCAGTAGGGAAAGGAGCCGGTAAAGAAGGATGGACAATCTGTGGCACAAGGGGATTCGGTAGAACAGGAGGAACGGCGAGCTGACCAGCAGCCGCCAGAACAACAGGTTGAGGAACGAGAGGAATCACCGGACCCACAATATCTGGAGCATAGGGAGGTGGTGATTTCAAGAGATAAGATAATAGGGGATCCTCTATCACCTCCTCTCCAGGTTTATCAGAACTAGACGGCAATGCCGGATAACATCTATCCACCGCCATATGATGAAGTCTAGTACTAACTTCCTGCTCCTTCTCATCTTTGTCCCGCTGATACTGTTCTGCATTTCGCATCACCGTAATGACACCGTCTCTCTTATTTTTCTTAATCTGTTTGATTTCTTTCTGCTTGGCCTCTTTGCGCCATAACCGAAAGGAATCAAACATGGCCGGCCTAGCCTTCTTTTTAAACAATTTAGCTTCAAGATTATCTAGGATTGCAGTTTCGAAACTACCATGTGATGGCCAACTAAGAACACCATCATTTTTAGTGTAACAAATCCAATATTCATTATATACAATAGGACCCACGCCATGGCAGCTATAGAGCTCATAAATTGGAGTTCCAACCGGAGGTATCGGGCATGAATCCTCTAGTCGGGAATCCGTGCTGCAACATTTAAGGAAACCAAACAAAGTACTACGGCCAGGCATCGTGCACACTAACCGAGTTTACAAATTTCAAGGGCTATCGAATGACGATGTCCTCGCAAAAAATGCAAGACCCTCGGTTTTTGGCAATTGCAATCGTCAAATAAAACCCAACAACTAAGAACCAACAACTAAGAACCACAAATGCAATGGAACCATGCAAACAACCAAGTTTAACCAAGAACTCTGGGAGCGACCCACAAATACTTAACTGAAAGAGCAATGGCGTCACCAGGAAGGCCCGTCTATCGTCTCGCCGTACAAAGGACTACGCCAGGCACCAAAACAGGTCGACAGTCAGGGTATCAGTCCGTCGCAGCCGTCAGGAGGCGGGAATCTTCGCGGGAAAAGTCTTCGGGCCACTTATTTCGACAACTGGATCGATGAAGCGGGGTGCACCTTCCCTCGGAGATTTCACACGAAGTTCCTCACGATCGTCGGGCTTTGGACCGGTACCGCTGATGTCGCCCCACGTTGGGCGCCAACTGTCGGATTGGGCTATTCTAAGGCCCAGCGGTGCCAGGGGACAACACCTGAAACCTTCGTGGGTTACCTGTTCCGGTGTACAAAACACAGAGACTCGGGACACTTCCGGCGGCGTCAAAGATCAGCGTTTATTTACTGCAGGGATACAGAAGTCGCAAAAAGTACACAGCGTGTAGGTTCTGGGAGACTGCTTCAAATTGCACAAGTGGATCGCTCCTTTTATACACATTTTGGTCATAGAACAACATGGCAAACAAAGGTTACAATTCAGTTCCCACAGTAAACTTCAAAAGGGTCGCATTCATGTTTCAGAAACCCAGAATACAATTACAGCTACATTGCCGGTTCCCAACTGTAAAAGCAGATCATCCCCACATTAAGCACATTCCATTCTGACTGTAAACACATTAAGAGGAAGGACAGAAACAGATGCAAAGGAAGAACAAGGATGCACAACAGATTAGAAACGAGTGTAGAGGGTAATAACGGAAACCTAATTGCAGAATCAAAGGCCTCGTGACTAATGCAGGCATGGCTGAAACAATAGACCAGTACGGCAAGATGAGCCCTGAGCGGGGCCATCGGCCTCTGCCGTGTCATTTCCCTCATCATAAAAGACACCCTCAAAGGAACACGTGTCTTCCGTGAAGGCTTGGGAATCCCAGGGTCACAAAGCGGACAAGGTCCGTTCGCTGGCTACTTGAGGGCAAGAGACAAAATGGATGCCGCATCTAAAATGGAACCCGAGGGTTCGAATGGACATACCTAGAAATGAGACGATCCGTACGTAGTAGCGTAGCGAAAACGCGTACACCCACTAAACTCGTTATTTGCGGTTCGCAGATACCAGATTCGTCCATATTCAAACACACCCAAAAAGTGTCGTTCCAATTCACACGGAACCTCAGGTGGAAGCAATACAGATGGAAATTGCAGACGGCATCACATTAGGGGATGGCACACACACAATATCTTTGTACACGGATGACCTCCTTCTATACATGCGAGAGATCCACTGCATCCCACAAAGATTACAAAACATATTGGAATGCTTTGCCTCCATATCAGGACTTCGTGTAAATGCATCAAAATCCTGCTCATTCAACGAGCAGTGCGGAGACCCAGGGTACACGCTCAGTGGCATGAGAGTCCGCTAGTACGCAGACACATTCTGCTACTTGGACATTCACATATATCAAAGTCCAAAAGACTTGCAAGATAGAGACCTGGGCATGGCACTGACCACAATCCCTTCCCAGATGGCGTTTTGGAGTACGCTCCCACTATCAGCAAGAGGAAAAATAGCCATAGTAAAGATAGTGGTGCTGCCAAAGCTTCTATACTACTTTACAATCCTCCCACACTGTGTGTCCACGGCATTTTTCCGACCCTTGAAAAACTAGTGAAGAACTTCATATGGGGAAACTCCAGGCATAGGGTGGCGATGTCAGGACCAGGTCTCATGTTCTCTTGACAGCACAGGAGCAGAATGATGCTAATTCTCCATGCACCCCTCAGTACGTCCCTGCTAGGTTTTAGTAATCCTTTACTGGTAAATACAAAGGGGAAAAAGGGGATTAAGACAGAAAAGAGCCAGCACGGTGGCACTCTGCTTGTTTAGTCACATCTTTTTCTTTACTCTTACTGTGCTGAAAACATGTGCATTAATAAATCACAATTCTAAATTTGAGCTTACTGTATATCTTTCTAAAAGGATGACTTATCTTACCAGAATACCATTGGTGCTCAACCTCTCTTCTTCTACTTCTCTTGTAATGTTGCGTGTATTTAATTAATGAGAAGACGTTTTACTCAGCTCTCTTTTTTTACAGGACCAGCCTGACCTTCGTTTACTGTGGCCCTTGGTACACACAGGAAGAAAAGATAGTTAAGTTACCATGCGTTTATTACTTCTGGAGGTAAGTGAAATGCGTCTCTCACTCAATCTAGACTTACTTGGAATGAGCTGTAGTAATCACATATTATTTGAGAATCAATTTCATAACCTATTTCATTTCTGCCTGTACTTCTTATTAGTTGATAGAAAGAGATTAGGTATTAGACTCTGAGAGAAAATTTCAAATAAACCCTAGGTATGTTTTCTCTACGTAATGCGTGTACTAGAGTCTATGGTTATATGCTGCTTGTTGAATGGTCACGCCCACATTCACCAGGTCTCTCAAAAACCTCTGTGATATTTTTTTATTAATGCGTCTTAACTTCCAGTATTTTCTGAAGCGGAGCGAAGGGTTAAATTTGTTAATGCCGAAGCGAGAAGCGCCTCAGGCAGGAACACTATTCACCACATATGCGCAATTCCAGAAAGCTGTTCTTTTTCCGGGCATGCACTAACAGAAATCACTGACCTGAACTCTGGAAAGGGATTCAGAACCACCGGAACTGACCCTGAGTCTTTCCAAACGACACTACCCTGACTAACTCTCTCGGCACCCCAGGTAAGCTGCTGCATCGGTGAAATCTTTGGTGAAGTGCGCCTTAGAACATTGGTGCATGCTTCCCCAGAACTTAGGAATCAAGAGGAGACTAGACCGCTAAACAGCAGACACGCTGGCAGCCATATTGGAGGTCCAGCACTGCCAGCATGTGCTCCAACTAAGGGCACAGTGGGATCTAGAACTTGGCTGGTGAATCTGAGGGGTAGAGACAATAGCCACAGTAGGGTCATGAGGAGGAAACCTCCCGTGAACCCTGACAGGTGATCAGCAAACTCTACCTGCCTGTAGATCATGGTGGCTTGGCAGTCCCACACTTTGAGCAGTACTATTTGGCAGCTCAACTACAATGGGTTTCCAGATGGTTTGCCGACCACCACAGAGGGGAGACAGCAAACACCCAGTCCCCTTTGCAGTCCGCAGAGCTGGCCGAGATATTCCATCCCTGCTCTAGGTCCAAGCACACGAAATCGCCATTGCTGAATGTGGCGTACAAGTGCTTCCGCAGAGCGCTCTACATCACCCGCACAACCACACCATACACTCTGGCTCTGCCCTTAGAGGGCACGCCCAGAGGGAGCACAGCAACCACGGCAGCGGAACTCAGAAACTGGCACACCGTAGGAGTTCAAGACATGGGAGACCTATATCGGGAGGGCACTCTAGTACCATACACGACACTAGTAGAAGAAGATGAACTGCCCCCAGGCCAATTTCTATTCCACTACTCCCTACTAGCATCAGTCGAAGCCAAATGGGGAGATATGTCCACCGAACCAGGGATGCACCTTACCATAAAATATTTACATTTTATGGGGTGGGGTGGACACCTCACCAAATGGTTTGCAGCCTCACTTAGACACCAAACGGCAGTAAGCCTGTCGGTCCTCCGCCAGCGCTGGGAGGCACACATGAGACGCCAGCTTAAAGATAAAGAATGGGAATCAGTGCTGGCAAGCCCATCACATATCCCCAGGAATACACGCCTGCATCAAATACAATTCTACATTACCCACCGTGCATACCTTATGCCCGAAAAGATCAACAAATACTCCAGTCACCAAGACGTTAAGTGTCCCAGATGCAGGCAGCTAGACGCAGATATATTGCACATGCTGTGTTGGTGCTCCACATTGACAGATTACTGATCAGCAGTGGCAGACGCACTAACGCAAAGCACAGGCCGCACGCTCCCCTTCAAATGGCACGTATATCTTCTACACTTACACCGCAGAACCCGCAACTACAAAGCCACAACTAGATTTTTAGATTTGGAGATGGCAGTGGCGAAAAGATTGATCACGAAATGATGGAAGGACCCCGGTCCACCACACATAATAAAGTGGAGACACTCCATGCTCAACTGGGCCAGGGTGGAGAGCACAGCACTCAGGAAGGAAGACACACTTGGGATCCAGAAGTTCCCCCTTGTGGCCAGCTGGGACACAATTCTAACAGCATTGACCTGCAAACAACAGAGTAACCCCTCCTTGCAAACCCTAACACAGGGAGAATCTTTAGAACACTCATCATAGTAGAAGGCACACGGGGGTAAGCAATGGAGCGGAAGTAGAGCAAAAGACATTAACACACTAAGTAGGTACACCTCTGTCAGTAAAACAACAGTAGGCACCACTGCCAATGACATTATCATCCAATGATCTTGGGCACCAGCCCCACAGTTCAGTCCCCGCTCCCGTTAGGTATTATTTTGTCACAGTTTCAATTACTCACCCTCCTCCACAGTTAAGGGACGCAGCGTACCCAGTGCACACACAACACGATCATGTAACATAACGCACTGTGGCGAAATGAGTGGTAAGAGCACAAACACACACCCAAGGCAAAGCACATAGTGCTGAGTGAGACGGATAAGCTGCCCAAAAAAGAAATGCAACATGTCACGGGAATCTAAGCACGCTGCTTGGCACAGCTGGACAGAAATGGCATATTTATTGCCTTTTGCTGTTGCTAGAAATCGTAGTATGCGGTAATACCACGAACCAACACATGCCATGTATATACCATGCAATACTCTCCTAGTATACATAGTGGTCACAAGACTGGAATGCTTAAGCCGGACTGTTACGAGTGACCACCAAGCTCAGAAAATGTGATTGCTTCCTTAGAATGCTGAACGGAAAACGCGCCCCATGCACTAGTCATACCAAAAACATTATATGTACCAATTGTAACCGTGATTATCCATGCTTAAATCTTTGTTCGCATGTAATGTAACATATGAAAATCTAGCAGCTCACAAAACAGCCCTCAGCAACTATCACCGGCACTTCAAGGAAGCCAAGAAAGCAGCCATCACCTTCTAAATCAACTCTGCAGCCAACCACACAAAGGAACTCTTCACAATAGTCAAAGAAGTCTCCAGTCCGACAGCTATAGAGAACACCATCCACCCCGCCCAACAACTCTGCAACACCCTCACAGACTACTTCCACTGCAAGATCACCAACATATACAACAATGTCCACCTCCAAACCTTCACTCTCGACCCTAATGACCTCAACCAACCAGCAAACACCAGTCAAACCATTACCATCTGGTCTCCACTCACTGCCCTGACCACCTTAGCCATCATGTCTCCCATCCACTCTGGGGCACCTAATGACCCCTGACCCCACCACCTCTACAACCTCGCAATGAACACAATTAGCACACAACTCACCAGAATTCTCAACACCTCCATCTCCCCAGCAACCTTCTGGGACAGATGGAAACACGCAGACATCAGTCCCCTCCTAAAGAAAGTCTCCACCGACCCCAGTGATCTAAAAAGTTATCGTCCATTCTCCCTGCTCCCCTACCTGGCTAAAGTGCTTGAGAAAGCAAACAACCAGCAGCTCACTGAATTCCAGGAACAAAATTGCCTACAGAACGCCGCACAATCAGGTTTCCGTGCTAAACACAGCACTGAGACCACCCTAATTGCCACCACAGACTACATCAGAACACTCCTTGACTGCGGAGAAACTGTGGCGCTTATCCTCTTCAACCTCTCTCTAGCATTTGACACCGTCTCCCGCAACACCCTCATCAACAGACTCCACAACATAGGCATACAGCAAGATGCCCTTAAGTGGATCGCCTACTTCCTTACAGGATGCACACAGAGCATCGCACTGCCTCCCTTCATTTTGGCACCCAAAGACATCATATGCAGCATTCCACAAGGATCATCCCTCACCCCCACCATGTTCAACATCTACATGACCCCCCTCACAGACGTCATCAGATCCCGCGGATTCAATATACTCTCCTACGCAGATGACACTCAACTGATCCTCTCGCTCGACGAAGACCCCTCCAACGCCAAAACCAACTTCTGCAACACTATGACCAATGTATTCAAGTGGATGAGAAACAAGTGTCTCCAACACAACTCCAACAAGACTGAGGTACTGATCTTCGGGAAGAACACATCTGCATTGGACCACAGCTGGTGGCCTGCTGAACCGACCCTGCACGCAATCTCTGCATCATGCTTGATATCCACCTGACCATGAAATCACAAATCAACACAGTTACCTCCTTCTGTTTCCACACATTTCGCATGCTCCGCAGAATCTTCAGATGGATCCCAACCAACATCAGAAAGACTGTCACTCAGGCCCTCTTTACCAGCCGCCTAGATGAAGGCAATTTGGCCAAATCTCAAGCTGTGCCTTTCCCTCTTATGAGTCTGCTGTGTCCTGAATTGTATGTGGTGTACCACAGGGCCTTTATGCTGACATTGCCACCTAGCTCCTCAGAAGACTCCAGACCATACAGAAATCTGCATCCAGACTCATCCTGGACCTCCCCAAACAAACCCACATCACCCCCCACCTGAGAGATCCCCCCATCCAGAAGAGATACCAGTTCAAGATCCTCATGCAAGCCTACAAGGCCTCCATGACCTTTGACCTGCCTACACCAGTTATCAACTGAACTTCCACCAACCCTCCAGACACCTGCACTTCTCTTCACTTCCCTTGCACACACACCCTGTATTGCTCACAGCCGCAGCAGTGGCAGCTCCTTCTCCTACATCGCTGCCAAGACCTGAAACGACATGCCCCTCCAGCGCCGCACAGCCTCCTCGCTGGCAGACTTCAGAAAGAGGTTCAAGACCAGGCTCTTCGATGGAGACAAAGCACCCTGATCCCCCTAGGGGTGACTGTGTTGCACTTTACAAATGCTGTTTGATGATGATGATGATGATGACCCAGCTCATCGTCTCTAAGTCAACAGTGTGGATACAAAAGCTAACTTCTGCTCTTTCACATTGTCCAACTTCTTAAAACTCAACAAAATGGGTTATTTGTGGCAGCACCTGGTCTTCCCTCTGGTTGCATGCAACTAGGAATCCCCCTATACCAGGAACTCAATATGACCATTCATGTCAGCCATGTTTCTGCAGTATTCTTTTCCATCTTTTCATGGCTTTGATTGGCTGCTAGGAAAACTGTAGCGCAGGCATTCGTTATCTCCTGCCTGGACTATGGCAATGCTCTCGTCCTAGGTCAGCCTGTGCATCTGATTCACCACCTACAAGCTATCTAAAGCTTGGTGGCCTGCCTTGTTCTCAAGATTTCTGCTCGCGTACACACTAGCACCGACTCCCCATGGGCATATCGGCCCTTTTTCAAACTTTATGTTTTGCTCACAATACCTTTCCCAACTCTATGTCTACTTATCTCAACCAAACTGTGATGTTTTACCAGCACACTAGCGCCTTTTGCTTTGCCAACCTTTACTTGGTATTCCTTGCACAAAGTAAAGGGCTGCACCTTCTCTTATCTTGCCATAATAACCTGGATGAACCCACTTCCATTACGCCAACTGCCCAGCTTCCCAATCTTTAAAAAAAAACACAGATCAAGACTTGGCTTTTGTAGCAGAGCTAATCAGACATCCTTTTGTGCTATGAGAGTTCCCAGAACCACCATCGGTTAAATGGCGCTCAAATGTTAATAAAACTACGTGGAACCCCATACAGCCATGTAATGAGCGTGTACAGGAGTTGCTTGGGGATGACTGTACTACACAGGGAACCCCAGGCCTGTCCACCCATAGCACCTAGCATCTCAAGGCTTCCCCAAGTGGTCCAGTATGTAATGGCAGTACTCTCTGGGGCATATTCTCGAGGAGCTATGGACGAGTTAACGGCACTTTATCGCAGCCAAACTAGTGATATATGTATCACCCCATTTACAAGCTGGTGCTAACAGCCCATATCACCAGTTTACCTGTGATAGCAGCCGGAAACAACATCGCCACAGATGACACTGACAACTATCGCTAATGAGATGCAGAGTAGGCGTTCCCGTGCAAAGATCCGCAACAACACCACTTCACAACATTCTCAACGACAAGCCACATCGGCTAAAAGATCATGAAACATGCGATAAGGCATGTTAGCGGCAGAAAATTAACACCTGCTCTGACCTGGTGCAAAGTCAGACGGCAGCCTGCACCACAAAAGGGAGCCCAGCCCAGAGCCACACCTGAAAAACAACAGATGCCATGGAGCCACTGAACATGCGTGCCGGACAACCAAGAGGGCCACAACACCCACCGCCACCACCCCCAGGACCACACCTCACCCCCCTGGGCCCCACCCCAGGCACCCCCCAACTCCCCCGGACCAAGACACTGCACATCAATGGCACGGAAACATGAACAAACGCACCCGCCTGATGTCGCACAATTGCAACAATCAACATACATGTGAGCACTGAAACCCTGATTCATAAATTCACCATTGAAAGACCAAACCTGTGGCAGAGGACAATGCAGACCCCATGGGCTGTGAGTCGTGCCCCCTCACACTGGGCAATGGGCAGACGCCAAACAACACATTACTCGGCCAGCAAGGCAAGGTGGGCTGAGACCGTTGCTATCCATAATGATTGGTGTTCATTTGTGCCTCCCCATTTCCTGCACATCGACATGTTCCCATGCTGCGTGTAAGTGTCTTAAGGAGGTCCCTGCATGTTGTGGCCATTGCTTTGTCCTTACTGACATGCATATGCCAATAAAGTCTACGCAACTTTACTGGTGTCTAATTGTGATGAGTGTTGATTAGATTGACCACTCGTGTGCCACAACAGGCATCGTCCCTACACAGGGAGGGTCTGACTGACGCATGTACAATGGGGTGGGTCCCTTTTTGACAGCTCCACCTCTTTCACCTGATCACTGTCAGCAGAGCAGACAGTCGGCACAGTCCTGTGGCAGAGCACAATGCAGACCCCACGGGCTGTGAGTGGTGCCCCCTCACACTGGGCAATGGGAAGACGCCAAACAACACATGACTCGTCCCGCAAGGCAAGGTGGGCTGAGACCGTTGCTATCCGTAATGATTGGTGTTCATTTCTGCCTCCCCATTTCCTGCACCTCGACATGTTCCCATGCTGCGTGTAAGTGTCTTAAGCATGTCCCTGCATGTTGTGGCCGTTGCCTTGTCCATACTGACACGCACATGCCAATAAAGTCTGCGCAACTTCACTGGTGTCTAACTGTGATGAGTGTTGATTAGATTGACCACTCGTGTGTCACAATGAGCATCGTCTCTACACAGGGAGGGTCTGAATGACGCATGTACAATGGGGTGGGTCCCTTTTTGACAGCTCAACCTCTGTGAGCCAGACATTGTTTTGGGATAGTTGCTGGCAGACCTGTGCACTTATGTGTCTTCAGCAATGTGAGTATGGGGTCCAAACTCTGACCATGTGGAGCAGTGTCATAAATCATAACAGAATGTGTCCACAGAGATGTGTGTGAGTAGGCATGCGACATGAAGTTCCGTTGTCACAGGCGATGTAGGACACTACTCCTGGCCTGCTACCGATTTGGTCAGTCCTACACACAGCCCTATTCAATTCATGGACGTGTGCCTATGTTGGGGGGTAGTAAGATTGTTGTTAATGTGCAATGGGAACACAGTCATCCAATTGGCCATGTGTCTCAGGGATAAACATGCGCATTAACGTCATTCACCAGGGTTTACCTTCTTGTGCAATCATTGTCCCTACATCCAGCCATACTTTCATACATGAGTGAACATAGTCATGACACATCAGTGTGATTTAGAATGTTTTATTCACATTCTGGTGAATGACGGTGTGGAAATGTGGATTTTCCTGATCAGTTATGTCCCCTATCTTGGACCCCAACGGTTCTATATGCATGTTACAAGTACATGTATGTTCCCTCCAGTTCCAGTTTCTAAGACGCAAACATATGTGTGTCTACCGTCGACATGTTCTCTGTCAGATCCGCCATCGATGGGCTGGATATTCGATTCCTAGGTATGAAAGGCCACCGACTTTATATGGCTAAGTTACTACATTTTTACAGTTCAGGCAAGTAGGCCCGATTCTGTCCTCTAAGCCTTTCCCTGCTCTCTGTCTCTGACAGCTTCAGCTTGAGCTCGCATCTGTATCCATGAACTTTGTCCTACTCCCTGTGCAGCTAACGGTGCCTGCCTCGGCCAGTTTTCGCCTGTCTGCCAAGAAGTTGTATTTCACCTTCGAATTATCTATTTTGCTCTCCAGCCGATGCATTCCTGTCTAGTGATTTAGGTAAACATTTCCTTTAGCTCACAAGCAAAGGACTCAGCCTTTCCGTCCTCCTGCAAGTGATTCATAGCCCTGCTGCTATGGAAAGTTTTCTGCCCCTCGCATCTCATATAGACACTTAGACGCTTGTACACGCACACACAGTTAGTATAGAATAGATTCTGTCCGAAAGTCTCTTCCTTGTGGATAACATAGTTCTTTAAACATAGGATGTTAGATATGATTTGGGATTAGGTTGACTTGACCCCCCAGACTTCTCGTCTCCACATGTAGAGCTAAATGTCAAGTCCCCTTCACCCCCTAGTTGCACGTCAATTACACGTCATGCTGCTGCGCGCGCATCTATGCCAAGTATTATCTTATAGATCCACCTATGTCTGATAATCCTAACCAATCATGTTTCTTTTATTCCTTATTACGCCTAGTTTCAATTACGTACCCGTTATGTCACTTTTCTTATCAAATGTTACGCCTTCTACATTCGTTTCATTGTAATGTACTTATTATAAAAATACATGTCTGTCAATAAAATATTGTACTTCACTTCCTGAACCCTCGTGGTGACGGAACCTGAAGGCCGCGACTCGAGTCGGCCATTTTGAATGGAATAAAGCCCATTTAGAAAACCTCTTATACCACGGATTCTGCCTCTTGTTATTTTGAGCTATTTTATTTTATTTTAAGATTCCGTATGAAATTCAGTCCGGTAATATTTATTTTTATTTACCACATAATGGCGCCCGAACAGGGACACTTTCTCATCTCACGCGCCGGCGGTGCGTTGCAGGCCCGGTCTCCTGCCACAGCTGGACGGACCATAAACGCGTACCAGCAGGATTTCCTGTAAGCTCCCTCCGGTCAAGCGGGGGCGACTGAGGCTGCGATCAACCCAGACGAGGCGGTGAGAAGTGCGAAGTATCCCGACCAGAGCCTAGCTGAGAGAGCAAGATCCGAGGTATACAGAGGCCCACCAGGTTTTCCGAAATCCCGACGTCCAGAGGGTCCGATGTCCGCAGTCGTCGAGTCCTGTCCATTCTCTGAGGCCTTCCGTTTCAAGGAGCTACTCGGTGAGTACCATCGCCGGGGAGGCGTGTTGACGCGCACATAGGTTGTGCCGGTCAAGACGGATTTGGGTACACAAATCCGGTCTGCACTGTTTAGCAGTGTATATGTACTGTTTAGCAGTATATCAAGTATTCCGAAGTATTCAGTTATTGTCAAGAATTCAGCGTGGTGATTAGTTAAGCAGACTGTCATCATTGTCGACCATTATTAAATGTTTAATGTTTAATGTTTAAAGTATTCAGAAAATGTCTTGCATATTGTGGTATGAATGATTGTTCATTGTTCACTGTTCATTATTGTGTTTTTCTCGTATTAAGTAAGTTCAAGAGTAAGTATCAGATCAGTTGTCAATATGCCGCTCTTCTCGAAGTTAAGACAGATTACTACCAGAAAAGGGGTGCTTGAAGAAGCAGTTCCTATTCCTCCTAGAGACACTCCAGGGCATTTCATGTACCATAAGCATGGCTTAGATGCCATATTGTTTCTTGATCTATGGGTAGATTATACCAAAGGATTACCGGAAAGTCAAAGGTGGCCCGCAGCGGGAACCTGGGATGCAGAGTGCATCATGAAAGTGGAGGAAGAGTTATGGAAAAGAAAGGTCAGACAGTCACAGAAAGACGCTGTCGAGTTATGGCGTAAAGAATCTCATAGACGAACAGAAAAAGCACGTAGACAAGAAGATAGGAGTAAAGAAAGTTCAAATAAAGTTCAAGAAAATCTATTAATTGAGGAAGGTATCCGAGTGAAATCAGAACAAGTAAATAGGCAAAAGAATGCTCTTATGAATGGTATGTATCCCCTTCTAGCCGAAGGACTGCCTAAGGCTGTTACGGAGGTGCCAAAAGACTTGCCACCCCCATTATTTCCAATTAAGGTACATCCAAAAGGGCATCCCAGAACCGCAGAAGATGTTTTTCTTTCCTCATATCTAGACGATGCAGCCCCCGAGTATGCTAACGCCACACCACATAGACCGTCTGGCGGAGGGGTTCAACGTCAGGATCAGGTATCTGTACCCGTGCAACAGCAAGTCCCGACGCAAGCTTCGGCAAGCACATCTGTTTCCGCATCTGTCTCCGCAGTCGACTCTACAGAGGTATCGACACCCATAGTTGCTGTGTCACGTTCAACGAACCCATTCACACCCGACGCCCCAGATGGGGCCACGGGAGGTGCTAGCAGTACCTTCACACCACCTAGAATAAATAAACTTGTTTTTCAAGAGTCAGCACATTCACGTACACCTAAGTTCGTAAGTGAACGTACGCTTAAGGAACTCCTTGTAAATTGTAGATATGACCCGGTGGTTGGTAAAGAGGACGAAATGGTCCTGGCATCATTACGTATCAGGCGAGCCGCAGAGTATTTAGCGAGGTTACCAGGGATGATTACGCATCTAGATAACATATATCATTTTGTTCAAACAGGACGAGATCCAGGATGTATTAACAGAGCTATGGAATTCCAGAAAGTAGAAATACAGGGGGAACTGTTACGTTTCCTCATAAACTGTGTGATCAGAAATCAAGATCGTCCGGGGGTAGACCCGAATGCAATGCTTACTCTTACAAGATGGAGTCAGAATATATCAGAAGGGAGACACGATAAGCAAAATTGTATAATAGCCATGTGCCGAAAAATCCGTAAAGAAATAGAGCGTATTCATGAAGAAAGATTGGGAACAGACGAGTATGAGCAAGATGAAGTGTCCGAATCAGAGAATTCCGCAAGACAGTCAGAGACCATAGCCTATGTAGGCAGAGGAAGATCCTGTGATAATGCTAGATGTTTTTCTGATCCCATACACTCTGTATGCCCAAATAATAACAGAACGTATCCGACGCCTGTAATAAATCTGAAGTCTCCTGAACATTCGTTTCAAGCCGCAGATAAAATACTACGAGAACGAAGGGGTTACCACCTCCTCGATTCTATGGATGAGCAAGAATTAGCCAGATCAGCCGTTCACTGGATCGTTAGTCCTGAAAAATACGGTGATGAGACCGTAGCACACACGTTTCTCAATCTCAGTACAGATGAACAACGTTTAGCTGGAATCTATATGATTCAGCAACTCCTCATATTATATAAGAGCCAACATGCTGACCCTGGTCCTTTACCTGATATATTAACGGAACTACTCACGTACAGATGGAGAGGTTCTAGTAACAAGCTAATTAAAGAGATATTAGTGTCACGTAAGCAGTATGTCCTTTTTATAAGTCCGGATTCTCTCTCGCTGCCCCACAAAGAAAGAACGCCGTACTATATGGATAGACAAAATCCTTTACGAGAAGTGCACCCAATAAAAGGCGAAGACAATGAGTTTCACCGTGTATTTGTTTACACACCCATATCAAAAATGGAATTATTAGAAATGAAGAAAGTAGTACCTAGCCATGATAAAGACCCAGCGGGTTTCCACCGAGAAATTAAAGACATGTTACTAATGGGAGAGTACACCTTTCCTGATATTATGACTATATTAAAGGTGCTTTTGCCTGCTGGCATCTATGAAAAACTGAAAGAAAAAAGAGTGGGAAGTGGGAGACCAAAAGATAGACTGGACAGCATTAGCAGAGGAAGAAAGGGCCCGAACTGCAGGTTCAGGGCTCGGGGATAAAGTTAAACTGTTACCAGGTTTACTAGTACAGGTACTGCCACGTTTATTAACTACAAAAAAAGGAAGATTGGGGTGCAATCACAGCCTGCAAACAAAAACAAGATGAAGACACAAGCGATTATTATGCTCGATTTGAAAAATGTTTTGGTATAAATAGTGGTATAAAAGCAAGTAGTGATTCATATCCACATTTATTTGTGACAAAATTAGTGGAAAATGCATTACCTCCAGTAAAGAATAGAATATTGAAATTCGAGAGTACCTGGCAAAGTAACACTCCGTCGCAAATGCTACAAATGTTACAGTATCATCACAATAGAATTAGGGATGAACAAGAACACGAGCATAGACGCATGAAGGATACAAAAATGAAAATGCTAGTTTCTCAGACAGTACCAGCAGATGGTCACAAAAAGGGTGTGACACATTCTGGTGATTCTGCAGTTCCTGTAAAAGGAACCTGCAATTACTGTAAACAACTAGGCCATTATGTACACGATTGTCCAGTCCTGAAACGTAATATAGCTACAGGTATTGCAAAGGAGAGACCACGATTAGTTAGACAAGATCAGAATGAACAAGGAGCTATGCAGCATGGACAGTCCATGCCAGTTCAGCAACAGTCCATGCCAGCCTCACAGCAACCCATACAGTTTGTGCCAGCTGCACCACCGTTGCCTGCTACTGCCACACAAACTACAACACGACAAATGTATCAGACTGCACAGTATGAATACCCTGAGTATCAGCGTTACGCATGAACCAGCCTAGAGAGGGAAGTTGACTTACCGCTTATCGAGATTCCTGTAGATCAAGAAGGACCTTATGTACATAGTGAATTATTAGGTCAAGATAGAAAATTCTTACTCGATACAGGGGCAAGTCGAACAACCATAAAACGTAGTGAAGTTCCAGGGGCACCCCTCTCAGGCTCTCAAAATGTTTCCCTTGGTTTTTCGGGAAAACCTATTGTTAATGAAGTATCACAGCCTCTACCACTTACGATAGGACCTTTGACACGAACTACAGATTTATTGCTTACTAAATCATGCCCAGAAAATCTGTTAGGAATTAAAACTCTGAAAGCACTAGGAGCCATAATATGTTGTTCTCCGGAAGGAGTAAGGTTGTTTTTGCGTGATTTTAAAGGTCACTATGTGTCTAGAGACATGGATCCCCGACTACAGACTTTACCAGTACATCTATGGGCACAAGGCCCTACGGATGTTGGCTGCATGACCATTACACCCTATCGAGTCACACTGAAAGCAGGAGTGGTACTACCACGAATGCGACAATACAAGTTACCGCATGATGCTGTAGTGGCTTTACTGAAAATCATTGATGAGCTGATTGCCCAGGGAGTAGTTGTAGAAACAGACTCCAATGTATGTAATTCACCGATAATTCCGATTCTTAAACGAACTGATCCTACTGCCCCACCAGTGTACCGATTGGTTATTGATTTGCGTGAACTAAACAAGTGTATTGTACCACAATTCCCTGTGGTCCCTGATATATCATCATTATTGACAGCAATTGATTCCGAAGCAACATTCTTTACTGTAATTGATCTCAAGAATGCCTTTTTCAGCGTCCCAATAGATCCGGAAAGCCAATACTTGTTCGGATTCAGTTTAAATGGGCGCAGTTTTAAATTCTCACGCGCTCCCCAAGGATTTACAGAAAGCCCCAGCATCTACAGCCAAGCACTGAAACGAGAACTCGACAGTATCCACATGCCAGTCAATACTGCACTGCTTCAATATGTCGATGATCTGTTGATCACCGCGAGAAGCGAGCCAGAATGTGAAAAAGCTTCTCTGACAGTTTTACATTTCCTAGCCGACAAGGGGCACAAGGTGTCCCCTTCTAAGCTGCAATTCTGTGTTCAGCGAGTTATTTATCTTGGTCACTCGCTGTCCAAGGAGGGAAGGCAGCTTACACCAGATCGCATCCAGTTAATTGCTAACATGTCAATACCCCAGACACAAAAGGAGGTGCGAGCTTTCATAGGCCTCACTTCATATTGTAGGCAGTGGATCCCTCAGTACGCATTTCTAGCAAAACCACTCATTCAGTTAACCACACAGGAGGCAGCCACATCGACTGTTCTCCCTTGGACTCAGGAACATACACAAGCTTTTGAAAGCCTAAAGGAAGCTTTATGTCAAGCACCTGTTTTAGCAACACCATGTTATAGCAAACATTTTACACTCTTTGTTACAGAACGCGAAGGTACTGCCTTGTCAGTACTCACTCAGGATCAAGCAGGATCACGCAAGCCCTGTGCTTATTTTTCCAGTACATTAGATCCCGTAGCTCAGGCTTTGCCTGCATGCCTGAAATCAGTGGCAGCGACAGCTTTAGCAATCAGACAAAGCGATGCCATAGTATTAGGACACCCATTGACAGTACAAGTACCACATGCAGTAGAGGTTCTTGTGAACCGAACACAAACACAACACTTGACCATAGCAAGACTTACCGGTTATGAACTGACATTGTTTCAACCACACATAGAGATCCGACGGTGTAATACATTGAATCCTGCTACACTATTACCTGTAATTGGAACAGACCCACTAGCTCATGATTGTGTTGAAATCATTGAAATAAAGACGAAACCTAGACAAGACTTGACAGACGTTCCATTGTTAGATCCAGACCTGACGTTGTATGTAGACGGATCGTGCATGAGAACAAGTACAGGAGATTTAGTGGCCGCGTATGCAGTCACAACAGACACTGAAGTTATTGAGACAAATTGTATAGATACTTTGTCAGCACAAGCAGCAGAACTTATTGCTCTAACAAAAGCCTGTATTCAAGCCACAAATAAGAAAGTTAATGTATACACTGACTCACGTTATGCATTCGGAGTTGTACACGACTTCGGCGTGCTGTGGCGAGAGAGAGGTTATTTAACCTCCCATGGTGCCCACATTCAGCACGGACCCCTCATTCATGCCTTGTTAGACGCAATACATCTACCCACTGCTATATCGATTATGAAATGTAAAGCACACACGAAGGTTACTGATACCATTTCTCAAGGCAATGATTTAGCTGACAGAACAGCTAAACAGACTAATCAGAATCGCACATTAGGTATGACAAAGCCAATAGTTCAGACACCAACACAGTGTATGACAATTAAGGATCCCGCACTTGACGTAATTGACATACAGACACATGCCACAGCAGAAGAAATAAAGAAGTGGACTGAACTAGGAGGGATCCAGACAGATCAAGGATGGATGACGAAGGAGAAATCTGTATGGTTTCTCCCTGATTCCATGGTTCAAGCCATTATAGCTACAGTTCACAGTCCAGCACATTTAGGAGAGAAGGCTATGCTAGACAGCATTCAGCACATTTGGTTCAACAAACATTTACGAGCAGCAGCTAAACAAAAAGTTCGTACCTGTATGATATGTTGTCAGTTTAATCCAGGAAAGAGTGTTCCCGTAGAGCAGGGTGGATTTCAGCCTCCTGACCATCCTTTTGAAGTCCTCCAGATGGATTATATTCAGATGGAACGTTGTCGAGGATTCAAATATGTTCTCGTAGTTGTCTGCGCTCTCTCCCGTTGGACAGAGGCGTATCCCGTATCAGATTACACTGCCCCGACTACTGCCAAGCAGCTAGTTCGAGAATTCTTCCCACGGTACGGTTTACCACGTGTTGTATATTCAGATAACGGTCAGCCTTTCTCATCCGAATTAATGAAACATGTCTCACTTTTGTTGGGATATCAGTGGAAATTCCACTGTGTCCGACACCCCGAGGCAGCAGGTCTCGTAGAAAGACATAACCAGACACTGAAAATCAGACTGTCCAAAATATGTAGAGAGAAAGGTGTCGACTGGATAGTAGCATTACCAGTTGCACTCTTTTACATGAGAATGGTAGCACACTCTAGAACAGGGCTATCCCCGTATGAGGTGATCTTCGGTAGACCGCCGAATATGTGGGGGACGCCTATACCCCGTAAAATAACTGATGTTGACTGTAATATGCTGACAGATTACTTGGCTTCCTTGATGTCTGCACTACAATCTTCTCGTTCACAGGTAGCTGCAGCCTTTCCCGACAACACTGAGGCGAAACCCCATGACGTTGTTCCGGGTAATCTTGTCTTTGTGAGAAATTTCGACAGGAAAAATCAACTGGAGCCCAGGTGGAAAGCACCCAAGTTGGTCCTGTTGACCACAAGAACAGCCGTGAAGATCGAGGGACGCAAAGGGTGGATTCATTCCAGCCATATCAAAAAATTTCATGGACTTCCTCCTGACACAGACAGTACTGCCCGTGTGTCTTCCCCCATTGACTCAAAGCTACCTTTGGCTGAGGCCAGTAGCACCGAACTCTATAAACAGAAACTCAGGTCCAGATCTAAACTGTCGGACGATTTGATTGTTTAAGTCCTCTCCAAGGTGAAGCGGTTGAATCTGTCCCGACATGTACCCCTTAGGTCTGAATCACGTAGAGTCCAGAATCATGATGAAACGACATGCTTATTGTAAATTACTGCGTAACCACTGTATTGTGACTTTATTAATTTTGTTTTCCTTGAGTTTTTTAATAGTTACTACAAGTATATTGTTGCATATGTACTATCCTGTTTCTAAACATGTTTTCAATATAACTGATGAACATTCTTTTAGTGACCTACCGCCACATGAATTATCTTATAGACTTGCGCTGCGCAATAACACCTTCATTAGTATGTTACATCATTCCCATCAGACTAGTAATGCGACCAATTGTTGGGTGTGTGGCCGACTCCCTCCCTATCAGAATAACAAAGGAGTTCTGCCTTTCTTTCCACATCCATTCACACACAATGGCTCCTGTGGAGCATGGTTTAGTTTATTAAATTCCATAGATCCAGACACAGCAGTTTATCAACAACATTGGATATGGGGAAATCTGAATCTAGTTTTATTCAAAGTCTGTCACCCTAATAAGGAGGGTCACCCCAGTAGAACAGGAACTGATTTAGAAAATGAAGTGTATAAATTAGGTAATTTTACGCCTAATCTTATGATTTTGAATGTCAAATCTGAAGTTGAACTAATTCTGCCCACTATGTCAGTATTTTCAGTTAAGGGTGAATTATGTGTAAGAAAAGTTGGTTCCATACATATGGGCCATAGCCAATGCGTTACTATAGTAGAATATAGTGATCAAGGGAAATCTTCATTTAGAGCTTCTCGCCATTCTTACTTTATATGTGGTCAGACGGCATATATGCGTCTGCCTCTAGATTGGGATGGTACCTGTTACATAGCATTCCTTTTGCCACCTGTTTTCCTAGCTCCCCCTGATTATTATCGAGATGTTCATTTAGTACACAAAAGAGAGCGAAGAGATCTCCCAGTTGTCGATTATACTGAGACGGCATGGGACAAGTATGTAGATTTCAATAAAGGTATCTTTCCCTATATAGGTACCATATCAAATAGTAAGCTGATACGCAGACTCACCAAGACTCTTGAAGCTGTAGTAAACGAGACTATAGCCGCCCTAGGCAATCTGACAGAGGAACAATCAGTGATGAGAATTGTTGTTCTCCAGAATCGTCTTGTCCTTGACGTCATCCTGGCCGATAGGGGCGGAGCTTGCAGGGTCATCGGATCCAGCTGCTGCATATTCATACCAGAAAATTCGCCATCTGTATATAAAGCTATAACACGCCTTCATAAGATTGTAAGCCAGATACACGAAAATCCAGGCACTTGGACGTGGTCCGGGTGGTTTTGGAGTGTGATATCAGCCTGGGGATGGAGAGTTCTATCCTTCCTAGGTATTGGCCTTCTTATGCTCTTCAGTTGTTGTTTATGCCTACAATGTGGACCAGCGATTTGTGATCTGTGTGCCACATCATGCATTCCATATCACAGTTCTCGTTCAAAATACCGGAAGAAGAAGGAAGAAGAAATGATGCTCCATGAGCAAATCGATGGAATGATGAAGATTGATATCTCTTGAAGGGCAAGTAGGGGACAAGGAGGGAATGTGGAAATGTGGATTTTCCTGATCAGTTATGTCCCCTATCTTGGACCCCAACGGTTCTATATGCATGTTACAAGTACATGTATGTTCCCTCCAGTTCCAGTTTCTAAGACGCAAACATATGTGTGTCTACCGTCGACATGTTCTCTGTCAGATCCGCCATCGATGGGCTGGATATTCGATTCCTAGGTATGAAAGGCCACCGACTTTATATGGCTAAGTTACTACATTTTTACAGTTCAGGCAAGTAGGCCCGATTCTGTCCTCTAAGCCTTTCCCTGCTCTCTGTCTCTGACAGCTTCAGCTTGAGCTCGCATCTGTATCCATGAACTTTGTCCTACTCCCTGTGCAGCTAACGGTGCCTGCCTCGGCCAGTTTTCGCCTGTCTGCCAAGAAGTTGTA
Organism: Triturus cristatus; assembly: GCF_964204655.1. Taxonomy (NCBI): domain Eukaryota; kingdom Metazoa; phylum Chordata; class Amphibia; order Caudata; family Salamandridae; genus Triturus; species Triturus cristatus. The sequence continues at coordinate 482,220,229 of NC_140584.1, read as the reverse complement.
TTTCACCTTCGAATTATCTATTTTGCTCTCCAGCCGATGCATTCCTGTCTAGTGATTTAGGTAAACATTTCCTTTAGCTCACAAGCAAAGGACTCAGCCTTTCCGTCCTCCTGCAAGTGATTCATAGCCCTGCTGCTATGGAAAGTTTTCTGCCCCTCGCATCTCATATAGACACTTAGACGCTTGTACACGCACACACAGTTAGTATAGAATAGATTCTGTCCGAAAGTCTCTTCCTTGTGGATAACATAGTTCTTTAAACATAGGATGTTAGATATGATTTGGGATTAGGTTGACTTGACCCCCCAGACTTCTCGTCTCCACATGTAGAGCTAAATGTCAAGTCCCCTTCACCCCCTAGTTGCACGTCAATTACACGTCATGCTGCTGCGCGCGCATCTATGCCAAGTATTATCTTATAGATCCACCTATGTCTGATAATCCTAACCAATCATGTTTCTTTTATTCCTTATTACGCCTAGTTTCAATTACGTACCCGTTATGTCACTTTTCTTATCAAATGTTACGCCTTCTACATTCGTTTCATTGTAATGTACTTATTATAAAAATACATGTCTGTCAATAAAATATTGTACTTCACTTCCTGAACCCTCGTGGTGACGGAACCTGAAGGCCGCGACTCGAGTCGGCCATTTTGAATGGAATAAAGCCCATTTAGAAAACCTCTTATACCACGGATTCTGCCTCTTGTTATTTTGAGCTATTTTATTTTATTTTAAGATTCCGTATGAAATTCAGTCCGGTAATATTTATTTTTATTTACCACAACGGAGCTGGAGCTGTACATGGCCATCCAAGCCCACGTAACATGGAAGCCCAGTGGTGGGCCAACCAGAGTCCTTTGGGGATTGAAAGGTGATTTGGAAGAGGGAGAGTGCAGTCAGCAGCAGGATTGCTGTGTAATTGTCAAGCAGTGAAGATGTGGCAGTGCATGTTGGGGCCCAGGTGGATGTCGCAGAGTGTTCCGGGTGTCAGTGGAAGGTGTTGTCCCAGGGCATGATGCATAGGGCAGAACCAGGCAGAGACAGGTGATCTGGCAGTGATGGATGCTACTACCTCCTTCCTCACACAGCAATTACCATCCACGTCTTACTCCTCTGATACTTCTTCTGTGTCCGGTGTGTCCAGTGTGTGTGGCGGTGTAATGGCTGCATCACTGTGTGCCACTGACACATCAGGGGTTGGAGATGTATGTGTTGAAGTTCCCGCTGCAGTTATCTGGGACTGGCTCAGTGGCAGTAAAGGCAAGATGATGAACTGCAGGACATGGAAGATCCCAGCTACATCTCGCTGGTGTTCAGCCGTGGCAGCCGTACTTCCAGCCTGCATCTGCTCCATGGTCTTCATTGTCCTCCGCATCTGTGCCAACTCTGTGCTGCCATCGCTGGTGCCTGTCTGACTAGACAGTTCCTGTATCCAAGTAATGGCCCCAGCGAGGTCAGCCAAGGATTGTCGGTGAGCATGGTGGGAACAGGGGGTGTCTGTTAGGGACTGTACGTGGTCCCTGATGGGACTCAGACACCCACGTATGGCACCGAGTTTGGCTGCCACAAGCTCGAAAAAACACGCAGCTGATCCGCCAACTCCACCTGGCAACACAACAAACGGCGTTAAAATTCCATGTATTGTTCGTGGGGGTCCTGTAAGACAACCGTGGTGGTCTGTGTTTCCTGCTGTGTGGTCTGTGCAGGTGGGGGGGTCACCTTGAGGTAGTTGGCCTGCCCTGCTCCTGGGGGTGGGGTGCAGGGGCTGTCCGTTATCTGTTGGAGGGTGTCTTGACATATGTGCAGGTTGTCCTCTACATCATCAATGATGGTGTTTGTGGTCTGCTCTGCAGCAAGTGTTGATTGTCCCTCTGCAATGTTAAGGGGAGATGCAGGTTAACAGAGTTTCACATGTATGTTGATGCTTAGCAGACGTTTACATACAGACTGCATTACAAGGCACATTGTGACTGTTGTGGTGGAGCTGGCTATTTGATGGCAGACAGTTGGATTTTCGACTACATGATGGATGTGTGGTAGTACCCGTACATTATCATCACACAGTGTCAGGCAATGCCAGATGTGAGTGGACAGTTACTATGCACAAGCGGAACCTGTTGTGTCCTTTGTTCTGCAGTGTAGGTGTTGCACTTTGTACCACATTGTCGTCGGATGTGCTGTTATTGCCATGTGTGTATGCTGCAGTGTGCCACGGGGATGAGGGACATGTTCCACAGTCACTGTGGGTGTGCAGTGTGCTACACATGATTGTGCATGTGTGCCATTGTGCCCATCTCCCCCCTTCCACCCAGTCCCTGGTCGTTACTCACCCTGTTGCTGTTGGGTCAGGTCATATTGATCTGTGTCCATGCCCCCAACTTCTGCCACTGTCTCCACACTGATGACTGTGGCCACCATTTCCTTCAGCTCATCCAGCTCCTCCTGTGGCACAGGACTCCCACCTCCAGTCACCCTTGCTGCCTTCCTGTTGGCGGCGAGCTTCTCCTTGGTTTGGCTGTGCACTTAATGCCAGCGCCTCTTGACCTCTTCCATTGACCTACTCGACAGTCCGACTGCATTGACGTTGGTGATGATGGACTCCCATATTTCCGTTTGGGTTGCCAGTGCCGCAGTGGAGGTAATGAACAGTTGTTGATGGTGTTCTATCACCTCCGTGACGATGATCCGGTCTTCCTGAGGACTGAACCCCGTCTTCCTCTTCCTCTTCTCCTTGCTTTTCCCCGAACACAGGGTTCCAGGCTGGTCCTCCGTGGGAATTGTGGAGTTCGGGTTGTCCTCTGCACTTGGTCTGGGTGCATCCATGGTGCTACGCAGTTCTAATTGGTTTTGGTGGTTTTTTTTGTTGCTTTTATAGTGCATTTTGTCACCTGACGTGTCGGAATTGCCGGCCTGTCGCTGGTTTTCGCTGATTATGGTATCACGCTTTGGGCCATCACAACTTTTTGGGCGTTCGTGCTTTGTATTTTTGGTTTGTCACGTTGGTTTTTATGCGGTCATTTGGTGCGATATCGTGCTGCTAACACATGGTGCTGCCAGGTTGCGAATTGGACGTTAAGACGGTGTTATTTTCTTGCGATGGACTGCGATATGCAAAGTTGCGTGCGTTAAGCTAAATTTGTGATGGTTATCACACATTCTTGAGAATATCCCCCTCTATGTGACTCCTAAAAGATGCACTATTCTACACAGCACTCTATACTATATAATATGGCACCGTGTGTATTAACAAATGGAATACCAGTCATAAATCAAACACTGTAGATTTGAAATGTATTTACCAATCTCCACCAACATTTTTTAGATACTGGGATAGTGAATGACCTTTTTATCTTGCTTAATAACAATCAACACAATATCCTTTTATAGCACACATTCTGGTTGTATTGAGTCATACATGCCTAGAACATACTATTTCAAGATCTTCAACTTTAATTACGCTATTTATATAGTAAAACTTACCTTTCATTATTTGACACTCCCATGTTCTCTCTCCTTCCTTCTCGTGTCTCTGTGCTTGATTTTTCTCCTTTGTTTTTGTCTCCTTGAAAACTCTTTTGATGTACTTGTTAATGTTTTAATAATATGAGCTTTCATTGTGGTGTACAGCGCTCGAATTGCTTAATTATTGTCTCTTATATTCTCTTGTTCAGAAATGTAATCTTAACTGGAGCTCCCTCGGCGGAAAAGCTCATCATAAGCTAATTAAATAACATAAAGAAATATTGAGTTGAAGGTAATTGAATTTCATCAATGAGATGCTAGAAAAATGCAATCTGGGAATGAGCTCTGAATTGAAGTGTTCATAGAGAACGAAGCTTGGACGGCTCCAGTATATGTTCCTTCGGGTGTATAAAGCATATTAAAATAAAGGACGGCAGATTATGTTAACGCCTACATTATTTAGTTCTTATTTGTATTGGTAATATCTGACATGTTACAATTGTATTGTATTGCATACATGTTATAATGGTTAAGTAAAGATAAAAAAGTATTTGTATGAAGAAACTTGTTGTGCAAGCGCTACAGCATCTGCATGTGAATACAGAAGTATACCTTTCCTGAATGGCATCCAATTAAGCAAATATTTCATGGGCAATGCATAATTTGGAATAGAATATATTACCTTTGTGTTTGAATCGACACAGTTATCTCTCAATTCCAGTTTCCACTTTCAGATAATGTGAACAATTTTATAACACAAACCCACATTACATGGTCTAAATCAAGGACTTTTTATGCGTGTGACACATCAATCGACATTCAACAGCAGGTCAAAAAGGAAAAACTTTATGAGAGATAAGATGGCGTCTCTGTGAAAGACGGCAGGGGTCTCCCGATCCTTCACCGCTCAAAGCTAAGTCAAAAAGGGGAGCGGATCTTAGAGGACACCACGCCCACTTACCGGAAAGTCCACTGCATGTGGGCTGCCTACCTGGGGCAGGGGAGCGACTCCATGGCTCGCATGGCTGTTGGGGCACGGAAGGTCCTGACGGCGCTGGGGGCCTCGCCTGCGAGATTCTCTTTCTCCCTCCGAGCTGCTGCCAAGCTCCTGGCTGTGCTCGCAGAACGCCCTTGGTGGCTTTCGGCATGGAAAATGGCTAAAATCAACACGCCTCCTAAGACTGCCCGCTGTGCCCGAGATCGGAGCGGGGAAACTGGGCAGCCTGGATTGGCATCTGCATCTATGGGTTCATGTCCCCCCCCATGCATCAAGGGGCCAAAGACCACCCTCTCCAGTGGAAACAAGAATGCCGATAACGGAAATAAGGGTTTGGAGGCTATTAACGGCAAGAACACCGCAAATGGGGATAAAGAGGAGTCAGGATGAAAAGCAGACTCTCCCCAGCAGCAATCAATCACCGAGTTTTTTACCCCCACAATGGTGGCACTTGGAGGATGGCAGTCGAACATCACTAATGAGGTAGGAGGAGATGGGGTGGGCAGAACACAAACCCACAAATCAAGGCAAGGAACTAAACTCCAATGACTGTGCTAACATTGAGGGGGGCGGATCTAGTTCAGAGCAATTGACATATAACCCATTGAAAGTGGCTCCTTCAAGGGCCCCAATCCATGAAGACCCATGGGTAGGGCAAGAGCAGGGTGCCACTCAATCGGAGGAAGTGACTCAAGCCACAGAGTACAGTAAGGCCACGCCAGAGGCATGGCGCCCCTCATCATTTAACAGGGTAGACCTGAGAAAAAGGTATTATTAAAGGGGGTCGCAAGCCTTAGGTCTCTAGAGGAATCTCTGGATTTAGGGGACAACTTACTTTCCCTGACGGATGGTTCTGATATGAGTGCTGCAGTATCTGAGGGGGAGAGTGTGTCTATATCCTCTAGCTCTAACCCTAGCAGCTAGCTAGACGGGCCCGATAAGGTGGTTCGCAGGAAGAAAAAACTCAGGCGAAGCAAAGAACGGGCTTCCCAGGGTCAAGGTCAAGGGGTGCTCAAAGAAACAAGGAAGTCTCGCTTTAAAGTGGGATTATTCTGCCACGCAAAAATCATACAAGGAGCCCTATACGGAGGTCAGAAAAAGACAAAATAATCAAGACCCTGAGGAACCGACCATGAAATTGATATATGACTCGATTAAACAGCATGAGGAAGAGACGAGGCGAGATGGCAGAAAACCCACCTGGCACCAATAAATTACAAGGGGCTGTCAGAAAGGTAGCAAAAGCCTGTACTGAAATCAGGGGAATAATGACTGCAGCAGAGGAACGCAGGGCAGGCCTGAAGAACAAAGTGGCAAAAGGGCAAAGTCAAACAGAAGCCCAGGGAGCACAAATAGCAGACATGCATTGGAAGCTCAAAGACTTTGAAAACCGGCTGAGATGCAACAATCTAAGGATCTTGGGCATAGAAGAAGGCATGGAAGGGGGGGATTTCAGAGACTATGTCTTAGAGCTGTTGAGAGGGGCATTTCTGGACCTCCAGCAGTGGAACTGGGACATGGGAGTCCAACGGGTCTATCGCCACCCTCTTATGCTTAAAAACCCCAGGCAGGCCCATACAGGGGGTATGCAACAACCAAGAGCCATCGTAGCTTACTTCAGGAACTTCTTATTATATGAAGCAGTATTCCTTAAAGCTCGCCTGAACTCCAAGCGATCATATGAAGGACAATCGCTCTTCATTCAACCCGATTTCTGCCATATGACAAAGGAAAGATATTGTCACCTAAGACAGCTGATCCAACCTTGTCAAGCGCAGGGGACAGAGGCATATCTATTAAATCCAGCCAGTCTGAAAATAATTTACAATAACAAAGTGAGAGTCTTCACATCCGAAATAAAGGTGGAGGAATACCGGGATGAAATACGAAAGTAGAGATAGAGCAATAGTAATGAAATAAGTATGTCTTTTGTATGATGAAGGGACAAAATGGGGCGGCAAAGAGAGGTTTTGTAGATGCTACCAGATATAAAGATTGGTTGTAGGTGTGGGCACTGTGCGGGGGAAGGAACACGCACCAACACCCAGACCTCACTAGGTCTGTTTGTCTCACGATTTGGGTGGGGGGGGAAATGCTTCAGCGGGGAGAGGAAGGGCCTCTGGGGAGGGGAACTGGGGGGAGGGGGTGAGATTAGGGAACATTGAGAGAGGGAATGTGGCACAACAAGCATCAGAGAGATTTTTAGGTTAGAGCTCTGTCAAATTTTGTGAGAGGAAGAGTAAGAATAGAGTATTTAATGGAGGGAGGAAGTTTCCCCTGTAGGCAGAAATAAGTTTATCATGACTAACTTAAGGATAGCATCGGTTAATATCTGTGGCTTAAATGACCCGGGTAAACGACGCAGGGTGGCAGTGGACTTGAAAATGCTGCACTCCGATATTATCTACCTCCAGGAAATGCACATTGTGGGTGCAGAAAAAAGAGCACTAGATAAATTGGGGTATAATCTTATTACTCACACCACATAGGGTACCAGAGGGGTAGCTATTCTAACTCAGAGAAAAGAGATTATGTGTAAGAAACAACTGGCCGATAAATATGGGTGCTGGGTTATCGTAGATCTACATATTTCTACATTTTCATTCACTCTGTGTTCAATATATGGGCCAACAGGGTATGACCCTGAGATTTTAGATTTTCTGAATCTGGAATTAGCAAGGTGGCTGACCCCGATAATAATGTGTAGGGATTTGAACATTAACGAGATTGGTGTGCTCATTGGTGACAGCCCAGGCCGGATGCCAAGGGTCTATAAGGCTCTGTCTCATTTGGCTGAGGGGAACGGGCTATTAGATGTATGGAAGAATCTAAAGATGGAAGACTCTGATTCAGAAAGCACCTATTGTTTAGCCCCTCACAAAACAATTGCCCGGTTGGATTACTTTTTAGTTTCTGAATGTGTAATTTGGAACTGCTGTAATGAAAAACTTCCCAGGATAATTTCAGACCACAACCCCCTAGTGCTAGGAATAAAACAGATAGTGGGTAGAGGACACAACAAAATTGGACTTTTGGAAGAGGGTTGATAGTGGATGAGGGTTATATTGCCCACATGAAGAAATGGATAGAATATTTTTTGGGAAATAACAGAGGGAGTGCCTGAATTCGTATGGTCTGGGATGCCTTAAAGGCTGGCATTCGTGGGGAGACACTAAGTTTTAGCCCGCACCGCTCTAAAAACCAACAACAGCAACTAACTGATTTATATAAAAAATTAAGTGTAATTGAAGAAGAAATAGTAGGAGTGACAGAGGCCGGAAAGACTATAGAGGCTTTAATGGGTAGGCTTACCCTAGCCAAAGAGGCAATAGCTGACGTAGTTATAACAAAGGGCACTGAGAAATATAAGACTCGGCGGGAGGAGTGCTACGAGTTTAGTGAACGGGCAGGACGCATATTAGCAATGCGTACTAGACAGAAAACTCTGCGGAGCAAGATAACAGCAATTCAGAATGAGAAAGAGAATATGGTTACTACAGCTCGGGGAATCCGAAAGGAATTCCTTAGGTTCTACATGAAATTATACAGTTCCGAGAGGGATAGCGGGAAAAATGTAGTTAGTGAATATCTAGCTTCTGACTGCAGGGAGAAATTCTCCACGGAGGACAGGGGAGCCATGGTAGCTGCTTTCCTACCCGAGGAAATATTCAGAGCACTTAATGAGCTTTCAGCAGGAAAGGCCACAGGGCCGGACCGAATTCCGCTCGAGTTTTATAAGGTTTTTTGGCCATCTCTTGGGCAGATTTTTTTTAGTATGCTCTACCAAGTACAGATGGGGAAGTCTCCCCCGGAATCTTGGGCACAGGCAAGTATCATGGTATTCTTGAAGAAGGGGAAGCCAGCCGTAGATCCAGGGTCATATCGGCCAATCACTCTGATGAACACAGATGCAAAAAGATATTTTAAGGTTTTGGTGAACCGATTGAGCCCGGTTATCAGAATAGTCATCTTGCCTAGACAGCATGGATTCATACCTGGTAGGCACTTATATTACTAGATGCAGAGAAAGCATTTGATAGGGTCTCCTGGGACTTTCTGTCGACTGCCGTTGAACGACTGGGGTCGGAATGGGTTTTATTAAGGCCCTATATGTTTTATATGCCTCTCCTACAGCCAGACTCATATTGATGGGAGGACAAATGGAGGAACTCAAGATTAAAAGAGGGACCAGGCAGGGTTGCCTTTATTGCTCACTTGCTAAATTGACCATCTAATACGCAGGAGTGAAGCCAACTCAGGTATAAAGCCTATAAGTTATCATGGGTTTGAAACCAAGATTTTAGGCTATGCAGACAACCTAGTGGTCGTCACATCGCTTCCGGACTCGGCATTGGCAGAAATAACAAAAGAAACTTTGGCTTTTGAGAAAATATCAGAGTGCTCACTCAATCAACACAAAACACACATTTTAATTAACGATCATCTTGGATTGAACAACCCTTGGGTCACTCAGTCGGCAACATAACTAGGTGTGAATATATTACCCAATATAGGCCAAATTGTTTAGCTGAATCTAGCCCCTGTCATCCAGAAGGGGATCACAGGATTTCGCTAGGCTGAATAATCTCTATTTATCACTGATTTGCCATTGTAATGTGGTTGAAATTATTTTTCTGCCTAAAGTTCTCTTCTTTTTTAGATCAATACCTCTGATATTTGAGACAGTATGGCTCAAGAAGTTAGAGGGAATGGTAAATAGATTTATATGGGAAGACAAGGCGGACTCCGAAATTCATAACTCTCCCTAGGGCGAGAGCAGGTTTGACTGTCCCAGATTTTAGATTATATTACCTAGCATCAGCCCTGCAATATATGTGTGAATTAATTAGGGGAAATCCCTTTGATCCTTGGAATCAGGGGAGGGTACCAGATGTCTATGAGCTATTGGAAGAGAAAGAGGCTAAAAACCTCTATTTAAGATTTACCAAGCCTAGTTATTATAAGTAGTTGAGGTTTAAGACTCTTTTAGCAGCAGGCCAGGTTTGGAGGAGGATAAAGAGAAAGATGGGAATAGGAAGAATACATTATTACATCCCCCTTTATATGAATCCATCAGTACCAATAGTCTTTCATGATAACACAATGAAACAGTGGTGAGGCCGAGGGGTGGAGACGATTGGGGATTTGGTTGGTGCACATGGAATCGGGTCGTTCACTGAGATACAAGATAGATATGGGTAGACAGGAAAGATTGTTTTCAAATATTTCTGGGGAAGAAAACAGGGGGTCCAAAAGGGCTAACCAAAAACATTATTATGGATGGGCTAAGGGACGGAGAAGGTATTACCATCAGCAGGATCTATAGCAAACTGATTGTCATGCAGCCAGATGATCTAGAGAGGCAGGTGAACAAATGGGATCAAAGGCTCTGGATAAAAGAATCTGGCTTTCTCGATTCCTTAGATAAGGGACACACTAGACTCTGTTCATCAAAATTACAGGTGCAGCATTTAAAAAAAAATATTAGATTTGTATTATACGCCAGATAAAATAGCAAAGTGGGGCGGACCAGTGGGTATTAGCTGCCCTCGCTGCCAAGCCCTCAGGGCAGACGTGGTCCACAAGTTTTCGAACTGTCCGTGGCTCGATACGTTAAAGAAAGAAATAGAGCAGTTCCTAGCGCTAACCCTGAAGGTGAATGTGGTCTTAACCCCAGAATTAATGCAACTGGGGGTAAGTAGCTCAGGATCAGATTGCGCTCAACCATATGTTATGCTTCTGGCGATGGCAGTGGCTAAAATCTGTATTGCTACAGCTTGGTTGGATCCGGTCGCCCCATCCTTTTTCCAACGGCTCGCCCGGCTCTTCTCCACTTCTAATTTGGAGAAAGGAATTTATGAAAGAAAAGTCTGAAAGGACCAGAAACTAAAGAAAACCATCTGGGCCCCAGTCTATTGCTGGAAGGTGGAGGTCGGGGGATCCTGAGGTAATAATGAATTGATATACTGTAAATGAAAGTAATGCTGCTTTAAATAGAATGTAGAATGTATAGTTTTTTACCCCAATGCTTTTTATCTCTATGAAATCTCTCTGTATAATTGTCTGTATATGAATTTATTTTTATGCCCAGCCCCAAAAATATTTCCATAATTTCTTTTTTTTTTTTAAAGGAAAAAGTTTATGAATCGGGCCGGTATTTTAACATGAGCTGATATTTTGGGTGTGCTATACCACTGTCATGTATGGGTACCACACTCTTGTATTGTTTATTAGATGACAGAAGTGGTAATTTTTCCAGCTGTTGCCAAAATAGCACACAAAAGGGCATTTTATCAAGGGCATTATCGCCGCTTTAGCAGCACTTTTTGCCGCTGAAGCGGCGATATTCTTATCGCCCTATTAACAAGGCGGCGCTAACATGCTTCAGCGCATGTTAGCAGCCGATTTCATAACGCATCTAATGACAGCGATAAATATCGCTAATGAGATGCAAAGTAGGCGTTCCCTCCTAAGTCAACATGTAAAATGCTCGCAAAACCGACATCGCTGTATCAACAACGCTGCCCCTGGACAGTGAAGTGATAACAAAACACGCGCTAAGCCCCCATTATCTCGTGATTCCAACGCCAGAAAAAAACCTGACTCACCATTTATACCTATGGGAGGTGGATTGCGCCCACACTCCCCTATTACCAAGCTGGGCAATAGCACTGCGAAATCATCGCAGGATTTCACACGCTAATGCTCATTATCGCAGTCTATCGCAGGATTTCACATCGCCTGTCAGCTAAGCGTTGCTAATACGCCGCTGACACGGCGATGAAATCCAGCGATAGCCGGCGATAATTTAAATCGCATTATCGCTTGTCCTTGGTAATATGCCCCAATATGTGCTATTTAACCAGCGGCTGGCTAAGTATCCGAAACTCCACTGCTTATCCGGGCTTGGGCTAATTAGTTCCGATCATGTACTATTTGTCGAGCATCTTGATGAATATGTGAAAGAGTGGTTATTTAGCTATTTAAATATAAAAATGAACTTCAGGCACAGTACTTTGGGGCACTTGCTGGAGGTAAATGGGATGCGACACAATAATAGAGTTCAATACAGTATTATGCTGAATCTGATCAAATCTACGAAAACTAATATTCAATACTGAAGGTAGCTTTTGCTGAAACCAATGCATAATAACTCAAATCACTGTTCAAAGGTACCATATCAGCTTTAAATTTATTATTGCTCAGGAGAAATATCGAGTTTCTTCCCAAAGTAAAGAGTGTGAAATACAGAGAGTATCAACAGGTAGATCAGGTCTAATGGCAAAGGTTAGTTTCCAACGTCAACAGCACAGTCACGCTGGGAGTTTTCTCTTCCTTTAGCTATCAATGCTCTGTCAGGGTAGAACAAGCCCAGCTGTGCAACCAGGAACTATGAATATATCCAGTGTCTCTGTTTATCTCTCTTAGCCCATTGTTTGTTCCCCGGATTTACTGCCAACTGACATGTTAATTAATGTAAGGCTGGCTGTGGTTTCAGAGCTTTGTGGAAGCTCACATCGCTCCTCTTGGATCTGGCTTGCAAGGTTAGTTCATCGTGACAACCTCAATGCAATGAATTTCGTAGAGAATTGCAACCAATTCAAAAACGTATAAGTGGGAGGAATTCTGACTTACAAAAATCGATACATTCTTACGGATTCTATGCTTTATAAAACTTTTCAAATGTTATTAATGTGAGTTCCAGCGAAACATGGCAGATGCCTCTCTTGAGATACCTGACAGTATTGGCTAACTAAGACTGCTTCCCTTTGATATGAAGAGGTGCACTGAAGCCCTTGGTGGTGCTGGAACAGTTATGGACACCTACAAACACCCTCAGCACCAGGGCTGCACCCAGTCTTCGAGGCAATAAAGTGGCATGCCGACAAAATATGGAAAGTTACAGGAAGGCTCTATTAACGAAAAGGACACCAGTTACACCCTCGGCTGGCTCTGCCTGGTCCCTCTTCCCCTCATGTCTTGCTCGGATGTTGAACTTCCGGGAGAGACACCCTATGAATACCAGAATCGGCAGCTCTCAACTCAGCTGCAAATTAAGCAAGCAATTACCAGAATTCTTCTCTTGAGCCTCTAACCCCATCCCAAGAACTGTACAAAGGCAGTGTCTTGATTTACCTGATGTCTGTCTACACAACTACCAACGTCTTGAAATTAGCTAAAAAATAACATTTCCTTCACATTTGCTCTCATTAGGTAACTCTCTCACATCCAGCAGTAGGTCCAAGTGGAGGACGGATGATAACTGCTGATAATTGTAGGCAAGTCTTAAAAGTTCAGCTTTCAACTATTTTCGGAACCAACAGAAGTTAGATTTGTCTCTCAGTTTTGACTCAGAGCAGTCCATAGCCTGTCTTTCTAGGCTGCCAAAGATCTGCCTCGTGTCCAAGCCACTGGTAGATCTCTGGGTGATGATGTGTGCAATCTGATGAGTGAATACTTAGAATCGAGAGGGCACACGTATTTTGGACCTTTTCCCCCAATCGTCTCAGCAGACGGGGGGATCGAGGCATGCTACCACAAACACTCTCGCCTCTGTGGCTTGGGGGGTGAAAGACAGATCAGCATCCAAGGTAACCTTAGGTTCCTTGCCTGCAAAGGCATTGCTGTCCAGACCTCTCTTGTTCTGCACTGGTCCCGCCAGCCTCCATCTTCTTCGGCAGGGGAGTAAAGCAAATGCAACTTTAAAGCATTCAAATTAATATTATAACTCCAACCAGGCGTTCTTAATAGCAGATTAAGATCGCCTATATTGAAACTGCGATTGCTTTTAATGCAATGAATCCTCTTCTGTGTGTACACGTTTTAATTGCATTTATTTAACATATTAGCATCATATAACTTTAATGCATCAAATATGTTAGATGTTCAGGTAAAAACCCTTTCACACGCATCAGTGAAACCCGTGATTCGCGTGTCTTCGTTCCTGCTTTAGAAAAAAAACATCAATTGTGTCGTTCTTTTCGTGATTTATTATTTACCAGTTAGCAGTTATTAGACATTGAATTATTTGAAAACAATCAACCCTAGCATGATGATTAATATTTAATTAGGTCTTCTAATTTGCATTAATTGCACCTATTTGAGGCAGACAATTTGAAACAGTGCTACATATGGTACTTTATTTGGCATATATTTGTCTCCCTCCTCTTTGTTAAGAAGATGGCATGTCTGATCAACGTCATAGAGGAGGCAGCTGGCAGGTCAGTACCTTATTAATCCATGTTTATAATCTGAACTGTTACCATTTTAGCTAGGTATATGTTTCACGTGCCTTTCTCAATTTACTTTTGAAATATAAATTCAAATTCTACCTGGTAGAAATCTCGATGATTTAAAACTCTTACCAATTTTTTAGGTCAAGCATTTTGAGAGTGCAGCTATCAAACAGACATAGTGCTTTCAATACATGTAGTCAGGGCTTCAGGTACATCCCTTTCAGCCATTGGCTTTCTTTGACCAGCTTCTTTCAGCCATTGACATGAGAGCTTCTCAGTCATGTCTTTGATCAGTGCATTGGATTATTCACCTTTCACTTAATGCTATTGTCTGAATGGATGTATCCCACCGCCTCAACTTGAGTGCTTACACTGAAGTGCATGAGGGACTATTTTACATCTCTAGCCCCTTAATTGAAAAAGACACAAAAACAGGCATCGAAGGCCAGGGAGCATTTAATATAGTATGCCTTTTATTTCTTTTCAGGCTTTATTCTCTTGACACTACATGCATTGGACATTAAACCTCGATCTATTGTCTTTGCCAGAGCTTGTTCCAATGAGTGAACAAGTCCAATAAAACATTATGCAGTCACATTTCTACATCTACACTCTACTTTAGACTGTTGCCCATCTTATAAACTGTACCACTTACTTGTACCACTTTCTTTTTCGCCATACAGATCTATGGCAAGGAAGCCTAGTGGATTCTGGTCAGACTTAGCAGATGCTCTCTATTATAGTACATGACAGGTCTTGAGGAGGCTTTTATATACCTTCTCCTAGTGCACTATGCTGCATGTAGTCCATCAGTGCGAAGTTGAAGTTCTTTGAGTGAGGCACAACTTGATAACTGTTTGTATTATAATGCCTTTGATTGTCAGCATGATATTCGTGATTCTAGCTCCTTAAAGGTGTGTGGCTCCCAATTTGTCTTAAGCCTAACATTTAAAAGCCAGTACCTCCTCAACTGTTCAATTAACATGTTTCTGCGAGGGACTGCTCATTCTGGTGAGGTGCCAAATGCCCCAGAAACCATTTTACAAAGCAACCACAGTATTGTCTGTCTAAATAAAACACGTAAAAGGTGATGGGAGGAATACTTGCAGATAATTTAACCTCAGTCAATTGCTTAGGGTAGCATTCCAACCCATTATGTTTTTTGCCCAGCTTGCCACCTAATATTAGATCAAGACATCCGCAAATCAGCCTTAACTGCAAGCCAGGTCCTCTCAGCTCTGGAACATCAGCAGAACAAGTCTGGTTTCAGCCTATTTGGGTCTCTTCAGGTGAGTGCAATTTGGTTCCAGTGGCTCAGTCAGCATGGGACCCAAAGCTGTGAATTCAGATGAAACTCAGCTTGGTAGACCTTTAGGTACACTTTGGTCCTCACAGTGTTTAGAGGAGAAAGCAATCACGATGCTGCCTCACAGACAATTGTCAGAGGAAGGCGGATAATGAAGAATAGCAAGTTATTGCCCATTAGCGAAGGATAAAGAACAACCAGACAGTGGCAAAAGGGATTCTCAAGCTGTGAGGTGTACAAGGCAAGGTGTGGGAGGCTGATCAAGTACAATATTTAGCTGTACCAATGGCAAGACTTCCAGAACAAAATCAAAATACACTTCCAATAATAAAACAGGTGCTGGAGCTAGTGAAGTCACACTGACAGATGAAAGAATGAACCCAAGAAAATAAAACGTGCCCAGGAAAAGAAAAGAAAGGAAAAAATCTTGCAGCACTTTAGAGGAAGCCCGGTTTAGTTAAGAGTAGCATTTAATCTAACTCCATGACATAATGGACGAAATATGGTAATAGACCCTCATCATTTAGACCTAGTTCATATCATAAACTCTGAAGAGGACATACTGAGGCTTTACCTCCCATCAGGCCTGCAGGGACTAAAGACATAGCATTTCACAAATATTTGCAGAAGAAGGCAAAAGTACAAAGGACAGCTTGAACATCCTGCACCAATTTCCTACAATTTCAGGTTCTACCACCTACCAATGACAGTTGACCCTTTTTAGTGTGCAAGTTAATTAGCATTTCCATAAATGTATGATAGTCCAAATATAGAATGCATGACATGTCAACATACTTTATGAGACTTCTAATTGAAGGGCACATAATCATAGAGATGAGTGGATTCAGGACTGGCAATAATTTGCAACAGTTTCAGATGGTTCAGTTTTCAGTTTTTTGGTGGGCACATTTTTTTATTAGCCTTTTACATCAACACCCAAGGAAAAAGAACAAAAATATAGGGAGAGGGAAATTGGGGGTCATGCTTCAAATGTCATGTAATTTCATGCAAAATTGAAAAGAAAGAGCAAAGAGTCAAGCTTCAAGTACAAGATCCCATCAGAAGGAACGTCTTCCTTCCCAGACAGCGAGCCAGGGCATGCATAAGGGGCAAGTCGAGAGGGGAAGACCGACTCCCAACCCTGAACCTCAGCATGGATCACCCCCTCTCAGGAGGTAGCATCCAGGATTGGCATGCTCTACGTGCTGTCCGGAGCCTCATCCGTTCCTTGCCTCTCCAAGTGCAGGACTATGGGCACCCAGATATCCTTGGGCCTGGAACATATCAGTATGAGTTCCCAATATTGCATGAGCTGTTCCTGACAGTATATTGAAGCCAATACTCGATTGTAGTGAGCAAAATAACAATGGATTTCCCCCAGATCTCTTGACTGGGTGTAAAAGTTTGATATATTCAGCATTCCGTACATCATTTGTTGCTGCAGCACTATTCGCCCTAAGTAAAATGGGTATGCCCAGACGTGAGTCCCATGCTTGCTGTGCCACTGGATTCAAACTAGCCTGGCTGATGAGGGGTGAAACCCCGAAATCGGTCATAGGATGCTTGTTTCCGGTCCAGGGACCCAGCTTGACAGTTCGGGCTGGATTGTTCCCATGAGGAGCAGGGTTAAGGATGATTTGTACATGACTGGGTCCAACCTGGGGTTGCATAGTGAGCAAAATATCGATGCATTTAGCTCGGATCTCTTGACTTGGGGTGAATGTTTGATTTATTCAGCATTTTGTCCATCATTTGTTGCTGCAGCACAATCCTCGATTCTGGGCGCCGCCCACCGTCCCCAGTTAATGGCCACCCTCTGCTTGGCCAGAAGAAGCAGCATGGCAGTGAGTCTCTGAGTATCTGGGGCGATCTCTTTTACGTTGTACAGCAGGGCTACCTATGGTGTGCTCTGTGGAAGATGACCAGTGATCTGAGCCACCTCGCTGTAGATACCAGCCGAAAAGCTTGCCGTCTGTAGGCAATCACAGGCAACATTGAGAAAGTGGCCATGGGGGCGGCGCATCGCCGACAATGAGCATCTTCTTTAAGTATTATTCTGTATAACTGAGCGGGTGTGCAATACAGTCTATGCAGGAGCTTACAATAAAAAAGTGGGAGTCGATGGTTTGGAGATAGGGCCACAGACTGGGTGGATCAGTATGTCTATTGTGCTTCAGAGATGGGGGAGTTGTGTCCAATTCCCAGGCAGTCCATGCCCCAGGGACACACAGGTGCCTTCTCCAGCATCACAATATATAGGCAGTTTATGATCCACTGGGGGGGTGGTTGGTGACTAGGTGGTCTAGGGCTTGAAATGTGAGGGTGGGGTATTGAAAATTCAGCATGCAGGACACGCAGGTGGCATGGAGTTCGTGATAAAGAAGGGCATCAAGCGTGGTGGGGGGCTGCTCTCTGCACCTGGAGGTGGAATGAATTACTCCTCAGGGTAGAGGTCACTGAACGAGAGAAGCCCTGTGCGGTGTGCACGCTGGCAGGCCCCCTCATCCTTCAATGGGGGAAGCGGAGGATTCTGAACTAGTGGAATAGTGGGTGCATGGAGGCTGTGGAGCCCGGCTTATCACCGCAGGTCATCCCAGAACCATCGAGCACAAGTCACAGTGTCTATTTCAGTGCGTGGGGTTTTATATGGACATTAGAGCACGGTAAGCAGGGGACATGTGGCCACCTGATCGGTTCGCACTGCAGTGTGTGGCTGGAGGAGAGTTGGGTGGAACCAGAAAAGCACAATTTGGCCTTTGCGCAGTAAGCGTAGAGGTGCATATTGAGAGCACTGAGACTGCCTTGCTGAAACAGCAATGTTGGAGTTTCCCATGCCACCCTCCGCTGTTTGCCAGCCCAGGCCAACGACACCAGTTTTGAGCGAAGGCGCTTCAACAAGTGTTCTGTAAGTGGCATTGGGATATTGACAAATTAATAGAGTAGCTTTGAGAGGATAACAATTTTAGCTAGGGCAATTCTGCCAGCCAGCAACAAGGGCACCCACGATCTGAGTGGTGTGCGCTCCTTGAGCCAGCTCATGGCCCATCCATAGTTAGCCCTCCATAGCTAGTCAATATCTCTGCTGAGCCATTTTCTCAATTATTTGACCGGCCCCATTGCCCACTGTAACGGGTACATGGACTCGAACTGGCGTATTACCTCGGTGAGGGGAAACAGTGTAAATTTTGACCAGTTGATGAGAATGCAGAGTATATCTGCCAAAACGAATAACCTCTCCAATAATAGGGGGGGGGGGGGTTCGTCCAGAGTCACAGACATACAGTGTGTTGTTGTTTGAGTACATAGACACCAATATCCTCCTAGGAGTGAAATTGAGGTCCCAACTTCGGCTCTTACGGAGGATCCTGCCCTACCTTCCCATCAAGCATCGCAGGACCCTAGTCCAGGCCATGGTGATCAGTCGCCTCGACTACAGAAATGCCTTGCTGGCAGGACTAGGCCCGACGCTGCTAAAAAAACAGCAGGTCATTCAAAACACCGCCGCACGAATGATTCTAAACCGTCCAGCGGGCTCATCTTCAGCTCCCCTGCGGCGAGAGCTCCATTGGCTTCCGGTCGGGAAACGATCATACCTTAAGACCTGCTGTCTTACATACAAGGCCCTAAATGGCAAAGGCCCCAAATATTTGTTAAGAAGGCTAGCTAAACAGACTTCGACCCGCAACCTTAGATCAAACTCCCTAGGGATCCTGAAGATCCCCCGAATTCGTCTCTCCCATTCCAGGGGAAAGGCTTTTTAATATCTTGCCGCTCGCTATTGTGATATGCTACCTATTTGCCTTCGTGGATGTACATCCCTCAGTATCTTCAGGAAACAACTGAAAACCTTTCTGTTCTGATCACTGGTAATTCGTCTCCCGTCCCGTCTTTCTTATCCTCTTCGGACTTCAACTAGGCACAGCACCGAGATGCCCCAGGGTGAGTCGTGCGCTTTAGAAATCTCCCTAACATAACATAACAACTAGCATGGTGTGGTGTAACCGGACAACCAGAGGCTGTATTGCTATCCTGAAAAGAATTAGAGATACAGCGCAGCTTCATCTGGTTCTCCTAGTTACAGGGAACAGGGCTGAGGTGGAGACATTTATGCAAAGCAGAGCCAAAGGAGCGTTATATACTAGGCTAATTAGGCGTACCAACCGTGGGCTAATGCCAAGATGTGGGAGGAGATGAAAGAGGTATGGCCATTCTAAAGAATTGAAAGCCTTTGTGGCATCTAAGAGCACTGCGGCCACCTCCAGTAGAGGATCTATGTTGTGCATGATAGTGAACATTGTACAGAGGTTACAGGTGGTCGATCACCCCAGAATAAAACCAGACTGGCCTGATTGGACAATGTCTAGTAGAAGGGGCAAAATACTGTTGGCTAGGAGTTGGGCAGGCATCTTGTTGTTGAAATTTATCATTGGTAGTGGTCTGTAGGAGTTGAAGCTGTTGGCTGGCTTTCCAGGCTTCAATATGGTGACAATGACCACTTCCCACAGGGAAGTGGTAACCAGCCCAGGGATAGTGAATCATCGTACATTGCCAGAAAATGAGGGGGTGAGGAGCGTGGAATATTCCTTGTAGAAGAACATATTGAGCCCATCTAGGCCAGGTGCCTTGTCTCCGGGCATAGTCTAAATCACCTATGTTATCTCTATCACTGAGAAGGGGGTATCAAGGTACATGCAGTGCTCATGGTCTAGCCAGAGAAGTTGGAGCATTTCAAGACAGGCATCCAGGGCCGCTGTATTTGGGGCCATGGTGGTTTGATGTGCAGTCAAGGTAATCATCAAGCAAGGCATCAAGACCATCTTCCTATATGTATTTTGTTTGGGTGCTTCTTGAAATCACCTCTGCAGCATCACCTCAAAAATTGTCCTTCAACCCTTGAAATTATTTAACCTCTTCCAGCGCTGTCTTCAGAGACCTCAGTTCTAAATAGGGAGAGTTAGCTGATACTTGTTTGACTTGTAGGATACCTGTTGGCCCCTGTACTGTCCCCTGCATTTCCGTACTGGAATAGTGTCACACCCTGTTGTAACAACTATCTCTTGGCCCCCTAATATGTTATATGCAGATCCTGTTTACCTTTAGTTTCTGATGAGTGTCTTACGTTGTGGAGCATTAACAACTGCAATAAAGCTAAAATATTTCTATGAGATCTGAGAGAACCTCCATCTCACATGCTCTGTGCCCACAAATGTACACTATCTCTTGTGCATCTTCTCTCATAGTACTATCATCCTTTTCTCCCTTCACCATCAGTGCTGATTTAGTCTTAGACATGTTTGGTGATGTCGACGGGGAAGGAGACTGATAGGATCCATGTAATTTCTATAGCAACATTGAGATCTACAGGCTAGTGGTGCCTTGAGTCCTTTTGACAATCTTTAGGAAAAGCGAGAACGAAGAGCCTATTAACCATAAAACTGAATGTGGTAATCTCTACAAGCACACTGCACAGTATTTCCTTCACATAAATAGAAGGAGGGAAAATAGGTCAGGGGTCAATAGAGACAATGATACAGTAGAGAAAACACAGAACCTAATAAGCATGCTTTCCTTTAACCTTATCCACTGTCTAAAAATGCGTTTGACAAAATGATTGGCCAAGTGGCCAGTGAACCTTACCTGAACTTGCTGTACAAACATAAACCAAGGTTGTCAGTCAGATATGTAATTGGCCAACAGCTACAGAAACAATATCATAACAAGATAATTTTGGTAGAAAATGAAGATGTAATCACTTAAACCTTTTCTCTGACCTTTGCTAAAAAAGTATTGACTGGATGTTCTCCCTGAACACTTTGAGATCATTATGATGTCCTCTAAATTAGTGGGGAAGAAGTTATCAGAACAAGATAGAGAGCAGAAATGAAAAGAGTGCTAGAGAGAGGAAGCATAGGCATTTTGGTGTTGTCAAAGCATTCATAGGTGCACAGAGAGCGCATTAACGAAGAGGAGTAGTGGGAAAAGAGGAATCATGGCAATATTTTGAAGTCATAAATGGACAAGCGTCTCCTGTATAGGGGACGTCCTCCTGAGCGCAGCAAAGACCCACAAGGATGTGGGTTAAAAATGATAAACACCAATCTGAATCCAAATGATGTGGCCCAAAAATGGTGTAAGTTTGTAATTTTTAATATTCGTACATCATTGATATTAAATTGTTCATATCAATCCATGATGTATCAATGCAATATAATTCACAAGGAAATCAAAACATGCATTTCAGAGTCCCAATGCATTTCGGGCTGTCTGAGCCCTTCATCAGGGGCCACTTATCTAAAAATAATCAGATACACTTAGGAAACGAACATAATCTAGCAACAAGATGATGTTATGGTGAAAAAATGAAAATAAAGAAGAGTGCGTGCGGTAAAATCACAGAAGATGTAACTTGTTCCTTATATAACCGATGTGGAGTGCCGTGGAATAAAGATATATGGTACACCAAGGTGCGAAAAATTGTAGTCAATCCAGGTGGGATTGGACATAAAAACGTGCATTAGTGTTGAAGCGACTGCTTTAATGTGCATAACGATGTAGAGTAACAAAAAAACGAAGGGACTGAAACGCAAAAAGCTGGTTGCCAAGCCTGGTGCACTGAGAACAGAAACGTGCATGCGTGGTAGTGAATGAACAGAAAGTAATCCGCGGCCAATGTTTAGATTAAAATATTCGAGTGACCACATATCCATATAGAGCTCAATAACAAAGAAATTGGCAAAGCGTACCCACAGTGTGTGAGCCACCGTACTTGTGAGGGAAAGTTGAACAAAGAAGACGGACTAAGGTGAAGCCGAAAGGGGCCACCATCTTAAAATGTGTATTGACAACAATCAAATATGTGGCAAGTGTTGAATCATTCAAAAGAACCCGAAGGTTATAAATACAATGATACATCGTATGTAACATAATACCAACTAAGAGCAGATAATTGCCCGAAGGGCAACGTGAAGATCACATTAAAGTAAAAAATTGTATGGAGTGAGACAAAAATGTGCGTGAACCAAAAATACTGTGAAGACCCAAGGGGCTTGAAAACACAAGAGAGAACAAAACGACTAGAGTGACAGATATGAAAAAGCAGAAAACGTGCCACGGAATGTGGAACAATGATCAGGAGGAAATTGAGAAACTGGATCCAAAGGTAAGAATAGGTGCGCATAGGGAGAACAAACATAAGGCTGAAGTGGAAGAGAAAATAACCTGTGGAGACAGTCACCACAATGTGTTACCCACAGAGAGATGTGTTTATAAACAATTGAGAAAATGCGCAAAAGTGGAGAATGGCTCAAAAGGTGAGCACAAATGTAATGACAGTGTAGTCTGATGACATGAAACGTCCAAAGAAGATGTCCAGGGAGCTACAGATAGCGCAAAAACTTCATTCTGTCATTCCAACCAAAAGGTTTTAAAGAGTTCAGGGCTTTTATCCAATAATTCTCTCTCTATAACACATAGGTGCCGATCACGATCCTGCAAAAACCGGGTACGAACCGTCGGACGGAGCACAATCTCCGCCCGACGCGTACCCGGTCGTCAATTTTCACAAACAAGGAATTACGATTCGCACGGGTACACCATTACCGTACGAATCGTAAAAAAGCCCGACCGAACAAAAAAACACCTACCAATGCGATCCGGGAAAGCGCCGACCTGACGTCGGGACGCTCGCAGCCAGCCATTCACGACCCAGGAATCACGATTCGCACCGACGTCACCCCGCACGGTGAATATTTTGCGGCAGCCAAAAACTGCCGGGAAATCAGGACGACGCGAACAAGGACCACCAGTACGCGACGGACAGACGACGACGCGAACAAGGAGGACCAGTACGTGACGGACACACAGGACGACGCCACCAAGGAGGACCCGTACGCGACAGGACGACGCGATCAAGGAGGACCCGTACGCGACAGGACGACGCGAGCAAGGAGTACCAGTACGCGACGGACAGACATGGACCCGAACCTACGAGTCATCCCTGCCCTCATAGCAGTACACCTCCTCTACAGGTTACGACGCAGACGCCGCAGAAGGTCAGAATAACTAAGGGAGGGGGGAAAGTGGGGTGGGGTGGGGGTGGCACGACCAGGGCAGGCCACAAAACAACCACATAAGTCACACACCACATATGGCCTGGACATACCTGACTCCCATGCCCTGGTCACCACGAGGGGGTGGGGGCGTGTCCTGATAAGCCAGCGACCGCCACAACGGAAGTCCGTCACCACGCGAACCGGCAACACAACCAGACAGGTACGTCCCGTACCCACGCCTGAAGAGCGTGGGTACGAGTCGGACCACGCCCACACACGTCACCCCAACAATGGCGGGACGGATCGCACCCACGTGGCAAAGGCCTGGGTATGGGCCGCACAAACATCACATAGCGTGGGGACGGATATGTACGGACCCTACCCCCACCCCGTATGCAAGGAGCGTACCCCCCAGCCCAACAGTGCAAGTACGACCCGTACCCCCACCCGCGTATGCATGGAGCGTACCCCCCATGCCAACAGTGCAAGTACGACGCGAACCCTCACCCGCGTATGCAAGGAGCGTACCCCCCAGCCCAACAGTGTAAGTACGACCCGTACCCCCACCCGCGTATGCAAGGAGCGTACCCCCCATGCCAACAGTGTTAGTACGACCCGTACCCCCACCCGCGTATGCAAGGAGCGTACCCCCCATGCCAACAGTGTAAGTACGACTCGAACCCCCACCCGCGGACTCACGGACCGTACCCCCACCCCAACAGTGTAAGTACGACCCGTACCCCCACCCGCGAATGCAAGGAGCGTACCCCCCAGCCCAACAGCGTAAGTTCGACCCGTACCCTCACCCGCGAATGCAAGGAGCGTACCCCCCAGCCCAACAGTGTAAGTACGACCCGTACCCCCACCCGCGTATGCAAGGAGCGTACCCCCCATGCCAACAGTGTTAGTACGACCCGTACCCCCACCCGCGGACGTACGGAGCGTACCCCCACCCCAACAGTGTAAGTTCGACCCGTACCCTCACCCGCGTATGCATGGAGCGTACCCCCCAGCCCAACAGCGTAAGTACGACCCGTACCCCCAGCCGCGAATGCAAGGAGCGTACCCCCCAGCCCAACAGTGTAAGTACGACCCGTACCCCCACCCGCGAATGCAAGGAGCGTACCCCCCAGCCCAACAGCGTAAGTACGACCCGTACCCCCACCCGCGAATGCAAGGAGCGTACCCCCCAGCCCAACAGTGTAAGTACGACCCGTACCCCCACCCGCGAATGCAAGGAGCGTACCCCCAGCCCAACAGTGTAAGTACGACCCGTACCCCCACCCGCGTATGCAAGGAGCGTACCCCCCATGCCAACAGTGTAAGTACGACCCGTACCCCCACCCGCGGACGTACGGGGCGTACCCCCACCCCAACAGTGTAAGTTCGACCCGTACCCTCACCCGCGTATGCATGGAGCGTACCCCCACCACACCAGTGTAAGTAGACTCGTACCCTCACCTCGAATGCATTGAGCGTACCCCCACCGTGTATGTGCCAAGCGTACATATCCTGAAATCGGAGGTGTGTGTGCAGAGTCCACCCAGCAGTGCCCTGAGACAGGAGGGGTGGGTGCCTATCACTCCCAGCAGTGCCCTGAGACAGGAGGGGTGTGTGCAGAGTCCTCCCAGCAGTGCCCTGAGACAGGAGGGGTGGGGGCCTATCACTCCCAGCAGTGCCCTGAGACAGGAGGGGTGTGTGCAGAGTCCTCCCAGCAGTGCCCTGAGACAAGAGGGGTGGGGGCCTATCACTCCCTGCAGTGCCCTGAGACAGGAGGGGTGTGTGCAGAGTCCTCCCAGCAGTGCCCTGAGACAGGAGGGGTGGGTGCCTATCACTCCCAGCAGTGCCCTGAGACAGGAGGGGTGTGTGCAGAGTCCTCCCAGCAGTGCCCTGAGACAGGATGGGTGGGTGCCTATCACTCCCAGCAGTGCCCTGAGACAGGAGGGGTGTGTGCAGAGTCCTCCCAGCAGTGCCCTGAGACAGGAGGGGTGGGGGCCTATCACTCCCAGCAGTGCCCTGAGACAGGAGGGGTGTGTGCAGAGTCCTCCCAGCAGTGCCCTGAGACAGGAGGGGTGGGTGCCTATCACTCCCAGCAGTGCCCTGAGACAGGAGGGGTGTGTGCAGAGTCCTCCCAGCAGTGCCCTGAGACAGGAGGGGTGGGGGCCTATCACTCCCAGCAGTGCCCTGAGACAGGAGGGGTGTGTGCAGAGTCCTCCCAGCAGTGCCCTGAGACAGGAGGGGTGGGTGCCTATCACTCCCAGCAGTGCCCTGAGACAGGAGGGGTGGGTGTGGAGTCCTCCCACCAGTGCCCTGAGACAGGAGGGGTGTAACACATGTGTGTGAGGCCAGAATTATCCACATGCATACTGGCTACAAGGGAACATGTCCCCATGAACTCATGTCAACAGACTCCACACACAAGTACAGTGATCATCAAGGATGCCACGATTGTTGCAGGTGGAGACATGGCCCTGCATGCATGGCCAAAGTAGAAGGGCTCCGTCACACACAGCTCATGTAGACACAGCTCTGCGCTAAACATTGGGAACACCCTGCAGGGAAGAAAGCTGGGTACACAGAGGAAGGAATACACCCTGGGACAAGTGCACCATGCAGTAACTGCTTACATGAACAAAGAAAGTTAGCCAACACCTTGTGATGGCACACAGATCCCAGGGTCCCACCAATGAGCAGTACACTACTACATATCCCACACACCCAAACCCTTACACACCACCAAAAACCATGTAGCAGCCCCACCAACACCAATACCAGCATAGCAGTAGTGTGATAATGAAAACAAAATTAAGCTTTATTCAGCATGAGCACAATGTCCGTGGATCGCAGGAAGTTCAATCTTCACAAAGCCCATAGGGCAGTCAATGATTCTCAGCTGGATGGGGGACACAGTGGGATGCGTGTCCCCTACCTTGCCTGCACAGTCAAATGGCATCGTCTTCCACACTGGTGAGGGCATCAGGGGGGGGGGGAAGCAACAGGCACCGCAGGGACATCAGGGCAAAGGGGCGGCGTTGTGGGTGCAGGGATGGAGGACTCCACCACAGGGGGTGGGTCAGTGCCAAAGGCGGAGGCCAGGATGGCACTACACACCTTTGCAAGGTCCTCCAGGGAGTCCCCTGCACCCGAAGGGACCTCAGGCCCCAAGGAGGGGGGGGGGTCAGAGGGATGGGTCGCAGCGCCACCGGGGGAGGGTGGAGACAGGGGGGGAGACTCAACCACCCTGACCGGGGACCTCCTTGACCGCTTGCGTGGTGGTGTAACTGTGGGGCTCAGGGACAGAGCGGCCATGAAGGAGTCCTTGGGGGAGATGTGGCCAGGAGAGCTGAGGGGAGGGGATTTGGAGGGAGTGGACTGGGTGGAATGCGGACTCCCACTATGGCTGCGTGTCACACGTTTGCCCCCCGACCCAGTGGGTGTGCCTACCTCACCCTGTGTGTGCGTGTCAGGAGGAGTGCGGTGGACCTTCCCTGCTGGTGTGGTGCCCGTGTCCGTTGATGTGGGTGCATGCCGACGTCTGGGTGTACGTGGGACAGGCATGGGAGTGGGAAGTGTGGATGGGGCAGGGGTAGGTGGGGGGAGGTCGCGCTGCAGGAGACCCACTGCTGCAGTCAGTGTGGAGTCGATGGACCTCAGCAAGTTGCGTTGGTCAGCCTGCGATGAATGAATGCCCTCCAAGAAAGCCTCGATGTTGGTGAGGGTTTTGCCGTGGGCATGGAGGACATTAAGGATCGCAGCCTGACCAACCTGCAGTTGCCGCTGGATGTCCACAGACTCTGCATTGGCGGCAGCAG
This sequence comes from Triturus cristatus, assembly GCF_964204655.1. Lineage (NCBI taxonomy): Eukaryota > Metazoa > Chordata > Amphibia > Caudata > Salamandridae > Triturus > Triturus cristatus. The sequence continues at coordinate 482,193,360 of NC_140584.1, read as the reverse complement.
TGGAGACAGGGGCAGAGGGTGCGGTGCCTGGCAGGAAGGAGACATGCTGTGACCGGGCACGCTGGGAAGGGACACGAGCAAGTGGGAGGCGGCTGGTGGGAACTGAGGGGGCGGTGCGAGGTGTTGTTCCGCTGTCAGCTGCTGGTGCAGCCACCGCCCACTCGGAGACATCCTCCTCGGACCTGTCAGCTTCGTATTCTGACGTGCCAGTCGACAGGTCCTCGGCCGCACTATCCTTCACCTCTGTCCCACTCGATGTGCCAGCCCCGATGTCACGGCTGGCACTGGTGCTCGGTCCCTCCGCCTTGCCTGTGTCCATGTCTCCCTCTGTGTCCCCCGACGATGCTGTGGGCAGGGTGGAGAGACATAAATTAATCAGACAGCTGTACACATCAGTCACATGAGTACAATCGACATAGGTAACACTGCATAGCCTGAAAAGGAAGATCCCTAACATCTACTAAACAAGGTACCGATGTAGGGCATGAAACACACAGTTGGTTGAGCCACCATGCCACTGAAATACCATGGAGAGCATGAGACAATAGCTAAACACAGGAAACGGAGTCTGACAGAGCACCCAGGCCCTGGGGACAATCCAGCACTGCATCTGCACCACACAGCGTTTGCGAAAATACCGATGACCAGGGACCATATCCATGAACTTGAGACACATGCTGCATAGGTAATGCTGAAAACATGCCCAACATGACTCGGTCACTGCACATTGCGTGTGTGTCCAGACACATCACACACTGACCAGACCCAGCAAGTAGAAATCAGGATTTGACACATAGGCATTGCCCGCACCAACAAGACCCTACACGAGGCAAATTGTTGAGACACAGGTGGCACCAACATCTCATAGTCTGGCTGATACACACAGGGGCAGGCAAAAAGCAAGAGTGTACGCCAAACAGCCAAGGTGCGCCTGTACAAATAATGAGGTACCAGTGCCCATCCTCAGATGAGTATAACAAGACACACAGGCACTGGCAACTGTGAGTATGAAGAAGGACAATCAGGTCAGGCTGCACAGTGGACACCTGTACAAAATAGCACGTCTATATACATGGTGACAGGGGACAATGGCACAGAGCACAACCTACGCTGTAGACACTGAGATTGTCGACGTTTATGATGACACATACACCACTGAGGAAAAGGTGCCCCAGGGGACAGTAGTGGACACGCAACTACATGCTACTGAATGGTAATGACTGCAACACACGTCACCATCCCTGCACTATGTGTATCGCACACTCATGCACATCATGTCACAGGCCACTACATAGGACATGCGCGCTGTAAGGCATGACACATGAGAGACCAACTCCCATGTCTGGAGTCAGCATCAGTGCCAACTGACATGGAACCCACATGCAGTGAACTTGACAGTGCACAGGCAAGGTCCCACAACCTGTTACACACCACCCCCACACATGATGCTACAGTCATTGTTCTCGTGGACAAAGCGCCAGCCTACATCACCTTGTGAAGGAGTGACTACACACAGACCAGGGAACACATTGCAAGGAGGGGAAGGGTGGCAGGGGCACAGCGCTATACTGGGGCAAACAGGATCTGCACAGCACCTTTAAACCCTGCCAGTGAATTCATGCTACTGTGCCCTTACAAATGCCGGTGACACACAACAAACACACATGTACCTACCCCCTTCCGGCTGCTGCATCGCCTGTAAGCGCCTCTCCAGGTCTGGAAAGACCACCGGCAGCACACGCCTGTGGAGGTGGCTCAGACGGCGGCGGCCGCGGTTCTTGCGGCTCTCAGGTGAGTCCCCCAGCAGGAGCCGTGCAATCCTCCGCGTCCAGCACCGGATATCCTGCCAGCGTTTTCTCACCTGGGGCAGGCTCCGCCTCCGACCATCCACACCCCTCACGGCACTGACGGCGGTCAGCCAGATCTGCTCCTTGGCAGTGGCGCCTACCTGTGAGGAGGAACAAGTGACACCACATCAATACACCAGCCACATGTCACAGAGAGACATATGGGTACAAATTAGCTGGTTACAACAAGGCATGTCATGCAGCCAACGCATTGCACCTTTGTCATAGGGACATCATCCCCTGGTGAGGGAAAAAGCTGTACGTGCCACAGTGGGTACACAGGTGGAATGATGGCAATGTCACAATCAATGATCAAGGCTCACACTGTGCATCACACCCACCCCTCCTGTCTCAGGGCACTGCTGTGAGTGATAGGCCCCCACCCCTCCTGTCTCAGGGCACTGCTGTGAGTGATAGGCCCCCACCCCTCCTGTCCCAGGGCACTGCTGTGAGTGATAGGCCCCCACCCCTCCTGTCTCAGGGCACTGCTGTGAGTGATAGGCCCCCACCCCTCCTGTCTCAGGGCACTGCTGTGAGTGATAGGCCCCCACCCCTCCTGTCTCAGGGCACTGCTGTGAGTGATAGGCCCCCACCCCTCCTGTCTCAGGGCACTGCTGTGAGTGATAGGCCCCCACCCCTCCTGTCTCAGGGCACTGCTGGGAGGACTCTGCACACACCCCTCCTGTCTCAGGGCACTGCTGGGAGGACTCTGCACACACCCCTCCTGTCTCAGGGCACTGCTGTGAGTGATAGGCCCCCACCCCTCCTGTCTCAGGGCACTGCTGGGAGACATCAGGCACCCCCCCCCTGGGACCCCCCCGACAGTACATGGCATGTGTGTTACACCTGGACGCAATGGCAGAAGTCACAGTCACAACATAGGGACAGTCTGTGGCAGTGGCCTATGCACTCACCTGATACCCTGGTCGCCCATACAGCATGGAGTACTGTGGGAGGATCACATCCAGCAGAGCCATGTTCTCCTCCAGGGTGAATGGCTGTGTCCTCTCCACAGCCCTTGACATGGTTCCAGGGAATCAGTAGCAGCAGCTGGGTCGACGAATGCAAAGATGTGCAGGCAAGTGCTCCCTCATGGGACCTGGCTGCCTTATATGTGCCCTTCTGCCCAGTCTCATGCACAGGAGTACAGAGTGATTGGTCACTCACATTTGCATCCTATGTTTCCACCAATCCCTTCAAACCTAGCAGTCTGTGGGTTCTCTATCGGTTTCATTCTCCTGCATGATGTCAGCCCCACAAACACATTGCAACAAAGTAGAAGAATTCCAACTGACTTCTGCTGTGCACCTTCCAGAACAATTTCGAATTTTGAACTTGGTCTCCATGACAACCAGCATGCATGTAGGCCTTAATACTTGTCCCCTATGTAATTTGGAGCATCACACACAGGTACGGTGCGTTTCGGGGCCCTAGGGCACCCCAAATGCATGGCAACGGCCCGTACATGCATGCCTACGCTCTCCATCACTATGGGTCTGCACGCGTATGCGTACCCGTAGTGTTACGGACCGTACACACGCATGTACCCTCTCTATCACTATGGGTCTGCACGCGTATGCGTACCCGTAGTGTTACGGACCGTACACACGCATGTACGCTCTATATCACTATGGGTCTGCACGCGTATGCGTACCCGTAGTGGTACGGACCGTACACACGCATGTACGCTCTCTATCACTATGGGTCTGCACGCGTATGCGTACCCGTAGTGTTACGGACCGTACACACGCATGTACGCTCTATATCACTATGGGTCTGCACGCGTATGCGTACTCGTAGTGATAGTGAGCGTACATGCGAGTGTACGGTCCGTACCACTACGGGTACGCATACGCGTGCAGACCCATAGTGATAGTGAGCGTACATGCGTGTGTACGGTCCGTAACACTACGGGTACGCATACGCGTGCAGACCCATAGTGATAGTGAGCGTAGATGCGAGTGTACGGTCCGTAACACTACGGGTACGCATACGCGTGCAGACCCATAGTGATAGTGAGCGTAGATGCGAGTGTACGGTCCGTACCACTACGGGTACGCATACGCGTGCAGACCCATAGTGATAGGGCCGTACACACGCATCTACGCTCACTATCACTATGGGTCTGCACGCGTATGCGTACCCGTAGTGGTACGGAACGTACACACGCATCTACGCTCACTATCACTATGGGTCTGCACGCGTATGCGTACCCGTAGTGCTACGGACCGTACAAATGCCTGTACGCTCGCCATCACGATGGGTACACATACGGCAGCACTCCCACAGTGATTTGGGAACATGCACAGGCCCTCTCAGCAGCAGTACGGCGGTTTTTACACATCACTGTGGTGATAGGCGACACACATGTAGGAATAGGGCGGACATACTTGTCCATGGATGGACATACTTGTCCAGGAATGGACATCAAGGCATCGTCTGTGCATTACTACATGTGTGGGGCACAGGTGTCACAGGCTGTGATGTGGAACATGCCTCCTGAGTGGAGAAGGCACCAGATGTATGATGAGATGTGTACATGTGTACTGTGTGAGGGTGCAATGTGTGCCAGGCATGCCCTTGACTCCTTTGACATGTGTGCATGTGGGACTGCGCACTTGGGGTGAGCGTCACTGGCATGGCACGGACACCAACACACGGAAGTGTCCCATGATGCCCGGTACAGGGGTCATGACACATGACTTGTCACTACCCACAGTGCACAATGTGACTATGTCATATATGTGTCCGGGATTTACATCAGGTTGATGTTGTAGCACCCTCAAAAGCTGCAGCCGTTGCAGCAACCAACATGTGGCTGTGTGTAGATTGTCATTGCACACTGTTCCCAACACCATGCCACATGTGTTATCGGATGTGAGGTGCACATGTATGCATGGGACACGGAGTAGCGTGACAAGGCCATGTCAGCAAACTCACAAGGAATGTGTGGTGAGTCATGACATGTGCACCTTCATGGCAAGGTGTGTGGGCTGGACTAGTGTAATGTCATGTGACCTGTGGCTCCAGTGTTCCGCTACCAGTCTCTGCAATCGGCATCACACTTCTGCTGATGTGTGGGTGTATGTCACTACTGTCTTGCGTCGGGCAGTGCACTTGCACTGGGACACAGCTATTTCCATGGCGTGGCATGGGGAGGTTCTCAATCACCGTGTGTAGCTGGGTCTTGGAAGGAGTGTCACCTTGCATCCATACGTGTCCTGGGCATGTAGCACATGCCTGACTCCCTATGTGGCATGTGTGTATTGCCAGATTTACATGTGCTCAGTAGACATGAGTTGTTCTCGTAGTGCACTCACTCTTCCTTGTCACTTCCAAATTACTGCAGAGCGCCTCCTGTTGCCCGAAGAATTCCAGACTTGGCTACCATGCAGGAGAATGACAGGATCCGGCTCTACCGCTTCACCCAACCGTTGATTCTGGAGCTGACGGCGAGACTGCCACCACACCTGCAACCGCAGCACAGGTATCCTACGGCACTGACACCCCAGCTGAAGGTAATGGCTGCCCTACATTTTCTTGCCACGGGTACCTTCCAAAATACCATAGCTCATGTTGGTGGCATGTCCCAGAGCATGTTCAGCGGTGTGCTGCATGATTTCTTGGAGGCCATGTTGATTCACCTGGATGACTTCATCAAGTTCCCAACCCCTGAACAGATGACTGAGGTCAAGCGTGGATTCTATGCCCTGGGAGGGATGCCCCATGTCATTGGGTCCATAGATGGGACACATGTAGGTTTGGTACCACCACACGCACGGGAGGTGGCGTACCGCAATCGGAAGCACTACCACTCCATCAATGCTCTTGTGGTGTGTCTGTCCAATATGGTGATTTCACATGTCTGTGCTCGTTTCCCAGGATCAGCACACGATGCCTACATCATGAGGCGTAGCGGGATGCCTGATATGATGATGCAGCTGCGCAACGAACGGGCATGTGTTGTTGGTGGGTACAGTCTGTCTGTCCTGTATTCTGCATAGCCGACCAGCACGACCGCTACACCAGTTCTAACGATGTCCATGTGCTTCCCATGTAGGGGACGCTGGCTATCCCAACATGCCTTGGCTGCTGACACCTCTCCGCAACCCCATCACACCGGCCCAGCTCCGCTATAACACCGCCCATGGCCGGACAAGGCGAGTGATAGAGAGGACGTTTGGCATGCTGAAGAGCCGATTCCGGTGCCTCCACAAGACCGGCGGTGCACTCCCTTATGCCCCGGCGAAGGTCTGCAAGATCTTCATGGTCTGCTGCATGCTGCACAACATGGCAGTTGAAAGAGCTGTGCCACTCATCCTGAATCAACATGACGAGGACCATCCACCCGTGGAGGACGAAGGGCTTGGCAATGGGGCTAGTGATGTGGAGGATGTGGAGCCGCAAGAGGACATCCGGACTCGGCTCATACGCGACTTCTTTGCTTAGTGGTGAGTACCAGGGTCTGAGTGTGCACGCATTGGTCCCCGTGTGGCATGCGTTGTGATGTGTGTCTCCACCTGCATGTATGGCACGTGGGTCAGAGGTGTGTGTGGGTGTGTCACTGGAGTGATGGTGGCAGTGATGGTAGTATTTCCCCAGTCATAATTGTGACCTAGCATGTTGTCATCCATACATGTGTCGAGTAACTGCACATGCAAGTGGCTGTGCTTTTTGTGGCTGACTTCTTGTGTGTCTCTCTTCCCCAGGTACCTGCGCATGCCGTTTGCTGGTTGCATTGTTGTGGCACTGCTATTCCTCATGGACATGACATCGTGGGCTGACTCAGCGTTACAGGCACGGACACGTTTGGAAGTCTCCATGGGGTAAGGGATGCATCTGGGGTGTATTGGGTGTGGCAGTTGTTCACGATGTGTGCACACTGCCCCGGTCGGGGTTTGGTTCCTCTGCAGACATGTGGCATCCCCATGGGACACGACATGCAGCTGGGTACACCTGAATAGATGGGCTGCCTGGTTGTCAGTCATCAGTGATGGGATAGTGGATTGTGATGATGGCATCAATGTGTGTGACACTGCCCTCGGACACATACGGTTAACATTGTCTTGACATGGCGTGGGACTTCCACATCAGCGGATGTATGGTGTATGGCAGGCTCTCCGTGAGCAGCTGTGGGTGTTTAGCTGTTAGCCGACGCTTGTGTGCCAGTTCCATGGCTATCACGCATTTGTGCTGCAGAAGGGGGGTGCCAGTGTTGGAGCCACATGTTACTCCACATGATGTGTTCATGTGTACTTCAAGTTGCCTCTGCAATCCCAAAAACATGACTAATAAAGGTGTCCCTATGCCTCCAAGGTGCCTCTTCTCAGTCAATGCTGGTGTGTTGGCACGGTGCATCCTGCATGTCTGGCATGGTATTCCCTGATTGTGGCTATGTGTCAATGTGTCGAGTGGCAAGATGCAAGCTGTGTGTGTGTGCTGAGACTGTGTATTGGGCATGATGTCCATGACTGTGTGGGTATTGTGACATGTGCCATCCCCATGCATCCAACGTTGTCCCTGACCCCATTCTCTGCATCCACCGGACTCAAGCTTGCAGGACATGGTTCTGCCACCTGTCTACACATACCTGGGTGCCCCCCAGGACACGGGCCAGGATCCCTGACCTCTGCGCATGACTGTTGCTGTACTCAATGTGTCTGTCAGCACGGTTGTTCGGCCACCCCCTCAGCTGGTTCTGACCATCACGGGTGTGTATGGTGCTCCATGTCTGTCTTGCCTAATAAACTGTGACCCATGTGTCCTGTGCCAGACTCAGGCCCCAGGGTGTGGATGGTTGAAGTGAACAGATGACTCAGGCATGTTTAGACTGTACAAGACACATGTTAGGTAATAATGCTACCAGCAGGCATCTACTCTTAATAGTGTGATTTATTATTGGGAGGGGGGGGGGGGGACAAAGTGAGGGGCTTTCCGGGATTAGGGAATCCAAAGTTCAGTAGGGGAGTTGGTGTCCTTGCCATTGGAAATCCTCAGAGTCCATGCCACAGTCTTTGTCAACATTGGTCAGCCAGTGACCAGCAGGGCCATGTGGCAGAGAATGTCTCTTGATGCTGTGATGCTGTTGCTCCAGTGGGCCAGGTGCCAGGCCAGGTGTCCTGGGAGATGGTGATGTAGCAGCCACCCTCACGGTCCTTTCCGTGGACGACCCGGCTTCCTGTGGGGAACCTCAGCAGCAGGCCGTGACGACGTCTGGGATGCTCCGTCGGATGTTTCCTCCTCCTCCTCATGATCCCTCCCTGTGGGTGGTGATGTTCTCCGCCTTCTGGCACAGGGAGGGTCGGCCATGGTGTCGGCCATCCGACGGAGTGCAGCGTGAATCCCCTGGGACGCCGTCACTTGCTCAGCCTGTCTGTCCTCCATCCTCCGTTGGTGTACCTGTAGACAGGCTATTAGCTCCGCATGTTGCTGGGCCTGCTGGACCTTGATCCCCTCGAGGACGGACACAACCTGGGCCATGCCCGTGGTGTCCTGCCGGTATGAGTCCAGGATGTTACGGACATGGGAAAATACCGGATACCCAGCCAACTGGTCAGGCTCGCGCCTCCGCCGTCCTCCACTCCCACCACCCCTGCCCACTTGTGTCTGGCCTGCACTTGTGGGAACATCGGGTCTCCGGGACCCCTGAGGGGTGGCATTGGCATTGTCGCCTGCCTCCTCCTGGGTGCCCGGGACACCGTGTCCCTCCTGGCGAGCCTGGCTGCATTGTGGTGTTGGGGCAGGGATCCTGGGTGTCTCCTGGGATGTGGCAGGAGTGGGGGTGGTGGTTGGCACGGTTGTACCTGACGCAGGTGCTGCAGGTGGTTGGACACCAGAGGGGCCAGGTCGGTCGGGGTCGTCCGCAGAGTGGTGAGAGTGGTCGCTGCCGGTGGGATCGGTCTCCTGCAGATCCGGGTCCTGTGAGTGTTCCCCCCCAGTGTTGGGGGGTGCAGCACGACGTTGACCTGTGTGTGAGAGAGAAAATGTTAATTTTGATCCATGCAACATCCATGTTTCATCCGTTTCAAAGTTGGCACATTTCCTCTTGGAATTAGGATCTGTCTTGCATTCCACTCACAGTGCACTTGTGCATGGGTGTGTCCCTTGGGCACCAATTTGGCCCCTTTAACTATGTGTGGCACAGTCTTACTTGCTGCGTCAAGTGTGACTGCAGTCAGCAGTGGAGTGTGCAGGTGTGGCGAGCCATGCATTTGCGCCTTCCTTGTAGCACTGTACATGTGCACATGGAGTGGATCCACACACTTATATGATGCAGGTGGCTGTCCTTGTGCTCGTGTACAGGTTGTGACATGGCCCTGCGTTTTGCCATGATGAAGAGGGGGGGTTCTGGCACTGGCCACCCTTGTCTACATGCACGCAGTCCACCTGCTGACGAGCAGACATTCCCACACACCAAAGGACTGATTTGCTCTCCCTGTGTCTCCCTCCTTCTCTGTCCCCCTCTCCCTCCCTCTCTGTCCCCCTCTCCCTCCCTCTGTGTGTCAGCCTCCTCCCTCTGTCCATCTTCCTGTGTCTCCCTCCCTCTCTGTCCCCCTCTCCCTCCCTCTCTGTCCCCCTCTCCCTCCCTCTGTGTGTCAGCCTCCTCCCTCTGTCCATCTTCCTGTGTCTCCCTCCCTCTCTGTCCCCCTCTCCCTCCCTCTGTGTCCCCCTCTCCCTCCCTCCGTGTGTCACCCTCTGTCACCTTGGCCCAGCTTCCTGGGCACACACTGTTAGCAGATCTTTGAGTGGCCCTTGGCCTGTTGATGTGAGTTTGTTTCTGATCTCCAGGCACCCATTTTGTCTGCTGTGTGTCTGTGCGCTGCTGCTGTGGTGGTGTGTGCTGCCACTCTTTCACAATGTTGGCTGTTCATTAGCTGCTGTCATGTGCAAAACAGTGCCTTCACCCCCATGTGTTGATGCAAGGCGTCCGCCATTTGCTGGCAAGTCATTCCTGTGTTGGGACACAGTGTTTGTCTGGCTGTGACCTAGGCCATATGGGCAGAGGGCATTGTTGTCTGCTTTGGAGTCGCACTATGTGATTTTTGGTGCCCAGCCTCCCGCCATCCGGGTTACCGTGTCATGTGTTGTTGTCTTCTGTGGCCTGTGACTTGACATTGTCCAGCTGGGTGCATGGGGCATGGTGGCAGCAGTGGCATGTGCCTGCTCATGGAGTGTGGTTGAGTCATGCGATGGCTTGTGGTGGTTGCGTGCCTGTTATTAATTTTGGTTGTGGTTGCAGTTCCCCCCATGTGAGGTGCGTTGTTTGTGTACTCACCCGGGTCTCGGAGTCCTTCTACTCCTTCAACTGCCTCCACCGGCAGTATGGCCATCACCCTCTCCTCCCAGGGATGGTACTGTACGGCTCTGCGGGAGGGCCCTCCTCCGGTGGCGTTGGCCTGGTCGTGTTCCTCCTGCCTCTTGGCTCTGACCCTCCTCCGCAGATCGTACCACCTGTTCTGGCAATCCTGCTTGGTCCTCCTGGTGTCCGCAACAGCATTCACAGCATCGACGATGGTCTGCCACATGGCTGTTTTGGCTGCCTGGCTGGTGCTTCTGACCAATGTTCCAAAGATCTGTGGCTCGACTCTGAGGATTTGATCAACAAGGACCTCCAACTCTCGGTGACTGAACTTTGGATTCTTGGTAGTGGGCATGGTGAGGGGTGTGGGTGGGGATGGTGTGGGTGTGGGGGGTGTGTGGATGTTGGGGGGGGGTGTGGATGGTTGTGTGTGTGTGTGAATGTGATGAGAGGGTGTTTGTGAGGGTGGTCGTGTGAAGGTGTGCAAGTGTAAGATGTGGTGTAGCTTGTAGTCTGGTTCTGTGGTGTCTGGCAGCAGTGAGTCTGTTGCAAAGGCTCATGGTTTGTGTGTGTGGGCCCTTTTCATTGGTCCATGGGTGGGTGTGGCAGTGTTTGAATTTTGGGTGGGTGTGTTATAAGGAGTGGTGGTGTATTGGGCCTCTGTTTGTTTTTGACAGTTGCAGGTCAGTGATTGTGTTATTTTAGTGGTTGTTGGCCATGTTTAGTGGCTGTGTGCCTTTCGAATGGTGTATTCTTGTGTTGTTTTGTTTTGTCCTTGTTGTGTACGTGCGTTTTGAGCGTGTGTACGGTGTGTACATGGGCCATTTGGTTGTACGAGTATGTCCTTGTGTGTGGCTTTGTACGACTCGTACATGCGGTTGTGATGTTGGGGCATGGGGTGCGCTCCGTACTTAGGAGGTTGTGTTGGGGGTGTGCCAGGAACGTACTGGGGTGTACATGGACGGTGGTACGACACGTACTGGGGTGGGGGTGGGGCTCGAACGTACTGGGGTGTACATGGACGGTGGTACGACACGTACTGGGGTGGGGAGGTGTACATTGATGGTGGTACGACACGTACAGGGGTGGGGGGGTGTACATTGACGGTGGTACGACACGTACTGGGGTGGGGGTACGACTGGAACGTACTGGGGTGTGGGTAGACGGGGCTATGACACGTACTGGGGTGGGGGTGTGGCTCGAACGTACTGGGGTGTAGGTACACGGGGGTACGACACGTACTGGGGTGGGGGTACGACTGGAACGTACTGGGGTGTGGGTAGACGGGGCTATGACACGTACTGGGGTGGGGGTGTGGCTCGAGCGTACTGGGGTGTAGGTACACGGGGGGTACGACACGTACTGGGGTGGGGGTACGACTGGAACGTACTGGGGTGTGGGTAGACGGGGCTATGACACGTACTGGGGTGGGGGTGTGGCTCGAACGTACTGGGGTGTAGGTACACGGGGGGTACGACACGTACTGGGGTGGGGGTACGACTGGAACGTACTGGGGTGTGGGTAGACGGGGCTATGACACGTACTGGGGTGGGGGTGTGGCTCGAACGTACTGGGGTGTAGGTACACGGGGGGTACGACACGTACTGGGGTGGGGGGGTGTACATTGACGGTGGTACGACACGTACTGGGGTGGGGGTACGACTGGAACGTACTGGGGTGTACATGGACGGTGGTACGACACGTACAGGGGTGGGGGGGTGTACATTGACGGTGGTACGACACGTACTGGGGTGGGGGTGGGGCTCGAACGTACTGGGGTGTAGGTTCACGGTGGTACGACACGTACTGGGGTGGGGGTACGACTGGAACGTACTGGGGTGTACATGGACGGTGGTACGACACGTACTGGGGTGGGGGGGTGTACATTGACGGTGGTACGACACGTACAGGGGTGGGGGGGTGTACATTGACGGTGGTACGACACGTACTGGGGTGGGGGTACGACTGGAACGTACTGGGGTGTGTGTAGACGGGGCTATGACACGTACTGGGGTGGGGGTGTGGCTCGAACGTACTGGGGTGTAGGTACACAGGGGGTACGACACGTACTGGGGTGGGGGTACGACTGGAACGTACTGGGGTGTGGGTAGACGGGGCTATGACACGTACTGGGGTGGGGGTGTGGCTCGAACGTACTGGGGTGTAGGTACACGGGGGTACGACACGTACTGGGGTGGGGGTACGACTGGAACGTACTGGGGTGTGGGTAGACGGGGCTATGACACGTACTGGGGTGGGGGTGTGGCTCGAACGTACTGGGGTGTAGGTACACGGGGGGGTACGACACGTACTGGGGTGGGGGTACGACTGGAACGTACTGGGGTGTACATGGACGGTGGTACGACACGTACTGGGGTGGGGGGGTGTACATTGACGGTGGTACGACACGTACAGGGGTGGGGGGGTGTACATTGATGGTGGTACAACACGTACTGGGGTGGGGGTACGACTGGAACGTACTGGGGTGTGGGTAGACGGGGCTATGACACGTACTGGGGTGGGGGTGTGGCTCGAACGTACTGGGGTGTAGGTACACGGGGGGTACGACACGTACTGGGGTGGGGGTACGACTGGAACGTACTGGGGTGTGGGTAGACGGGGCTATGACACGTACTGGGGTGGGGGTGTGGCTCGAACGTACTGGGGTGTAGGTACACGGGGGGTACGACACGTACTGGGGTGGGGGTACGACTGGAACGTACTGGGGTGTGGGTAGACGGGGCTATGACACGTACTGGGGTGGGGGTGTGGCTCGAACGTACTGGGGTGTAGGTACACGGGGGGTACGACACGTACTGGGGTGGGGGTAGAACTGGAACGTACTGGGGTGTAGGTAGACGGGGCTATGACACGTACTGGGGTGGGGGTTCGACTGGAACGTACTGGGGTGTACCTAGACGGGTGGGGGTATACATATACGGGGGGTACGTGTCGGACGTACGGGGGCTGGGGGGAGTGTTGGGCGCGTATGCGGGCACATGTCTCCATGGTTGCTGTAGGAGTTTGGTGCAGACGGTGTTTTTTCCATACGGTTGTAACCTCGGACGCACGGGATGGATCGTGATTCCTCGGTCGGACTTGGATTTTCACGTTTGTAAGGTAAATCGTCCGAGGACGTGTCGGACACGTTTTCCGACCCGAGGACGTGTGGGGAATGATTCCCGGTGCGGTTCGTATGGACTTTTTACCATGCGAATCGTGATTGCCAGTTCGTACGGCACTTGTACGGTTCGTACGGTAAAAAGACCCGATACGAGTCGCACGGGGGAATTTTTTACCGGATCGTGATCGGCACCATAATTGTTGTTGTTTCTTCCTTCAATCTTGTCAACTGTTTCAAGTACTAAGAACCTCAATTGACTTATATTGTGAGGGTTGTCTAGAAAGTGAGCAGCTTCAGTTGATTTCAGGTTTTCAGTTCTGATGTTACTCTTGTGCTTATGCACTCTGGTCTTGATTTTTCTTTAGGTTTTGCCGACGTACGGCAATCCGCATGGACATTTTAGAAGATACACCACGTTGGTGGTGTCGCATGTGGCTGCCACTTTGAGGTTGATACGTGTTGCTTTCATGGGAAGAGTCATCCAAGAACCTCTGATGACGTTGTTGAAATTGCTGCAGCTTAAACAGGGTGTGGTACCCTTGTGAATAGCGGTGGGAATGGCTGTTTTGGACTGTGTTAAGAGTTCTTTCAGGTTCTTGCCTCTGTTGTATGCGAATATGGATTTTTCACTGAAAAGTCACTTGAAATCAGGTTCCATGGCCAATATTGCCCAATGCTTATTGATGATGTTTTTATAACGTTGACTCATGGTGGAGAATTAAGATAAGACTACCATGCGGTTCTGACAAGGTTTGTGTGTTTTGGCTAATAGTTCAAGCCGCGTTTTGGAGGCACACCGTGTCTTAGCTTGATCCAAAATGTTCGATGGTAACCACGTTCAGAAAATTTTGTAAGCATTGCATCAATTTGTTTGGTACATTGTTCTGGTTGTGAGACAATGGGGCCCATTAGGATGTAGGGCGGATCGCCACCGTCCGCATGACGGAGGCGATCCGCCCTACATACTTGCCCGCCCACCACCCATTTACCCCCCGCCATATTAGTATGGCGGGGGGTACAGCGGCGGACGGGAAGACCGTCTGCCGCTTTTCCGCCCGGTCGACAAGTCAACTGGGCGGAAAAGGGTTTAACATGGTGGCATTGTTTGCTAGACACCGCCATCCATATTAGCATGGGGCGGAAACATGCCTTTCCATAGTGGTGTTGCGGTCACGGAAAGGCATGCAGAATTCTCTTCCGGGGGCCCGTTGCGGGCACCCAGGGTATTGGGGGAGTGAGGGAAGCACATAGGGGGTGCATTGACATGGACATGGTGGCAGGCACCTCGCGGTGCCTGTCACCTTGTGCATGACAATGCACGCACTGCATTCCCAGCATTGTGGCAGGCGGTGCTGTGAGCATCACCCGCCACAATGCTGGGAATGGAGAATGCCACTGCCACGGTGGCGTTGGCATCCTAATCGCCGGTGCGGGACCACCACACCACTAGTGGGCGGTCCCAGCACTGCTAGGGTGGCGGGCGGACGGAAGTGCGTCCGCCATCCTAATGGACCTCATTGTGTTTCACTCTCAACAATTGTGAATAGGGTAGGTGATTTTTCAGAGACTGTTGGTGGAAACTGTTAAAATGCAACAAGTTGTTCTTTGTTATTTTGAATTCCACAGAACAAATTCCACAGGTGGAATATAATTAATCAAGTTGAACCAGGATAAATAAATATCATATTAACCAATGTCAAGGTTTCATTGATGATCAAACCCACAGATGCTTTGAAAAAGACATTTCTTAAATAGTTGCAGGCCAAGGTAGGAATACTAAGCTCAAAAAACCTTGGAAATCATATAAGGATGGTGTATAAGCTTCTGTGATGGCTCAGTAGATAAACGCATCCACTGTAGCGATCTGCATTGGACTCCAAAGTCACAGGTTTGGTTGCTGGCAGGTCCATTCCAACTAGTCCACTGCCAAAATATCGACACCCAAAATATCCCCATACAAAAATATCGTGATCAAAATACCGATGTTAAAAATATCTACATCCTATACTTACAATGGTAGGTACACAAATATCGAGAAAAAATATCTTTATATATATATATATATTCACTGAAAAAACCATAGGTTTCACACATGTTATAGTTAGCGGAAATTTTACTGATAAAAAACCAGTGAAATTCCCCCGTTATAGTTAGTGCAGGCAACTATAACTCACGCGACCGCAATCCTCTGCTGATGCTAATACTGTATTTAGACACTTATTTGCCCATGTCTTCTTCCATACATTTGTAGCTATGCATATATTACAAATATTTTTTTTTCATAAAGACACATATGTCATCAGCAGAAGATTGCGGTCGCGTGAGTTATAGTTGCCTGCACTAACTATAACGGGGGAATTTCACTGGTTTTTTATCAGTAAAATTTCCGCTAGCTATAACATGTGTGAAACCTATGGTTTTTTCAGTGAATTTGCAAGGTTTTTTAAATGCTAATTCCTAACTATAACGTGTGTGAAACCTATGGTTTTTTCAGTGAATTTGTACGGTTCTTTAAATGCTAAGTTACTTTACGCCATTCGAGGCGTGCGCGCCCACTTAACGCAGTGCGTTCCGTGCACGGTTTTTATCAACTTTAATAAGCCCTGTACATTTGGTGGCCTTCGGCCACCAAAAGTACAGGGGGTGGGGTCAATGTGGATAGTGTTTTTTTATTTCGATTTTATAATTTCATGTTGCCAAAATTTTTTTTTTTTACCTATTAATAAGCCCTGTACATGGGGTGGGGTAAGTGTGGATAGTGTTTTTTTTTTTTGTTTTTTTTTACCGTACGCTTACGGTAAGCGTACGGTAAGCGTACTCGGCGAAATTGCCGAAAAAAAAATAAAACCGTTTTTGCTCTTGGGGGATGTTTGGGGACTCCCTCAACATGACTGTGTGGGAGGGAGTTGTCAAAAATGCCCCGTAACATGTTTTTTGGCATCAAGTTTGAGAAATAACTCTCAATGCGAGAGACAAAATGGCGGACGCCGCTTCCTGGTTTCGGCCGATTCGCATGTTTACTAAGATCTAAGAGCCAATCAGAATCGCGCTCGCGCACGCCACCGTACGCTTACCGTAAGCGTACGGTAAGCGTACCGTAAGCGGGCTCAGATATATATATTGATTTAAAGGCTATTTTCTCAGAATCTACTGAACAGATTTACACCAAACCTACAAAAGGCACTTCCTTGACCTAGGGACTACCTCTCTGCCAAATTTCTAGTAATTCTGTTCAGCCGTTCGGGCTGTAGCTCGTTCTAAAGGTCCTATGGAAAAATGCATGGGAAAAACGTGTTTTGGGACCCCCCTTTTATCTCAGCCCCCGTTTGACGAATCCCCCCGAGACTTTCAGGGTAGGAGCGGAGCGTAGCGCCCCACCTATTTTGAGAAATTCGCGAGGATTCATCGACCGGCGCCAAAGTTATTCAAAATAGAATGTTGAGGTTTTCCTATGGAAAAGGGGTCCTAACTATAACTACCTACTGGCGACCGCCAGTAGGTAATATATATATTACCAAACCCTCCAACAATAACCAGCAAGAGGTGCTATGAATGAATGTAGTACATGAAACTAACCCACTATTATGTGTTTTGTTCCTTTTAAAAGTTGTTTGGTAATAAATTATAAAGGTGATGGATGTGCAATTAAAGAAGAGATGTGTATCTTTATAGTTATGTTTGTATATAGTCCATGTATAGCAAGTGTGTTGCTGGTCAACAAGTTATAGGTGGTGTAGAATGAAAGTGGAAGGTTTTTTCATCAGGATGTAGAGTTTCTTAAGAGGTATGTTTAGCTCGTTCTTAAATGGGAACAGGGATGGGGCCTTCCCGTTGCACAGAGGGATTTTGTCTAGATCCTTGGTACCAAATTGTATTTTTATTTTTGGCACTTCTTTACCTCCAGTCAATGGTTTCCTGGCTGTGACAGCCACCAAAATGGTGAGCTTGTTAGCCAGATTGGCGGGTACGGGTCTTGAAGGATCTACAGATGATGCAATTGATTTTTAGGATAAATATGTGAATTGGGTAAACATAGGTAGTACTGTGTCAAGTTCTGTGTCAGGTTCTTGAGTGTTACTTTAAAGTCCTCGCTGGAAAACCTCCTTACACAACTGAGAGCTTCACTGGAACTGATGCAGATTGACACAAAGCCACAAACAGCCTTGCTGCACTGCTGAAAGCTTCTTCAGATCCAATGCAGAGCGACGTGAAGTCTTTCAAAGCAACCATGCGCAGGCCTAGATTTAAGGACATAAGGTATAACTCTCAGTAGGCTGGACTCGGTCCAGTGCCTGGCCTACGCTCTACTATGGTCGTCCTCACTTGGTCCCAGCCCAGCGCCACGAGAAACCCACAGTTGGGCTTTCTGCTTCTTGCTGTTATTTTTTCTTAAACTTTAAAAGTCAATATCTCCAACTCTACCGATTGAATTTTTGTGATTCTGGTATCAATTTTGGTGTGCTACAAGCATTCTTTACATATTTCCTTGATGGTAAGCCTGACTGCTTTTGTGCCAAGCTACCAGAGGGTTAAGCACGGATTAATTTAATTACTTTTTACGATTAATCCTGCCAAGGATTGTGGTTGTTGCCTGAGTGTGGCTTCCACACTCCTCAACCAACAGTCCAATTTCATACATTCACATTCTCTGACCTACCTTCTAATATGTTGCAGGAAGCCTCCAGTGTTCGAAGCAGAGGGCTCCGTATTTTATGCTTCCATCATCAGCTGATGCAGAAGTGCTCCTGCATCAGCCTCAGCCCTCTCCTGTCTAGGATTGATGATGTCATTGTGCCTTTGGGGTAGCACAGTTATCTTTTAGGAGGAAGACACAGGTATGGGAGACTAACAGTCTGTGTGTGTGCTAAGATCTTCCTGCAGGGCACCACCTAGCATAGGGGTGGCACCATTAAAAAAGGGAGAGTTTCCCTTTTCCAAAGGAGACTCTCTCTAACAGATTCCTTCTCAGGGATCATGGCTGGGCCTCAATTTCTATGCAGGTTTACTCCACAAGGCACCAGAAATGACTTTTTGGGAGGACAGTTCGCCAGTGTACTGTTCTGGTTATTCTCCCTCCCCTGAGGATGCATCAGGCCTTGACCCTCCCCAATTGCATCATCCTTAATAAAGAACTAGCCAGCCACCATTTTGTTTTTTTCTGCTCTGTGCTGTCCTGCGGTCACAACTGTTCAAAAGTAACACTATTACAAATGATAGTCTCCCCCCTTAAATGGCTCACTGCCACAAAAAATTAATAAACTGGATTAATTTTGAGTCACCTTAGCGTATCCTTCTCTAGTTCATATATAAGTTTAACCTTTTCCCTTCTCTTGGGGTGGGGGACATTGGCCGTCATCTTTCTCCGACCACCTTCCAAGGGATAGAAAAAAGGCAGCTACCTTTTTTTTCTGCTCTTCACTTAGGGATCCTGCACTACCCACTGGCACATTTGTTGAAACAAACGGCACCATTTTTAAAGGGAAAGCCTCTTCTAAAAAGTTGTGTCCCTCCTCAGACGATTCTTGCTTGGGGATTGCAACTAGGCAATGATACTTGAGCTGTAACCCACTACTAGACATTAGGGATTATTTTTGGGGAGCAGCACTCTGGCATAAGTCCAGATCCTCCACTGGGCCTATATTTCTATGACTCTCTGACACAATATCGAGGTAAAAATTATAATTGAGAAAAATATTGTGTCAACAGTATTGTTTTAAAAAATTTCATGTGCCTATACTTATAATGGTAACTAAAAAAATATCAGAAAAATAAAATATTAAATGTTATAATATATGCCATTGATACAATGTACATTAAATAAATGTTACTAATATTTAAAATTATATATAAATATGTACTTACATGCACACACACACATTCACATATCTGTTTGTATGGCTATATATATATATAGGTACAAAAGGGGGTGGTGATGGACGGAGCATCAGAACCAATCAAACACTCACACCCAGTCAACAGATCTGGGTTTGATCCATCACCATTCTTTAGCCCACTCTGCCACCCCAGTTCAGACATGGCCATATGCAAATCAGTCTGACCCTGTGCCTCATGGGAACAGTCCAGCCCGAACTGCCAAGCCATGCCTTCCCTGGACCGGAAACAAGCTTCCTAGGACCGGTTTCTGGCATTTCAGCCGTCTTCAGCCAGGCTTGCTTGAATCCAGTGGCAAAGTGAGCAAGGGACTCACGTCTGAGCCTACCCTGCCAACTTATGGCAAGTAAAGAGGTACAAAAGGGGGTGGTGATGGACGGAGCATCAGAACCAATCAAACACTCACACCCAGTCAACAGATCTGGGTTTGATCCATCACCATTCTTTAGCCCACTCTGCCACCCCAGTTCAGACATGGCCATATGCAAATCAGTCTGACCCTGTGCCTCATGGGAACAGTCCAGCCCGAACTGCCAAGCCATGCCTTCCCTGGACCGGAAACAAGCTTCCTAGGACCGGTTTCTGGCATTTCAGCCGTCTTCAGCCAGGCTTGCTTGAATCCAGTGGCAAAGTGAGCAAGGGACTCACGTCTGAGCATACCCTGCCAACTTATGGCGAGTAAAGAGGTACAAAAGGGGGTGGTGATGGACGGAGCATCAGAACCAATCAAACACTCACACCCAGTCAACAGATCTGGGTTTGATCCATCACCATTCTTTAGCCCACTCTGCCACCCCAGTTCAGACATGGCCATATGCAAATCAGTCTGACCCTGTGCCTCATGGGAACAGTCCAGCCCGAACTGCCAAGCCATGCCTTCCCTGGACCGGAAACAAGCTTCCTAGGACTGGTTTCTGGCATTTCAGCCGTCTTCAGCCAGGCTTGCTTGAATCCAGTGGCAAAGTGAGCAAGAGACTCACGTCTGAGCATACCCTGCCAACTTATGGCGAGTAAAGAGGTACAAAAGGGGGTGGTGATGGACGGAGCATCAGAACCAATCAAACACTCACACCCAGTCAACAGATCTGGGTTTGATCCATCACCATTCTTTAGCCCACTCTGCCACCCCAGTTCAGACATGGCCATATGCAAATCAGTCTGACCCTGTGCCTCATGGGAACAGTCCAGCCCGAACTGCCAAGCCATGCCTTCCCTGGACCGGAAACAAGCTTCCTAGGACCGGTTTCTGGCATTTCAGCTGTCTTCAGCCAGGCTTGCTTGAATCCAGTGGCAAAGTGAGCAAGGGACTCACGTCTGAGCATACCCTGCCAACTTATGGCGAGTAAAGAGGTACAAAAGGGGGTGGTGATGGACGGAGCATCAGAACCAATCAAACACTCACACCCAGTCAACAGATCTGGGTTTGATCCATCACCATTCTTTAGCCCACTCTGCCACCCCAGTTCAGACATGGCCATATGCAAATCAGTCTGACCCTGTGCCTCATGGGAACAGTCCAGCCCGAACTGCCAAGCCATGCCTTCCCTGGACCGGAAACAAGCTTCCTAGGACCGGTTTCTGGCATTTCAGCCGTCTTCAGCGAGGCTTGCTTGAATCCAGTGGCAAAGTGAGCAAGGGACTCACGTCTGAGAATACCCTGCCAACTTATGGCGAGTAAAGAGGTACAAAAGGGGGTGGTGATGGACGGAGCATCAGAACCAATCAAACACTCGCACCCAGTCAACAGATCTGGGTTTGATCCATCACCATTCTTTAGCCCACTCTGCCACCCCAGTTCAGACATGGCCATATGCAAATCAGTCTGACCCTGTGCCTCATGGGAACAGTCCAGCCCGAACTGCCAAGCCATGCCTTCCCTGGACCGGAAACAAGCTTCCTAGGACCGGTTTCTGGCATTTCAGCCGTCTTCAGCCAGGCTTGCTTGAATCCAGAGGCAAAGTGAGCAAGGGACTCACGTCTGAGCATACCCTGCCAACTTATGGCGAGTAAAGAGGTACAAAAGGGGGTGGTGATGGACGGAGCATCAGAACCAATCAAACACTCACACCCAGTCAACAGATCTGGGTTTGATCCATCACCATTCTTTAGCCCACTCTGCCACCCCAGTTCAGACATGGCCATATGCAAATCAGTCTGACCCTGTGCCTCATGGGAACAGTCCAGCCCGAACTGCCAAGCCATGCCTTCCCTGGACCGGAAACAAGCTTTCTAGGACCGGTTTCTGGCTTTTCAGCCGTCTTCAGCCAGGCTTGCTTGAATCCAGTGGCAAAGTGAGCAAGGGACTCACGTCTGAGCATACCCTGCCAACTTATGGCGAGTAAAGAGGTACAAAAGGGGGTGGTGATGGACGGAGCATCAGAACCAATCAAACACTCACACCCAGTCAACAGATCTGGGTTTGATCCATCACCATTCTTTAGCCCACTCTGCCACCCCAGTTCAGACATGGCCATATGCAAATCAGTCTGACCCTGTGCCTCATGGGAACAGTCCAGCCCGAACTGCCAAGCCATGCCTTCCCTGGACCGGAAACAAGCTTCCTAGGACCGGTTTCTGGCATTTCAGCCGTCTTCAGCCAGGCTTGCTTGAATCCAGTGTGGGAGGGTATGCTCAGACGTGAGTCCCTTGCTCATTGCACCATCAGGATTCAGGCAAGCCGGGCCGACGAAGGCTGTGATGCCAGAAACCGGTCCCCGGAAGCTTGTTTCCTTCCCAGTATAAGAATTGGCTTGGTAGTTTGGTTTGCCCTGTTCCCATCATGCACTGGGACAGGTACAGACTAATTTGCATGTAGCCAGGTTCTAAGCTGGGATGGTGCAGTGAGCTAAAAAACGGTGATGGATTAAAACCATGATCTCTTGACTTGGTAAGAGTATTCTGCATCATTCAGAAACTCTGTCCATCACCACCCCCTTTTTCCCAAATCGATTTTATCCACACTCAGTGTGGGAGGGTATGCTCAGACGTGAGTCCCTTGCTCATTGCACCATCAGGATTCAGGCAAGCCGGGCCGACGAAGGCTGTGATGCCAGAAACCGGTCCCCGGAAGCTTGTTTCCTTCCCAGTATAAGAATTGGCTTGGTAGTTTGGTTTGCCCTGTTCCCATCATGCACTGGGACAGGTACAGACTAATTTGCATGTAGCCAGGTTCTGAGCTGGGATGGTGCAGTGAGCTAAAAAACGGTGATGGATTAAAACCATGATCTCTTGACTTGGTAAGAGTATTCTGCATCATTCAGAAACTCTGTCCATCACCACCCCCTTTTCCCAAATCGATTTTATCCACACTCAGTGTGGGAGGGTATGCTCAGACGTGAGTCCCTTGCTCATTGCACCATCAGGATTCAGGCAAGCCGGGCCGACGAAGGCTGTGATGCCAGAAACCGGTCCCCGGAAGCTTGTTTCCTTCCCAGTATAAGAATTGGCTTGGTAGTTTGGTTTGCCCTGTTCCCATCATGCACTGGGACAGGTACAGACTAATTTGCATGTAGCCAGGTTCTGAGCTGGGATGGTGCAGTGAGCTAAAAAACGGTGATGGATTAAAACCATGATCTCTTGACTTGGTAAGAGTATTCTGCATCATTCAGAAACTCTGTCCATCACCACCCCCTTTTTCCCAAATCGATTTTATCCACACTCAGTGTGGGAGGGTATGCTCAGACGTGAGTCCCTTGCTCATTGCACCATCAGGATTCAGGCAAGCCGGGCCGATGAAGGCTGTGATGCCAGAAACCGGTCCCCGGAAGCTTGTTTCCTTCCCAGTATAAGAATTGGCTTGGTAGTTTGGTTTGCCCTGTTCCCATCATGCACTGGGACAGGTACAGACTAATTTGCATGTAGCCAGGTTCTGAGCTGGGATGGTGCAGTGAGCCAAAAAACGGTGATAGATTAAAACCATGATCTCTTGACTTGGTAAGAGTATTCTGCATCATTCAGAAACTCTGTCCATCACCACCCCCTTTTTCCCAAATCGATTTTATCCACACTCAGTGTGGGAGGGTATGCTCAGACGTGAGTCCCTTGCTCATTGCACCATCAGGATTCAGGCAAGCCGGGCCGACGAAGGCTGTGATGCCAGAAACCGGTCCCCGGAAGCTTGTTTCCTTCCCAGTATAAGAATTGGCTTGGTAGTTTGGTTTGCCCTGTTCCCATCATGCACTGGGACAGGTACAGACTAATTTGCATGTAGCCAGGTTCTGAGCTGGGATGGTGCAGTGAGCTAAAAAACGGTGATGGATTAAAACCATGATCTCTTGACTTGGTAAGAGTATTCTGCATCATTCAGAAACTCTGTCCATCACCACCCCCTTTTTCCCAAATCGATTTTATCCACACTCAGTGTGGGAGGGTATGCTCAGACGTGAGTCCCTTGCTCATTGCACCATCAGGATTCAGGCAAGCCGGGCCGACGAAGGCTGTGATGCCAGAAACCGGTCCCCGGAAGCTTGTTTCCTTCCCAGTATAAGAATTGGCTTGGTAGTTTGGTTTGCCCTGTTCCCATCATGCACTGGGACAGGTACAGACTAATTTGCATGGAGCCAGGTTCTGAGCTGGGATGGTGCAGTGAGCTAAAAAACGGTGATAGATTAAAACCATGATCTCTTGACTTGGTAAGAGTATTCTGCATCATTCAGAAACTCTGTCCATCACCACCCCCTTTTTCCCAAATCGATTTTATCCACACTCAGTGTGGGAGGGTATGCTCAGACGTGAGTCCCTTGCTCATTGCACCATCAGGATTCAGGCAAGCCGGGCCGACGAAGGCTGTGATGCCAGAAACCGGTCCCCGGAAGCTTGTTTCCTTCCCAGTATAAGAATTGGCTTGGTAGTTTGGTTTGCCCTGTTCCCATCATGCACTGGGACAGGTACAGACTAATTTGCATGTAGCCAGGTTCTGAGCTGGGATGGTGCAGTGAGCTAAAAAACGGTGATGGATTAAAACCATGATCTCTTGACTTGGTAAGAGTATTCTGCATCATTCAGAAACTCTGTCCATCACCACCCCCTTTTCCCAAATCGATTTTATCCACACTCAGTGTGGGAGGGTATGCTCAGACGTGAGTCCCTTGCTCATTGCACCATCAGGATTCAGGCAAGCCGGGCCGACGAAGGCTGTGATGCCAGAAACCGGTCCCCGGAAGCTTGTTTCCTTCCCAGTATAAGAATTGGCTTGGTAGTTTGGTTTGCCCTGTTCCCATCATGCACTGGGACAGGTACAGACTAATTTGCATGTAGCCAGGTTCTGAGCTGGGATGGTGCAGTGAGCTAAAAAACGGTGATGGATTAAAACCATGATCTCTTGACTTGGTAAGAGTATTCTGCATCATTCAGAAACTCTGTCCATCACCACCCCCTTTTTCCCAAATCGATTTTATCCACACTCAGTGTGGGAGGGTATGCTCAGACGTGAGTCCCTTGCTCATTGCACCATCAGGATTTAGGCAAGCCGGGCCGACGAAGGCTGTGATGCCAGAAACCGGTCCCCGGAAGCTTGTTTCCTTCCCAGTATAAGAATTGGCTTGGTAGTTTGGTTTGCCCTGTTCCCATCATGCACTGGGACAGGTTCTGAGCTGGGATGGTGCAGTGAGCTAAAAAACGGTGATGGATTAAAACCATGATCTCTTGACTTGGTAAGAGTATTCTGCATCATTCAGAAACTCTGTCCATCACCACCCCCTTTTTCCCAAATCGATTTTATCCACACTCAGTGTGGGAGGGTATGCTCAGACGTGAGTCCCTTGCTCATTGCACCATCAGGATTCAGGCAAGCCGGGCCGACGAAGGCTGTGATGCCAGAAACCGGTCCCCGGAAGCTTGTTTCCTTCCCAGTATAAGAATTGGCTTGGTAGTTTGGTTTGCCCTGTTCCCATCATGCACTGGGACAGGTACAGACTAATTTGCATGTAGCCAGGTTCTGAGCTGGGATGGTGCAGTGAGCTAAAAAACGGTGATGGATTAAAACCATGATCTCTTGACTTGGTAAGAGTATTCTGCATCATTCAGAAACTCTGTCCATCACCACCCCCTTTTTCCCAAATCGATTTTATCCACACTCAGTGTGGGAGGGTATGCTCAGACGTGAGTCCCTTGCTCATTGCACCATCAGGATTCAGGCAAGCCGGGCCGACGAAGGCTGTGATGCCAGAAACCGGTCCCCGGAAGCTTGTTTCCTTCCCAGTATAAGAATTGGCTTGGTAGTTTGGTTTGCCCTGTTCCCATCATGCACTGGGACAGGTACAGACTAATTTGCATGTAGCCAGGTTCTGAGCTGGGATGGTGCAGTGAGCTAAAAAACGGTGATGGATTAAAACCATGATCTCTTGACTTGGTAAGAGTATTCTGCATCATTCAGAAACTCTGTCCATCACCACCCCCTTTTTCCCAAATCGATTTTATCCACACTCAGTGTGGGAGGGTATGCTCAGACGTGAGTCCCTTGCTCATTGCACCATCAGGATTCAGGCAAGCCGGGCCGACGAAGGCTGTGATGCCAGAAACCGGTCCCCGGAAGCTTGTTTCCTTCCCAGTATAAGAATTGGCTTGGTAGTTTGGTTTGCCCTGTTCCCATCATGCATTGGGACAGGTACAGACTAATTTGCATGTAGCCAGGTTCTGAGCTGGGATGGTGCAGTGAGCTAAAAAACGGTGATGGATTAAAACCATGATCTCTTGACTTGGTAAGAGTATTCTGCATCATTCAGAAACTCTGTCCATCACCACCCCCTTTTTCCCAAATCGATTTTATCCACACTCAGTGTGGGAGGGTATGCTCAGACGTGAGTCCCTTGCTCATTGCACCATCAGGATTCAGGCAAGCCGGGCCGACGAAGGCTGCGATGCCAGAAACCGGTCCCCGGAAGCTTGTTTCCTTCCCAGAATAAGAATTGGCTTGGTAGTTTGGTTTGCCCTGTTCCCATCATGCACTGGGACAGGTACAGACTAATTTGCATGTAGCCAGGTTCTGAGCTGGGATGGTGCAGTGAGCTAAAAAACGGTGATGGATTAAAACCATGATCTCTTGACTTGGTAAGAGTATTCTGCATCATTCAGAAACTCTGTCCATCACCACCCCCTTTTTCCCAAATCGATTTTATCCACACTCAGTGTGGGAGGGTATGCTCAGACGTGAGTCCCTTGCTCATTGCACCATCAGGATTCAGGCAAGCCGGGCCGACGAAGGCTGCGATGCTAGAAACCGGTCCCCGGAAGCTTGTTTCCTTCCCAGTATAAGAATTGGCTTGGTAGTTTGGTTTGCCCTGTTCCCATCATGCACTGGGACAGGTACAGACTAATTTGCATGTAGCCAGGTTCTGAGCTGGGATGGTGCAGTGAGCTAAAAACGGTGATGGATTAAAACCATGATCTCTTGACTTGGTAAGAGTATTCTGCATCATTCAGAAACTCTGTCCATCACCACCCCCTTTTTCCCAAATCGATTTTATCCACACTCAGTGTGGGAGGGTATGCTCAGACGTGAGTCCCTTGCTCATTGCACCATCAGGATTCAGGCAAGCCGGGCCGACGAAGGCTGTGATGCCAGAAACCGGTCCCCGGAAGCTTGTTTCCTTCCCAGTATAAGAATTGGCTTGGTAGTTTGGTTTGCCCTGTTCCCATCATGCACTGGGACAGGTACAGACTAATTTGCATGTAGCCAGGTTCTGAGCTGGGATGGTGCAGTGAGCTAAAAAACGGTGATGGATTAAAACCATGATCTCTTGACTTGGTAAGAGTATTCTGCATCATTCAGAAACTCTGTCCATCACCACCCCCTTTTTCCCAAATCGATTTTATCCACACTCAGTGTGGGAGGGTATGCTCAGACGTGAGTCCCTTGCTCATTGCACCATCAGGATTCAGGCAAGCCGGGCCGACGAAGGCTGTGATGCCAGAAACCGGTCCCCGGAAGCTTGTTTCCTTCCCAGTATAAGAATTGGCTTGGTAGTTTGGTTTGCCCTGTTCCCATCATGCACTGGGACAGGTACAGACTAATTTGCATGTAGCCAGGTTCTGAGCTGGGATGGTGCAGTGGGCTAAAAAACGGTGATGGATTAAAACCATGATCTCTTGACTTGGTAAGAGTATTCTGCATCATTCAGAAACTCTGTCCATCACCACCCCCTTTTTCCCAAATCGATTTTATCCACACTCAGCGTGGGAGGGTATGCTCAGACGTGAGTCCCTTGCTCATTGCACCATCAGGATTCAGGCAAGCCGGGCCGACGAAGGCTGTGATGCCAGAAACCGGTCCCGGAAGCTTGTTTCCTTCCCAGTATAATAATTGGCTTGGTAGTTTGGATTGCCCTGTTCCCATCATGCACTGGCACAGGTACAGACTAATTTGCATGGAGCCAGGTTCTGAGCTGGGATGGTGCAGTGAGCTAAAAAACGGTGATGGATTAAAACCATGATCTCTTGACTTGGTAAGAGTATTCTGCATCATTCAGAAACTCTGTCCATCACCACCCCTTTTTTCCCAAATCGATTTTATCCACACTCAGTGTGGGAGGGTATGCTCAGACGTGAGTCCCTTGCTCATTGCACCATCAGGATTCAGGCAAGCCGGGCCGACGAAGGCTGTGATGCCAGAAACCGGTCCCCGGAAGCTTGTTTCCTTCCCAGTATAAGAATTGGCTTGGTAGTTTGGTTTGCCCTGTTCCCATCATGCACTGGGACAGGTACAGACTAATTTGCATGTAGCCAGGTTCTGAGCTGGGATGGTGCAGTGAGCTAAAAAACGGTGATGGATTAAAACCATGATCTCTTGACGTGGTAAGAGTATTCTGCATCATTCAGAAACTCTGTCCATCACCACCCCCTTTTTCCCAAATATATATATATATACACAGACACATATATATATATATATATATATATTTATATATATATATATATATAGATAGATAGATAGATAGATATAGATATATATATATAGATAGATAAAGAGAGAGTATATTTTACATTATAGTAATTTTATTTATTTAATACGTTACATTTACAACTATAAAAAGCATATACAAAATAGATACACAAATAAAAAATATATAAATGTAAACAATTCAATTACAGAATATATTTATTAATTTAGCCAATAAATACATTCACTAAAATGCCTTAAATATTAACAAAACAATTTAAATAAAAGAATTAAAGCAAATAATATAAAGATAAACACATATTCTATAAAAAATGGCTAACCAAGATTAGAAAAAATATTGGAGTCTGGGAATATTAGACATACTATTCCCACTCCAGTCTGTGTAACAGTAGGGAAAGTGTTGGACTTCAGAATGATTATATTTACTATTTCTACTGCAGACAGCGAAACAGTAGGGAAAGCGTCAGACTTTGGAGGGGTTGCATTCACTATTTCAACTCCAAATTAAGCAACACTAGGGACAGCGGTATATTTTTTAGGGGTTAGATTTACTACTCCCACTCCAGTTAGCCCAACAGTGGGGAAAGTGTTGTACTTTGGAGGGGTTAAATTCACTATTGCCACTCCAAAGAACGCAACAGTATGGAAAGTGTTAGACTCCTGAGAGGTTACATTTACTATTCCTACTCCAGTCAGATTCAAAGTAGGGAAAGCATAGGACTATGGAGGGGTTGGATTTACTATTCCCTCTCCATTCTAAGCAACAGCAGGGAAAGTACTTCATAACAACCATATTAATGTAGAAAAATATGAAACTCTTAATCTAAACATTATTAATATGAATTAACATTAAATAATGTGTTTAAAACACTTTAAAAAAATAAATAAAAAGAAAGGTGAAAAATAAAATCACATATAATAAATTCAACTTCCCTGACTCCCAAAAAGAAGATAAAATCTTAGGGGGGTCTATTAGGATGGCAGTCGGATGGCCGCCGCCGGGCTGGAAGTGGGAACCACCGGGCCGGCGGCGGTCATCCGGCCACGATCACAACCCAGAAAACCGCCGGTCCCATTAGCATGGCGGTGACGCCCGCAGCGGTGAGATTTTCCGCCCGCCACTTTTCCGCCGGTAGCAGTCCGCACACTTGCCTGGCGGGCAGAGCTGGACCGCTAAAATGGGGGCGGGGCATGATTATGATGCCGGCGGTAGCCAGCCTTTCCGCGGCGGTGGAACTGCAATGAAAAGGCATGCAGAAAATGTCTCCCATGTTGGAGGGTGTGTGGGTGCACTGGGGGGGTACCACCCCCCTACATGCCCAGGTATCAGGTGGCAGACACTGTGCAGTGTCTGCCACACAGTGCAGGGATATTCTGGACATGCTTTTTTGGACATTGCGGTGCCGCAATGTTAAATGCCGCGATCATACTGCAATCCAACTGTGAAGCTTACTAATTCGACGGGCGTAGTGATTTTCTGACCGCCATCCTAATAAACCCCCTAGTGTTAGAAATGGTGGTCTCTAGTTGGCAGTGGGACCCTTCTAGTCAAGGTAAGTGAGTTACACATTGAAGATAACCTTTGCTCACCCCCTTGTAAGCTTGGCACGACCAGTCAGGCCTATCTCAGAGGCAATGTGTAAAGCATTTGTTCATAAAACACACAGTAACACAATGTTTTACTGTACTACAATTGGAACCTACACCTGTTTAGAAAAATAACCAATCTTCATCTAAGCCAAACAAGATCTAAGTGCCAAAAATCCAAAATATTTAAGCAGATATATTGATTTTTAAAGGTTTAAGCAATTCAGTCCATATAACTCTATGGATGCGTTGGTTTTAGCACAAAGTACATTTGATGCGTCAAAATTTTAGATGGAAAACAGCAGCAAAGTAGGGAAGTATCGGAGAAAACAAGCTAAGCATTGATTCTTGGGTCACAGGGGAATGGAGGCGTCAGTCTGCTGTATGCAGGAGAAGTGATTCCTTACTGCGGATGAAGCAATGCTTTGAATTCCGATCACACAGCCTCAGCTACTTAAGGCGTCATGGAGACTTGGCCCACAAGTGCAATGCATGGAAAACCCTGGTGCGCTGGGTCGTTGTGGCGGCAACACAGGTGCTGTGTCCATTTTAACAGCTGCGGACAGATGATGCATCATCGATTCATTCAGCCACACAGCAGAGCCTGTGTCGGAGCGGGGGTCTCGGAAGTTGGAGACATGGTGCTCAGAACTCAAGATGTGGCAGTTCTTCATGCCGCAAACAGGCGTTGTGTCATTTTTTTGCAAAAAGAACAATTGATAGACAGAATGTTGAACAATGTCAAACATTCGCCCCAGTACAGAGATCTGGACCTAAATCCATAGTTTTTTTTGCTCCCTATGCCATTCCAGTTAGAACCCAGCCAATGCATATCAGTCTTGGCCCTGTTTTCCATAGGAACAGTCCAGCCCGAACTGCCAGGCCAGGTCCTCCCTGGACCAGACACAAGCATCCTGTGACCGGTTTCGGAGTTTCACCCCTAATCAGCCAGGCTAGTTTGACTCCAGTGGCATAGAGGTTACGGGACCCATGTCTGGGCATACCTCTCCCACTTGGGGTGAGAAATGCAAAAAGAACAATTGATGGACAGAATGTTAAGCAAAGTCAAACCTTCACCCCAGTACAGAGATATGGGCCTAAATCCATCATTGTTTTGCTACCCATGACAATACAGTTTGAACCCAGCCATATGAAAATCAGTCTTAACCCTTTTCACATGGGAACAGTCCAGCCTGAACTGCAAGGCCAGGTCCTCCTTGGCTGGAAACAAACATCCTGAGGCCAGTGTTGGGGTTTCACCCTTCATTGGCCAGGCTAGTTGACTCCAGTGGCATGGAGAGCACTGGACCCACGGCTGGGCATATCCATCTCACTCGGAGTGACAAATGCAAAAAGTAAAATTGGTGGACAGAATGTTAAACAATGTCAAACATTGACCCCAGTATGGAGATCTTGGCCTAAATCCATCATTTGCTCCCCATTCCATTCAAGTGTGAACCCAGCCATATGCACAGTTCAGCCCAGACTGCCAGGCCGGGTCCTCCCTGAACCAGAAACAAGCATTCTGGGACCGATTTTGGGGTTTCACCCCTCATCAGCCAGGCTAGTTTGACTTCAGTGGCATGGGGAGCACGGGACCCATGTCTGGGCATACCTTTCCTACTCGGGTGACAAAGGGAAAAAGAACAGTTGATGAACAGGATGTTGAACAATGTCAAATACTCATGCCAGTACCTAGGTCTGGGCCTAAATCCATTGTTTTTTGCTCCCCATTCTATTCCAGTTTGATCCAGGCCATATACACAGTCCAGCCCTAACTGCCAGGCCAGGTCCTCCCTGGACCAGAAACAAGCATCCTGGGACTGGTTTTGGGGTTTCACCCCTCATCAGCGAGGCTAGCTTAACTCCAATCACATGGAGAGCACGTGACCCACGTCTGGGCATACCCATCCCACTAGGGGGGAGAAATACAAAAAGAACAATTGATGGACAGAATCAGTCTTGACCCTGTTCCCCATGGGGACTGTCCAGCCCTAACTGCCATGCCTGGTCCTCCCTGGACTGGAAATAGGCATCCTTGGACTGGTTGCAATGTGTTGGTTTTTCCACTGCACAGCAAGTTTGCAGTGGGAAAAACCTGCTGAATGGCGTTGCATGGATTTTCAGCTCTTGAAGCTGAAAACAACACGTCCATGGACACAGAACTGAAGTTGAGACCACATGGCTGTTCAGAACTCCCAGCAGAGAAGTTCAGGGTAGCTGCAGATGAAGTATTGGATGTCCTTGAGACTTCCAACGGGAGCTAAGCACACACAAGCCCTTGGAGAACCATGATAAGCAGGATAAGAAAGTACAGTTCAGTCCTTCCCCTGCCTAAGACAGAAGCAGCAAGCAGCAGGCCAGCACAACACAGCAACAGCAGAGTGGTAGTATTCATCCTACATCTTCTCCATCGCTTCTTATTGGCAGAGTCTCCTCTTGGTCCAGAAGTGTTTTACAAATTTGGGGTTACAGGTCCAATTCTTATTCACCATTTTGCCTTTGAAGTAGGCGTACTTCAAAGGATAGTCTTTGTAGTGGGACAGATCCTGCCTTGACCTGTCCTGGCTCCAGACACACTACAGGGGAAGGAGACGGTATTGTGAGAGGACAGACACAGCCCTAGTCAAGTGCCAGTAACAACTCCTCTCACCTTTCTAGCTCAGGAAGGCCCATTAGCCTAGTGATTAGCAATCAGGGTATGCAGGGCACACCTCAGCTCCCTTTGTGTGACTGTCTAGAGTGAATGCACAAACAGTTTGTCTAAACCAGACGCAGACTTCACAGACAGGCAGAGGATGGTAAAGTAAAAAAAATGCCCAATTTCTAAAAGTGGCATTTCCAAACATACAATGTAAAAACCACCTTCACAGAAAGATGTGTTTTCAAATTCTGAGTTCAGGGAACCCCTAACTCGAAATCTCTATCTCCTCCCAATTGAAAGTTACACTTGTAAGATGTTACAAGGCAGCTCCAATGATACCCTATGAGAGAAATTGTCCTTGCAATATTGAAAAGCAAATTTAGCAGTATTTCACAATTAGGACACATAAAATACACCCGTACATGTTCTATCTTTCACATGCACTGCTTCTTGCCCATGGGGCTACCTTGGGCCTACCTTAGGGATGCCTTATATGTAAAAAGGAGAGTAGGTTTGGGCCTGGCAAGTAGGTGCACTTGCCAGGTCAACATTGCAATCAAAAACTGACCTTTGCAGACACTGCAGTGGCAAGCCTGAGACATGTTTACAGGGCTACTCAGGTGGGTGGCACAATCAGTGCTGCAGGCCACCAGTCGGATTTGATTTACAGGCCCTGGGCACAAACAGTGCACTTTACTAGGGACTTACCAGTAAATCAAATATGCCAATCATGGAAAACCAAACATAATCACAATTTACACAGGGAGCTCTTGCACATAAGCACTGAACAATAGTAGTAAAGTGCCCAGAGTTCAAAGACCAGCAAAAACGAGGTGCAGCATACAGTCATAAATACAGAGGTAAAGGTAGAGGCGAAAAGACAGGGGAAACCACACAAAAGATGTCAGGTCTAACATTTAGTAATAGATTTATTTTCAATTAATACATATAAAACAATTCAAATAACAAATATCGTACCACAAACCAATTTTTACTTACCATGAAATAAATTAAAAATGTTTTAAAAATTATGAACTTTAAAATAAATTTCCTAGTCAATTACCAATTGATAGAATACATATAAATATTATAAAAAATATAATTCTTTTCTTCCCAAAATGCTCATTCAAAAAATTTTCAAAACAACATTTAAAAAACATTACATTCAATTACATTTAATTTTATATAACTTTCCACCCTCTACCTCTACAAAGCCAGCAAACCACACCTAAAATGTAACTAAAATAAATCAGTTTTAAGCAATGGACATAATGAATAATCAGTTAATTTATTAATCAACAATGAATAATTAATTATTAACTAATTATTACTTAATTAACTTCCCACCCTATCACCCTAAAAAATCAACAACCCACTGCGACCCTATAAATTACTATAAACTCTTAAATAAATAAAAAATATAAACCAGTTAAAATTACAAACTATATTTTAAAACAGTAATAGCAATTGTAGAAACAATAGTAACACGTACAATTATAATATTAATTAAAGCACATTAAAATAATTAAAAATCTATATTTTTATATCTATATTAATGAAAATGACATAACAAATAATCATATTTTTTAAAACGATATTATATACCCAAAAAACCTATTATTGACAATGATATTTTTGCATCAGAATAGTTTTGACCACAATATTTTTCCCCAATATTTCTGTCTATTATATTACCTATTTCTATGACTATTTTTCCTTCTATGAGGGGGCCATGGCCCTCTCTGATTACCCCACTTCAAGAAAGGAAAATCTGCGGTATACATTTTATGTTTTGTTGGTGACTTGCTTTGCCCCACCACCAGACATGTAGTGGCAGATTTATCATTCATTCCTGCTTTGCAACATAGCAAGCCAATTTGCTGTCCTGCACTGGGTGAAAGAGAACGGGCGAGAATGTGCTGTATTTACCATTATATGGCTCATTCCTTTCCTTTCCAGCCCTGCCACACTTTTGGCTGCCTAGCATCAACACAGGCACCCTTATGTCATGGTCCGAGGGTGCCTGCATTGTAGACAGGATTACTTTTGTGCAGAAAGAGAATCCTTCCTACACAAAAACAATGTTGAGAGGCGTTTTCCTCTTTCTATGTGTGCTGTGGAATGCAGTACATGCAGAAAAAGGAAGAAACAAGGAGAAATAAAGACATTTCTTCTTGTTATGCCTCACCTGCTGAGGCATACCAATCCAATCCAAAAATTCTTTATTTCGGCCATTTTAGGCCATAAAAGATACAGCAGTAAGACCATTAACATTATATACAAATAAGTATAATCTCACATAAAAACAATCCATAGGATTGCAAATTGCAATTAAGAATAATATCCATATTTATACAATCCCCAGTTTGCATTAACTAGACATTAGTTTTCAACAGTAAAACCATTAACATTATATACAAATGAGTATAAACTCACTTCAAAACGGTCCGTAAGATTGCGAATTACAAATCAAAAATGGTGTCCATATTAATGCAATTCCCTAGTTTGTGTTAACTAGACATTAGTTTTCGTCTTCTCATCCACATGGCTATCAAAAACTTGCTTACTGCAAACCCAACAGAATTCAGGGTACTGGTCTTTAAAATTCTAAATGATTGTATGCAGTTTCTAAAACCTAGGTTTCTGCATAGAGGGATCAGCCAGTACTTCCTATGCTTATTATAGGCAGGACAGAAGAAGAGCACATGCATTTCATCTTCCGTGCTGCTGTTACAGCCTGGACAGATCGTGTCTGTTGCAGTTGACCATTTGCTAGTAAAAGCTTTAAGAGGGAGAGTACCATATCTCCATTGAATAAAAAGTTTTCTTGCTAGAATTGGAAAAACAGTGTCCATAAAATCCACAAATTTATAGGAACTTTTAAAAGCCCCAAAAGATACAGTAAGAGTGCCAACATTAGGAGTGCATAGCGCCGAATTCAGGCTCTTCTCCTTGATGAGCCCTGCCAAGGTCCTGTGGGATAACGCTAAACATCCCCTCTCCGGGTCACTCCACATTTCACGCAAGCCCAGACGTAAGAATTCTCGTTTAACAAAAGCCAGCCAAGGTATTTTATCTGGGTTACAAAGGCTCAATATCTCCTTTAGCTCCTGTCTATTGCATGACAATTCCGCAGTGGTCCATAGCCTATGCCAGAACCTAAGTGGTTTCAATGCTAATTCATCTCCTATAGGTAATAGACACAGATCTAGTCTTAGCGGAAAGAGTGGAGTACTTTGCGGGAGTGACAGTAGCCATCTAACATAATTGGATTCCAATTTAGAGATTTCGGGACAGGCAGAGTGGCCCCACAACTCTCCAGCATATAATGCTGCAGCCCTGGCTTGAGTTTTGTAAATCTCCAAGGCTGGACTTACTGGCTTAAATGTGGATGAATTTGAAACCTTCAGGATACCACCCACCAGTTGAGACAACTTTAAACAGGATTTTGCTTGTTGTGGACCCCAAAGAAGGTTTTCATGTAGTGTTACCCCGAGATACTGAAACGTATTAAAACTTTCCAACCTTACAGGCCCCAGGGTCGGATTTAGGCATGTGGAAGCCGTAGGATTGAAGATCATAAACTTTGTTTTATCAGCATTTATCTCGAGACCCCTAGATCTGCAAAACTCCCCAAACCCATCCAATATCCACTGTATCCCCATAGGGGATTTGGAGAGCAGGAGGGTGTCATCAGCAAACATGATTGCCGGTACCCGCCTGCCCGCCAACCTTGGTGCGTCATTATTGGGGACACTAGCAAGATGCGAAATGACACCATTGACATAGAGGCAAAACAGGGTTGGTGCTAAAACACAACCCTGTCTCACCCCTCTGACAATCGGGAACCTAGATGACAATGCCCCATTCCTTCCGCATCTAACAGTTTCTTCCTTGGAACTAAATCGAACGCGGCCCTGAGGTCCACAAAAACCATGTAGAGGCTACCACCCTCTATCTTTGCTGTTTTCCAATAAAGGAGAATGAGGCGAAAGACTTGATCCATGGTAGATGTGTTCCTCCTGAACCCCGCTTGCAATGGACTTAAAACCTTGTTATCCTCCATCCAATCCAGAAGATGGTCCAATACCAGGTGTGCAAAATGTTTTTGAGGGACATCGATCAAACTTATTGGCCTGTAGTTGGCTGGGAGCAGGGGAGAACCCTTTTTAAAAATTGGGACTATCTCCGCTCCCAGCCATGTACAGGGAATCTCCATACCCCTAGAAATTGCATTAAAGAGAATAAGTAAGTAAGGGGCCCAGATCTCAGGTTCATGCTTAAATAAATCCCCAGGCAATCTATCTAAACCTGGTGCCTTGCCCCTCGCAAGTCTCCCTATGGCTTTGTGCACTTCACCCAGTGTAAAATTTAAAGGTTCATAATGTACATTTAAGTCTTTTATATCAATAGGAATTTGTGTGCAAGGTTCTTCAGAATAGAGAGCCTTGAAGTGGGACTCCCAAATCGAGGCGTCAATATTTGGATCTGCTGCAGCTTTAGGATCCCCTGACCCTGTATTTATTAGGGACCAGAAGCTGCGTGCGTCTCTTAAGTCCAGAGCCCGTGTTAAATTTTGCCACCTGTCCCAGTCCCATTCTCTCTTTGCATGTGCCATCAACTCTTTATAACACCGTCTAAGGTGATGTATTTTATTTTTCTCAATATCAGACTTAATTGCAAGAATCAACTCAGTCTTGGCTTTTCTACATGCAGGAGTTATACCAGGCTGATACAGGAGACTTATTCTTCCTTTTGGGTGCCAGGGGATTGAAGACATCTCCTAGCCCAGTAACTAAATCTGCATGAATAGAACCCAATTTCACATTGTATTGTATAGACTTGGGTTGGCTAATCAGGCTGTCTACCTCTATGAGTCGTGGGTAGACCAAGTCATACATTTTTGCTATTTTTTGTGGTGAATCTACTAATTTGCCCCATTTTACCCTTCGCCTGTTGTTAGATAGAACTAACGTTCCCTCCCCCAAATCTTCCATTTCTGGAATAGGAGTTGTATTCGGGCCAGGGAACACCATATCCAGGCAAAGAGCATTGTGGTCACTATCGGCCCTTGAAATTACTCTAAAATCAAGAACCTTGGACCACATGCTCACCTCCACTAAGATGTAGTCTATCCGCGATTCCTGCCCTTTCCTATTAAAGGTACACACTGAAAGGCTATCAGACTGGGTACGCCCGTTACAGGCCCTCAGGGAATTGTTTAGTGTGAACGACATAATCTGAACCGCTAGAGGAGACCACAATTTTAAGCATGGTGATTGACATGGTGGAATCCCCCAATGGTCATCCTCGCCCGTAAGGGCACCTTCACTCATTCCCAATAACGGCTCAAACTGGCAATTGATGTCTCCTGCCACAAGAAGGTGACAATTGCCAGGAAGTGAGCTAATAAAGTGTAACAATTCAGTTATAGTGGACGAGTCCATGTTCAAACCAACTGGGCAGGAATACACATTCACAATGGCCAATTCATAAGGATTAGGCCAATTAAGAAATATACACTGAAGGTCTGGAGAATGCGTGGACTTGATCTCTGCTGTACAGCCCAAGTGGGTGGCTACTCAAATTGCAAGACCACCTGACAGCCGCCCTCTGCCAGCCCACCTAGCAGGGATATAAAAAGTTGCAAAACCCTCTCTGGGATGTTCCTCCCTGGCCCAAGTCTCCTGAAAGAGACAAATGTTCTTGTGGTCCACCAAAAATCCCCAGTCTGTGCAATTTAACTTATTTGACAAGCCCGCGACATTCCAAGACAATATAGTCATTTTCTTTATCTTTGGGAGGGGCGGGCTTCCCAGGTCAACATCTTCCACAGAATTCAACTGGGAAGACAGTGTTTCATGGGGTAATGCTGAGCTATCTAGATCCTCATTACCTGTTTCCAGTGTAAGTCCCCCTATTAGTATATGTGAATCTATCTGGAGGCTTGAGGGATCCTGTTTGAGCATCTGTGCCACTCCACCTAAGCTGTCTTTATGACCCAATAGAGTTCTTGTTCCAAAATTTGTCTTGCTACAGTACAGTCAATCTATCGCATCCAGGGCACTGAACCTATTCTGTAGGGTTGGGTATGCATGGACAGATAACTGGCCATGCATGCCCTTCTCTGCCCTAGGCCCTCAACGGTATGGCACTGAAGTCCACCCAAAATTTCGATCGTCCAAATTACCTGGGGGGTAAAAGAAAGATAGGGGGTATGACCTAATAGTTGACCCAGTGCTGTTTTGGTTCCAATTGCAAATATACTCAACGGTGCGAGGGTCCCTGATATTTACCAAAACGCAGTCACCTGCGATTGTTTAGGGAGATGGACCCACCCAGGGAATCCTTCGCACCATCAGTATTTCACTTATTATATGTGGGGGTAGTGGTCTATTAAGATTTAGCCAATGTGTCACCTTGTTTCTTAACGACCTGTGCGGTTCCTGGTCTGATTTACTTAAGATGGGGATGCCAGTTAAAACCACAACATACGGACTGGTCTCCGGTGGTAAATCAGGTCTACGAACCTCCCTAGTATCTGCAGCAAGCGGGCTTTGGCCACTCTCGTTTAGTATTCCTATGCCAAGCGGTGTATGCTTGGTCAAGTTAACAAGAGGGGTTTCACAAGACTCCTGGGTTCTCGGTGGCAGTATATTGTTATTATGAGCAGTGGCATCTACAGCAATAAAAGAAGGTTTATGTGCTGGCGCCCCATCAGATCTGGAAGTAATTGCAATGCTACCCTGCTCAAGCGCATTAGAATTGGTTTTAAACAAAGAACCCCGTATGTCTTGGTCCATTTGCGTGAGCCTTTTTTCGATACAGCCCATTCTTTCCTCAATCGGTCCTAGCCAAACCCTGAATAAGTCACCCATTTTTTCCATGATAAAATCTAGAGTCACAGTGATGGTTGGCACAGGGCAAGACACCGCCCCGGGGCTATGGCCAGTGTCCAAATCATTCAAGGGGCACAGTCCCTGAGAGGCCTGATAGTCCTGGACACATCCCCCCTTGTCCACAATTATTATGTCAGTCTCAGCATGGGCTCTAACGCGTTTCGATTTTTTCCCGCCAGCCACAGTTGTTACAGCACGCTTTCTTTTAGAATAGTTCCCCTTAGTATTATTCTGAGTTTGTTTTGTAGGGTATTTCAATAGAGGGACCACCACTTTAACAGTTTCTACAGTCGGGGGAACCTCAGATACTAAAGGGGAGGCCAATGATGGCAAATGAATCTGTTCAAGAGTTGGGGGCAGATTGTGCACGATAGCTGGGACTAGCAGTGAGCCCTGGGCAGGCTCAGGGCGGAGTCACAGGGAAGAGGACACAGCTGTAGATGAAACCGGGCTGCCGGTCCTCGCAGTCCCGTCCAGTCCAAGACACGAGAAACACCAAAGCACACCCTCTGCTGCGAACGGCTCCATGGCCCTCTCTGATTACCCCACTTCAAGAAAGGAAAATCTGAGGTATACATTTTATGTTTTGTTGGTGACTTGCTTTGCACCACCACCAGACACGTAGTGGCAGATTTATCATTCATTCCTGCTTTGCAACATAGCAAGCCACTTTGCTGTCCTGCACTGGGTGAAAGAGAACGGGCGAGAATGTGCTGTATTTACCATTATATGGCGCATTCCTTTCCTTTCCAGCCCTGCCACACTTTTGGCTGCCTAGCATCAACACATGCACCCTTATGTCATGGTCCAAGGGTGCCTGCATTGTAGGCAGGATTACTTTTGTGCAGGAAGAGAATCCTTCCTACACAAAAACAATGTTGAGAGGCGTTTTCCTCTTTCTATGTGTGCTGTGGAATGCAGTACATGCAGAAAAAGGAAGAAACAAGGAGAAATAAAGACATTTCTTCTTGTTATGCCTCACCTGCTGAGGCATACCATTTTGACACATTCCCAGATCTACCACTAATTTATGGCCGGATGCGTGGAAACACTCACACTCCACCTTTGGAAGGCCTCCCTGCCACAGAGTTACGCAAGGCAGTGATTTGAGCTGCATTGTATTACTCTAAATTTCAAGCTATTCAAGGTGGCCTTGCGAGGCTTAATACATCTCACTTAGATTTTGTTACACCCTAGATCCCCCTTTCTTGGCACAAGGCTGTCGCAAAACCTTGACAAATATGGGCCCGCAGTCCAAATAGATGCATCATTGAAAAGGAGTGAATCTCCCCTTTCAATCGGTGGCCGTCTTGAATAAATTCCTGTTCAGGGATTGCAACAGCAACCCTCCCAGTTTTGATAATAACATGAAATGTAACATGAACTGAACAGTGAAGCACAAACACATTCAGTGACAATAAAACTATGTTCCCTAATTAAGGCTCTGATTATTTTTGTGGCCCAAAAATCAGTCGCAATTTGCACACTTACAAATTTGTAAAAGCACAGGTTGGGAGCATGAACAGCCAGTTACAGTTTACACATCCAAAAATAGTGAATTACATGAAATGTGCAAGATGTTACCATTATTGGATGCGCAAAACACCATGTGGGTCACTTTCATCCCATATTTGTTAATGGATTTTCCAGCTGCAAATCATGTGTGCCAGGCTCCTCTGTTAGGTGATATTTGCCCTTGAATTGTAATATCGTTTTGAAACCACAAGGGAGTTGGTGTCATGAACAGGATTTGCAGTCCAGTCATAATCATCATCAAGTGTACAGTTTTGCTTTGTTGCTAGTTTATATTGTAATTGCATTCAGTTTGCCTTTTCTGTTGCGTGTATTGGAAGATAAAGTTGTTTTTTTCAAGAAGGTTTATCACTCTTAGGTGCAGACTGGTTGCTTACTCTTGATTTTTGTTGGCTGTTGCCAGTGATTTTCTG
Organism: Triturus cristatus; assembly: GCF_964204655.1. Classification (NCBI taxonomy): domain Eukaryota; kingdom Metazoa; phylum Chordata; class Amphibia; order Caudata; family Salamandridae; genus Triturus; species Triturus cristatus. The sequence continues at coordinate 482,152,226 of NC_140584.1, read as the reverse complement.
GCTGATTTTCATTTAACAATTTTGTACCCCACCTTCACCTGCATTGCTGCTATTTTCACTTTCTGCTCACGAACAGTCCACAGTGCATAAAAGTATTGCACAGAGCACAGCAAACTACTTAGCAACCCCTTAACAGCCTGTAGGTTCTCCTTTTACTGGGGCGCCTGGATGTAAAGAAAATGCTGCAGTTATTTGCACATTAACTACGTCCAAATTTTTAAAAATATTGTTTTCCTTGAGAAAAATTAAGCAGCAAAGTAATTTGGGTGCAATCAGTTTTAAAGGAAGCATAAATGTTTCCTGGTGCCTCAACCAAAGAAGCACATGAGATCTATTTCACTACGCGAGATGAAAAACTTTGAGACTTTATGTTACTCTTAAGATTACTGTGCAAACCATCAGTACAGTCTTACTGATCTTCAGTTTGGGTAACACCCAGCTTCCTATTTGTTATGAATAGAAATCGTTTAAACTTGCTTCACTTCAAACTATTCAAATTTGAAGTTCTAGGAAAGTAACTGAGACTGATCAGTCCGTCTTAGAGTTTGTAATTGACTTTAAATGCCTGCCCAAGGATACCAACATTTTATGGCCCATTACATAACTTGCCTACACTACTGGTGAAATTGCTCCATCTCAGTTGAAAAGTGTTAGGAACAGTTTTCAGCCAAAGATTTGCAAAAGACAAGAAATTTAAAAACTGGCACTGCTGTCTGGCTGTAAATTCACAACCAATATTCTACAATCACAATGTATGAAGATGTGAGCACACTGTATTATAATTCAGTCACAAGCATTGGTCAAATCAAACTTTAGGTGGTGAGGTGTTAATACTGATATAGCTGGTTGCATCTCCTCTGTCTCTTTTGTGGGTAGATTATTTGTGAACAATGCTCAAGAGTAACACAGGCTTACACTGTATGAGGTATATCTGGATCCCAAATGTTGCAGCTATAAGCTACACAGCGAGAGCTGTAACCTAAGGAACATGGAGGAAATTGATCAATGATTGGATCAGCAGCCAGTATTACTGGTGATCTTAACTAGATTGTGATGGAGGGAACGTCGATTGATCACAACAAAAAGAAGAATACCGTATTTTTAGGCTGCACACCTCAATTTAGGATCAAAATAATGCTATCCCATGACGTATGTTATAAAAAGCATGTCTTCAAAAATGGTGATTGTGGAATATTCGTTGTGAATTTACAGCCAGATAGCAGTGCAGTTTTAAATACTTGTCTGTATTAGGAAATACACAGGCAATTTTTCTAAACATTTTTAGGAAAAAGTTTATAGTTGCGCTCTGTTACACCTAATCCACGCCAGACAAATGTCTCGATATGAGTAGAGTAGGGTTCTTTCTATAGGTCCTGAAGAAACACCATTGAACTCTCCAGGCAGATAGGCATTAAACCTGTTGATCAGGAATTGAACCAATGAATAACTGATATTCAATTGGTCCTAAACTATTTTTAATATTGTGACAGATGAAACCCACAAATAAAAATTCTTCTTCACTTCTTCAGAAGAGTATCTGAAAACAATTTACCAGTCTTCATACTTGCTATTCTCAATTCACTAGTCCATTTTAGAGCATGGGCAGAAAAAAGATCTCCATGAAAGAGCCACCTTGTGAGGAGCCCCCCGGTATTGCACAGGAAGCCCAGTATAGAGCACGAACCAATGATGAAGTATGTCATTTCATTGGTTGAGCGTCAGTGCATCCTGTAAAGGACATCCGTAGGAACCCAGGTACAATAGTCATTATACATAAAGACATAACAAAGAAATAAACCCTTCAGTTCCACTTGAATAGAAAATGTAGGGAGCATCAAAGTTATTTCTGATCGTGTGCTCATAATGATAGCCTAAGTCTTTCTCAAAATTCTTTTTAGGGCATTTAGGAGAGTCTGCCCTAGGATTTCAACCTCACTTTCAAATATACATTTGCTTACACTGACCACAGAGGTACTGTTAGACACCTAACAAATTACTACAATGTACTACAATGTAGCGAAAAAAATTGGATTTTGGCAAAGGTTAAGTGGATTTTTGGAAATCACATTGTTGGTAACCCTGGGCGTAGCTAGGCGAAGTGCACTTGCACTATGTCACACTACGTGTAGCTACGTGAACTGTGTAGTGCAGTAGGGAAATGCTGTTCGCAATGATTGCACAGTGCTGGATGCTTGTCCACACTGTGCAATCATTGCGAACGGCATCATGCAGAGTGCAAGCGGTCGTTTTCTGCCACTCGAGTAGATTTGTACTCGAGCGGCAGCTTTCTCAACGCGGACTGGTAGTTTCTCATCGCGAGTGGTCGGGAGCATACGCGACCACTCGCAATGAGAAACCTGACCTCCCCGCGTTGAGAATCTCGCCGGGAGGTTCATTTTCCACACTTGCGATCGGCAACTTGATGTTGCTGATCGCGAACGAGGAAAAAGTCTCGCCGGGATGTTGATTTTGCTCGCTCGCGGTCACCAACTTGACGTTGAGGACCGGCGAGCGAGCAAAAAAAGCGCACACTCCGCGAGCGTAGTGTAGTTTCTACGCCCAGGGTTAATTGTGGGCCAAGAGCCGAATTGCACTTTGAGGTCAGTCAATATGTTACATGAGCTTTGTTGGACATGGCCCTCTCTGTAGGGTCACCCCCAAACATTTTGCTTTCAACCCTCCTAATGTTTGCCGAATTTGTTTTAGTCGACCATTAGACTCTATGCACTTTATCACTGCCAACTAACGCTAAAGTGCTTGTGTTCATTCCCTAAAACATGGTTAAAATGACTTACACCTGATTGGCATATTTATTTTACTTTTAAGTCCCTTCTAAAGTGGTACACCATATACCTAGGACTGTAAATTAAATGCTACAGGTGAGCCTTCAGCACTTATTGTGCCACCAAATAAGTAGCCTCTTAAAACTTGTCCGAGCTCTGCCTTTACAGCTTGAATGTAGTTTTAAACTGCCAATTTGACTTGGCAATATAACCCCATTGCCAGGCCTAAAACTCCCATTTTATTGCACATAATTCACCCCAGGCACTAGGTGGAACGTAGGGCAGGGTGCATTGTAATTAAGAAGTTGGACCCGTATGTTTAAGGTTTACATGCCCTGGTAGTGAAAAACTCCTAAATTAATTTTTACCTACTGAGACCTTCTGTCAGGAAGTGCAAGTGCATGACACAACTCAAAAAGTGTGTGCGGCGTGTACCATGTCTTATCTGCCCAGCCACTTGTGAGGGGGGACAGTGTGTTGTTAGCCTTGCCTCTCACCTCTCTCTCTCCTGGGACTCCCTCTGACACATATAACACAGGGAAGACATGGCAGCAATGCGTTTTACATACCACAGTGTAAAGGTTTTCCTTACAGAATGTTTCTACAGACATCAAAGCCAGCTCCCACATTGGGCGACCCGGCAACTTCAGCCTTTTCAATTCTGGAGACTGACTAGTCTGTGCAGACATTTTTTGACTCCTGAATCCAAACTCTTGCAAAACTACCCACTCTGACAAGACCTACAAGTCATGGTGTCCATTTTGACAGCCCAGACTATTTATACCGTGCCTGGTCGGGTTATCAATGCTTCGCATTGAGAATCCGAGGGACAGAGGACCTCTGTTTGGGACCTCCATCACCCTGCAAACTGTGACTTTTCTCCAGGAAACAGCAGATCAGCTAAGTGCATTCTATTGCATGTTGCCCTCTGGGGCACTTAGAATGTAGAAATAAGACCTATGATAGACTCAAGAAAAAGCAAACTTCCATAGAGGTTTTGTGAAGTTTGGGGTTGCAGCCCCATATGTTTTTGTGCATGTTGGTTCAAATCTCACATCACTACTTATAGTGATAAGATGTTATCTGTCTCAATTGTTGTTCTATTGATACAAGGCGGGAGACAGCGTTTACAATGCTGCCAATTCCATGCAGGTACATAACAACGCAGTTACAACGACCGAGTTGTTACCACGCGTGCCTTTACATCGCAAGACGTTTCAATGACTTGCGCTAGGTGGCGTACAACACCAGGAAATGTGTTGGCTTTTAAATCCAACACCTTCCCTGCTGTTGCACTAACTGGAGTAGGAATAGTAATTTATACTATTCATAAGTCCAGCCTGCCATCTAGCGCAATTCGTTGAAACTACTTGTGATGTAATGCCACGCCTGGTAACAACGTGGTTGTTGTAATGACCGCGTTGGTACCTACCGCGTGGTAAAAGCATGCATTGTAACGTGCTATATTCATGCAAGGCTCATGAGTGTGAGAAGCTAAAAGTTTCATAACTCTGGCCAGAGATTTTAGAAAGTGTATGTGAATGTCTGGGAATCATTTGTCACGAAAACCATAGGTCCTTTGCGACACACATACCAACCAACAACCATTGTAAATAAGGGCTCAGATCGGGTGTGAAGTTGTAACAGCCTTGTCATCAAGGTTCACAATTTGACAGTCTTCTGCAGATCCTGCCAGAGAAAAGGAAATCCTTTTGAGAGAGACTCCAGAGAATCGTAGTGCAGGCTCTCTCTGTTAAGTGTACCTTCACGTATAGAAGAGGGAGGAGGTGCTGGATCGCCTTGACTTGAGGATTTCTCCAATGATCCGAACGTTTCTCCTTTGCAGGGGGAAAAAAAGGAAAAGAATTCCGAATCCTCAGAAAGGAGTCAAGTATATGATCCCAGGTAGGATCATCTGCTACTGGTGAGAAGAACACTCGTGCAGCGCTACCAAGCCACAAGTTAGTAAATCTAACCTATCTTTCCTGCAGGCAGATATGTGCCTGTGTCTTTTCAAATTCAAAATACTAACATTTGTTTTCCAAACAGTATGCTGCTCACACTCAGAGTTAAGTTATGTCTAGTTTAAACTGGAATATTATTGTGTTATCCAGTTTCTAGTTTGTGCTAGGCAGGTGCTCAGCGCTACCTAAACATACTCATTATTTATGCTCACTTTGGCTGATTAATTAAGAAGCCATTGCAGACTGTTCTCCTGTCATTATAGTGTATCAGCTACAGCAATGAGTAGTGTGTTCTCCTTGTGATGTAGTTTATTTATGTAGCTCGTACAGTTCAAAGTTATTTCACAGCAATGTGCAGTATCCATCTATGCACTGCAAAAAAGGGAGACTGAGTTGGTCCATGAAAGGGGTTGAGAAATGGGAATAGAATCAAAGATCATTCACTGCAATGCATTAGTTCCAAATGTAGTTTTTGTTAAGGAAATTTGAAACAGGGATTTCAGGATTAGTATGGGCAAGTCAATGCTAGTTGATAGACTCAAAACTAGTACTATAGGGAATTTATTTTTAGAAGAGTACAATGAGTCTGTGTTAGCTTGTCATAAAACATTTGTGCGGATCAACTGAATCACTAATCTTTTTTTATCTTCTTCATTTCTTACATCAGAACCTAAGGGCGAGAGGAGGGACGTTGTCGAGGGTCTGGGAAAAGCTGGCCAGGAGCCACCAACCACCAGCGCCGCTGCAGAGGGCCCTGCTGATCCAAGTAAGTCCTATTGTTTATTATTAATATTTCCGTACTGTTGGGTTTTAGGATTTTTGTGGGCTTAGGGTAGAATCTTGGGTTATTGGAATGTTGGCGCAGGGTTCCAGGAGGGGAGTTGCTGCCTAGAAGGTGGTTTTGCTGGTGAGAATTAATGTTTCTCTGACACCCTTACCTGCTATCTTTCTTCAAATAACTATTGAGACAGAAGTACCATCGTGAAGAATACTTATAGGTAAATCAGACATGGTTGCCACTCTATGCATTTAAATATTTTTCACTCAGGAATCATCTGGTGGGATAGCAAACTGTCATTGTATAACTATTGGTATAGCAGTACCTAGGTGATAGGTCCTTTGAAGTGTAGGAGTCCAGCATAACTAGCCAGTTAAAAATGGCGCCATTCTGACTAGGTGTTTTTCAAATGCATATTTTATTATGGCGATTTTTAATAACTTTTGTACCCCCTCAAACTACATTGAAGATTCTTTTTTAAGTGTAGGCGGTATTTGAGATATATTTTTGCATACTGAACGCTGCGTTAGAAATGCTGAAATTTGCCCCTTTGTGCATGGCTTGCTTCCCATTCCAATATGGCCGCTGCACTAAAATCAATGCCCGCTCTAATATCTATGACTGCACTCCCTTCCCCTTCCACGTCATGTGTTCCCGGGCGCTTTTAAAGTAACATTAGCGCCATGGACGGGTGTTCGGGCACGTCGATAGAAGGTGCAGCTAGCGCACGAACGCGGTAAGGGGGTTCCAATAGGTCTCTGTTTGAACGGACTGTTGCTGAGGTGTACATAGGGTTGAAGCCCATGAAAAGGCGACAAAGCTGTAACACTGCCCTTATGCTTAAGAGAGTTGGCCCCAGTACTGCTCGTAATTAGCTGTATTTTAAAGATAGTACAGTGTAAACGGTGTAAGAGCGGTACACTTGATTTTCGAGAGGATGTTAAACGAGAATACTGGCCACCATATTAATGTATGAGTACATCATTATGCCACTTGAGAAAGTAATATGCTATATCATTTGCGATTTTCACCTTGATAAACAGTGGAAAGGCTGCATTAGGAAGAGAACATGTAATGGACTTTTTCATTTCAGGTTTTCACCATTATAAATAGTGGAGAGTATACTTAAGGATGACCGCAATATGTTCACAATGTGGTTGTGCAAAGTCCCTTGGGTCATCATGAATAATACAGTGTATATGTGATTGCAAGAGGGGACTGATAATAGCAGTCTTTCAAGTGGAACGCAAACATTTGGCGCAGGTTCCGGTACTGAAGGTGTTTGTAGGTACGCTGGACACAAGCGACCACCCGGTAATTATATGCCTGGATGTAAAGGGGTTTTCAATCTCAATTTTAACTAGATTTAAGGTTTTTTTATGACTGGCACGGTCTTCTTTTTAATTTTGTCAATAACCACAGATTTGGTGTGAAAAGGACTGAGGTGAGGATTGGTGCCCCAACAGCCGTGACGAAGTTGCTTGGATGGTTGGGCGACGTAACATGTTGGCCTGTGGCTAATGAAAATGGCCAGATACATGCCTGCTTATTTAATTGGGGACGCTCACAACATTCAATAAAGGTGGTGGTGTATGTGAGTAATACCTCACTTTTAATTCATTGAGAACTATGTTCTCTTTGCACAGTTGGGGACGTTTGCACACTGAGTGAATCACGAAGCCTCAGTGTTGTCGGTCACACACTGTCTATGTTGTTTTTGACCTTCCACCTTTGTGGATTTCTAGCACACACCTGTTTTCCTTTTTCTTTCTCTTTTTGTTAAGGTTAAGAAAGCAACCGATGATGAAAACGTGGGCACACTGGCGAGTACCATCCAGAAGCCCTGTGGGTTTGCGCACGTGAGGTGCTTTCTAACCATTCTCACATTTTTTCATTTCTGTTTGATGAATTTGATATACACATTGATGTGAGGATTCTTTATCACGGTGGTATTCATGTGTGATATGGTTATTGACATACACTTTTTTTAAATTGGAGCAGCAAGGACTGATCAGTTAATTGATTGTTAAACGGAACTGTACTGGGAAGGTGTTTTCTAAGGGATATGACTGCTCTTGGAGATCAGACCTAGTTGTGTTTATAAGTGATGGAGTGGGGGCGGTCTGATCTCTTGATCCCCCTGTTTGCTCCTATTGTTGATGTGTACACAAAATAGCTGCCAGACATGTGGTCACAACAACAAGCCAGTAAGAAGGCATGGGGAACAAAGAAGACATGCAGGCCTTTGGCAAAAGAGCACTGGCTGCCCATACAAAATGGCCAACTACCATATTGGTCAAACAGCAAACAAGAAGGCATGATCACAAAGAAAGAACACATGCAGGCCTATGGGCACTGACTATGCAAAATGGCCCCTGGACAAATGACGTGGGGAACAAAGACAAATCATGGCCTATGGCAAACACACTCAGACACTGACCCGACAAAATGAATTGGTAACACAGAAAAAAGGGCATTAATTCAGCAGAACATACATCTTCCAAAGGCATCAAATATAACAACCCCACGTATGCATTGTTTGCAAAAAAAAGTGAAATAAACCAAAAAACACATTTTGTAATTCAATCCAATGCCATCCATGGCCTAAATGATGTTTCATTTGAATAGACATCTCAGAAACTGTTATTTCATGACTAGTACTGGGCCTACTGGCTGGAAGGCCCATTGGCAGACCATGCCACTTACTGGCACATGCATCAACAATGCCATTTGCGATTCCTTAATAGCGAAAAGTAAGGATTCGCTAATAAGGAATAGCAAAAGGCCATGCATGTAGAATTCGCTTAAAAAATAGCGAATCCTAAACATTCCTTAATTGCTACTCGCAAATTGCGAGTCGCTATTAAGGAATACCTCCCCATTTATTCCTATGGGCCTAGAGGCCCATAGGAATGAATGGGAGGACTTTCTCAATTTGCTAATCTCAATTAGAGAATCGCAAATTGCTCATGCAATTTCAAGGGTGCCAAGGCGTCAAAAAGGACACCCTGTTGCACCCCTGAAATCTGCATATGAATACATCTTGCACACACACATGCCCCAAGGGCATGTGTGTGTGTAAAATGGAACTTTGAAAAATGCACTTTAGTGCATTTTTCAAAGTTTTTGCAAATTACCATGAAGTTCAACTTCATGGTAATTTGCTCCCCCTATTAGCGAAATCGCTAATTTTTAAACTTTCATGCATTGCATTTAAGGAATCTCAATTTGGGATTCCTTAAATGCTATCGCAATTTAAGGAATCGCTATTTAGAGATTCCTTAAATAGCGATTTTTGCATTTGAGATGATGCATCCCAAATGCAAAAATACCGGTCGCAAAGGGGCAGATTCTGCTAATCTGCCCGTTTGCGAGCAGGTTTCTCGTTGATGCATATGGCCCATAGTGAATTAAATGAATATTGCACACTTATTAAAAAAAACACATGGAGAAGATGTACTGACTGGTGCCACATTTTTCATTTTAAAAGAAGAAAAATTACTAGCAAAACCATATGTAGGGCCCAACTAAAACTGTAGGCCATCCACCACATAAATTTAAAAAATTGAATAAAAGTACAAATAAATCCTGGTGCCCCCGATCAAACAAACAACACCCTTATACACCAGTTTTCCCACTTACTTGTGAAATCTCAAATTAGAAAGTTCTTAGATTTAATGGTATATATATGCAGCTGACAAGGAGAGTGACCCTGCCAGCTCCAAATCCCAATGAAAAGTGACCAGGAGCGAGACAAAGCACTGGGAGGAGCCTGCTGGACAGGAACTGGAAGTTGGAGCCTCTGGGGCACTTCCTTCCTGTTGGAAAAAAAGTTTGAAAAAGGCTCCTTGCACAAAAAAACAACTCCAATGGTCAGTTGGAGAAGAAAACTCCACTCCAAAAGCCTCTCAGCTGCCTCTCGGGCACAAAAGCTGTTCAAGAGCTCCGTTTGCGATCTGCACTAGATTGGTGCCGTCACGGCCAGAAGCCGTGAGAGTGAGCATGAAGTCTCACGGGAGCACGCTAGCAGTGTGAGAAGTCTCCCATGCGCTCGCAGGCTGCCTGAGATTATCTTGATGCTCGTGAGTGCCAAACCAAAACATGTACGTGCGAACGAAAAACAAAACCTTTGCTTCGTGGCTGAAAGGCAGAATTCAGTAACTCCATCTTGAAGATGAGGGGACTCACCCAATTAGGAAGAGGTTCATGCCCCCTACCCACCCCAAGGAAGGGACCCATTGGTCCCGACCTGCACACCCCTTTAACGCCCCACAATTTAGGATTTAGGGGCGACCCTGACTCTTGACACCACGGTTTTGAGGAAGAAAGAAGGACTCAAAAGCTGTGCTAACCCAGGAAGGAGAAGAGGACACCAACTGCCTTGGCCCTAGCCCCACCTGCCTGTCCAGTCAACCACCTGCCTACAGCAAAAACCTCAGCAATTCCAGCAGCCAGCAACCCTCAGAGCCCAGAGGACCTGCCCTACGACCTTCCTACAGACACTGTCTCCTGAGAGCACCTGAGTTGCTCAAACAAAGACTCACCACCAGAATCCGGATTCTGTCAAGTCAGCGATTCTGCCTGTTAGACCTGGCACCATTGGCGTGGGTCTCCCTTCCATTTTTTGCTGTTGCCTCATGTTATTTTGCTGGTTTCAGATGCTTTGGGCACTGTGCCACTGCTGATCAGTGCCACAGTATTCCCTATTGTAAATTGATGTATGGATTAGTGACTCCATGATTGTATCATTTATTTACTGGTCAGAGGCTTGTAAATCAAATGCTGCTAGTGGGCTTGCAGCACTGGTTGTGCCACCCACCGAAGCAACCTGTAAAGCGTGTATCAGGCCTGCCATTGCAGAGCCTATGTGCAGTCTGGTACTGCCATGTTGACTGGCCAAGTGCACCCACTTGCCAATCCCTAAACCTTCCCTTTTCTTCATATCAGACACCCCTAAGGTAGGACTAAGGGCAGGGTGCATTGTAAATAAAAGGTAGGACATGCCCTGATGTGTGTGGCATGTCCTAATAGTGAATTACAGCCATTTTCGTTTTTCACTATTGCAAGGCTACCTGTTCCCCTTAGGCCAGAATGGACAGTTTGATTATAACACCTTATAATCCTAACTGACTCAGGGAACTAGGTAGAAATTCGAATTTAGTATGCCTGAACTCAGAATGATAAAATAAATATTTTAGTGAAGTTGGTTTTAACATTCTGTGTTTGAAAATATCACTTTTAAAAAGTAGGTATTTTCTTGTCAACCCTCCAAGCCTGCCTCTGTTAGGTTGTGTATTCCTTGTCTGGAGTTTGAGTGACAGGGGCTGGGGGGATTCCAGGAGATAGGGTGAGTCAGCACAGGGCTGAATAGAGAGATCTGCATGTAGATGGGTGGGAGGAGTTGCACCTCGGACCTGAATAGGGCTGTGTCTTCCCTCCACAATGCTGGCTCCACCTCCTGTGGTGCGTCTGATGTCCCTGGCCTACACTGTCAAAGGAAAGAAGGAGTCTTGTCAACAAAGTGCTCCAGGACTGACCAGAACTGGTTTGGACTAGGCAAAGGCCTCTCTGCCTTCAGAGAACAAAGAGAAAATGAGTATAAAAGGGGGACCCAGACCCCAGAACTTTAGATCACTTTTGGGAAACAAGAAGAGCCTTTGCTGAGGAGAGGAATCAGAGAAACTGAGGAAGAGACTATCCCTAAGCTGAGTGCTGTTTGGGGGGTTGGCCTGCAGTGGTTACCTGACTGCCACAGAAAGGAGAAAGGAACTTTGTGCTACTTTCATCAACTTGTAAAGGATCTCCAAGGGCTTGAAGATTGAGCTTGCCTCCTACTGAAGTCTCAGGGACAACAGACTTCACCAACCAGCTCCCCTGCATTCCCTTGCTGGGAATTGAAGTGCCTGCTGATGAGCTGGGCCTTCTGAGAGACTGAGTGTCGCTGGGAGCTGGAAGCGCGACTCAAGACGAAGAAGCGTGTCACCTCCCCAGCAGTTGTCGTCACATCGCCAAGAAAGCGTGCCGCCGCTGCCGCTGTCGCCATCGCATCGCCAAAGTGTCTCGCATCACCGGAGAAGAGTGTTGCAGTCGCAGTAGACACCGTCGCATCACCGGAAAGCGTGTCGCTGCCACAGCAGCTGTCGTCGCATCACTGAGGAAGCGTGCTGCCGCTGCCACATCGCATCACGAAGCGCCCCGCATCACTGGGGAAGAGTGTTGCCATTGCAGCAGATGCCGTCGCATCACCGGAGAAGCGTGTCTTAGGACCTGTCGCGGCTCAGAAATTCATTGAGTCGCCGCACGGCCGTCGGGCGTGCACGCATTGTTGTTGCATCAAGAAGAAGACGCCATTTTGTTTCATTGCACCGGATCTTAATCGCATCACGGCGCTGCTGGTCGCATCGCCATGGAAGCGCAGTAGGAAACCGACGCATCACCTCCCCACACCATGAAGAACCGACACACCATCGTCCCCTACGCAGCAGTAGGGAACCAAAGCATCACCGTTCTTGCATGTAAGGAACCGACGCACCACCTTCCCTGCAACACTTTCGTTGTATAGCGTTATGCATCCAAAGGTACATTGAACACAAAGTGTCGGTTTTACCATCTTAAGAGAACTAAGCTATTTCTACCAATTTTTGTGGATTTTTGTCGTTTGTGGTCTTGTGTTAAGTCTATATAAAAAACGTATTTTTATACTACAACTTGTGTGGTGTCCATCTGTAGTGTTGTCACTGGGTTCCTGTATGTGTTCACAAATGTTTTACACACTGCCTCTGAGATAAGCCTGTCTGCTCGTGTCAAGCTACCAAGAGTGTGAGCAGAGGTTATTTTAGGGGTGTACCCCCTTACCCTGACTAGAAGCAGGGGTCCCTACTTGGTCAAAGGTACCTACATCTGCCAACTAAAGACCCCCAGTTCTAACACTGCCCCACTCCGCACTAGACACCCAAGCCATGAGTTCGAGTGGCCCAACACCCCAAGAAGGTCTCCCCAGCAGTCCCAACCTGGGATCTGGTGATCCCTGACCTCCCTCAAGACTCCCAACAATGCCTGCAGCCTTAACCTGAGGGGTCACCCTGACCGCTACTGGAACTGGTAAGAAAACCCAATGCCAGAAGACACCCCTACACCTGACGCCCCACGGCCTTGGGTGACCCAAATGACAGTGCCCAGGCATCCACCCAGATCCTAACTTACTTCTCCAGCCAGTGGTCAGCTTCAGGAAGTCTACCTGCCCGAGCCTGCAGCATCTTTCCGGAAACCGAAGGTCTCCATTGGAAAGCACGGGGTCTCCGACGTCCATTTTGCACCCTTCACCTTGCCGCCCGAGTGCCTCTGGTGGTGCAGTTCCTGTGCTGGTCATTGGCCCCTGCAGTGCTGAGCTAAATCCCAGGAGCTTAGCTCCCACAACCGAGAGGCCTGTTCATCAGCAGTCCCTAACCAAAGGCCCCCTTAGCCCCATTGCTTAACATTGGGCCCCTGCACTCTGCACCTGGCTGTCCCAGCGCCACTGGTGGTGCAACTCGAGAGCCTATGTAGACCTTGGGGAACCTTGGTCCTATCCCCAAAAACGTACCCTCGCTAGTCATGCACTTACCTCCAAAACAGCTAACACTTTTTCCCCATAGGAGCACATGTAAAGAGATTTTGGGCCTACATAATGTCTAAGTGTTGAACTGTGTTTTATGGAGAAAAGAGACAGACTTGAATCTGAAAAGTATAGTTTACTCACCTGTGCCAAGTCCTGCTTGATTCTGAAATAAAACCTAAATAGATCCTTTTTTTATACTTACCTCATTGGTCTGGATTTTTGCTACCTCTGTGGATTCTGGAATGATATTGTACAGCAACGTTGGGTGATTGTTGGCATCCTAGATGAGAAAAGTAATGTCATCCACACAAGCACATCACACTATTTACAGAAATCTGAGGAAATGTGTGACTTTATTCCACTATTTTATGTTTGCAGGACATTCTGGATATGGAAACATATGAAAGCCCCACCACCACTGACTCCCCCATGTGCATAGTGTTAAAATATGTCTGGGATTGGAAGGTTAGTGTGGGTGCTAGCCACCTCTAAGCTCAAATACCACAGTTAACCCTATTCCAGGCATCAATGATATACAAATCTAAAAACATATACAATGCCATGGTGTGCTTCTGGTCCTGTCATGCCCCATTTAATGGACCCACATGCACATGTGGGGTAACATTTTTATTAGGCAAAGTGTAGGAACGCTGGAAGTAGAATGTTTGTTGTTATCTATTAAAGTTCTTTACATTAATGATTTTCAAATCTAAGCCATGTGTGCAAAAACAGGGACATATTTTACTAAAATGCATCTGAATCACATGACATTATGAGTAGCCTCAAATTCAGAGTGGCACCAATAACCCTTATTCCTAAACACATATTATTTAGCACATTTCAGAAACACATAGCTTTTCTTCTTACCCACTTGTAGTATAGTACATGTTAACTTATAAATTGATGTATGGTCGAAACCCAATAAAAACCCATGTGACCACACAAATCTGACGGACATAAGGGTAAAATATTACAGATGAAAACATTGTTACCTATTTGTATTTTTACCAACTAACTTTTGTTTTTGTTTTTTAACTTAATGATTAGTTTAATCATGAAAACCGTGAACAAACTACACAAATAATGCCTTGTTGATTTATGAATTTTGTCACCTTTTCAGAAATGTTCTCTCATGAGCAGTGCATAATTTGACCTAGTGGTTGCAGGTGGGACCCACTGGCACCCCTTTTTAGGAACTGCCACTTAGTTTTTCCTCAACAGAACTTGATGAAGAGTAAGAGAGAGGAACCACTAACAGGAGAATATAGGAAAAAGAGAAAGTCTTCTGGGTTTCACACCTCTTTTTCCCGCAAATTCAAAACTGGTTTATACTGCAAAAATAGGAAACATTGACCGCCACATTTTTTTAACAATTTTTCTTGCATCTGAAACCTGGGAATGGGGCAATCATAGCACCGCAAACCGTTTGATGATGCAGTTCTTAGGGGGGAAAGAACACATAATTTCTTTATTATCACTTCTTTCTCAATTTATTTTTAAATTAATTGCCACTGTATTGTGTGGTTTCCCGGTTCCCTTTGGTGGGAAACCAAAAGACTTCGAGTACCTTTAGACTTGCCACCCTGTGGGAAAAAGCACACAGATTTAGACTGAATGTCTTTTGTTAAAAAAATTACAAAGACTTAAGCATTAACTGCCTCTAATATCAAAAAAAGGACTCCTCACTGGGGTCTGGAGGGGGTGTCCAACATTTAAATGGTTAAAGGAACAGCATATCCTTTTGCCATTCTGCAGGAGAATAGAAAAATGCCACATTGTATTTCTGTAGGTACTGGTAACAAAAGCTGCCTGGCACTGCGCCATTCTGCAGGGATTAATTGGAGAAGCAGCCTAACACTGCGCCATTCTGCAGGGATTAATTGGAGAAGCAGCCTAACACTGCGCCATTCTATTAGAATTGCTGAGAGTAGGATCCAAGAAGCAGCCTGACACTGAGGCATTCTGCAGGGATTAATTGGAGAAGCAGCCTAACACTGCGCCATTCTACTAGAATTGCTGAGAGTAGGATCCAAGAAGCAGCCTGACACTGAGGCATTCTGCAGGGATTAATTGGAGAAGCAGCCTAACACTGCTCCATTCTGCAGGGATTAATTGGAGAAGCAGACTAACACTGCGCCATTCTACTAGAATTGCTGAGAGTAGGATCCAAGAAGCAGCCTGACACTGAGGCATTCTGCAGGGATTAATTGGAGAAGCAGCCTAACACTGCGCCATTCTGCAGGGATTAAGTGGAGAAGCAGCCTAACACTGCGCCATTGCCTAGAATTGCTGAGAGTAGGATCCAAGAAGCAGCCTGACACTGAGGCATTCTGCTGGGACTGATGAGAGTAGAAGGCTGCCACCAGAGCTTTAAATGGGCTGGATCCCTTCGGGTTTGTGGCCTGCTAGTGTTTAAAAATGTACATTGAAACGGGTCCCTATCAGTCCCTGTATTCATGTCCTTAACTTTACTGGCAAAAACACTGTTTGCTTTATGAACACTATGGGGCAGATTTATGAAGCGCTTGCGCCTCATTTACGCCGCCGTTGCGTCACTTTTGTGACGCAGCAGCGGCGCAAATCCTGCGCCATGGTGCGGGGTATTTATAACGTGACGCATCTGGGAGATGCGTCACGTTGTAAAGCCCTGCGCCACATGTAGGCGTTCCAGGGCAGGTGGGGGCGTTCCGGCGCAGGAACGCCTCCTAAAAGTGGCTGAGTGAAATCTACAAGATTTCACTCAATCACTTTTGAGCCCATGCTGCGTCAAAACCCTGCGCCTGCTTGAAGCAGGCGTAAGGATTGACGCAGCATTGTGCAGATAGGGCACCCTCGAGCCTTGCTGGAGCTGCGTCGCGCTTGCGACGCAACTCCAGCAATGCGCCACTTTTCGGCACAGATGCGTGACGCATCTGTGCCGTTTTTGCCCCATGGTGCGCCGCATTATAAATGCGGCGCATCCATGATGGCGGAGCTGGGGCTCAAAATAACTGGCGCATCCCTGCTGATATGCAGGGATGCGTCAGTTATTATAAATATGCCCCTGTATGCCTAATTCACAAGGTAAACGTACACTTTTGTGTATGTTTGCTACTTTTTGGTACTCATAAATTTCGTGCAGCGTTTTACGATTCTGCACTCCTTAAACTTATGTGTGCAGTGTTCTCTACACCTGGAGGCTCCACAATTGAGGCAGAGAACTCAGCACACATAGGTATAGGGAGCGCAGGGTCGTAAATCTCAGCATGAAGTTTGTGAATACCGAAAAGTTTAGTTCCAGTTCATATTTCACATTTTACTTAGGACCTGATTTGGATCATGGTGGACGGGTTACTCCGTCACAATAGTGACGGATATCCCGTTCACCGAAATATAAATCTCATTATATCCTATGGGATTTATATTTCGGCGGACGGGATATCCATCACTGTTGTGAATGAGTATCCTGTCCGCCGAGATCTTAATCAGGCCCTTAATCTTGCATTCCCTAAGGTTGTTAGCTATTTCTAAGATGTTGTGCTTGTGTACTTTATTTGGGTGTAGCGTATTACTTTTGTGCAGTGAATACTTTGAACTGAGCTTCCTCCGTTTATAACGGGCGATTATTGAGAGCTCTGGATTTGAGGCTGAAAGCAATGCGAGTTTCTCACAGTGCCTGTCAGTGGGTCGAAAAGGTGTTCGGAAACATGTTCATCCAATCTTTGGCCATTCTGCAGAGTTCATAAAGCAATGGTCACGTTGCAGTTGTAAATGTGATTATGGGCAGATGTGTGTTAAGGAGATATATAGTTGTCAAAATATTGACAAGGCAAATATCATAGAAAATGCAAGGCTTACAGGTGAGTGCATGCTTAGGGGGTGGTGAAGTGAAGTGAAGGAGATCAGAAGGCATGCATTCAGCAGAGAGGGTGCTGAAGAGGAAAGAGATGAGGTGTAAGATATGAAGGTGGGGGAAATGTGGAGAGAAAAAGGGTGCACATGTCAAACATAGAGTGAACATAACAGGAGTGACTAAGAAACTCTGAAGATAACTACCTCTTCCGCAGACTTCAGCAATCCGCAATAGACAGTCTCACAATCTCAGAATTTAAACATTTTCAATAATAATTATTCACAACAAAATCATTGATGTTACCCATTTATCCTAAACAGCTATCAACCACTGACAAAGCCAATGGTCCTGGCTGCTTTTAGGTGTATGTCAGTTGTTGTCTTGTAGAACTGGAAGCAATCACAGAAAGTGCAGAGAGAAACCAAAATGCCAATCAAGTGGCATACTGTGGGAATCACAGAAATATAGTTTATGTATTTAAGCCATGCCCCTACTCACACATGCTGTACCCCTTTAGGCGTTACAGCAAACAAGGGATGGACGGAATGCTGACAATGCAAACATTCTTCCCCAGTCAAAGCATCTGGGTTAAATCCATCATTCTTTTACCCACTACGCCACCCCAGTTTGGACCCAGCCATATGCAAATCAATCTTGCCCTGTGCCTCATGGGAACAGTCCAGACCGAACTGCCGGGCCAGGTCCTCGATGGACCAGAAACAAGCATCCTGGGACCGGTTTCAGGGTAATTTCACCCTTCTTCAGCCAGGCTAGCTTGAATCCAGTAGTACAGTGAGCAAGGGTCCCACGTCTGGGCATACTCATCCCACTTAGGGCAAAAAACCCTTTAGACGGCACCCCTTTCTTTCATCCCACTTCAAGCCCTTCCTACCAAATTGGCATTCTGTAGGTACTGGTAACAAAAGCTGCATAACACAGTGTCATTGATAAGAACAGGAGCCTGCCACTGTGTCATTCTGCTGGCACTGGTGAGATTAGGAGTCTCTGTAATAGTCATTCTGTAAGTACTGGTACTAGAAGAAGTCTTCCACGGTTTCACTGTGCAGAGATTCATTAGAGAAGCAGCCTGCCACTGTGTCATTGTGCTCTGGTTGCTGAAAGTAGGAGCCAGCCACAGTGGCATTCTGCAGCTACTAGTAACAGAAGAAGACCGCCACAGAGTTATTCTGCAGAGGTTTATTAGGGTAGCGGCCTGCCACAGTGCCGTTCTTTATGGACTGGTGTGAGTAGGAGCTAGCTATATTGCTATTCTTTAGGTACTGGTAACAGGATCAGCCTGTCAGCGGCCTTCGCAGAGATTGATTAGAGTAGCAGCCTGCTACAGTGTCATTCTGCAGGGATTGGCGACAAAAGCATGGCTTTTTTGTTTGGGTCAGTCTCCATCAGTCATTGCTTTGTATCTCCTGCCTCATTGTGCATTTTAAGTGGAACACTGATATATTATGTATGTTTAACACGTAGTCGGAAAGCTAAAAGTTCTGTATATAAATCAAAGAGAGTATGTGTGCGTGTCCGTGCATCCGTCCATGCGTTTTTCTTTCCAGCCGTCTCTTTATCCATCCAAACGGGCGCATGCAAGAACGAACAGATCTTTAAGTAAAAGAACGATTGACACAATATGTGCATGATGAGTAAATGAGTACCTTAAATCTCTAGAGGGACAATTTCTCTAAAAAGACAGACCTAGTGAATTTATAAATGCTTGTTGCAAATTGCTTGCTTTCTCTTTGCTGGTACCTGATAATATGCTTTTCGAGGAAGTGTAAATGTGAGCAAATCCATTTCAGATAATTGTATTCTTTATGTGTGCACACAAATGTGTGACAAGAGAAACGTCTAAGAAAGATGTCAACTTTAAACAGGAACATGCAGAATGGTGATGTTTCTCACCCGAGGTCTATGTAACCATATCACACACCAACCTCTAAATCAGACAATATGTCTTTATTGCAATGGGAGTTGGACAGCTCCACCACCTGCAAGTTTGTAGTAAGGGGGGGGGGCATGATCTGGAGAAGAAATACCACGCCTGAAGCTCCTCTGCTTTACCTCGCACTTCACTTCCTCTACCTCCGAAGCCGGAATGACGATTGGATTTCTGAGCTGCAAACCTCAGAACCGAGAGGTGTTTTTCAGCACAGATCCATCGAGTCTTATTACCTGGAGAAATTCCTATAGGGTGTGGGGGAGGGACAGACATCTTTGCACAGAATCCTCTCTGCACTCACTCGGGATTACTGGGGATTGTGATGTTGTAAATAGTAAATGAATGCACCTGACCTCAACATTATTTGTGAGTATAAACGCTAGTTTGGCTAAAAAGTCGTTTGCAAAAGGGTAGCAGCTTGTTCTTTATTCGAAACATGGACATGGCAGAGCTGCAAATCAGGAATCTGCTGCTATAAATGTATAAACTGCTGTGGAGCAAGAATAATAGCCCGTAGGCATGTTTTTACATACAATCTCTCTTTTTAATGGAAATATAACCAAGTTAAGCGAAGGGCAAACCATTCGCGAAATCCAACACTGTTTTCACTTTTTCTGTAAACTTTTCGGTCTTCTCGTACACATCCCACAGCACAGTAAGGAAGGCCTGTATGTGCGCTGCGGGAGACGACTATCAAATCAAATTCCACGCTGTGATAAACAGCTGACATTGAAACTTATAAATCGTCACCTAGAAGACTCTGAACTGTTTATTATGACTGCCTACCAATGTCTCCTCGCCTATGGTTTGCAAAGTAACATTTAGGGACACATTATGCAATGGTTTGCGGCATTCCTTTTCTATGCGCGTCATAAAGGCCCCTCGTTGCTCGTGCACCACTGATATCACGGCTTTGCTGAGGGGAAACAAAAGGCCGCGCAGAAGGTGCGGCGCTTTGAATAGTCGGCGCCTGATTGATAAACCGGTTGCAGCCAAATCTGCCCCTGTTAATTGTCTTTCAAATGCCCTCATTAATCAGCGAGAGGAGGAACTCTGACGGGAGGCCTGACGCGGCTTCCGAGCCTTCCATCCACTCATTACCCAGTGTGAGGCCTGGCTGCCTCCCCAAAGCCTGGCCTTTAAAGCGGCGCTAATGCCTGCTGGCTGCAGCGCACACCTGGCTTTGGTGGGACGGGGGCGACTAACCCAGAGGCATGATCCGTCCCCGGAGGCCAATTTAGCAGTTATTTAATGATTCATGGCTTGATGTCAGGAAAACGGAATGCTCCACACGATAGCGTACATAAACAAATGTAATTAGTCCCCCCCTTTTTGCATACGTTAGCCACCCACCAGTGTATTAGGCTGCAACCAAACCAGGTACACAGGCTGATTGAGCCCCAGAAGCTAGTTACCGGCGCGACTTTGCACAAAATGATTGCAAATCCTTTCACCTACGGATAGGTCACTGACTGCATGACAACTTTTAATAGCTCCCGTAAGAGAAGGCTCCATGGCTGCTCTCCCATCATGTTGCGATGCGAATTGGAGCACACGCAGGCCCCATAAATTATAAATTAATGAATGTAAAGTGACCTAAAAACTTCTCCGGGGGACGCAGATCATTGAAGACGTTTTGAAATAAATAAGTATTCACCGTGTGCCGCCCTGTTTAATAAACTGCAGATATCATTTGTGGAGATTGTCTGGAATGCTGGAGTCTTACGTTAGGTTGAGCATTTATTTAATGTGAAGACAAAGGTGTTTGATAGTTATTCAGGAAGTTTTTGATTTGTTTTGAACAAATGTTAGGACTGGAGTATCACTTCATTTCTAATATTATGAGAGGTAAATCAAAGGAATGTTTCCCAGATAATCAAGTTTCATTAAGGGAGAAAATAAACTCAGTTCAAAATGATGGCGGTGGAGCAAGCACTCGTGCAAAAATATCCCCTCACCCAAACAATAGCTACCCAGCCTTACTGCCCCCCGCAGAACAACATTCACTGGCTGGTTGGCAGCACTGTCATTTTAGGCCTGGTGCTAAACAACAGCTTTAGATTTCCTTTAGGCCTGGTGTTAATCTAGACCTTTTTATTTTACTAAAATGATGTGTGTAATATACTGATAGGGGCTTTCAGCCAGTCCTCTTCATCGATTGGTTTGTTATTGTGTCATTCACATTTTTCTTCTGTCCACTACAGTATAACGTGAAGTGGGTCAGCACCTTCTCTTCCCAGTCACAGCTCTGAAATATTGGCAAGTGCGGCATTGCTTGATCAGTAAACTAGGGTGAGATCTAATTCATCTCTCAGCTTCACCAATTGTGGGCTACCTTAGCCTGTTGGGCTTTCCAAGGGTTGTGTCTCTAATATGTACCAAATGCTTATTGACAATATATACTCATGTGATACTTGTTTTGCGGCTAAATCCTATTGGCAGGAGCGGTTAGAAGTGGAATACTTGGAGGGCTACTGGAAGGAAATCTTAGAGTATCATAATCACTGGTTTAGAGAAGTGCGCTTAAAGTTTGCTTATTTTAAAATTCGACATAATTGGCATTGGTCTTCTTTCAAATTGTACAAAGTCTGTCTAGTTCCCAGTGGGGCATGCTAGAGGTGTTCTAGCATTGCACGAGTTTTATACCATATACTTTGGTCATGCCCTGCATTAGATATATATTGGCGTTATATATGGCAAACACTAAGTTCAACAAGTTGTATCCCTTTTGAGGAGTCAGACTAAATGGCTCTGTTACATGACCTTGTCGATTTGGATAATACGACTTTCCATTGGTGCACGTGGATGTCAATGGCCCTTATGGTGGTTAAGATATGCATTTTGATGCATATCAGAACAGGTGTCCACGCATCAAGAGTGGATAGCCGAGTTTTATAGGTGGGCTACATATGAGTGCCCAATCTACAAGGTTCAGGATCAAATCTATGTTTTTGATGAGGTTTGGGGTTCTTTTTAGAGACTTTGTGAACATTAACTGTTTTCCTTTGGCATAGGACTTCTTTTATTCATTCAAATGGGATGGTATCTGAAGTGCTTTCATTTTAGGATTAGAATTTGGGGTGTTGGGCTTCAGGCTTGTAGCATTATATTTTTGTTTGTGGGGAGTTTTATATGGGGGAGGATTACCCTAGGTATTTCTTAAACTGTGCTGGTTAAGTGTGATGGCTCTTCTTTTTTTTCTCTCTTCTTTCTTTCTTATGATCTTATTATTCCTTAATGAAATATTATTTATTTTAGTATTTTTGTTGAAGTGAGGTACTTTGTGGGGTACTTTGAATGTTATTACAGTTGTTTTTTTTGTATTATGAAAATCACAATAAAGAAATGTCTTCAAAAAAAGAAGTTGGTCAGCACAATTTAGCCATTGGCTAACTTCACTGTTAGTTTGACAGCTTTCTGCCATTTAACAAGTAGCACATTCACACACAAAGTAACTCTTATGTGCCAAAGACCACTATAACAATGTGTGCGTTTTGAGAACAAAAAATATTTTTGGTTTTAGCCAATTATTTTTTTCCTTTCATTAGCTTGATGAGGACCAGGCAGCTCCCCCATCAATAAAGTTTTGCAAAATTGCAAAAAACATGACTAAAAAAACAAGCATTGACAAAGCCAAATGGCCCGGTTCCAAAATTGACCCATTGACTTTGCCAATGCTTGTTTTAATCAGTTTTATTATTGTATAGCTATTTAATTCCGTCATATGCCATTTCACATTTTCATGTACACAGCTGTGCATTGTGTTTCTCATCTGTGTAATCATTCCTCATTTGCTCTGTTACAGAGATTATTGTAACATAACTGTAAAAAATGAAACATACCAAATTATTGTAAACAGTCCATTTCCTGGCTACAAGAAGATATTTTAAATACATATTGTCATACTTGTCCTACAAATGTGGTCCCATGTTTCTTGTCTTCCTTATAGAGATGTTCCACAGCTTTGGTTCTCGCATTTACCATCATCTGCTCGTTCTGGTTTATGTCCAATGTCTGCTTGTGTAGCCATATGGTGATATGTAGTCCCAGTAACATTTGTATTACAGTTAGACATGTTTAAGGATCTGGGAGAAAGGAAATGAATTACTTCTCATGGAGGTTGATATTTTTGTGCAGTCTGGGAGATTTCTAAACCTAAATATCTGGTGTTTCGCAGTAAAAGCAGCAGATCCATAAATTTGCTATTCAGCTTTACTTTTCATGGTCATGGCGTCTCCTCCAATCAACATATTTTTGGTTCATGTAGATTGGTGTACCTGTCACATCAGTTAATTTTGTGGCTGCCACTTTCCAGTAGTCTGTTAATTTAGGGCAAGGCCATACCATGT
The DNA here is from genome assembly GCF_964204655.1 of Triturus cristatus. Taxonomy (NCBI): domain Eukaryota; kingdom Metazoa; phylum Chordata; class Amphibia; order Caudata; family Salamandridae; genus Triturus; species Triturus cristatus. The sequence goes on along the minus strand of NC_140584.1, from coordinate 482,128,975 downwards.
AGAATCAAAGGAGGAATCTTCAATGTACCATCTGGGGATGTTGCTATGAAGGTTTGGGTCAATGTAAAGCAATCTTGCTGAAGTCAAGCTTGTCTTGTGCAAATAATTGAATGATATGTATTTGATCTAGTATTTGTTGAGACTAATTTTGGGTAGCGCAGTATACTTTCTGATTCCTTTTGCATAAAGTTCTTGTCCATACTGTTCTTCCATTTAGATTTAGTCCTCTCTCTGTTAATCATATTCTGCAATCCAAGCGCCTTATGTAGTTGAGTCATGGGCTTTCATCCATTGTGTGGAGTAATTACAATGCCTTGGCTAAGGGAGGTTTCTCTTCTTCTCTCCCCACTTCTTATGCCTGGTCTGGTGGCTCAGTGAACTAATGCATCTACTGCAGGGCCCTGTGTTCATCCTCATGGTCACAGGTTCAAATCCTTGCAGGTCCACTCAGCCTTTCATCCATCTGAGGTCTATAAAATGAGCACCATTGAGTTATGTAACAACAAACATCTGTTATTCAGCGCCAAGGTGCCCGTAGTGGTGAATGTGCGCTTTACAAATACACATGTTATGTTATGTATCTATTGTATTAATCTTATGTAAGACATGAACCAACCTCGTTGTATGTAGAACGTCTTGCGGTCTTAGAACGTTTTGAGTTTCACTGCCTCATACAGACCTTCTCCTCAGGAAATGACTGCAGGAGACCATACAGATGTCCTCATTGTCTGTCTCAGATGTCCTAACATTCCCATTTAAGAGCTTCACTGATCCTGGTCAATAGCAGAGTTTTCTCTCTGCACTACTATCATCCCCCTCAAAGAGGGACTCCTCAGAAATTAAACTTGTTATTAATCAAATTATAGTTATCGTTAAAGTTTCTCCTGTATTCCCCAGTCTCCTAAATTAAAAAATGTTTGTATTTCCAATGAAAATCATGAATCTCCAATGAGTTTTGTAAGTTCTTTATTTCTTTTGTTATCGTCAAAAATATGTTGAAATCATATGTTGATCCCATCATATAACAATCCCATCATATAACAATCCCAATGCATATCGGACCACGTGTGGTGCTTCTTCAGAGCATTAATTAAAAAAAAAAAAAATCAAACAAATAATTTCAAACAGATGATTGTATCCATCGCTAATACAAACAAAAGGCCCGAATTAAGGGCCTGATTATGAGTTTGGTGCAGTTGCGGCAGTTCTCCAAACCCGTGCAAGGACCGCCCACTGTATTGCGAGTTGAACTCGTGTACGCCAAACTGTCCTTCACCTTATCCATGATGGTGACTGAAAAACAGGCACCGCAATAGAAATAGCAAAAAAGTTCCAGCACGGAATGGACGGTGACGTCTATGCCATGCAGGAACGTTGGGGATATACAGACAGGGGAGCACGTGTTGTATGCACCAGTCCCACTGAGCATACTAAATTGTGACGCCCCTCCATCACCGCAAGGGAACAACTGTTCCCTGGTGCAGCCGGTGGTTCTCCGCCACAACGTCTTTGCGTCATGAGGCGGCGGACCAACCACCATCACCGCGAGTCTGGCAGTCAACTGCCAGACTCGTAATTAGGCCCTAGGCAAACATTGGCATTATGAAATCATGTGTAATACAACAACTTTTCTCATTAAATACTACAATGACTGCTGGTGGTAATGAGAACAAAAGAAATAAAGAACTTGCTAAACTAGTTGGTGATTCATGATTTTCATTGAAAGAACAAACATAATCTAATCTAAGAGACTAATGATCATGGGAGAAACTTTAATGATAACTATATTTTGATTAATAACAAGTTTAATTTCTGAGAAGTTCCTCTTTAAAGGGGATGATTATAGTGCAGAGAGGAGACACTGCTCCCAACAAGGATCAGTGCAGCTCTTACATGTTTATTCATACCTACCATCAGGAGGTGATAACTGTCAGCACACGTAATCACAACAAAGAATTGGATTACCCATTGTGAAAAAAGGAGTGCACTGTCATTTACATTTTCTTTCTAACATTCCTATTTCCCATAACTGTAACTAAGGTGTACAGGTATTGCAGTTTGTCCCCCCTCATAGATATGTGTCTAGAAGTTGCTTGATCATTTCACTAGTTTCAGTAACAGTGCTGCCTATGTTAAATTGCCCCATATTACTTTGGATAAATGCATGGAACCCAAACAATTTTGCAATTAGTTCTAGCTCTGGTTGCTTGGACATTGACATCTATTTGGAAACCAGTTGCACTGCTAGATAATAATTCTCTCCTCCAGTACTCTCAGCCCTCCCTCCATCAATGGTAGCATACGTTTACTCGAAGCTACCCTTCTTCTTAGTCCCCAAACAATGTCACTTGAGTAATGTTTTAGGTCTTCGAATAGTTCTTAGGGGGCAAACAAGGGCATGTTAGCAAATTTGTATAGAAATCTCAACAGTTCTACCATCTTGGTCAGAGCTACATGGCCAATAACTGAGAGCGGCAGTCTGTGCTAAAATGCTGTGATTCTGTTTGGTGCAGGTACATCCCTGCTGTCATTTTCAGCCTGTTCTTTTATTGGGGTTCTCTCTGTTATGTCCCTCAGGTGCTTGAAGGCGTCAGGCATCCACTTGACACCCCATCTTTTTCAAGGTGCAACATCACAAACTGCCTCATCCGGCAGTGGATAAGACATGCTTATATAATGTTCACCTGGAAACACGCCAGAAGCTGTCAAATGTATGAATTATCTCTTCTATTGCTTGAGTACATCATCAACACACAGGGTATGCAGAGAACCAGAAAAAAGTACCTGCTATTCTCCATCTTCTCCTGTCCTATCGCATTCCTCTGCTAGGGGTTGGTAGGTCAAAGATCAGGTGTGAGAAAGGACATCCCTGACTGTACCTCTGTGGAACGTCCAGGCATTTGAGATTATCTCTCTAGTCCTCACTCTAGCTGTCGGCAAGGTATACAGTAGATGAAGCCATCCCAGAACACGGTTACTGAAGTGTATATGTGACAACGTGGCGTAGACAAAATCCCACCCCACTGCGTCAAAGCCTTCTCGATGTTTACTGCTGCCAACAGAGGCTGTCCTCCTCTAGTATTACTAGAACATAGAAGAGCCCTTTCCAGTTACAGGAGGTGTGCCTCCCAAGCACAAATTCAGACTGGTCTGGATGAACCAGTGTAGGCATCACTCTGAACAATTGGGAGGCCAGTATTTTGCTGAATATTTTGTTGTCCTTACTCAGCAATAAGTAAGTCAGGGTAATCTTAATATCAAGAGGGTATTGGTCAGGTTTTGAGACCACCGCTATCAGTGCCTCCATGGTATTGTCAGGAAGTGTGCCACACTATACTGGTGCCTCATGAGGTTCCAGTAAGTGTGGGGCAAGGAGTCTGTCATACATCTGATAGAATTTAACGGGTAGCCCATTTGTACTGTGAACCTCCATAGTGTTCCACAAATGTGTAGCTGCTCTAATGTCTAGTTATTCCTCAACTTCTGGTAAGAGATGGGGCAGTCCAGCCTCTTCTAGCAATATTCCCATTTCTCCTTGTGTCAGTACTGTACCATTTACATGTAGTCTGGGATTGTAATCTCTAAATATGTCATCGATGGCCTACAGCATATTTAGGATTTCTCCTGTACAGTATTCCAATGTGGTCACAGGGGGTCAGTATTGGAAAGGACCATCTTTTGTGTGGCACTTCCCTGATTTTTTCTTGCTTTTGCTGAACCTGTTTTGTTGACCATAGGACTCTGTGCTCTTTACTCCTAGTAACCCACGGTGCTCTCCTCTCTAAACATAAAATTGGCATACTCCTAATTGGCACGGTTAATTCACTTGTGAATCTTTATAATATGGTCCAACATGTAGCCAAGGCCTGTAAAGTAAATGCTAATTGTGGGTTGCAGCACTCATTGTGGATATTCAGACAAAATATTAAAAAATATTGAGAAGCAGAAATATTGAATTTTAAATATTGTGAGGAACAAAGATTGTGTGCAAAAATATAAGTGACAAGAAAATCTGTTTTGTTAATATCAATGTTAAAAATGTCTATGATGTTAATTTCGATGTTCAAAATATCTATGTTGCCAATATCATTTACAAAAATATTTTAGTTATTAATATTGTTTTTTAATTATTTGTCTGTATTTTGGTATATATTTTAATTGTATATGTTATACATTCTTTGTATAATTATTGTTAATGTTTTTAATATAGTTTGTAAAATTTTAGTTGTTTTTAAATTTAATTTAATATTGTACTTGTACCCGTAGTGGGTTGCGGGGTTTATAGGGGTACAGGGTGGGAAGTAAATGAATTATATATAGTTTCATAATCATAAATCAACATTATTTCGGCTCATTTGAGCCATAAAAGTACACAAAGCAGAACAGGATATATCATTAAAAACATTATAGAAAGTCATCCAATACATAGCAATAAATTAAGTAATCATACAACATCAATCGTCAAATGTAATACCACAAAGCACAGATAAAACCAATGGAACAAAAACCTCAGAAGAAGTCTTAAAAGGAAGCTCATGTGGGGTCCGCTATGTCCCTCTGGGTTATCCAAGCAGAGAATCTAACAAATTGAGGATGGTTCTACGATGAAAAGCATGACACTCTATCATAAAAATCAAGACAAAATCCATAAAAAGCAAATGGAATACCTGAAACATCATATAAGAACTGTAGCTATCTGCTTAATAGCGCATTCAATATATGTAGCAGCAAAGAAGCAAATCTTGATCGTGGGTAAGGTTTGCAGGAAAATAAAGGCAGCTCTGCAGTAACGAATGTTGGTCACCCTGGAAATGGGCAGCAAGTAGCGTTTCCTCAGCAACAAGTACAATTTACAAAATAAGATAAAATGTAAGGTAGTCTGAGGAGATTGGTTGTCACATGGGCATAAAGGTAGTTGTGAAAAATAAGTGCCTTGTGACGGAAAAGCAGCAAGAAAGTGCACCATGCAAAGCCTTACTAAATATGGCACAGGAATTTCAACCAGACAAATCCTCATATAGGACTGGACCATTGGTTTGTCTACAGCACTACGCATTCTGTTCTGCAGGCATCCCTCTAAAAATGCATACTTCAAAGTCCTATTAGGGCTGACTAACACAGTGCTAGGAGAGGTAAACAAGTCCTACCGTCCCATGCCGGAACATAGATTCTGTATATACTTCAACCAAGGAATACTCAGGCAGTGGTTGAGTGTTAAGCAGTCTGCAAGCACTGCCATATTGAAAAATGTCTGGCTTTTGGTCCAGATTCAAAGCCACAAAAGGAGCGGTTGAATTTGAATAAGGACGCTAAAATAACCAATCCCTACCTCAGTGTGGCAAACTAAGGAAATAGTGCTTTGGGGGACAGCTAGCAATCTCTTGATGAAACTATTCTCAGTTTTTTCAAGGGCCCCTGATCTCCAATGCCCCACACTTCTGCCCCATATGAAGCAATAGCACAGGATTTGAATTTGTAGACTTTCAAGAGTCCCTATATTGGTTTCTGGGCAAAATTAAGGACAGACTACATTGATTTGGAGAAGGTAGAAGCTCTACTAATCTTCAGCGGTCCCCATGAGAGTTGAGCATCAAAGAGGATGCCAAGGTAGGTTAAAGTGGAAACAGAACCAACCTTCTTGCTTTTCACTACAAAGGAAACATTATCCTTCTTCCTTCCCCCAAGAATCATTATGTGGGTCTTGTTTTGGTTGACCTTAAGATCTAAACTGGCCATAAACTCGCAAAAACCATGAGGCAGACGTTGTAAGCCATTAGCATTCCTAGCAGTGTATAAGTTAATGTGGGAATACTCCAAACACCTGCACGAGGGCAATCAATCCTGAGATTACCCAGATTATCCTCTAGGCTGTTCATGTAAATGGAAAACAGAAAAGGAGCCAGGCGCCCCTTGCCAAGCTGAAAGATGGTGTCATTTCCCCGCCTGGGCTGTACGTTACGCTAGCAGTGACATCATTGTGCAGATCTCTAAGAAAGCTAACAATATAGCGACCTACCCCCATATTAATTATGATGTTTCACAATTTGGACCTGTTAACAGAGTCAAAAGCAGAACTCATATCCATGAAAGGAAAAAAGACAATTTGTCACACTTTGCCACAGTGTATTTTGCAATTAGCAGATATAGATTTAAGGACTGCCTGACTATACCAAGGCTGGATTGGAAGCCAAATTGAAGATCCAAGAGTATGTTACGTTCCTCGGCCCAAAGCTGCAAACGGTCCAACAGAATTTGACCCATAATCTCCGTTGTAGAATTAATCGGTGAAATAGGGTGAAAGCAGTGGGGTCACTTTTCATGCTCTTTTTAAATACATGAACAATGGTGGCATGAGACCAGTTCTTAGGAGGGTCAGTCACTATGGCATCATTGAGGGGTCCACAGTGGTGTGTTCACTTTAAACATGTCTGAGGGAAGCCCGTCTGGAGACTCTGGACCAGGAGCATGCCCAACCGGACAGCTAGCTACAGCCCGCATGACCTCTTCCAGTTTAATGACTGGACTGGCCGAATACTTTGCGGCACACTGGTTCACATTTAAGTTGCTGGTCTGAGGCCGAGGAGGGTCTAAAAGATTGTAATCAGGGATCTCTTAACTTCCTGAATAAGGGTCAGCATAAAGCTCAGTGAAATGGGCAACCTAAGATTCGGATGGAATAACAGTGTCTAACCCTGGTTCTCGTTGTGCCTAAAAAAAAAACCTGTTATTAACTGTTTGCCAAAAGGCCCTATAGTTCCTCAGTTCACTTGCCTGGACCAGTGATGAAAATGCTGCCTATCTAATAGTATTTTTTCTGACTTTGAGGGCATCTCTATTTAGAGATCGACATATCTGCACTGCACCCAGTTTTCTGGGGGATTGTCTTAGAGCAGCGAGTAACTGGTTGTGCACCAGGGTACAATTGGCATCAAACCACTTTATAGGTGGCTTGTGTCCCCTCTTGTGCGGGACTAAAAGAAGATCATATCCTGCTCCGCAGATCTGATTAAAGCTGTTGAGGAGCGCAGGACCCCACCCCTGTGGGCAATCAGCTATTAGACAAACCAAAAAGTCACGGTAAGTGGAGACCACTAGCTGTCCTAAAAAGAAGTGTTTGTCAACCATAGACCATGCTTTTATTACCCCATGACTTTTAGAAGATAATAAACAGGTATAATGAGCCACTACAGGGATTCTGGTGCTCAATGAGCCGTGAATAGAAATAGACAAACGTCTGTGGTCACTAAGGGGAGAATCAGCCAAACTATAGTCCAAAATCCAATCTCTTAATGATTTAGAAAAGAGAATAAAATCGATCTGGCTAGGTGTAACTTGCCCCACAAATGTCGGTGTAACGTTAGCTTTTGAGCTTAAAGTGTCAAAATAAAAATTAAGATTAAGTTTAGCCAACAGCATATTCAGTTCATCACCAAGAGGACAATGTGCAAAATGAGTGATAAAAACCCCTTCCGCATCCTCCAACCCACAAATATTTACATGGGAATACTGACAAATTGTTAAGTGCAAATCCCCCAGTAGAACAAGAGCACAACCCTCATGCATGTTGCTCATACAACTCTTAATGTCTTTGAGTAAAGAACCTGCTAAGTCAACCTTAGAATGATCAAAAACATTGTTGTATAGATTTATCAGCTGCAATCTAGAACACTGAAACAGAATCATCTGGTAATATATTGAGTCACACTTTGTCCATAGAACCTTTGCGGAGAAAGAAAGGGAAACTAGAGCGATCAAACCACGCTTGGCCCTGCCCATATTACTAGCCACTGCTGGTGCATGATATGTAGCAAACCCATTCACATATATATGGTAAAAAAACCACGTCTCTTGTAGGCAAATAATAGCATGGCATTCAACGAACTTAAGCCAATCTGGCCTGTCCCATTTACTTGTTAAACCAGCAGTATTTCAGGAGGCTCTGGACTATGATTTTAAGGGATGACTTGCAATGGCCCTAGAAGGAACGGAATTACAGCCCGTGGGCACATAAACCCTAGATTCACTATGAGTCCCAGATAACACAGGCTCAGCTGCTGGATCACTTAGACCAAAGGGAATAACTGCAGCAGGAAGTCAGTCCTGAAGGTCCAATTGGGAAAGAGGGGTAAAGCTGTTAGAGGTCACCAGGTTTGGCTCTGATAGTAAATAGGTGGGATAATGCCCCTGGAGTCTGTAAAAATAACCCAGCGGAAGAGCCTCAATAGCAGTTGACACTGGACAGGTAACATTTAGCTGAGACATGATGTCGTTGGCCACTCTTCGATCTTTAAAATTAATTACATGATACTGAATAAGAGGGGATCTCCCTTGGGTGGAGCTTGAGTGAGTGGGGTCAGTTTCAGGGCTCCCCTTGTATCCCCCCTGCTGACTCCCTATCCTTGGCGGGTGTGAATCTGTCGCGCTTGGTCCTCTGTGGAAATACTCTGTTCAAGTAGTTGCTACACTAATAACCCCATACTCCAGCCATGGCCCCCAAGAACAATGCCAACAAGGACATGGACTCGGCCTCGTCCAGAGATAATCCGGTAACCTCTCTATGGTCTAAAACTACCACGCAGACGCAGGACGCCCCCACACCTTTAGTGTCTGCTCCAGACCAAGCAGGACTGGGAGTGCCGATTACACAGGCCTTCATGGCGTCCTTCCTCCAAGAGATCAAAGATGAAATTGGCTCCCTCAGGCAGGATTGCAAAGCTGGCCTTCAAGACATCCAGAGTGAGGTCACAGAGATAGGCGAAAGAGTGGATGACCTCGAACGCACAATGGATGCCAGATCTGAGGACCACGAGAGCCTGTGGAAAAGAATGGCGGAGCTCGAGGACCAAAATGTCAGCCTGCCGTTGAAGCAAGAGGACTTGGAAAATCGCTGTAGGCGAAATAACCTACCTATTAGAGGTGTCCCACTGGGAGCGGAGGGCAAAGACATCATGGCCTACATGGCTGACCTCCTACATAGATCTAAGAAGGAGAAGAAGCATCACCCCCTATGCTGGACAGAACTCATCGGGTGTAGGGTCCTCGCAAAAGACCTGATTTCATCCCAGACATCCTCACAAGAGTACACTTCTTTGCAGACGAGGAGGCTATCTTGAGAAAGACTTAGGGGGCCAAAGACATTTCTTACAATGGTCTATCGATCCAGATTTTCGAAGACTTTGCCCCAGCTACTCTGAAAAAGCGAAAGGAATTTAAAGTAGTCACAGATAAGCTCCGAGATCTTAACATCAAGTATCAATGAGGCCATCCCTTTGCCCTGTTGAACAACTGGGAAGGAAAGCGGCGAGCTCTCCGATCGCTGACGGAATGGGAAAAATTCTTACAACTCTCGATTGAACCAGAAGATGCAGACCTCCCTACTCCCCGGGAACGTCCCGGAGGGGCCTTACGCCCAGATTGGTCCACAGTCGGATCACCTAAACACAGACGACGTTTTCAGGGGCGAGACTCTCCTCAGGCCAAACAGGAAATTATTAGCCACATCAGGGCCTTGGTGACTCCTCTCTGCCGTCTAGCTCGCTGGTCCACACTGAATAATGTGACAATATCTCACTTCTCCTCTTGGTGTCTCACTGCCGCCTGTGGTATCAGGACTTTGGTCGCTCCGATTGGATCTTCTCCACTAATTAACTCTGATCAGCTGGTATGTGGTCGAAGGACATCAGTACTATGGTACTTTCAGTCTTCCCCCAGGAATGCACTCGCTACTGGGAAATTCCCCTGTGCACTGACACTACTTGAGCCGTCACCGGCAGCATCGGCGGTGCCCCGGTGGTGGGAGGGTTTTAATGCTGATCTTTCACAACTGCAGGCGGTTGGACGCGGAGGCCCACGAGATACCCTGCATTATCCACCTCCCTTCTCTTTGGAAAGTGACTTTTCCAGAATGGCCTGTCCTTTGGACTTTGGGCTGTTCCTCATGGACTCTGACAGTGTTTGGCCCAGTTGGCCATGTACTTTGGTGTTCTTTGTTTTCCTTCTTTTTCTATTCTTTTTTCTCTTGTACCTCCTGAGCTGCTAATAGAGGGATGGGGTCTGGCTGGTGGAGCTCTTAAGCCTTTGGGAAACCCTGGGAGATAACTAGCAAATATGGGAGTACAGGAGCGGTTCTGGAGTCTATTGCTGCGCTACCGAGTGAGTATAGGGAGGCAACTGAGTCCGCCATGTTGGCCTAGACGTTGCTATGGGCGAGCGAACCGTTCAGAATGGATCTGACTGATCCTGTGAAGTTTCTCTCTTTGAACGTAAAGGGGCTCAACTCTCCCAATAAAAGGCGTCAAGTTTGGCGGTATTTACTTCAGCAGGATCCCGACATTATATTTCTTCAAGACACCCACCTCCTCCCCTTTGACGCTCGTCTCATGACTCACCCCAAGTATCCCCGACAATTCTGGGCTTGTGCCCCTACTCAAACGGGTGGTGTGGCTGTTTTTCTTAAAGCGGATGGGGTGTCCAAAGTGCTAGGGCTACGAAAGATGATAGTGGGAGGTTTTTAAAGCTCCAAATACCCTGGGGAAGGGGATCCCTGACCCTCATGAACATTTATGCCCCCAATCAGAACCAGGAAACATACTTACGCTCCCACCTTTATGACCTCCTTCACTCAGTCACCACACAGAATATTCTTGGGGGGGATTTTAACTTAGTCTGGAACCCAGAATGGGATCGCACAGCACCAGCCCCCCACAATACTGGATAGGGGTGGGCGGAATTTGCAAAATTCACTTTCGCAAATTATCGCGAAAATGTTAAAAATCTCCGCAAATATGCGGAAATATCGCGAAGATGCAAAGTTTTTTTCCCGCCCGTTCGCGGTATGTTCTGCGTGGTCGCAGATCGCCAACTTACCCATGCGGTTGCTCGCGGGCGCGACCATCTTGTTTTCACTTGTCTCGCGGTGCATGATCGCGAGAAGAAAGACGTGATCGTGCGACGAATGTTGTTACTGCGGGCACGAACTGTCGCGAGACAGTGCAAATGGCTACCAACAATCCAACATCTCGTGGAGAACACGACCGGATCGGGAAAACTTGTCAGCGAACGTGGGGCTTCAGGTAAGGCGATCGCACGCACGCACGCACGCAAGAATGTATTATTTTACAGCACGAGCAAGCAAAATATTTCCGGTAAAATGCGGATTGCGGACATCTTGACATTTTCGCGCTCTCCGCGGAACGCGATAATGTCAAATTATCGCAATTTCCGCGAGCGGAATGGATTTTTAGCCCAGGCCTAATACTGGAGCAATGTTGGCCCCTTTAAAAAATGCTATCACGGACTTGGGATTAATAGACACATGGAGTTACTTACACCCAGACTCTAAAGACTATTCCTTCTATTCCCATGTACATTGTTCATACTCCCGTATCGACTATTACTTTCTTTCTTTACCATTACTAAACGTGCTCGCCACTGCTGAGATTTTGAATATCTCTTTGTCAGATCATGAGCATTTATCGATATCTCTACAATCACCTTGGCCTCATGCGGAGGCCATCCCCAGGTGGAGGCTTCCGCCTCAGGTTCTACGAGACCCTGTTGTCATAGCTGACATCCGTAAGGAGATCAAGGCCTTTTTTATGGTGAATGACCTCACGGACACTTCTGAAGCTACTAGGTGAGATGCTTTTAAGGCTACCATCCGTGGTGCTATCTCTACTATTTCAATTGCGAGAACCCGTGAATCCCGTCTTGTAGAGAATACACATGCCGTGGAAATTAAAACATTAGAACGACGGGATCACCTTCAACCATCACTTCGCAATAAATGTCTACTTACAGAGGCACGGGGTCAACTACGTTTACATCGCACTAATAAGGCAGTGAGGCTGCTGCTTGCCCTTAAATAGAAATTTTATGTGGGGGGACATGTCTCGCGCGACGTCTTCGGGCTCAGAACACGAGGGCGCATATAGCCAAACTCAAGCGTTCGGATGGTACATGGGCTATCTCAGAATCCGATAAGTCTACAGTTCTCTTGGATTTTTATGGGGCATTATACGCGGATGGTCCCTGCCCTCGTGAAGCAGTCGGAGAATTCTTGGACTCTTGTCCTTGGGACACTATTAGTGCTCATAATAGGGGTCTGATGGAGAAACTCATCTCAAAGGAGGAAATAGCGAAAGCTCTGAAACAACTCCTAGTGGGGAAAACTCCAGGACAAGTTGGCCTGCCAGTAGCCTTTTATCAGGTATTTTACCCACAACCACGAGAACATTTATGACACCTTTTTAACAGTTTTACAGAGGCTTCAGGCCTTACTCCGACTATGGTGGATGCAGAGATTGCTCTGGTGCCAAAACCCGGAAAAGACCACTCTTTCCCTCACTCATATCACCCTATACCTCTCTTAAACACAGACGCTAGGATCTACACTAAGATATTGATGAACCTGCTGGAACTCCACCTTATGGGTCTGATCAACCCTGATCGGGTCGGGTTTATCCACCAACGCCAGGGAGCAGACAACATTCACTGAATCACCCATATAGTGGAAAAGGCACAGATCAGGGACATACCGGCTTGCCTGGTGTCCCTTGATGCAGAGAAGGCCTTTGATTGGGTGGACTGGCGCTTTCTTTGGGAAGTCCTGCGGATGGTGGGTTTGGGCCCGATGATGATCTCTAGATTGATGGCCTCCTACATGCATCCTACTACCCGCATCCGGTTTGATGGACATCTCACCGCTTCCATCCCGATTCATTGCGGTACCAGACAGGGATGCCCTCTGTCCCCTCTGTTATTTACCCTCATGGTGGAACCCCTTGCTATTGCTATGAGACGTAATCCTGATATCCGGGGTATTCCTTTTGGGGGATATGATCACAAGGTTTACCTCTTCGCAGGTGACCTGCTGCTTTCTCTTACTTCCCCTTCCTCCTCTCTTCCAGCGTTAGCCACACTTCTACGATCTTTCGAGATAGCGTTGGGATTCCAAATTAATCTTGCTAAATCTCATGCCCTCAACCTCACCCTACCGGCCTCAGAAGTTCGGGACCAAGAAGGTTTACTCCCTCTTCAATGGACAGATAATTCAATCCGATGCCTGGGGTTAGACTTGACCCCCTCGCTTTCCTCTTGGACATCGACTAACTGGCCTACATATAGGGGGGCGATACAAGAGGAATTAAGTAGATGGAAAGGTCTCCCTCTTGCTTGGCTGGGATGTATCAATGCTATAAAAATGTCACTTCTTTCGAAGATTTGTATGTATTCCAATCCCTTTCCACTCCGATACCTCAAGCCGACATCCTTTCACTCCAACGTGACTTAATCTCTTTCATATGGGGGCAGTCACACCTGCGTTTTTCTAATAAGATCCTGATGCAGGCTCGGGAACGAGGTGGGCTTGCGTGCCCCAATCTTTTGGAATACTATTGGAATGGGTGGTCCGTGAGAGTGAGAAACATTGGTTCTATACGGACCGGGTGGTTTCCTGCAGGCCCTTGTGGGATCTGGCTTGGCTTTCTTGTGAAGCTCAACCCCGTAGTGCCTACATTGCTACCCCTACTAAAACTGTTCTGGAGATTTGGGATAAGTTGCCAGTTTCTTGTCGTCTGACTACTTTCCCCTCCCCTAACACCCCTATTGTGAGTAATCCCATGTTCTCCCCCCGCATTACAACCTCAGGCGTTTGGCGCGTGGTCTGATGGTGAATGCTGAGTCATCCAAGACTTGTTTCAAGGCGATAAACTCCTCTCTTTTGATCAATGCAAACGATCCTTCCACCTTATGGGGGGTGCTTGGATGCAATAATACCAGTTGGGACATTGGTTGCTCGCTCAGACCTATGCCCAAGGAGCCACTAGAAAACTCACAGACTTTGAAACTTTAGTGCAACAGTTTGCTGGGTCGAGGGGACTGATCTCTCGCACTTACACCGTCTTGCAACACTCACATCAGCCGCTACCCCACACTTACCAAAAGCAATGGAATACTGACTTAGGGGAAGAAATAGCTCCAGAATGTTGGACCCGGTTATGGCAGGATATCCCAAAAATATATCATAGCATACCGCAGCGTGAATCAGCATACAAACTTATGTCGCGTTGGTACTTTATCCTGGTCCGACTTCACCAGATGCTACAAAATTTCCCCCCGACTTGTTGGAGATGTCAGGGTGACAGAGGGGACGTTCTACATATTTGATGGTCCTGCCCGAGCCTTGAAATGATTTGGAAAGAGATTCTCAGTCATATAAAGGATGTTGTGGGTTTCCCTATCACCTCCTCCCCGATGATCCCCATACTAGGCATTAGACCCCCGACAATGACGGCTATGAAGTACACAGACTGGTGGTTGAAATTACAGATGCTGGGTGCAGCCAGACAATCTATAGCTTTATTTTGGAAGACCCCCCCCCCAGTGCCCACTTGGTTCCTCCGTTTGTGGCACGTTTTAGCCCTTGAATTGCTCACTGCACATATCAACCACGCAGATGCCAAATTCACCCGTGTCTGGCAGCCCCTAATATGACACCTTTCTAACATGGATCACTCTTGATTGTTCCCCCCTAGGCGACGAGCTCTCCAGTTGTTTGATGACTCCCTTAAACCTTATGTGAGGGTCCATCAGCAAGATTCCACTGAACCAACACCTTTGTAGAAGAGGCCTCACCCTTTCCTCTACGCCAGGACCTCTGAATCCCTCCAAACACAGGTTATTCCTAATGCTACTTCCCTCGCTCCCTCATTTGGATGTGCGGTCTGACCCTTTCTTCTTTCTTTCCCTTTTCTTCTTTTTTCTTCTTTCCTATTGTTTAAAGTGAGACATGTGCTTCTGATGTCGCTCAATTTGGAATATTAGTTTGTCTAGTATATGAGCCAGGTGAGCATGCTATCCAACAGTTTGTTTTTATATAAATCACCTAATGATGTTGGTTGGGAAAGCCTCCATAAGATCTCAGCGATGTCAGATGCCTTCCCTGTGTACTTCCCAAACTGTGAGAGAAGCCTAGTAACCGTGACAGGGTCAGTAGCATATTGTTTTGCTTTCTGCTTTACTTCCTCTCCCTTCCTTTGCAGTGCGAGCTAAGCAGTACTGACTATTTTATTTCCGTTCTATTCGAAATGTTTTGACATCCAAATTGACTGATGATATTCTTTCTTATGCCTTTTTGGTGGGGCTATACAGGCTTTACCTGTATGTTATGTTTTCAATAGGAAAATTTCTAGCAATTTATAAAAATAAATAGAGTGCGTTAGTTTTAGAAATAGAATTGGTTACCGCTTGTCCTTAGCTTCCACCGAGAAGACAACCTAACTATAAATAGTTCTTGTACTATACATCAATATGGCAGAGCAACTGGGCATTGCATATTCCGATGCCATGGCTACAGCGATTCTGGCAGGTCCGTCATTATTACCAGACACCAACATCATGCAGTGTCTAAGCCAAACCCAGAGTTGGGATGAATTAAAAGAACTCAAACGAAATCAAATGAAAATCCTTATTCATGGGGCACTCATGACTGAATATTTAAGCGGCAATGCAGCACCAACCAGCTTTCTAGTTACAAATGAACCACGCATTTTTCTGGACGATCTCATCTTTAAAAAGGAGTGGTCACTAATCGCGTATCGGTGTACCCGCGATTGGCTGATTTGAATAATAAATACGGCCAAACGACTGTCTGAGGCACTCCTTATAAACATAAAAACAAATGAGGACGCCTTGAATACGCAAATTAAGATCACGGTGTTCAAAAAGAAACTGGACGAGGTAAACAAGGAGATAACTGAACACAAAGAGTTTCTGATACAGAGTAAAATCGATAAATTACAGAAGGACCCTTAAAAAGGTCTCACACGAGAAGGTCTACCCATATATCCGGGATGATTATAACAAACAACCAGACAGTGACACAGGGTCTTCAAACAGGAGTGATTCAGGCTCTAACTATTCAGATCAAGATTATCGGATCAGTGACAATTCCAACAGAAGCTGGAGAGATAAACAATAACAACAAAGAAGAAGAGGGGGATACAACCAAGGATACCCCACACAACCTTTTCCATGGCAGAACCCATACCAGCAACAACATTTTCAAGTATCACCACAATTCTATGGCATGCCCTTCTACCAGCCCAACGTCAATCAACAATATTTTTTAGGACAGGGCTGGAGGAGAGGCAGATGAGGCAGACGTACAAATCGAAGGGTCCAATGGGAAGAAGACAAATGGATGAATACAAGAAGCCAAACAAAGGACCAAGTGGCAGGCCGAGCTCAAAGTAGACCTGGTGGTGAACCTCACTAAGTACTAAACAAAGGCCTAGGATTTGTTCCAATGACACACATTGATACATTTAAAACACGCTGTGAACACAGAGAGTTTTTCCGCAAGATTCACGTGAAAACTTTCTTTGAGGGTCAACTAACACTAGACAGGGATACTGGATATACCACACTACGTGAAAAATCCACCTTCCACCCAGCACCATTCCAGATGCCACCAGAGATAATGGCTTTTGAACAAGCGGTTAGCAAGGATATTGAACTCCTTCAAGCCAACTACAAGTCGTATAACAATCTCAGTAAAACTGAACGAAATGCCTTGGAGTCCCTAAGTAAGCGGAAGAACATCATCATTAAACCCGCTGATAAGGGGTGGAGCAATAGTGTTGCAGGGTATCAATGCCTATAGATCGTCTTGCATTTCCCTCCTTTCAGACTGCCGCAATTAGAGACAAATCCAGCAAGACCCTACCTCACAGCTACAAAAGACACTCACTGAGATCACCGGTAAGGCATGCTAAAAGGAGTGGATTAGAAGAAATGAGAGATACTTCCTCAACAACAAGGAACCTAGAACGTCCTTGTTCTATACAATCCCCAAAATACACAAAGGGAAGATACCACCCCCTGGAAGACCCACCATATCCAGAATAGGATCTGTTCTGGAACCACTTTCGCAATACACCGATTTCTTTCTACGTCCTCTGGTCCCAAAATTGAAATCATATGTCAGGGACACAAAACATCTCCTTAACGTTCTTGCAGACATCCAGTAACCATGGGCCTAGTAATACGCAAAGTTCGTGGAGCGTGCGTAGTCTGCGCTACTACGCACTACACGAATTGCACGTAGCACAGAGCAAAAAAACGTAGCGTAGCGGGCATTTTTCGCTTGCTCGTGGTCCTCAATGTCAAGTTGGCGACCGCAAGCGAGCAAAATCAACATCCCGGCGAGACTTTTTCCTCATTCGCGATCAGCAACATCAAGTTGCTGATCGCGAATGTGGAAAATAAACCTCCTGGTGAGATTCTCAACCCGGGGGCCAGGTTTCTCATTGCGAGTGGTCGCGTATGCTCACGACCGCTCGCAATGAGACACTACCAGTCCGAGTTGAGAAAGCTGCCGCTCGAGTACAAATCTACTCGAGTGTCAGAAAACTACCCGTTGCACTGTGCAAGATGCTGTTTGCAATGATTGCACAGTGCGGACAAGCATGCGGCACTGTGCAATCAGTGAGAACAGCATTTCCATACAGTATTACGCAGTTCGCGTAGCTACGCGTAGAGTGCGTAGAGCGAAGTGCACTTCGTGTAGCTACGTGTAGCGCTACTACGGAAGGCGCCCGGATACAGACGCTCACTAGACGCGCCCTACTCTCCGCCCCGCCCCTAAGGAACCGAAAAAGCTGGAAGCATTGCCTGCGCAAATAGGGATTAAGCGGTCTATGAGGCGTGCGAGCCAGAGGTTCGACACAACAAATAGGTTAAGCGCTGGGCAGGACCCTTGGAGTATTAAGTGATTACTCCAGATACTACCAATGAGGTACTCTGTTATTTTAACTTTCACATGAACGCTAATGTGTTAGTATTCTGTTTTATTTTTCAGCAAATACCGTGTGACTACAAGGCTACCCCATTGGGACACATTAATATTTGCATTCCACTCAAATTGGGTAAGGGTGATCGGGAGTGAATGTGATTGAGTGAAGCACGAATCATACATAAAAACGTCACAATATCGAGTTTGAATATGCAGATAAGATTGATATACTAATGATTGGGATCCGACTGCTGAGTGTGATTGGTTTGTCTAAATATAAGAATTATCAGACATGCTATCGAAAATATTGTGGTACATAGACAATATTTTCGTCATCTGGCATGGTGATGATGACAGTATCTAAAACTTCATGACCTGGGTCAATAACATCAATCCGTTTCTCAAATTTACCAGCACCCATGACAACAAGAAGGTATCATTCCTGGACATTAACATCCTAGCCAGAGAAGGGAAACTAGAGAGCTCACTATATAGGAAGCCCACTAACAGCAACGGACTTCTACACTTTAACAGCGCACACCCTCGGTCCTTGAGAAAAAACCTCCATGTGGGACAATATCTGAGGATATGCAGAAATTGCTCAAATCTGGAAGATTACAACAAAGAGGCTAGAATACTCACCACCAAACTGGAAGAAAAGGGCTACCCCAGAAAAATAATTGAACAGGCTAAGAAAATATACCGCAATGCTCTGAGTGAAGTATTTCTGGAAACAAATACAAGAGAAGAGAATACAGCACTTATCTGTGTCACCACACACAATTCTTCTTCAAACCAGATCAAAAAATCATACAAAACAACTTGCGCATCATATCATCAAACAAATGAAAGTTTTAGAAGCCAATGTTCTCTTTCAGGAGGAACAAAAGTATAAGAAACATACTGGTCCTTACTGACTGCTGGGAACCTGCACCAGAAACTCAAATGACCCTGTGGAACCAACTACCGGTACAGGGCCACTTTCCCTGTGGGAACTGCGTGGTATGTCCCTATACCAAACACACTAAGAGCATTGACCTAGGCATGAGATCAAAGTGGGAACAACGAGACCACACCAATTGCAATTCAGCAAATGTAGTCTATATGATCATCTGCCCATGCGGGCTGAAGTATGTTGGAATGACATCATGAAAGGTAAAACTACGGATAGGTGAACACAGAAGCACAATCGGTAGAACACTCACCGCCATGAGACTTACGGCACACTACTTGGAAAAGAAACATAATGATAAGGACATTGAATTGACAGTGAGTGAAAAACTGAAGGAAGGCCCTAATATATTAAAAACACTTTTTGAGCGAGAACAACGTTGGGTGTACCGGATGGGCACAGACAACCTGGGACTTAATGACTCTATCCCATGGAATGCATTGAATAAAAATTAAACATCTTAAATTCTTATAAGGACCCTAACCAATGTATACACATGGCCTCTCAAGCATCTGAGCTCTGCTATAATACGGTCCCAAAATCACGTTTGCAATCTATCATTGATTTAGAAAATTTAGTGTGACACAATCATTTCAAAATACTCCCTATTGAATCATCATTTATCTTAATTTTAAATACAACTCCCCACATAAAGTATCCTCACGATCAAATATCGATTTAGCACTACAAATGGCAAACAATGGAACTACAGTTCCCATGCCGCCATGTATACTTCCGGAAGGTGCCCGGATACAGACGCGCACTAGACGCGCCCTATTCTCCGCCCCGCCCCTAAGGAACCGAAAAAGCTGGAAGCATTGCCTGCACAAATAGGGATTAACCGGTCTATGAGGCGTGTGAGCCAGGGGTTCGACACAACAAATAGGTTAACCGCTGGGCAGGACCCTTGGAGTATTAAGTGATTACTCCAGATACTACCAATGAGGTACTCTGTAATTTTAACTTTCACATGAACGCTAATGCGTTAGTATTCTGTTTTATTTTTCAGCAAATACTGTGTGACTACAAGGCTACCCCATTGGGACCCCATTGATATTTGCATTCCACTCAAATTGGGTAAGGGTGATCGGGAGTGAATGTGATTGAGTGAAGCACGAATCATACATAAAAACGTCACAATATCGAGTTTGAATATGCAGATAAGATTGATATACTAATGATTGGGATCCGATTGCTGAGTGTGATTGGTTTGTCTAAATATAAGAATTATCAGACATGCTATCAAAAATATTGTGGCCTCTATGACTCATCAATTACATACATGAGACAATTATGATGTATAACAAATTCTGACACGGGTTGCTTGCACTTTTAGTGAATATGAAGCCTCTAGAATAGGCGGTTTTCCACTTTGAGTACAAATTGTACATAATGGTTATTACGCACGCTGCCACACTGGCAGCCTTGAATTAATGGATTGAACAAGACTACATTGTGTGTGATTACAAGAGCACAGACCATGCATGATAAGAATGTATGCACCCATGCATGATGGACATATATGCACTTCCAAGAATGATACTATTGGAATACAATATGTGTTCATGTGTCCTTTTTTCTTCTTCTCTCCTTACAGGTGGAATTTTTCATAACTGGAAGAAGGGAGATAAGTATTCTCCCAATTGCGATTGTTTTCACTGTATATAACAATTTTCAGGAAGGTTGCAGCTTTCTGCACCTTCAAAAATTAAAATATAGGTTAGCTAACATTTCTTTTGATAAAAACCAGGGAGGGAATCTGGATTTTGCCCTGACGAAAGCCCAGGACCGAATTTTGGCCAACCTTTTTTGGGCTGAAACATGTTGGCAGTCTCTTAGGGTCTTAGGACCATAACCTTCAAAAAAGGCCCGTTTTTACATTTTTAATATCCACTGCATCACCACCAATAAAGGGATACCTGGTGGTGCACTAGGATTTTTATCTTTAAGTCCCCCTGGCCTACATCTCCTAAGAGCTCCCTGAAATACGGTCGAGCCCACCATGACCTTTAGGAGTCATGGTGAACCCAATGATGAAGCATAACACCTATAGGGTGTGTGAGGGTTAAATAATAAAAGGAATTTTCTCCTTCCTGTCATTGCGGAATACGCCATCTAAGGAGTTGAGAAGGCTTCTGAGCCAATTCGGGGTCAGGATACTCTGTTGTGAGTGAAATTATGTTTTCAATAAACAGACTTGAAAAAAAAAATATTGACATTACAATCATTGCCAGCTGCTTTTGTGGTCCTCCATGGACTGCAAAAAAGCATCCTAGGACCTGTTTTGGGCTTTCAACCCTCATCAACAAGGATAGCTTGACTCCAGTGGTATGGAGAGCACGGGACCCACATCTGGGCATACCCGTCCCACTTGCGGGGACCAATGTAAAAAGAACAATTGATGGACAGAATGCAGAACAATGTCATACATTCACCCAGTACAGAGATCTGGGCCTAAATCCATTGTTTTTTCCCTCACCATGCCATTTCAGTTTGGACCCAGCCATATGCAAATCAGACTTGACCCTGCACCCAATGGAAACAGTCCAGCCTGAACTGCCAGGCCAGGTCCTCCCTGGACTGGAAACAAGCATCTTCAGACCAGTTTCGGGCTTTCAGCCCTCATCAGCCAGGATAGCTTGACTCCAGTGGCATGGAGAGCACAGGACCCATGTCTGGGCATACCCGTCCCACTCTGGGTGACAAATGCAAAAAGAACAATTGATGGACAGAATGCAGAACAATGTCATACATTCACCTCAGTACAGAAATCTGGGCCTAAATCCATCATTTTTTGCTCATCATGCCATTCTAGTTTGGATCCAGCCATATGCAAATCAGTCTTGACCCTGCACGCAATGGGAACAGTCCAGCCGGAACTGCCAGGCCAGGTCCTCCCTGGACTGTAAACAAGCATCCTAGGACTGGTTTCAGGCTTGGCAGTTCGGGTTAGACTGTTCCCATGAGGTACAGGTTCAAGACTGATTTGCATATAGCTGGGTCTGAACTGAGGTGGCAAAGTGAGCTAAAGAATGATGATGTATTCAACTCAGATCTGTGACTGGGGGTGAGTGTCTGAAATGTTTCAGCGCTCCATCCATCATCTCCTTGTGTTTGCTTTGTTCGCCCTAAGTTGGCGGGGTATGCCCAGACGTGGGTCCCTTGTTCACTTTGCCACTGGATTCAAGCTAGCCTGACTGATGAAGGGTGTTACCCAG
The DNA here is from genome assembly GCF_964204655.1 of Triturus cristatus. NCBI lineage: Eukaryota > Metazoa > Chordata > Amphibia > Caudata > Salamandridae > Triturus > Triturus cristatus. The sequence goes on along the minus strand of NC_140584.1, from coordinate 482,107,011 downwards.
AAACCGGTCCCAGGATGCTTGTTTCCGGTTCAGGGAAGACCTGGCTTGGCAGTTCGGGCTGGACTGTTCCCATGAGGCACAGGGTCAAGACTGATTTGCATATAGCTGGGTCTGAACTGAGGTGGCAAAGTGAGCTAAAGAACGATGATGGATTCAACCCAGATCTGTGACTGGGGGTGAGTGTCTGAAAAGTTTCAGCGCTCCGTCCATCATCTCCTTGTGTTTGCGTTGCTCGCCCTAAGTTGGCTGGGTATGCCCAGATGTGGGTCCCTTGCTCACTTTGCCACTGGATTCAAGCTAGCTTGACTGATGAAGGGTGTTACCCAGAAACCGGTCCCAGGATACTTGTTTCCAGTTCAGGGAAGACCTCGCTTGGCAGTTCGGGCTAGACTGTTCCCATGAGGCACAGGGTCAAGACTGATTTGCAAATAGCTGGGTCTGAACTGAGTAAGCTAAAGAATGATGATGGATTCGACCCAGATCTGTGACTAGGGGTGAGTGTCTGAAAAGTTTCAGTGCTCCGTTCCTCATCACCTTTTGTTTGCTTTGTTCGTCCCTAAGTTGGCGGGGTATGCCTGTCAACCTCCAGGCTTCCTGTACCTCCTTATGCTGTCCTATCACTCCCACACAAACTACATCTCCCACAATACAGTGCAATGGTTCCCACCCTGTATGCTTTCCCTTGCTGCCTTAACTAAATGTCAGCTGACTTCTCCTGCTATAAAACCCACCCACTCCTGTTATCAGGTGCTTGGCTTTCCTAATCAGCAGAACCACGCCCCTTTGTTCTTTGTTCGAGTCCGGCTTGTGAAGCTCTCCTGTCTGACCTTCTCTGATTTACGAATTTCCTGTTCCCTTCCCCTTGCGAAATTCATGTTTCTTCGGCGCAGCTGGCTGCAGGCTGAGGAGCTGTTTCCTGTTCTCCCAACTCTTCGAAGATTCACTGCCGTATATTTACCTCGCTCCAGCACCGACTCTGCAGACGACAGGCGAGTCCCCGCAAGCAAGGTAAAGCGCGCGGCAGCGCTGGAACCGTTATTGTGAAATCTTGAAGTTGCATTGTATCGCGCTATCCCCTGGCAGTGTGATACACGGCACTTGCGTATTCTGAGCAGCTAATTTCATGTTCCTTTGTGAATAGCGCTAGTAGCGCTTTAAACGGCTGACGCGTGGAGACGCGTTGAGCATAGTTATGCTTTTCTGATTTGTGGACTTTCAAGTACAAGGTGAAAGCAACGTTTTTGGAGACTCACGCTTGTAATTACTGAGGAATACTATATGGAATTCTTTATGGACTACTTTAATTGACTTTTCTCAATCCAAACTGTTAGACCTGACATCCTTGGCGTGGGTTTTTCCCCTATCCTTTGCCTCTGCTACATGGATTTTCGATGCTGTGCTGGACTCCGTTTTGCTGGTTTAGATGCTTTGGACACTCTGCCACTGCTAATCAGTGCCAGAGTGTAAGTGCTCCCTGTGTAAAATATCGTATTGATTGGATATACCTGATTGGCATATCTGTATCACCATGAAGTCCCTAGTAAAGTGCACTGTGTGTGCCAGGGCTGGTGATGACAGATGCTACTAGTGGGTCTGCAGCGCTGATTACGCCACCCACCTGTGTAGCCCTAAAACAGTGTCTCAGGCCTGCCGCCGCAGGCCTGCCTGCAGTCCCCGGACTGCCATGTCCCCCTGGCCAGTGTCCACACTGGCCGGGCCTAACCCTTCCCTTTTCATACACGTCAGTCATCCCTACGGAAGGCCCAAGGTACCCCCCTGGGCAGGGTGCAGTGTATGGAGAAGGTAGAGCATGTACTAGTGCAGGTAACATGTTCTGGTAGTGAACACCGGCCATTTTGTGTGTTCACTACTGCAAGGTTATCTTGTTCCATAGGCTAACATGAGGGAGGCGGGTGCCAGTGGCTATCCGCCTATCTTCTCATACGAACAAGATAAGACATGAGTGTTTGATATCCCTGAGCTCAGCATTTAATAACACATCTTTTAGGAGAGATTGTTTTTAAATCCTGAGTTGGAGAACAGTACTTTTTAGAGAGTCGCTGTTCTCTTGTCTGACCCTTCTGTGTGCCTGGGCGCGCTTGTGGATTGACTGTCTGGTTCAAGAGTGACAGGGGTTGGGGATACCCCGGGAGGTTGGCTGAGTCAGCCCTCTGCTGAATAGCGACGATCGCAAGGAGAGTGGAGGGAGGAGATAGCACCTGGGATTGAATAGGGCTGTGCCTGCCTGCCGCTCTGCTGGCTCCACCACCTGCTGGGCGGCTGACGACCTTGCCCCTCGCTCTGAAAAGAATGTAGGAGCCAGGAAAACAAAGTGCTCCAGCAACACCCAGAACTGGATCAGACCGGGCTCAGGACCCACTTGCACAAAGACTTCAAAGACTTCTAGGGGTATAAGTACAAGACCCCTGACAACAGATTTTTAGATTCGACCATCAAGAGGAACCTCTGCTGAAAGACGGACCGCTGAAGAACTAAAGGAAGATTGCCGTGCTGTGTGCTCTAAAGGCTGACCTGTTCTGCTGTGCAACTGAAGCTGAGGAGGAGAAGGGGTCTTGCTGTGTGCTGACCCTATCCACTTGACCAAACAAGACTTTGCTGTGTGCTGTGTCTTCAACTGAATCTCCAAGGGCCTGAGAAGAGCTGGCCTCCTGTTTCGCAACCCAGGGATAGAAAGGTTGCCAAGAACTCAAGACTCTGCTGTGTCCCACCTGCGCTGCTGTGTGCCGCAGGGACCGTGGACTGTTCTACCAAGCTTCTCAACATCTGCCTGTGAGGTGGGCTGGCTGCTCTCTGTCTTGCTGGAGAGTACCGCACCGAGCCGGGCCTGACACCGGTTGCCGCATCAAGAAGATCGACGTGCTCATCGGCACGTGCCTTGCCGCGACCCGGAGGCCTGAGGCAGACCGAGAGTCGTATTTCCCTGCTCTACGAAGCCGCGCAGTGAGTGGCTGACTCCGGTGACGTCGACATCGTCACTGGGGACTCGTCGAGGGAGTTGTGGAATCCTTGCATCGAACAGCCCGAGGAGCGCTCGTGCAACGAGCGCAGTGACACCGCCGGAGCAACGTAGCTGCCTAAAACATCGAGGGCCTACAAAGTGATTCATTCTCCGTGAGTATCGAATCACTCAAGAGACTAGAGACTATCGTCTGACGATCCCGACCAACCAAGAAAGCGATTGTTGTGTAAACCTGTGATGCTTGATTTCAACTGCGGAAACTAGATAAAGATATATTATTTTTGATATAACTCACCTGTGTGGTCTAAGTTTGTGGTGTGCGGAGGGGGGATCATTGTGGTGTCTACGTGCAAATACCTTACACATTGCCTTGGGGATAAGCCTGTCTGCTCGAGCCAAGCTACCTAGAGGGTGAGCAGGGGTTATCTACCGTGTGTGTCCCTGTACCCTGACTAGAAGCAAGGGTCCCTATTTGGTCTACGGTGAATACCTCTGCCAACTAGAGACCCCCAGATCTAACATTGGTGGCAGCGGTGGGATTAGAACCAGTATTTGCACTTGACCTGCAGTGATTCTTCGTACATCACTAACCTAGTAAGCAGTTGCATCGCACGAAGTTAGCGAAGACTATTCTTGGAGGATCGACGAAGCATCATGTCTCTGAATGGAGTAGGTGAGGAGTCGGAATTGCAATTTGAAGTAGAGAAGTTGCTCACGTACAAGAAGGAGCACCTAAAGCAATTCTGCAAGCAGCTTGGATGCCCAGCGAAGGGCAGCGCCAACAGGACGGAGCTACAGAAAGCTCTAAGGGCCTGGTGGGAGGCCAAGAATGGCGCAACCGAGGAAACTACTGAAGGGGATGGCACACCGGAGAACGGATTTGGATCCGATGATCTGCCAGTGAATAGGCCAGCGTCGAGGGCTGGCAGCGCCCATTCCAGTAGGAGCCTCTCTCCAGAGGAGCTGGAGGAAAACCAGAGGGTTAGAGCCCACGAGATTGAACTTTTTAAGCTCAAAGCTCAAGCGGAAGAAAGGAAACTGCGCCTTGACAGTGAGAAAGAGGCGGAGGAGAGGAGGAATGCTCTTGCTTTGGAAGAGAAGAAACTCCAGTTGGCTCATGAGTTGAGCATGAGGGAGCTGGACATTAAAGCCAAACAGGTGGCGTCCAGTCCGAATGGTGGCAGCGCACAACCAGTACAGGCGGGTAAGGTATACATACCGAAAGATTTGGTGCAGAATTATCAGAAGGGTGAGGATATCTATGCGTGGTTTAGATCCTATGAGCTTGCCTTGAAGATGAATGAAGTGCCTGAGAAAAGTTGGGGAGCAGGACTGTGGAAGCATTTTGAGGCCTCTGGGAGGGATGTTTTAGCACCCTTAGAAACAGCAGGGACCTTAACCTACCCCACGATGAAGGAGGCCTTATGCCTCAGGTATGGGCTTACACCAGAACAGTACCGACAGAAGTTTAGGAACTTCAAGAAACTTGATTCGAGTACGTGGGTGGAGTGTGTGAGTATGTACACGCGTGCACTGGAAGGTTGGATAAAGGGCAGCAAAGTTACTGATTATGTGGGGTTGTGTCACTTGATTAGTTGGGAGCACTTGAGTAGTCTATGTGTTCCAGAGCTGCGCCAGCATCTTTTAGACAGCAAGTTAACTGATCCCAGTGAGCTTGCTAAAGAGGCCGACCGCTGGACTAGCACCAGGGTCAACAAAGGGGTGGTAAGTATGCCAGCCAAGGGTGGACAGGGTCCCCAGCAGAAAGGTGGGGAGGACAAGGGCAACAGTAAGGAGTTCTCTAAAGGGCCCCAAAACAGTTCCCAGGAGAAGGAGTCCCAAGCCCCCAAGCCGAAGAGGTCCTGGCCCCCTAAGGGCAACAGACCACCGCCTACTTGCTATGCTTGTAGGGAAGTGGGGCACATCGCCCCTAAATGTCCCAACAAACCCCCAGCACCAGCTGCTGCTCCAGTCCCAGGGTTAGCTAGTGTAGCTTTGGGAGGGGATTTGATTTCCAGTGGGGAAGAGGGATTAGCTATGATGACCCTTGTCTCGTTAGGAGACCAAGAGATGGTCCGGGATGCCTTGATACCCGCTAACACTAAGAAATACGGGCAAAAGGTGACCATCAATGGGAGGGAGGTAGAGGCTCTGAGAGACACCGGGGCTAGTGTGACATCTGTCAGGTGTCAGTGGGTGTCTGAAGAGCAAGTAATTCCCAATGTGCTCCGCCCAGTAGTGGCAGCTGACACTTCAGTTCGCCTCTGCAAGATGGCGCGTGTTCCCTTTACATGGGGGGGAGTCTCTGGTACCTTGGAAGTCTGTGTCAGTGATGCCTTGCCGGTAGATTGTCTGTTGGGTAACGACCTGGAGAGTTCTCCATGGAAGGACGTAGAGCGCAGAACTCACTTGGAAATGTTAGGACTGCCAGCGTGGATCTGTGTATCCACACGTGCCATGACAACCAGTAAGGGTGGATTAGTAGAACTGGAGCCTGGAACAAGGGCCCAGGAACCTGCCAGGAGAGGAAGGGGCAGAGGGCGCGGGAAACCAGCCCCCACTGTTCCCACGGTCCAGGAGGAAGCAGAACCTGAGGGGGATGCCCTGGAACCTACAGGGGAGCAGGTGGCCGAACTGGGGGAGTTGCCTGAGCTGACCCATTGGCAGCAAGAGGGTGGCCCCTCCAGGGAGGAATTCTGCCAGGCTCAGAAGGAGTGCCCTTCTCTCATTGGTGTGCGGCAGCAGGCTGCAGACCAGGCAGCAGGCCTAGGGTCCAAGGAACATTTGATCTACTGGGAAGATGACTTACTGTATAGTGAGCCTAAGTTCGCTGAGCCCGGTGCAGCCCGTGTGCTGGTGGTACCCGAGCGCTTCAGGAACTTCTTACTGGGTCTGGCTCACGACGTGCCTCTCGCAGGACATCTGGGGCAAGACAAGACCTATCACAGGCTTGTCACCCACTTCTACTGGCCCCAGATGAAGAAGCACGTCGGTACCTTTTGTAAGTCATGCCAAACCTGTCAAGCCAGTGGTAAGAGCGGAGGGAAGTGCGTGGCGCCCCTCCAGCCGTTTCCTGTAGTGAGCACCCCTTTCGAGCGGGTGGGCATTGATATCGTAGGGCCCCTGGATCCCAAGACCGCCTTAGGCAACAGGTTTATCCTGGTCTTGGTGGATCACGCCACTCGGTACCCGGAAGCAGTCCCTCTCAGGACAATCACAGCACCCGTGGTGGGCCGTGCATTGATGGGGATCTTTTCCCGTGTGGGGTTCCCCCGAGAGGTGGTCTCCGACCGGGGTACCAACTTCATCTCTAGGTATATGAAGTCTCTGTGGGAGGAGTGTGGAGTAACATATAAGTTCACCACTCCTTACCACCCTCAAGGAAACGGGTTGGTTGAAAGGTTCAACCGCACCCTGAAAGGTATGATTATGGGCCTAGCGGAGCCCATGAGACGGAAGTGGGACGTCTTGTTACCATGCCTGTTGTTTGCCTACAGGGAGGTGCCCCAGAAGTCCTTAGGGTTCAGCCCCTTTGAACTGCTGTATGGCCACCCTGTTAGAGGACCTCTCACACTGGTGAAGGAGGGGTGGGAGAAATCCCGTGGGAAGACCCCCCAGGACGTGTTCAGCTATGTGCTGGCCATCCGCAACCAAACGCAGCGCTTCAGGAAGCTCGCTCAGGAGAACCTAGAAGCCAGCCAGGAGGAGATGAAAAGATGGTACGACCAGAATACCACTCTGGTAGAATTTCATCCCGGGCAGAAAGTGTGGGTAATGGCGCCGGTGGAGCCTTGTGCGCTCCGTGACAAGTGGACTGGGCCATATGAGGTGGTAGAGCGCAAGAGTGAGGTGACCTACCTGATCAACATGAAGACTCCTAGGCAGCCCCTTAGAGTCTTGCATGTAAACCGCCTCAAACCCCACTTCGAGAGGTCTGAAGTGACGATGCTCATGGCTACAGATGACGGTGGGGAGGAGGATAGTGATCCTCTCCCTGACCTCCTGGCAACCAAGGAGCAAGACGGGTCAGTAGATGGTGTGGTCCTCTCGCCCACACTGACCCCAGAGCAGCAGAGAGACTGTCGCCAGGTGTTGGGTCAGTTTGCCTCCCTGTTCTCCCTGACACCAGGTGTCACCAATTGGTGCGTCCATGATGTGGACACTGGAGATAGCCTGCCTGTGAAACAGAAGTTTTACAGAGTAGCTGACAAGGTCAGGGCCAGCATAAAGGAAGAAGTTTCCAAGATGTTGGCGTTAGGGGTAATTGAGCCCTCTAGCAGTCCCTGGGCTAGCCCAGTGGTCCTCGTTCCCAAGAAATCTGCTACACCCGGTGGCCCGTCAGAACTTCGGTTTTGCGTGGACTACCGCGGGCTCAATGCGGTCACCAAGACTGACGCGCACCCCATCCCCAGAGCTGATGAGCTCGTGGATCGGTTAGGAGCTGCCCGGTACCTCAGCACCTTCGATTTGACTTCGGGGTACTGGCAGATTGCCTTAACTGACGGGGCAAAGGAGAGGTCGGCATTTTCAACGCCAGAGGGGCACTTCCAGTTTCGAGTCATGCCCTTTGGATTGAAAAATGCCCCTGCCACCTTCCAGAGACTGGTCAACCGGGTACTGACCGGGCTGGAGCAATTCAGCGCCGCGTACTTGGACGACATTGCTGTGTTCAGCTCCACTTGGGAAGAACACTTGCAACACCTCTGTGAAGTGTTGAGGGCGCTGCAGAAGGCAGGCCTCACTATCAAGGCTAGTAAGTGCCAGATAGGGCAGGGATCAGTGGTGTATTTGGGACACCAGGTGGGGAGCGGCCAGGTGGCGCCCCTACAGGCGAAGATCGATACCATTCTGGCTTGGGAACCCCCCAAGACGCAGACAGAGGTGAGAGCCTTTCTAGGACTCACCGGGTATTACAGACGGTTCATCAAGGGATACGGCACCATTGTTGCCCCCTTAACGGAACTAACCTCTAGGAATCAGCCCAGGAAAGTGAATTGGACCGAGGCCTGTCAAACTGCTTTTGATGCCCTGAAAACTGCCATGTGCACAGCACCGGTGCTTAAGGCGCCTGACTTTTCGAGTGAGTTCGTAGTGCAGACAGACGCTTCAGAGCAAGGCGTGGGAGCAGTACTCTCACAGATGGACGACGAGGGCGGGGACCAACCCGTAGCTTTCATTAGTAGGAGGCTACTTCCCAGGGAACAGAGGTGGAGCGCTATTGAGAGAGAAGCATTTGCTGTGGTCTGGGCCCTGAAGAAGCTGAGGCCCTACCTGTTTGGGACTCACTTCCGTGTTCAGACCGACCACAGGCCCCTCAGATGGTTAATGCAGATGAGGGGTGAGAATCCAAAACTGTTGAGGTGGTCCATCTCCCTACAGGGAATGGACTTCACGGTGGAACACCGTCCCGGTACAGAGCACGCCAATGCGGATGGTCTGTCCAGGTTTTTCCGCCTTAGCGATGAGAACTCCCAAGAGGGTGGGTAGTTCTCCCCGCTTTCAGCTGGAGGGGACACGTGTTAGACCTGACATCCTTGGCGTGGGTTTTTCCCCTATCCTTTGCCTCTGCTACATGGATTTTCGATGCTGTGCTGGACTCCGTTTTGCTGGTTTAGATGCTTTGGACACTCTGCCACTGCTAATCAGTGCCAGAGTGTAAGTGCTCCCTGTGTAAAATATCGTATTGATTGGATATACCTGATTGGCATATCTGTATCACCATGAAGTCCCTAGTAAAGTGCACTGTGTGTGCCAGGGCTGGTGATGACAGATGCTACTAGTGGGTCTGCAGCGCTGATTACGCCACCCACCTGTGTAGCCCTAAAACAGTGTCTCAGGCCTGCCGCCGCAGGCCTGCCTGCAGTCCCCGGACTGCCATGTCCCCCTGGCCAGTGTCCACACTGGCCGGGCCTAACCCTTCCCTTTTCATACACGTCAGTCATCCCTACGGAAGGCCCAAGGTACCCCCCTGGGCAGGGTGCAGTGTATGGAGAAGGTAGAGCATGTACTAGTGCAGGTAACATGTTCTGGTAGTGAACACCGGCCATTTTGTGTGTTCACTACTGCAAGGTTATCTTGTTCCATAGGCTAACATGAGGGAGGCGGGTGCCAGTGGCTATCCGCCTATCTTCTCATACGAACAAGATAAGACATGAGTGTTTGATATCCCTGAGCTCAGCATTTAATAACACATCTTTTAGGAGAGATTGTTTTTAAATCCTGAGTTGGAGAACAGTACTTTTTAGAGAGTCGCTGTTCTCTTGTCTGACCCTTCTGTGTGCCTGGGCGCGCTTGTGGATTGACTGTCTGGTTCAAGAGTGACAGGGGTTGGGGATACCCCGGGAGGTTGGCTGAGTCAGCCCTCTGCTGAATAGCGACGATCGCAAGGAGAGTGGAGGGAGGAGATAGCACCTGGGATTGAATAGGGCTGTGCCTGCCTGCCGCTCTGCTGGCTCCACCACCTGCTGGGCGGCTGACGACCTTGCCCCTCGCTCTGAAAAGAATGTAGGAGCCAGGAAAACAAAGTGCTCCAGCAACACCCAGAACTGGATCAGACCGGGCTCAGGACCCACTTGCACAAAGACTTCAAAGACTTCTAGGGGTATAAGTACAAGACCCCTGACAACAGATTTTTAGATTCGACCATCAAGAGGAACCTCTGCTGAAAGACGGACCGCTGAAGAACTAAAGGAAGATTGCCGTGCTGTGTGCTCTAAAGGCTGACCTGTTCTGCTGTGCAACTGAAGCTGAGGAGGAGAAGGGGTCTTGCTGTGTGCTGACCCTATCCACTTGACCAAACAAGACTTTGCTGTGTGCTGTGTCTTCAACTGAATCTCCAAGGGCCTGAGAAGAGCTGGCCTCCTGTTTCGCAACCCAGGGATAGAAAGGTTGCCAAGAACTCAAGACTCTGCTGTGTCCCACCTGCGCTGCTGTGTGCCGCAGGGACCGTGGACTGTTCTACCAAGCTTCTCAACATCTGCCTGTGAGGTGGGCTGGCTGCTCTCTGTCTTGCTGGAGAGTACCGCACCGAGCCGGGCCTGACACCGGTTGCCGCATCAAGAAGATCGACGTGCTCATCGGCACGTGCCTTGCCGCGACCCGGAGGCCTGAGGCAGACCGAGAGTCGTATTTCCCTGCTCTACGAAGCCGCGCAGTGAGTGGCTGACTCCGGTGACGTCGACATCGTCACTGGGGACTCGTCGAGGGAGTTGTGGAATCCTTGCATCGAACAGCCCGAGGAGCGCTCGTGCAACGAGCGCAGTGACACCGCCGGAGCAACGTAGCTGCCTAAAACATCGAGGGCCTACAAAGTGATTCATTCTCCGTGAGTATCGAATCACTCAAGAGACTAGAGACTATCGTCTGACGATCCCGACCAACCAAGAAAGCGATTGTTGTGTAAACCTGTGATGCTTGATTTCAACTGCGGAAACTAGATAAAGATATATTATTTTTGATATAACTCACCTGTGTGGTCTAAGTTTGTGGTGTGCGGAGGGGGGATCATTGTGGTGTCTACGTGCAAATACCTTACACATTGCCTTGGGGATAAGCCTGTCTGCTCGAGCCAAGCTACCTAGAGGGTGAGCAGGGGTTATCTACCGTGTGTGTCCCTGTACCCTGACTAGAAGCAAGGGTCCCTATTTGGTCTACGGTGAATACCTCTGCCAACTAGAGACCCCCAGATCTAACACAAACCATATGCTAATTGGAGGTGGATTATTCCACATTATTTCTTTAAGTTGACTGTTGGTTTACGAGAACATCCGAGAAGGAAGTTTGCCTCATTTCATTATTTGCCTATCTATTTACTAAGGAGAGACCTGTTTCATATCCTTTGCTCACAGTGGTTTGGTAAGTTTGGGAAAGCATACACATTCTTATATCTGCCTGTTCATCATCCCTTTTTTAATCCTTGATATTACTGACACATCTGCTTCTTCTGTTTATTTCATACAGGTTTTCCCTATCTTTGGTCGCCCTTGCTGCCTCCCTCCATGGTGGTTCTTCTGGGTCTCTCCACTCCCTGAGGCTATTATACTACTCTATGTGCACTAGTGACTAGAGGTAGATATACCCTCCAGGAGTGGTTAGGCAATCTCTTCGCTCCCGAGGATACTGGTTTTTGCTGGTCAGACTCAAGAAACCCTGACAATGCCCAGGCGTGGGTCCCTTGTTCACTTTGCCACTGGATTCAATGTAGCCTGGTTGAAAAAGGGTGTTACCCAGAAACCGGTCCCAGGATGCTTTTTTCCGGTTCAGGGAAGACCTGGCTTGGCAGTTCGGGCTAGACTGTTCCCATGAGGCACCGGGTGAAGACTGATTTGCATATAGCTGGGTCTGAACTGAGGTGGCAAAGTGAGTTTAAGAATGATGATGGATTCAACCCAGATCTGTGACTGGGTGTGATTGTCTGAAATGTTTCGGTGCTCCGTCCATCATCTCCTTGTGTTTGCTTTGCTCACCCTAAGTTGGCAGGGTATGTCCAGACGTGGGTCCCTTGCTCACTTTGCCACTGGATTCAAGCTAGCCTGGCTGATGAAGGGTGTTACCCAGAAACTGGTCCCAGGATGCTTGTTTCCGGTTCAGGGAAGACCTGGCTAGGCAGTTCGGGCTGTTCCCATAAGGCACAGGGTCAAGCCTGATTTGCATATAGCTGGGTCTGAACTGAGATGGCAAAGTGAGCTAAAGAATGATGATGGATTCAACCCAAATCTGGGACTGGGGGTAAGCGTCTGAAAATTTTCAGCCCTAGGTCCATCATCTCCTTGTGTTTGCTTTGAGTAAAAGCTATAGACATATTTGCAGGGCCACCTAAATTAACTGGCTAAGCCTTGTCCCCATTAATGCATTCAGGAAGGTTCTGTGAACGTGCCCCTGGAACATGTATAGACCGGGCCGGGCTAGTGCTATGAAGATTGCCCCTCATTTCTTGAGAGGAGTTGGCCATTCCACCATAAACCAGGGGATGTGATGGGCGATGTATTGGGTGGACCTTGTCAGTGGTGCCGCCTGAGGGAATGGGGAAAGGAGGACTTACAAAGTGTTGCATCAACAAAGTATCCCTCAGTTTAACCAAGGCTTCCTCAACCTTGCCTAATCTATCAATGATGGAAACCAAAGATGCAGTAAGTGAAGATATTACATTTTTGGATATTTCAGCAACCAGATTCACTAAAGAGTCTTGCATGCAGCTCATAAGTCGGAGGTTAGTATCCCACAAAACACCTTGAACAAAATCATCTACTTGACGCCTCCCAATCTGGATTCCAGGCCAACCACAGCACTGAGACTGCACTGACCGCTGCCACAGATGACATCAGAACCCTCCTCGGCCACAAAGAGTCTGTGGCCCTCATCTTGTTTGACCTCTCGGCTGCGTTCAACATCATATCCAACCACACCCTCATCAACAGACTCTACAACATCAGCATTCAGCAAAACGGTGTCAAGTGGATTGCATCCTTCTTTACAGGATGCACACAGAGCCTCCCCAAGGCACATCCCTCAGCTCCACCCTGTTCAACACCTACATGACGCCCCTTGCAGACATTGTCAGATCGAATGGCCTCAACATAATCTCTTATGCAGAGGCACTCAACTTATCCTCTCGCTCACCGAAGACCCCTCCATAATCAGAACCAACTTCTGCGACGCAATGACAAACATAGCCAACTGGATGAGGGACAATTGACTTAAACTCACCTCCAAAAAACAGAAGTACTGATCTTGGAGATGAACACTTCCAAATGGGAGCACAGCTGGTGGCCAGCAGAACTCAGACCAACATCCATGCATGCAACCTAGGCACCATGCTCAACAGTGAACTAACCAGGAAATGACAAGTCAATTAAGTTGTTTCCTCCTGCTTCCACACCCTTCACACACTCAACCGAATCTTCAGACGGATCCCAGTCAACACCAGAAAGACCATCACCCAGGCCCTCATCACCAGCCTCCTCGACTACAGCAACACTCACTACATCAGCATCTCCACCCAACTCTACAGATGATATAGAACGCTGAAGCCAGACTCATCATTAACCTTCCCAAATGGACCCTCATCACCCCCAACTCAGAAACCTCCACTGGCTCCCCATCCAGAAGAGATGCCAGTTCAAGATCCTCACACACGCCTACAAAGCTCTATACGATCAAGGACCAGGAAGCAGTAGATTGGGACCTAGGTCCAACTTAAGGTAACCCGTGATGAAGTGAGGGTTAGATACATAAAGTGTGTTTGCCCTGGTCAAACATTTTACCTTCTGACTTAGTCTTTTTTATGGAGGTCAAAATCCTCAAGTCTGAAGCTGTAGCAAAATGAGATGAATCAAAATCGGACACCCTTGCCGTAAGGTCCAGGTGACGATCTGGAGGTCTTGGAAGTCCAAAAGTGTTCAAAGTCCCAACTTTTCAGAATCTCTGGAGTAACACCTCTGGGTCCTGTCTCCAGGCCTAACCCATTGTGGAGCTCTGGGAACAGTTTTCACATCTCAATAAGGTCAAGCAATGGTTAGGCCACTGCTGATAGGTTAATTCAGATTAGCCTCAAGGATCTTCAGGCAGGAAGAGATAACTTTCTAAATATCACTTTTTCTAAATATCTATTAAAAAACCAACCACCAACATATTTGATTTTTAATAATTATGGAAAATAGACTGAATGACAGCCCTAGCCGTTTTCTGTCAAAATGTTCAGTCTAAAGGTGATAATCTGTACTTTGACATGTTCTAAGATAGGATAGGTGTTGGTGGCTAGTCACTAAAGGCACATGCCAGCTTCAATTTCACACATGCTCTACTTTTAAATTGCACCTTAGCTTGTGGTCAAATAAGTATACTTAGGGGTGACTTATTAATATTTCAGAAAGGGTTATTTTGATACCTTTGGTAGTAGGGATGCAGGCTGCTGAAGTCATGCTACTATGGGGCCGATTCCGATTTCGGTCGGAAGGTGTCGGCCTGATTTCTTTACAACCGAGCCCTTCTGATGGGCTCGGTCGGAAAGGAATCCGACTCGTATTTCCGGATTGCGGATGACAGGCTCAGAGAGCCTGTCCGCCGTCCGGAAATCCCTCAGTATTCCCCGGCCGCCTCTTTGCGACCGAGGGAGTACGATGGCAGTTTTTCACTGCCTTTTCGTGATGGTCTTTCTGGCACGACAAGACAGTCAGAAACTGTCCTTGGGGGCCCCCAGTGGGGCCCCCATGGGTGTGAGGCTGCCGAATGGCGGCCTGGGGGCACCTACGGTGCCCTCTGTGGATCCCTGCACCCAGTGGCAAGCACCTTGGGGTGCCGTCCACAGGGTGCAGGGATGAACTACAACCCTGCTTTTTGCACTGCAAGCATGCATTGCGCTCGGAATGCATGCTTGCATTGTGAAGTATACGAATGCAACCAAACCATGTTCGGTCGCATCGTATTTGCAGGGCCGTAACCGACAACAGCAGGTCGGTCGGTTACGGCTCCTGACCGATGTCGGACGGGCCTGAGTTTGTCCGATATCGGAATCAGCCCCTAAGTGTAGGCTTGAAGCAATGACTTACAGTCCCACTCTGTGGATGGCACAATAGGTGCTGCAGCCCACAGGCAGCAAGCAACTTCCAGGCCCTGGATGCATTTTCTACACTACATATCAGGGATTTGTGACAGGTTAAATATATCAATCAGGGATAAGCCAAGTTAACAATGTTTAAGGTGGGGGGGAACACAGGCACTTTACTGCAGTTTATCAGTGGTAAAGCACACAGAGTTGTAATGCCAGCAAAAAAGATAGGGACAAAATTGGGGGTAATCATGCCACGGATCGCTATTTTCTATAGTATGCTTGTCAGGAATGTTCCCCAGCTCATTTTGTGTAATAATGGGCAGTGGGCTGATAATGTCCTGTGCATGTATGCTCATTTCACTGTATTTCTTGCCAGGTGTGTAGTTGTGAGAAACGTATCTAATCTGGTACGGTGGACATGTATGTGGGAACAAAATGAGTAGTCCCTTCCCATGGGATGTGTTTCATGCCAGACATCTATGAATTTCCAATTGGTTAACCAAGCCCAAAAATCTCTGATGGTCCAAGTACTCAGGAGAGGGTCAAACAATCTGTCCAATCATGTGTCACTCAATTAATGTCACCTCCACATATCAGGGTGAAGTGACTGGAGGTGCAGGACTTCTTTGTGCAGGAGGACACCCATGCAGTATTGGGGGCATATATATTAAAGAAGAGGGTCAGTTATACAACTAATCTGTCTTTGACCCATGTATACCTTTCATCCAGGTCCACTTTGCTGTCTGTGCATGTAAATGTTATCCTAGCTCTAATCCATATAAATTCCTTGCATATGCTGCAAATGTGTACTGTATATTAAACCCTCCAGTGCCTCTTAAGTATGTGTGCTTCATTACCCATAATGTGTGTCTGCTGCAAGAAAGCCAATTGTTTTCCCATGCACTTCAAATAAGAATATCTAGAAATTTTTCATTGGCATAACCATGCCTCTCACTGTTCTGATTAGGAATGTATACTTGTTAACCATGGTCATATCTTGTGGACATACTCTTCCTTGCATTTCTGGCTAGGGACAGTATGCTCAATCTGGTGTTTCTCATGTACTTAATTTAGCGTGTCACATGTATGACTCAACTATGTGTTCCATATGACATAAATGTGGTCCCAATACTGCAGGTCCTCTATAGGGGTGGGCGGAATTTGCAAAATTCACTTTCGCAAACTATCGCGAAAATGTTACAAATCTCCGCAAACACGCGGAAATATCGCGAAGATTTTCTGCGTGTTCGCGGTTCGCCAACTTACCCATGCGGTTGCTCACGGGCGCGGCCATCTTGTTTTCACTTGTCTCGCGGTGCATGATCGCGAGAAGAAAGACGTGATCGCGCGACGAATGACGTTACTGCGGGCGCGAACTGTCGCGAGACAGCGCAAATGGTTACCAACAATCCAACATCTCGTGGAGAACGCGACCGGATCGGGAAAACTTGTCGGCGAACGCGGGGATTCAGGTAAGGCGATCGCGCGCACGCGAGAATGTATTATTTTAGAGTGCGAGCAAGCAAAAAATTTCCGGTAAAATGCGGATTGCGAAAATTTTGACATTT
This sequence comes from Triturus cristatus, assembly GCF_964204655.1. Lineage (NCBI taxonomy): Eukaryota > Metazoa > Chordata > Amphibia > Caudata > Salamandridae > Triturus > Triturus cristatus. Next base: position 482,090,915 of record NC_140584.1, on the reverse strand, counting down.
TCGCGCTCTCCGCGGAACGCGAAAATGTCAAATTATCGCAATTTCCGCGAGCGGAATGGAATTTTAGCCCAGGCCTAGTCCTCTGTGATTCAGTCTGAAATTTCTATGTCTGCAGTGAGGAACGAACAGCCATCTCCTCCCCCTGACCTTCAGTAATCTCCATCTCAACCATGATTTCATTTGCTGCTGCCACCACTGCCAGAAACATGTACAAGCTTTTTTGGACCACTAGGGTGTAGTGTGGAAACAGGTGTATAGTAGTATTTTGGAATAATATGTGGGTCTATTCTGCTGGACACTCCATAGAAGGGCATCATGGTCCCTGTAATTTAGAAGCTTTGTAATGCTCAGCCATGGCCTGGCACCTGGCTGGGATGGGGTACTGGCACACAATGTGCTCTTTCAATTGCAAATAAGTTTGATAGGCCTTCTGGTTCTTGTATCTTCACTAGACAGTCTTCCAACAATTTCTCTTCCCCTTACTTTATCCAACAGATGTTATTTCTTCCTGAGCTGTCTGCATCTTTTGCCCGGAGTTCCAGATAATCTGCCTGTTCTGATTAGCCCTTTTTTTTTTTTTTTTCTGTCCTCATTTGCCCAGCCCTTGTGTGTGAAAAAAGAAAACCGCCAACCACCATTTTGTGCTATCTTGTCCCGACCACCTAGAGGCCATTAGTGTGATCTGGACAATTGCACAAGGAAGAGCGGACAACAAATTGGCGGAAGAAGGAGAGAGCAACACACAAAAAAGGCGGCCTTTAGAAACTCCATCTAGGCATGTTTCAGCCTATTTGGACCAGAAAATCGGAGAAGACCCTTGTTGTAGGTCCATGGAGTAGGGAGACTGGCATAATCATAGGACCGGGGAAAAAAAAAAAAAAAAAACCCCGGTAAACCTACTTCCACTGTATCAGATAATCCCAAAAAGCAGTTTTCTTATTTTTTATACTGCAGGGTCTAGCCAGATCTGTTTTAGAAACTTCATATAGGGACGATAACCATCCTGTATATGTTGGAGGAGCTGTATCCACCCAGAATCTGCAAATCTGTCTCCTAGCCATTAAAATTGCAAAAAACAAGAAGGATCTAGCAGGCCCTAAAATATTTTCATCAATCCCAAAGATGATCAAGGGAAGAGTGCTGGTGAGAGTGATGTTTAGGATAGAGGATATTGCTTCCATCACCTCTTCCCAAAAGAGACCGATAACTGGGCAATCTTTAAACATGTGCACATCCGAGGCCTCTACTAGGTCACATTTATTGCATTTTTTCCCATGTTGGAATTTCGCTAGTTTTTGAGGGGATAGGTATGCGCGATGTAGTGTAAAAAGGTGGTTTCGCCTTAGCCAAGCTGGCTTCACAATTTTATACAGAAGACTAAATGAGTTCAGCCACAAATGCTGGCACTGTTCGCCTACATTACTACCCCATAACGCCTCAGGGAGATTAGAGTCATCGTCTATCTCCTCCAAGATCGCCCAATACCAACAAGCAACTTCCTTTCCCCCCCCTGGCCTTGTAACTAAAAGATTTTCTAAATTGCTATAATTCCCCAGGGGGGCTCCCTTCCTTGTCAAAGCCTGCACCCAGCTATTCAACTGCATATACTTGAAGGCAGATAATCCCTTTTTATTGCATTTCTTTTCTTCCCTTACTTTCCCGTTCTCTTCCTTTCCCCTTTAGCCCCACATTCATTTGCCTTCTTTCTGTGTACCCCTACCACTCCAATGCCCTTACTTGGTTATACCACTTAACTGACGTGTATACAATTGATCCTGTAAGAGGGTTTGATGTGAGGAACTGTTAGAGTTTACATTTGATGCTGTTGCTCGAATATGAATTCACCTGGAATAAAATCAATCAAGAGGTGTTTGGCAAAACAGGAACAGTTGATTTTCGGTAAACACTGAGGCTGGTAGTACAGCATACAGAAATGGGTCTGAAGACTGACTCAAAGTACAATTGTTTGGTGCACCTTTATTTACATTTCTTTAGAGCATCATAACAAAATTCAGAGATCTGGTTTAGGGTGAGGAATGTGTGCCTACTCATGGAACCATAAACTATTTCCACCTGATAGCAAATGCAGGTGACTCTCAACCTTGCGTGGATAAATGCGAACCAGTGGGTAATGTCTCTGGCATGGGGAACACATGATCACTGTGTGTGCTATGTCCCGATTGGCTGAGTGTTCCTAACTTCAGGTGGCATCTAACTTTATGGTGTTTTGGTAACGTGCACCCCACCGGCCATGTGTGCTTTACTGGAGCCAGTCTCCCCGGTGTCTTTGCCTATCGGTGGGACTAATCTGGGTTTTCCCTGTTTGTGCATTTGTTGTGCTGGTTATGTGCCACCCCACCTGTGATCTGTCAATCAGTTGCCTCAGGCCTAGGTCAAAGGGCCTGCCTGACCACGTATATCTCTCTCGGGGTTGAGGGAGTGGTCATATTGGGTGATTTCAATAGTGACTCAATTTTGCTTTCATGCACACATGTATCATTGCGTACATTGACATCAATATTAACCCCTTCGCCGCGGCACAAATTTTGCCGCAGTGCTGGGGGGTTTGGGGTGAGCGCGGCGCCGCCATGCTCGTGCCAGAACCACTCCGTCATGAGCCACGGGCGCGCTGTGCTCATGACGGAGTGGTTCCGTCACGACTCCGCCCACTTGCATTGTTCGCCCGCACAGGCGGGGAATCAGCGCCGCGTGGGCGGAGCGGCCGCAATGGCCGCAGCATGATGGAACCACTCCGTCATGAGCACACGGCACCCGTGGCTCATGACGGAACCACTCCGTGGGTTAATATTCCCCCCAGTTGAATTTTCAACGACATCATTAACCCCATGATTCATGACAGTCACATTATTAGGGGTTTGCCATGGTTCAGGTTTAACTATTACTACTTCCCTAGTTACTTGCATTCTACCCAATTTGAGGACTGGGTTTTGAAAACAGGAAACCCCCACTTCTAGTAAATCCACACAAAAACAGTACAAAAAAGAGAATAGACAGCATTGATGTACACAGTTCTGTTACCCACAGGGGGAGCCAAGCGTACCGACTGATGTACCAGTCCTGCTCAGGGCCACTTCACTTCTTACACATGTTGGTTTGTAAACCATTGTGTGCTTGGATGGCGAGAGTCAGAGTCCCATTGTTCATATCATTGCCTGGAATAAACTTGTAACAGGACGTACTGATCTTGGCACACACCCCTCCCGCCATTGAAGTTATCACGTCCAACAAATACCAAAGTTGCATCACCATGAGGCGGATGGTTTCATTCTTCCTTGATTGCATTAAGGCCGAGCTCAGCAATGTTGATCAGTATTTGCAGTATTTGCAACCAATGTTATGTTATGTTAGAAAATTTTATAGAGCGCGACAGCTGCCTCAGCTAAGAGGCGTACCGGCGCTAAGCAGCATAAGAGCAGTACACGTACAAACAATAAGGCCTACAAGGACGGGAACAGGAATGTTTTGATTGCTTTCCTAAAATGGAAATAGTTAGTCAGCCCTCGAATGTGGGTTGGTAGAGAGTTCCACAGAATGGCTGCTCTATTCCGAAAAGAGAGCCCACCTGCACGAACCTTCCTCACTGGGTGTTTGCTTTTGTCTGCACAGTGAAGAAGAGTATGGATGCTCCCGCATTGACTTGTGTATCATAAAACAGTCTGTATTCTTCCGAATGTCCTTAAACTGAGCCCAATCAATATGATCATCAGTTCTTTTCTCTCAAGCCTGATGCAACAGAGTTGTTTTCTTCTTAGCAGATGCTGGTAGAACTCTGACAGATCTTCTCCAGTAATGACCAGGGTGGAGGAATGCATGGTGACCAGGGAGCACAGGCCATGCTAACTTGGGACAAGCTGGGTGTAGGCAAACTCCCCACACTGCCAGTACGTACCCATCAGTGTGGAGGTGCCCCATTGCATGTCTGGTATGTGCAGTATTGAGCCACAGATCTCATTTGTGCCAAGTGGAATTGTTCTTTTGCCTCTGAAACACAAGGATTACATTGTAAGTTTCCATACAGTTAGAAGCTACCCCTTCCGTTTTAACCACATGTAACTATCTATCTTGGAATCTCATATTTCCTGACATGGGTAATCTATGCTGGTGTTTAACTCTCCCCTACGAGACTCATTTCCTTTCATATCATCGAGGTGGAAGGTCCCACACTTGAACTCCATATCCAGCATCCATTTGTTATTAAAGAAGACTGCTCCAAATATGCTAAGGGCCGCCCAGTGACCACAGAGGGAAGCGGGAACAGACATGTTTGTGCACTGGTGTGGTGTCTTTGCTGCCTCCAAGAATCGCATTCTGGAAATTCTCAGGGCCAACTAGTATCTTCCCATATGGTGCCCCACCTGTGCATACTATGTCGCTCTGCTTGAATCTTACTAGGATTGGTGAACAGCAAAAACGAGGAGAGATAAAGCATTTGTCCTCGTTGTGCCCTGTTAAGACTAGGTTTTCCCTGGTCTTAATTTTGGCACTGTCTCATATATATGGCAGTGTCAAAATCAATGGGTGTTACGGTGAAACGCCCACCGCAACACCCATTGCCCACCCCTTTCACGCTAAGTATAGTTTGAAAGGGTGCCTTATTTACAAGGCAGCATTAAGCCACATTGAGTGACTTAACACTGCCTTACAAATAAGGCAAAGCCCTTATCACCACCACAACGTCCAAGAAAGTAACGTTCTGGTGGCGATAGGGGCTTGTAAATATGCCCCAGAGTTGTTCTGGCTCATTGACAATCCTAGACTCTGATGATTCACATCAATTGGAATCTGAGACTGTCTTATACACAGAGGAGCACATTTACAAAGAAGTGACAGAGTGCGGCATTAGCCTTCTTGACTTAACGCCGCGCTCCACCACTTCTGAAACGCAGGGCTGCACCTTATATACAACAATATGGTGCATCCCTGTGAAGGCGCTAATTTCAGCTGCCTTGAGCCAACGCAGGCACCCTTGCACCGTAGTGCAAGGGTGCCTGGGTCGTGGGGAATGATTGTTTATGTGCAGGAAGGTGTCCCTTCTTTTACATGAACAATCTTAATTGACGTCTTGTAACTTGTATGTGTGCCGCTTTGTGCAGATAAATTAAGCTATTGAAGGTGCACACCTGTTTTATAGTGATTACTTATAATCCTAAAAATGTAAATTAAATGGTGCTACGGCGCTGCACTTGCTGTTTAACCAAGTGCCTGGAGTTAAACAGTGAATAATTAGCAAGAAAACTTGCTTGCCCCGTGCACTGTTCACTGGCTTTCCAACCAAACCCTACTATTTATTTCAAAGTTAACAACATAAATCTGCTCTACTATGAATGAAATACATACATACAGTGTTTATTATCTGTACATTGTATTCATCTGTTTAACAATCACATTATGACCAATGCAATTGATTCATTCAATGATATTTCCGCAGGTCTTTACATATTTATGCATGATGCAAATCAGAAAAAATTATACAACAAAACAAGAATAATCCAAATGCTTGTTGAGAAGGCCCGATGCATTATGCGACTGAGTTGTCCCTTCCTCAGGCGCAAACCTCAAATCCATCTTTCGAAATACAGAATGCCACTCAACAGCTGTAATGGTGCTTTATAACCATGTTCTCGTTTTGAGGATAGAATCTCTGATCAACGTAAATCAACCGCCGCTTAACAATGTAAAGACGCCAGGTTTCCATATGTGAAAGCCGTCTAACTATCACCCGTCTGAAGAAAACGTGATCCTTTGTGCAGCACACATAGAAGTTGCAACTCGTTGTTTGAAAAATGTTTGTATATGTTCAGGAAGGGACACCTTCCTGCACATAAACAATCATGCATGGCGTTTTGCTGATTTTATGTGTGCTGCACAATGCAGCACACATAAAAACAGCAAAAACATTGTGCCCTGTAAGACCAGGTTTTCCTTGGTGTTAATTTTAGCGCTGTGCCATATTTATGACACTCTTTTAAATATGGGGCAACGTCAAAATCAATGGGTGTTGCGCTGGAACGCCCACCCCAACACCCATTGCCCACCCATTTAACACTAATTATAGAGTAAAAGGGGGCCTTATTAACAAGGCAGCATTCAGCCATGTTAAGTGCTTTTGTTCCAGCACTTCCCATCATCAAGTATCATTGAGTATTTACTGACATGACCCACCTTTTTAGGCGATGAAAAACACGATATATTCTTAGCACCTCTAAATAGGACTTTCACTCTGACCAAGTCACCTTCCCCCACACCCAAGGTTTTGGAAACTGAAGTGGCATACTTACTACACGCATCTTCCTCACCTCACACAAAACTTCAGTGGGAACCATTTTCTTTTCCATCCACAATCTATTCACAAAGGATTGAGGCACTCTCCCTTTAAGTAACACAAAAGGAGAGACTTTTGTTTCTGCGTTAGATGTAGTGCGAAAAGCCCAAATCAAGTTTTTCACCTCTTACATCCAATCTAAACCACTTGCCATGGATAATTGTATGTTTTCCTTTATTATCCTGTTGCACCTCTCAACTAAACCTTACTCCTGGGTTGATAAAGCAAAGTGGTAACGTGTTTGTTGCCAAAGCTAACTAGGAAAGCCTCAAATTCATGAGATACGAATTGCGGCCCATTGTCTGTAACAATTTCCTCTGGAACTTCTTTGCAAAAGAACAACTTCCTCACGACTTCTTCCACAACAGCTGATGTAATACTATTGACAAAGGCTACTTACAACCTCCTAGAGTGATAATCCACAATCGCAATGCCGTAGTTCATGTGACTGTGACTTACACCCATCGGGTCAATTATATCCATAGCTAGTTTTGACCATGCAACATCAGGAACAGTCACAATGGGTTTGGGAACAGTGACCTGTGTCTTATCACTGGCAAAACAGGCTTTGCATCCTCTCATAAATTGTTCCACTTGTCTATCAACACCCGGCCACCGAAATAATTTTATCACCCTTCTTTTCATTGCTCTCATGCCAGTATGGCCTTCATGAGCAAACTCTGAAACCTTACTTCTCAGGGTACAAGGGACTACTAATAAGTCAGCTCTTCTCAATAAACCTTTTAACACAGATAACTCTGACTCAATTTTTTTGAAAGCATCCAAAAAATCATCTTGCAATTTTTCTCTGGGCCACCCCTTGCAAATATATTCAATGACTTTACCTAGAGCGCAGTCATTATTTAAGACTTCAATCCACTCAAATTCAGAAATAGCACTCTGTGACACATTAGATATTTCACTAATCACCACATCATCCTCATCCGAAATGGCAAAATCCTCCTCTCTGTTCTTCACAGGAAGTTTCGATAAACAGTCAGCCATAATGTTCTTAATACCAAAGATGTATTCTATTTTGTAACAATACTCTTGTATTCTGTACTGCCACTTAGCAATCCTGGGAGTTGATCTGCCAGCTCCTTTCGTGGTAAACATGTCGATCAAAGGTTTATGATCCACACAGATACTAAACTCTGTACCCCACAAGTATTGTCGAAAGTGGTTCAGACCACACCAACAGGCTAAAGCCTCACGATCCACAACAGAGTATGAAGACTCAGCCCCCTCGAGACTGCGACTGGTAAAAGCAATTACATCTTAACGTCCATTCCCCCTTTGAAGTAACACAGCTCTTAAACCATACTTACTTGCATCTGTGATAACTATACTGGGATCTTTAGTTTCAAAAGGTTTTATAGGAATGGGGTTTGCAATCGCCCTCTTCACTTCATTGAACTCTTCCACACAAAATTCATCCCATACATATTTCTTATTTTTTTAAAATAAACTACACATAGCATGAGTTCTTTGAGCACAAAGAGGGATACACCTGGAATAATATTCCATCAAGCCCATAAATGATCTGAGTTGATGATACTTGCTTTGAGGCACAGGGGCCTCAACAATGAATCTGACTAAATTACCTTTGGGTTCAACACCCTCCGAAGATAACTTATGTCCTAAATATGTGACTTCGGACACTTCCAATTTGCACTTATCTGCCCTGAGTATTACACCCTTTTGTTCTAATACATTCAAAACATGAGCAAGGCATCTCTTGTGATTGTTCTTGGAATCATCAAACACTACACATCATCTTGAAAACAAAGAATCCCCTCTACATCTTTGAACAACACCTCCTTAGCCGTTGGAAAACTGCAGACGCAGAAGCAAGACCGAACGGCATCCTCTTGAATTGAAAAGCCCCTTCAGGTGTGACAAACGAAGTCAAATGATGAGACTCTTCATGCAAAAACTGTGGTTGTATGCAGAAGTCATGTCAAGTGTACAAAACCAACATGCACCCTTGATTAAAGACCACATTTCTGTTGTGGTTGGTAAAGGATGATGATCCACCCATATGTTGGCGTTTAGGTCCCTAAGATCAATACACATTCTGAGACTGCCATTAGGCTTCCTTGCCAAAACTACATGTGACAACCATTCTGAACTCTCTATTGGTTCTATAATATCTTGACTTTGTAACTTGTCCAGTTCTTTCCGTAATTCAGATCTATGGCAAGGGGTACCCTCCGTACCTTATGTACTATTGGTTGAGCTCCAGATATGAGTCAAATGCAATGTTTGAACCCATCTAGTTTTCCAAGAGTTTCCCAAAAAACTTTGGAAAACTTGGATACCCACACCGATCCTTGTAGATGATTAACACATAACAATTCTTTCTTGAGCAGTACCTGCTCTGCACTATTGGGGTCCAGAATGATGCCCAAATTACGTTGTTCTAGCCACCCCAACAATGAAGTACCATGTTTGGCAACATATACAACAGCAGATGTATTATTCACTTTGAAAGAAAGATTGGTTCTAAATTCTCCGACAACATCAATAGGTTTCCCACCATACGCTAAAGGTTTAATGGATGACTCTAATTTACATCCTTAAAATTTTTCACTCATCAATGCTTAACAATGTGAACGGAGAACCAGAATCAGCCATCATGGTAATAGGTATGTCATTGATAATAATCTGACAATATGGCCTTTTAATGGAATTGCTATTCACATCCATGACTTCACATTTGTTTGATGGATTATTAAGAACAATATCTACTCACAATATTTCACTTTCATCATTAGTGTTAGATGAGTGTTCTTGATCTTGTTGGTTCACATTACCCATGATTGTAGATGAGGATGCTTTAGGTTTCATTTTAGATCTGCATACTTGCACAAAATGCCCTTTCTTTTGTACATCTAGAACGTACTTTATCCCATGCAGGGCATGATGTAGAATTTCCTAAATGATTTGCATTTTCACACCTGTAACATAATAGTGTTCTGGTTTTCTTTTTTTTCCTTTCTTTTTGTCACAGACACAAATCATATTTTTAGATGAATCACCACCAAGAGACATTTCTGGCATGAATGAAGCAGTGCTCTCTGTACCTGCAGCTAATTCTACAGATTTGTGTAAGGTGAGATTATGTGTAGTTAGCAACGTCTTTTGATTTTTTTTTAATGCAATTGAAATGAGGGTAGAGCCTATAAGAGACCGCACCTGACAGTAAAAATTGTCTTAAAGTATCATGTAGTGCAAAGAACCAAGGAGCACTCCCCTCTATGCTCCTTAACTGGGAACAGATCCTATGACAACATTATACACAAAAGGGTTCAGCACTATTCCACAGATTGTAACAACCAACATCAGTATTCAAGAGACAGTGAGCACACAAGAAGATATCCAAATCCCAGATGTGGGTTTCTTAAAAGGATTTCTCCTTATTGCATTTTTTCATAAAAACAGCAGACCATAGCCAACGCATTTCATCTCACGAAGAGACTTCTTCAGGGCTATAGTTCAGTGTTCTTTCTGTGTAACTTCTACCTATCACGCAAAAGGTTCTGATTTTTATTTTTATTTTTCTTCTAAAATAATGGTGTCCAAAATGTCATGAGCACTGTATTTCATTAAGTCATCCGTGCCTGCTAAATTCCCAATCAGCAGTTCTTACATATATCTGCATCCAAATTCAACAACGATTTCCCTGTGAACAGCTATTACAGTGGTCTTGTAAAAGCATCTTACTTATTTGCAGTCCAATCCCTTCAATTAAAGCCCCATTCAGCTAAGACAACCTCATTCCTCGCAGCCGGCCCGATAAATCCCGCTGTCAGCAACGTCCTTTCAATTTTTTTATTGTTGGTGTACTCAAAAATTTGATCCCTAATCAACTTTTATTCCAACTCCTTGTATTCACAAGTAGACGCCAATGCTCGCAAAGCACCAACATGTGTCTCAATTGGCTCTCCGGGCAATTGGTGACGTTTACGAAATTTATCTCTCTCCAATGTCAAAATTTTTATGTGGTTGGAACCTCATGTCTAACATCCTCATGGAAGACATATAAACATAAGGGGTGGGCGGAATTTGCAAAATTAACTTTTGCAAATTATCGCGAAAATGCTGAAAATCTCCGCAAACATGCCGGAAATATCGCGAAGACGCAGAAGTTTTTTTCCCGCTTGTTCGCGGTATTTTTTGCATGATCGCGGGTCGCCAACTTACCCATGCGGTTTCTCACGGGCACGGCCATCTTGTTTTCACTTGTCCCGCCCTCTCGCGATGCTTACTTCCTGTTCTGGGTCGCGCAACGCATGTTCGTGCCCGTTCGCGGTCGATATTTCCTGTTCGCGACCGCTTTTACTTGATCGCGTTGCTTTTTGCTTGCTCGGGAGAAAATATCGCGCAAACTTGCGCAGGTGGTCGCAATGGGCGCGGCCATCTTGTTTTTCACTTTATTGCATGGTTCTGGGGCCTGATTTTGAATCCTCCCAAAATCTTTTCAATCCTTTGTTTATAGCCACTTTTTTTGGATCTTTATTACTTATTATTTCTCTAACTATTTTCCTGCCTCTATATTTTTTGTTTTTGTCTACTTTTTTTTTGTTTTTTAGCTACTTTATCTCTTTCTATTGCCTGCTATTTATTTCCTTTACTCCTTTATTTATTTTACCTTTTCTTTCCCGCCCCGTCCCCAGAACCATGTCCAAGGGTAGGGCTGTTCGCCGGCGCAGCCAGAGCCGCGACCGCCTTCCTTGCGGAAGGCGGCGCCCACAAGGGGTGCAGGCACGGGCCTTATTTGGGGAGGTGGAGTTGGCTGCACTAATTTTCTTTGTGCAGCGCCACCTCCCCTCAACCCTGGCAGCAGGTGGCAGGCCTGGGTCCGGGTACGGCCTCTGGGAGCGTCGGCAGCGGTGGTGTTCGGCACACCCAGGCGCAGCTGACGCACCGGTGGTCCGACATCTTGGACCGTGAGCAGGACCTGCTGGACCTGCTGGGAGTGGAGGTCCCGGGGCTTGGTGAGTACCTATTTAATTATTACTACTTTGTGTCTGTTCTTCTGCTCTGTGTTATATATTGCGAATATCTTTTTTTTCTTCCAACCAGCTAGAATGTTGCTGCTTACATTCCAGGTTAATTACGTTTAAAAGTCTGTGATTTTTTTGACACAGGTGCTCTTCTGCGCTACTACTAATCTTACTTGTTTGCAGCTTTGCGTTTGCGCTTGCTTAGCGTGATTCTTTTAGAGAAATTAAGTTACGTAATGCTACAGTGACTCTAGTCCACTCCTTACTTTGTCCTGTCACTAATAGATAGGGGCGGATTGATACTTCGGTATAGGTACTTTGTATGAGCTTCTAATTTGTTAGTGGTATGCGTGATGCCCCCTCACTCAGTTACGTGACGTGCTGGTAGTACGGCTGTCTTTATTAGAACCTTTTCTAGTTTTTTCTAGTTTGTTCAATGAGTGGTGGTAGGCTTAGCAGTTACTTAGCACTAGCAGATCAGCATCAATCAATCAAACCCAAATTTGGTGTATACAAAACATGTAGTCATGTTCATGTGTCTTCCATGATTTGACCATATGCCATGTTGAGGAATACAGTGGAAATGCATACTTAATGTACAATTGGCATGCCTGGAATAGGTGGGCTAGGTTGGGTGGTACGTTGTACTTAGGCTTATTTGTAACTTGGTATTCTGGAATCAGAATGGAAGACTGGATTACTGTTGATAAATAGTAACTTAAGTAGTCGAAGTGCGAATCCCCCGATATTACTTGTTGACCAGATGAGATCGGTCAATTTAGTTATTGCAATTGTTGTTTACATAAGTGTTTTTTGACCGTTGTTGAAAAATATTGTATTTGTTTGACACCATCCATCAATGTTTGTCTCTTTCTTATATCTTTCCTGTTCATCAGCACCCAGGGGCAGACCGACAGGGACTGGGCAGTCGGCGGGACACACAGAACACCACCAGGAGGACACTGCTGAGGGCTCCTCTGCTGGCCCCAGTAAGTCTTCTTGTTTTTAATAATATTTCTTATTCCATAACTTGTACTGCCCCATATTTTTCCCGAACTATTGTTTGTTTCCAAATGCTATTTTTTTACCACCAATTATCCTTCGATCTGTACGGTTTCAAAAATCTTATCCCTGCCTCCGCTATGATGACTCTGAGTACTACTACTACTATATACTATCAGTCTGTCTGTACTGTAGTAGCTAGTCTTGCCCAGTTGGCCAGTGCCACTCTTTGTGAAAGGTTGAAATATAAAACTCATATTCACCAGTAGCTCGAGCCATTGAGTCCAATCCGTTGGGTCGTTGTCTTGTACTACTTTTACTCTTATAGATTTTGAGGCTTTGAAAATTCACAGCAACAGCCCTACCAGATTTATTACTATTTTGATATGGTACCCTATAGGACATACTACAGTTGCAGGGATCTTGCACATACACAGACATTTGCACCAGAAAATAGGATGTTGGTGATGGTAGGTTGGACCTTCCTTGCACACCTCAAACAGAAATTCCGCACCCACCACAATTCCACTGCTTGACTATAGTACTGTCTTGTCATAACTATTAGGTCTCGGAACCCTCCCCCCAAGATACCCAACAAGTAGACAACCCAGAACATAACACACCAAACCTCTCAGTCGTGGAAGCAATTCACATGCACACCCTTACTTTAATTTGCTCACTCGTGTAAGTTAGTCCACACCAAATACCACCAAGTCTATGTAAGTTCAAAATGTTTATTTCAATTTGAGAAGGTCTGTACACTGTTTTCTTATAAATGCAGCACCAACCGGAAAATCAATAACATTAAAACAATATACATTGTTACACTTATACAGTTGGGAATTAAATCATGATAACTGAACAGTGGTGGAAGGCAGCACCACCATCCCATAGCAATTTAGTTTATATAAATTTATAAATGAAGATGTGAGTGAAGGGACCCTCACCTTAGAAGAACCTAGTACTGGTAGTTGTTGCATCATTCAGAAGCTCTGGTTCGTAGAAGGGAATCTCGCATCTGTAATGCGAAAAATGAAATGGTGTGCGTTAGTATATTGCAACTTGCAAGCATTTCTCAGCCGTGCCAAAAAGTGTAGCATTTATGGATAAACAATATGGACTAACAGTAACAGTAGTACACCAGTACTTCCTAAAAAAGTGGCTTGTTAATGTTTGTTGAACGCTTGTACGCAGCGCGTAGACTAGACAGTAGCAGTGTGAGGCAGGTCATGTGGGCTCAAAGGTGTCTTAAGCTGCAAGGTAATGGTAACGTCACATGTGCAAAAATAAAAGACACAAAGGTAAATGGTAGCATGGCTAGGGCTAATTAAGCAAAGGCTACAATGATCATATATAACTATTAGTGTTTACTCTACTACTACCTGATTTGTACTAGTGATGTATGTTAGTATTAACTCATTTTTCAACCTTGCTACTGATCAATAGGGGGGAGGTGTTTATGACGCCTAATAAATGTGTAATGTTTTCTAGGCGCACTACCGACCACCATTGCCGGGGCCAGCGAACAAGGCGACGCGGAGGGCGAGGATGCGGCAGTTGCTGCCGATACCAACGATGGAGCGGTAGGGGGAGTGGCAGCACCAGTGGCAGGCGGTGGTAAGTTAGATTCATAATCCTTAACTATTGTTGAACTTGACAGTACACTCACTGCAAGGGTGTACTGTATGTATATGTATACTGTACAGTTGTGACTTAGGGCCCCATTAGGATGGTGGGCGTATTGCCCCCGCTGGGTCGGCTGGAATTTTCACTGCCGACACCACAGGGGCACACCTCCCGCCATCCCTGTAGAAAATATTCAGACCCCCCACATGTCGACCAGGCGGAAAAGGGTTCAATATGCCGGTGGTGTCTCTCTGAACACACCACCAGCCATATAATCTGCATTTTGGAATGCCTTTGCGTGGCGGCATTGCCGTCCGCCACGGAAAGGCATGCAGACATTGCAGAGTATGCTTGGGTGCCCCCATGGAGGGTACCTACCTATGCTATGGTACCCCCCGCCTTTCAAAGCAAAACGTGACAGGCTCCGTGTGGGGCCCGTCATGTTGTGCTTGGAAAAGCAGCACAACATTTTAGCATTGCTTTCAGCAAAGCCAACCAGAATGTAAAAAAAAAAACAGGATGCGCCCGCCACTGTGCCGGGGGCATCATCCTAATTAATTGTCCCCACGGGACCCCCACCCTTTTTAGCATGAGGATGGCGGGCGGACAAAGTCCGCCCGCTATCCGATGTCGTAAGTAAGTATGAGTTGTTGGGGACGTTTGAAGAGTGAACTAGAAGACTAGAATTCCCTTTAATTGGCATAGGAGCGGGAGTATTGAGTAACCAATGGCCTCATCTATCTGATTTCAACTCAGCTTTGAAACTTTTATGGAGAAGAGCCCCTGGTGCACTGTTCAACTAAAAAGTGAAAGACGGGTGGAAGGAAGAAGGACGGGCGACATTTAAAATGTTATGTACTACTGTGCTTTATTGTGCTACTCTACCATGCCACTATGTGTATAAATAATTACCTTGTCCTATTGTTTTTCTAAGAGTATATTTTACAATTTTCTTGTTTTTTTCTTTTTGATACACAGCTACTCCGAAACAAAATCGGAAGGAGTTGGCCGCAAAGGCACGGCGCCGGAAGTTGGAGGCAATCCAGCGAGAATACTGGCGGCTGGTGGTCTTAGCCGAGGAGGAGGAGGAGACTGCGGCTGCAATTGTTGAAGCCTCCTCCCGTGGCCCGGGCCCCAGCCACCGCCCTCCAGCGGTACGGCGCCACCGTCTGGTGGCTGCCCGCCGCCACGGTGCCATCTCCGGTGCCCCCCCACTGTGGCTGCAACTGCCGCACCCTTAGACGCCGCGTCGCCTGTTTGGAGGGCGAGATGCGCCAGATGCGTGTCCTCCTGGAGTCCCGCCCCACCACTTAGTCCCTGTCATCCTGTTCTGCCCCTTTTTTAATTCTTGTTTGGGTGGGAACTTGTTTGGGCGTTACGGACTTCTATGGACATTGGTTGGGGTTAGGAAGGGGGGTGGGTCAGCTTTTGTGGGTTTAGTTTATTTGTTGGGGTAAATTAAATATATTTTTCTATGTTACATGCAATGTTGTTAATGTTTTGTAGGTGGGGTAACTGTTTTACAACCCACTGTTTCCTTGCTGATGCATGGCCGCCCATAGCCTGTGTTTGATTTCAATAATTGGCTGACTGTATAAGACACAGATAGATGCGACACACCTCACTCATTGACTGGTCCTTCTAGTACTTTCAGTCTGTCCTCTAGTCTATGCATTCTTTGTACTGGTGTGTGAAAATGAAATCATTGACATGTCCATTATTAATTCTGCCTCCCCCAAACTTGTCTCTTACCGGTGCTTGATGTTTATGTCCAACTGTGGCACAGCACTGGCTGCATGGTGAAGATGGTTTCCTTTTTCATACATGCCATGATTGGGGTGGTGGTGGTGGTAGCAGCATAGTAGTAGTAGTAGACACTGGCAGGGCGGCAGCATTTGCAAAAAAAGAGAAGGAGACAGTCAATCGCCTTTGAGAGACTGTTAGGAGTAGTTGAATGAAGTACAGTACAGAACTTACCGAGCAACAATAATATGCTCAAATATTTGACAAAAAACAGAATGGTGGCTAGGAGGATAGCCTACTAGACAGAGTTACAAACTATAGTTGTGTCGAGTCACTTGACTAGGCCTACAGCCTAACAGTTAGTGCTGTATATGAGGAATGACAAGAAACAAATCCAATCAATGCCGGCAATTCATGCTGAGGTATATGTTCCTTTGTTACAAAAAATAACCTCTGAAATATCCTACTCATGGGTGGCCAAGCAGAAGAAGATCATCGCTCTGCCTTGAAATTGAAGTAGTGTTGCTTTCACCACATCCGCCCCAGCAAGTGTGTGATTAAGTATTGGTGTACATTTAATTTAGTTACACCTCGACAATAAGTCACACAGCCCGGGGGAAGAGGGTTAGGGTTTGTTGAATGGATGGGAAGGGGGTTTTTGGGAAAGGTTTGACATAGAAAAACAGTATGCATACATAGACAAACAAACGACAATCATTGAAGACTACCATATCCATATGTTAAGGGAGAAAAAGGCAATGCATGCATGATGATGAGAGACCCGTATAACATACACTTCTAGTTCTTGTTCTGTTGTTCCGGCCTTAATACTTTAACAGATAGCAAATGGAAATTTTAAATATTGGTAGGGAAGAATCGTAAACACAGAGCAAACCTAATGATGATAATAACAACTCCAAGAACACACTGTTGTAAAGATTGTATACAAGATATTAATCAAATTATTTAAAAGAAGATAAAAGTGGATACTGTTACTGTCTTATCCTGGTCAAAAATGTGGACTGGATTTTTGCATCTTGGCATTCCTCTTGCTCCTCTCGTCCATCAATCTTGGGTGTGTCGCCTCGCCACTCGCCACTGCCCGGCTGGAAAAAAAAAGGTGATTGATTGGTAAGGTAATTAATATGCATTGTAATGTTTTACAAAGTTTCGGGCAAGGCCCGGCCTGTAATTGTAGATTGAAAACCAAAGGGGATATTGAGAAAGAAAGTTAAAAGAAATGCACAAGTGATGGTGTAGTGCAACAAGAACACTTTCCAAGGTGGCATCTATGCATCATCTCTACTCTAGTCTGTTTCCAACATTGACCTTCAACAGTAACAGGAGAGAGCAGGCCCACAGTGCTTAGCATTAGCACATCCTACGTTAACACTTAAAATTCTTTTTTTTTCTGTCAAAGAGTTGGACAAATGCAAAGCACATTATCCATTCCAAACATAGCATTTTACAGTTTAAGTTAGTAAAATCAATGCACTGCAGTCATCCCACCGCTACACTCTATTCAACTTCTACACAGACATTTGGGTCTGCTGTGGTTGTTGTTGTTGACGTTTTTACCTTTCGGCTTTTCCGTTTTATGCCACTCATGAAACGTCCCCCTGAGTCCTGACTTAATCATCATCATCTCTGATACTTTTACTGACTGACTGTGAAGATCGGCCTGCAGTATAAGTAAAATTTTTATGACACAAGAGTAGAAATATAAATATTACTGACTTGAGTCATTCTTTATTGTGTACAGAAAGATAGATTACTAGTACACTTTGACATCACTTTGTGCACAACAAACAAACAACGCAAACACAAAGACCAATAGCTTAGAGTCAGGTGTCCAATGCATGCCATTAACTGTCATCATTACCTGTTCCTTCTCATCTTAAGTTAACGGGCCGTCTATTTCGCCATCATCATGATGGACGGTGCTGTTGTGTCACTCATACTCATTGCGCAGATTGAGTGAGTCCCTTTCCTGTATTGAATTAAAAGCAATGGGTCACCAAGCTGCAGGAGAAGTACAAATTTCTTATTTGCAAGAAGGGGGAAATTAGTGTGTTCTGTAGAAAGTTGATTAGTGTCAGTGCACAATTACATAAATTCATGCACAACAAACACAACAAAATCTAAATCATTCAGTCTGCGACTCTGTGTCCAATGCATGGCAACAATCATTACCTGTTCCTTCTCATCTTAAGTTAACGGGCCGTCTATTTCACCATCATCATGATGGACGGTGTTGTTGTGTCAATCATACTCATTGCGCAGATTGAGTGAGTCCCCTTCCTGTATTGAATTAAAAGCAATGGGTCACCAAGCTGCAGGAGAAGTACAAATTTCTTATTTGCAAGAAGGGGGAAATTAGTGTGTTCTGTAGAAAGTTGATTAGTGGCAGTGCACAATTACATAAATTCATGCACAACAAACACAACAAAATCTAAATCATTCAGTCTGCGACTCTGTGTCCAATGCATGGCATCAATCATTACCTGTTCCTTCTCATCTTAAGTTAAAGGGCCGTCTATTTCGCCATCATCATGATGGACGGTGCTGTTGTGTCAATCATACTTATTGCTCAGATTGAGTGAGTCCCCTTCCTGTATTGAATTAAAAGCAATGTATCACCAAGCTGCAGGAGAAGTACACATTTCTTATTTGCAAGAAGGGGAAAATTAGTGTGTTCTGTAGAAAGTTGATTAGTGGCAGTGCACAATTACATAAATTCATGCACAAGTAACACAACAAAATCTAAATCATTCAGTCTGCGCCTCTGCGTCCAATGCATGGCATCAATCATTACCTGTTCCATCTTATTTTCAGTTAATGGCCAGTCTCTCTCGGCTCTGAAAGGAGGATAGCTATAGTAGTCATCTGATTCATGGTCCACTTCTTTTGGAAGGACTAGGAAAGTTTGAATGTGTTGTTACCATCATCCAATCATCATTCATGAGGGAAATGGAATTGAGCAGGAGATTCAGTATGATGGAGCGGAGGAGCTGGATTCGGAGGACTGTACTATCAAATAGCAGACACCTGAAACTTGTATATTAAATTAGAAGAGTAGAAGACGCTGGTAATGGATTTGTTGTGATTCACAAGCTTATAACCGGAACGACAGACACATAAACAAAGGGGGAAAAAATAGAGGAAGACAGTAAGTGCGAGCCTAATTGTCAGGGAAGTATAGCTCGTCCTCAAACTCTGGGGGTTCAGCCAGTAGTAGGTAATCATCTGACACAATACTTCCGTCACCTGAGCCGCTGTCCTCATCTTCCTCCGTTGATTCATGTATTGTGTAATTCGGTAGTATGAAGTGCTGATTCATTTTGATCATTGTTAACCTCTCCACGTTTTTTGGAGATAGACTGGTCCTTCTCAATGTTACAATGGAACCAGCAGCACTGAAAACACGTTCGGAAGAGACACTTGCGACAGGGCAAGCCAGATAGCTTATCGCCAGCCTGCTGAGCTGTGGCCATTCAGACCTTTTCCTATACCAATACTGCAATGGGTTTTGATCAACGTACACCTCTGTTGGATCGTCCAGACAGGCCTGGACCATCCGCTCAATGTTCAGGGTTGCTGCTGGTAAGCTTTTGTGCTGTTTTGTCTGTGCATCAGCACTGTGCTTACAATAGCCCATCTTTTCATACCAATCCTGTAATGATAATGATTGTACTCAGCCTAATGATCCAGTTATTGTTTCTGTAGTCGATAGTGATGGTGAGTGTTGTGATTGTGAGCCAACCGCACTGCCCTCAGCTGACAAAGTTGCACTTGATTCTGCATGGCCTGCTTCAGTATCAGTACTTGTTGTGGGTTGATCTTGCGGGCTTTTAATTAGCAGCCATTCGTTTTCCAACTTACTGGCTGCTTCAGCTATACAACTTTTGTAGCGGGCAACATCATTGTCGGAAAAAGCAAGGAATGTCTTCAGTAGTCCCAATTTTGAACGTGGATCCAGATTTGTGGCACAAATGTAATGTTCTTGTGACAAAATTTTATTTTGTATCCTTACATTTTCAGTTAAGCGCCGGGATAAGCTCTCCACCAAGTCATGGGCTTGCCTTCTGTCCTCTACACCTTTGTATGATTCAGACACATTATTCAGCTCATACTCTAGCATTTGCAATAATGGGATAGCTTGGCCCATTGTACAGTCATCCTTGCTGACTTCACGTGTGAAGACCTCAAAAGGAGAAAGCATCTCAGTCAGGCATTTAATTAGGCTCCATTGCTCCATGTCAAGGTTCATGCCTTTAACAGTAGCACTAGCATCCCCTCTTCTTTTCCAGACATATTCATGGAGTGACATGTGCTGTTCGTACAGACGATTAAGCATGTAATACGTTGAGTTCCAACGTGTTGCCACCTCCTGGATGAGTGCCTTGACTGGCAACCTAAATTCACGTTGGATGATCCTCAGCTGCTTCCGAGCTTTAAAAGAATATCTGAAATGAGTGCATATTCTTCGGCAGATGGCCAGTAAATTGCTGACAATGGGTTCTTTTTTCAGAAAGTCTTGAACTATAATGTTTATGCAGTGCGCCAAACACGGAACCCTGAAATAGGAACCAAGTTCCATGGCCTTAAGTACATTACTGCCATTGTCTGTGGCAACAAAACCAATACGAAGCCCTCTGGGCCGCAGCCATTCCAAAACCTTGGTGCAAAACTCGTGTAAAATGTTTTCAGCCGTATGAGATTTCTCCATGGCGAACATGGCTACAGTTGCATGTTTCCGAGTACCTTCAAAAATCGCAGCTGTGTCATCAACAACACCTCGTGCAGATAGTTTATCTTTAACCCCCACAAAAGAGATCCAGTGTGCAGTGATGCACATGTAATCTGTGGCTTGGCAACTGCTCCACATGTCTGTTGTCAGGTGGATATTGTGCACAGCACTCTTCTGCAAAGCTTGTCCAACCAATTCCAGCACATCATGATGTAGTGCCGGAACAGCTAGTCCTAATACTTGCGAAATAGGACTAGCTGGGAACTTTCCATTTCGGGCAAATGGCAGACACAAATTCAAGGAAACCCACCCCTTCCACAAATGAAAAAGGAAGAGGTCCAGCGCTAACATTTTAGCCAGCTTCGCATTGTACAATTGTGCCGTTGGGTGGTTGCGTTGGAACTGCCCCTCCAAACTAAACATGCTCTCAATGGTAGGCTGGCTTACTTTCCTTAGTGGTGCTGTTTTCATTAACCCACTACGGCTCAACGACACAGATTGTCTCATTGAGGTACTCGCCGGTCGCCTTGGTGTCTCACCCAGACTCTGAGTATGGCTCTTACTGCGGTGCCACTCTGATGTTACTGAGGAGGATGTGGGCGTTACCACTGCACTACTGGGGACAGGGCTAGAAATGCCTCCCTCTTCTTCACCTGCCACCGCAATAATATCACTCTCTGATTCATCCTGACCAACTTCAATGGGTTGACTTTTTCTACTTTCTTTTAACTTAAGTAGGTGATCCTCCCACACGATAGTGTGGTGTATTCTGAGATGACTTGCTTGTCCTCCGGTACCATAATTTGTACCAAGCTTACCACACCGAACACCTTGCCGACAAATTGAGCATATAGCAACGTTCTCCTCCTTGGCGCTAACAGAAAAGAAGTCCCAAACTGGGGAGGAGAACTTTCTAGCACTGCTGGATGTCCCACTTTCAACACCAGATGAACTTGAGGGGGTGTTTGAAAATGTGTGCCCTGTGCACCTACACTGTGACTTTTACTACCACTACCTACTGAGATGGTTGAGCTGGATGTAGGTCCCTGCCGGGCCTTGGAAAATATGGCAGCTGGAGGTAGTGGTGGTGTAACCTGTGTTGGTGAGATGCGTGCTACATCCCGCTCAGTAGCAGCCTTTCTGGATAGGGTGAGAATGTTGGTCTCCAATCCCTTTGGGGCGGGAGTAAAGTGCGTGATGACTGGCTCGTCTTCATCAACATCATCACCCCGCTCTTCTACATCTACCTCCATAAATCTAAGTTTTTCTGGGACCTTCCTTTTCAGAAGCATTGTCTTGTGGCGTATATCACTCTCAGACCGAGCTGGTGGGACCCAAGTGTCTTCACGATCATCAGAAGCGGGGCTTGAAGAAGAAGATGATGGACTAAGCCTCCTTTTCCTTGCTGGTGGTCTGGACGACAATAGATCTTCTGAAACAGTGGTTTGACTTTGCTCCATTTTGTCTGCAGAAAGCTCGATTTCCTGAAATGCCCCTACGTCAGGAACAACAACTACTATGGTGGGCTGTTGCGGCGGCTGCTGCTGTTCTTGTTGCGGCGGCTGCTGCTGTTCTTGTTGCGGCGGCTGCTGCTGTTCTTGTTGCGGCGGCTGCTGCTGTTCTTGTTGCAGCGGCTGCACACTGATCTGCTGAGTTTGCGCCTGCGTTGAACTTGATTGTGTACTACTTTGCGGTAATGACATTTATTCAACATCGCTGCTCGTTAGTAGACTGGCTACCTCCGCGACACTAAAGCCCTTGGGCCTAGGTTGGTGGGGTTGGACCGCTGTGCTGCTACCAGCTTGGTTCCCGGACAACGCTTTGGTGCCAAAAAAAACATTGGCCGGCACACCACCAGTCGTGGTTAATGGCACTTCCTTTTTCTGTTCCTTCTTCTCACCGGCAACTTTCTTGGTACTGGGCCTGGTACCTTTCTTTGGGGCCATCTTCTTCAGATGTCAGGCAGGATGCAGATACACAACAAGTTCTGGTCACACGTGGACGTGATGCGCAGCAGGACTTCTGTCTGGCTGGCAGTACAACGGGTAGCCGGGTGATGCTGATGACACCTCCTACTCTGTCTTTTGTGCACCTAAAAGCAAATAAGACAGGAGAAGAACATCAGTGAAATGTTGCATTTGTTGTTGTGGTTCAGTTACTTAGTACTGTACTGCTGCAAACAAAAGATAGTCTAGCCATTTATGACTTTTTTTTTTAACTAGAGCTATGTTATACTACTCTGTACAGCCACACACTACACTCTCAGGAAGGATAGGAAAGTTAATAATAACCACCAAAATAAAACTGTAATGAAAGTGGGGTGGACCATTAAATGATTTGAGCATCTCAGCATCCATGGAGCTGCTGCTGGCAAAGGGGGTGGATGGATGGACGCAGTAAGCCAAATAGCCAATAGGAAAACCATGCAGGCCTATGGCAAAAGCAGGACACTAATAACTCACAGTCCAAACACCAAAAAAGGCCACCACCCACATGGACACTCACAAATCACAAACAAGCCGGGGGCCTGGGAAACACCAGGAGCTGACAAAAGGCCTATAAATGCCAGGTAAAGGATGCATGCTAAAGCACACTGCTCTGCCTTTTTAATGCAACAAAATGTAAATACGAACATTCACAGGCCCCAAAAAGCTCTGCAGGGTGCATGCATTGCACACCAACACACCAGTGACCAGACACATAAAAAAAGCATGTCTTTAAGACAACCAACATCAGAAAGGCCACCCCCAAAAAGCACACTTCCCCAACTCAATCCAATGCCATCCATGTTCTAAATGATGTCTAAATTCAACAGATCACACAGAAAACACTTGATAAATAAAGCTGTGGCTACCTGCTCTGATCCTAGTGGATGAAAAAGCAGGCCTGTTGGCAGACAAGGCCAGGCAAGCTTGCAGGCCTAGGCTTCAAAATGGCCACCAGCCACATGGCCAGGCCCAACAACATCACAAAGGCCACCCCCAAAAAACACACTTCCACAACTCAATCCAATGCCATCCATGCCCTAAATGATGTCTAAATTCAACAGATCACACAGAAAACACTTGAGCAATAAAGCTGTGACTACCTGCTCTGATCCTAGTGGATGAAAAAGCAGGCCTGTTGGCAGACAAGGCCAGGCAAGCTTGCAGGCCTAGGCTTCAAAATGGCCACCAGCCACATGGCCAGGCCCAACAACATCACAAAGGCCACCCCCAAAAAACACACTTCCACAACTCAATCCAATGCCATCCATGCCCTAAATGATGTCTAAATTCAACAGATCACACAGAAAACACTTGAACAATAAAGCTGTGGCTACCTGCTCTGATCCTAGTGGATGAAAAAGCAGGCCTGTTGGCAGACAAGGCCAGGCAAGCTTACAGGCCTAGGCTTCAAAATGGCCACCAGCCACATGGCCAGGCACAACAACATCAGAAAGGCCACCCCCCAAAAAGCACACTTCCCCAACTCATTCCAATGCCATCCATGCCCTAAATGTGCTTGAAAATGAAATACATTAAAAAAACAACAAAAGGAAC
This sequence comes from Triturus cristatus, assembly GCF_964204655.1. NCBI lineage: Eukaryota > Metazoa > Chordata > Amphibia > Caudata > Salamandridae > Triturus > Triturus cristatus. The sequence continues at coordinate 482,066,900 of NC_140584.1, read as the reverse complement.
AGTTGCTTCATCATGCACACACCCATGAGGCCATGCCCATGGCTAGCTCGGGCCTACTACTACTACCCACAAAATGTAAAAAATAAAAAAGGAATGATGATAATTAATTATCAAAAATAAATTGTAGTTACAACAACTGCAATGCCCACAATCAAACAGACACAACAACCACTTACTTGTAAAATATCCTATTCCAAAAATCCTCAAATCCAATTGCAATGATGCAGCAGACAAAAAGAGTGATCTTTCCAGCTCCAAATCCAAAGGCAGAATGAGCAGGAGATGGACAAAGCACTGGGAGGAGCCTGCTGGACAGGAACAGGAAGTTGGAGATTCTGTGTCACTTCCTCCCTCTCTCCACCTTTTAAAAAAAGGACTCCTTGCACAAAAAAGGACAGCCAAATTTCAATGTAAGGAGTTGTTTTCATCCAAAATCAGCATTTGCAGAAGGTTTCATGCTGCTAGAGCTGATATTCCTCTCCAAATTGAAAATTTTACATGTTCGAGTTCTCGAGCTTCACATTACTTCCGCCGGCGTGTCGAAAATGACATGATCGCGTTCTCTTTGTCCCTGTCGCGTTGGATATGACGTGTTCGGGGTCTCTTTCTCCTGTTCGCGTTCGATTAGACGTGCCCGCGTCCTCACCCTCTCGCTCGCGATGTAGAATGAGGTGTTTGAGATCTCAATCTTCTCATACTCGCGCGGTGCATGATCGCGAGAAGAAAGACGTGATCGCGCGACAAATGACGTGATCGCACGACAAATGACGTTAATGCGGCCGCGAACTGTCGCGAGACAGCGCAAAATGGCTACCAACAATCCAACATCTCGTGGAGAACGCGACCGAGTCGGGAAAACTTGTCGGCGAACGCGGGGATTCAGGTAAGGCGATCGCGCGCACGCGAGAATGTATTTTTTTACAGCGCGAGCAAGAAACAAATTATCGCTAAGCTGCGGAATGCGGAAATTTTGACATTTTCGCGCTTTCCGCGGAACGCGAAAATGCCAAATTATCGCAATTTCCGCGAACGGAACGGAATTTTGGCCCAGGCCTAATAATCATCCACTACATCACCTTCACCCAAAATTGACTGTTGTGGTAAATGTTTCAAGATTTTCCTACCTTCTGAACAATTGCGCAACAAGGCATATTTCATTTTATAAGTGAAGTCTTCTCCATCAATAGCAGCCATGTACGCCTCAAAACTTTCTTTCTACAATTCCCAGTCGACACCAGCATTGTTGGTACTAGGAGAAAATGAAGGTGGTGGAGGTATAATACTTCGATACATGGCAGAGAAGAAAATAAAAAGATTTAAAAAAAAATAAATAACATTTAAGGTTGCTATTTAGTGTTTAGTATAGTATGTAACATGGATTGTGAGCCTGCAACATTAAAATAGTACATCTAGTTGAGTAAAATACAATTTACAGGCTGTACTAGAAGTATCTATTTTTATAGTTTTGTAAAGGTGTGCCTATCACCGTTGTGTAAACTTGATGACAGGCTTGATAAGGTGTGGCAGTCACCATAGATTTTGTTTCACTGACAAGCTCATGTTGCGTGACCTCGCGTGATGACATTGTACGATGCAAGAGACAGAGCGCGGAATAGCGAGCAGGCAGAAAGCGCGAGCCTCTCAACAGCTAATGGAGACTGTACTCACGCGCCAAGGGTACTGCGGTTGTCCCAAATCCACGCTTTGAACAGGAAGCACAAAGGCCAGTCGACGGCCCCAGCGCTCTCAGCTCGTGCCCTGCTCACAAAACAGGATGGCAAAACGAAACACCATGACGCGATTAAAACGCGGCCGATGCACTCAAAATGCGCAGAAAGCCTCGGGGGAACCCGTGCACTCATGACTCAGGTCAGCAAACACGGGAATCCAGCAGTGAATGGAGAAGTCCAGAAACAGTTCCAGCAGGATGAGGAAATCCCAATGACAGATGCAGAGGACTCACATTCTACATTCTAGAATTGAGATCCCCACAATAGGGGCCTGTAAATATGCCCCAGAAAGCCTTACATGTCCTATCATTTTTCTACTCACAGGCCCTCTGTTCTGCAACAGTTTAACTGACGGGAATTCAGGAAATACCAAATTAAAAGGCTATAGGGTAGATGGCACACCTCACTATTATGTGAGAAGGTGTTGCTCCGCATGTTATTGTAGTTCATTTGACACAGAAATAAGGCGTTAGACATATATTCCTCCTATTAACCCTTTTGTTCCTAAACGCTGATGAAAAGCTATCCTGAAGAGAAAAGGTTCATCACTGAGTGCTGCCTTCTGACCATTTCATCACGGGGTGCTGCCCTGCTGCCCTCTGACACATTCCGTTCGTGCCTTTGGCTCTCCTGGACCCAGAGAAGGCTTTCGAGCACTGAGCAAACAATTCAAAGTCCACGCAGTCATAAAAACTTTCAAAATAATCCCTCATACACTGTCTGCAAGGAAGGGACTATGGAACATTCAAACAGCCAATAAGTTGAGGTGAGAGAGACATATTCCTCTGCGGTGGAGTCAACCCCCAATTCATATATTGTTAACAATTGATCTGGCAGGTCTGGTAGACAGCTAAAAAACTATCCATAATAGTGACTAAAGAGGAAAAGGCAGATGGCCTTAAGTGCTATATGAAAGGAGGGACACGTTTAATGAACTGAGAAATTTACATGCAAAACAAGATTTTAAATCTCAGGAAGAATTATAAAATCAAATGTTGGAAATTGTCCACTTGTAATCTTATATGGATAATCAACGATCTTGCTAAAGATGTAATACACTCTTAAACCGCCTTAGAATATGTCCACTATTTGAAGAGTTTCTTTCTGTAGAGCTGAATTTATATAGGTAATGCATTCACTCCAAAAACTAAATAGAGTTGAGGATGAATCGTTCTCTAGTAGATTGCCAATCTGTCAGAGTTGAGAAAACGACTGAGGATAAATTCAGCATCTAAAAAGAATACGATCGTTCTCCAGAACACATTTTCACAACTAATTCCCTCAATAAAATTAACTGCCCTTATGTTACTCCATTCATATTTCATCATTGCATCTAGTACACATTTAAGTTATTCCCCCTTTTCAGTCCTTTTCAGATTGGTAAAATAAGGCCTAAATGTTAGCGAAAGTAAATCAAGGACCAAAGTACGTACTTCATGCTCGCAGCATTTCCTGTTTTAAGTATAATTCCAGAAATATAACTGTTTTCACTCCAATCAGGAAAAAGAAGCGAAACATTCCCTACAATGTTGTATTTTTGCCTAGGGAGTATTGGGAAATAAATGGAAACACGTTGCCTACATTCAGAAAGTAGATTTTTAGGTTTAACATGCAGGGTGTTTGTTCCCATCATTGCAAAAATATTGTATTCTCTACTGACTTTGGGTCAAACTTTTCAGTAAATGACTTCTTTTGCCCCAGAACGTGGTGCCACTCACTTGAAACATTGTCAATTACATCTTGGAACAGGCCACTGAAATATTTTAGTCTCACTGATTTTCTATTGACTGGAATTCATGAGAGACTCTTTCACATCTGTTGAAATTGGCCTATTCACTTCCAAACTATTTGACTTCCTCCTTCCCTTTGTCTGTCTTTAGGACTCTGGGCACTTTAACACTGATAACCAGTGCTAAAGTGCATGTGTTCTCTTTCCTTAACATGTTTTGTTTGGCGAATCCACATTTGGCATATTTAATGTATTAATCAGTCCATAGTACAGTGCACAATATGTGCCCAGGGCCTGTAAAATAAATGCTATTTGTGGGCCTGCAGCACTGATTGCGCCACCCTCTTAAGTAGCCATTTAAGCATGTCTCAGGCCTGTCCCTACAGAGTCTGTTTGTGCAATTTACACTGCAATGCAGACTTGACATTTAAAACCCCTTGCCAAGCCTTAAACGTTCGATTTACTGCATAGAAGTCACGCTAAGGTAAAGCCTAGGTAGCACATAGGACAGGGTAATGTGCAATTAAAAGGTAGGACATGTACTTTCAAGATTTATATGTCCTGTTAGTGAAAAACTCCCAAATTAGTTTTTTCACTACTGTGAGGCCTACCTCTCCTGTAGGCCAACATTGGGGGTTCCTTATTACATTTGTTGTAATTCCCAATTGGACTGAGGTAGATCTGCCATGTTTAGTACCTATGAAAATGGAATGATAAAACCTCTTTTAAAAGCAAGGTCGAAATTATCATTCTAATTTTGAAAAATGACACTTTTAGAATGTTAACATTTTTCTGCTCTTAGCTCTGTGTGCCTGCAGCCTGTCTCCAATGCATGTCTGGGGAGGGTTACAGCTGAGCTTTGTGCATTTCCTCTAGACAGCCACACAATGGTAGTTTAGGTGTGACTTAATGGCCCATCCTGGGAGGATGGTAGGGAGGAGCTTGCACAGCCTCACTCTTACACCTGAATAGGCTGTGTCCTTTCCCCACACAAAGGGCTGCTGAACCCCCTGTAGTGAGTCTGGAGCCAGGGCAGGAAGAGAAGACCTCTGTGCACTTCAAAGCTCTTCTTTGAATTCTCCCCCACTTCAAAGGCACCACTGTGTATAAGAACTGGACTTCTGACCCTACCGCTTCAGCACATTTCTGGACCTATGGATACTCTGCCAGGAAGAAGGACAGCTGTGCTGCTGAAGAACTTCCACTCTGCTGGACTATGCTCTGGAAGAACTGATTTCTTGCTGTGCTGCTCCAATTGCCTGGGAGAGAAGGACTGGCTCCACATCAATTAACTCCAGAACCAGAGTGACTCCAAGGGCTTGCTGGCTTGCCTCCTGATTGAAATTTCAGGGACAAAAAATACTTTCAACTTACCTGCCACAACACCGGACTCTGCCATCTGTGAGTCTGCCCTGTCAAGTGGTGCCAACCTAGTCCTGATCCCAGTGGGTTTAAAGTACTGTTCCAGCAGAATCCATGAATCAACGTTGAGGCAAATGACTCAGAACTGGTGCATCTCCTCCACTGCGGGTGCGTGGCTCATAACTGATGCATCGCCTACCTGTGTGGACCGTCGATGACACAAAACCACCTGCACCCTGCACCTTGTCTTCTTCTTATTGGATTTTTTTGTTTTGATCTTGTTTTGTTCATTAAACTAAGCTCTAGTGTCCTCTATCTTTTTGTGTGGTGTTCAGTGTTTTACTGTTTGAAGAAATGCATAAATAAATACTTTATACTTTGCCTCTTAAGTTAAGCTTGACCACCCTGTGCCAAACTACCAGGGGGTGAGCACAGGTTAATTTAGGGTATGTTTGTGACTTACCCTGACTAGGATTGTGGTTCCTGATTTGACAGGTTGCATAACTCTGTCAACTGGAACCCCAATTTCTAACAACATTTGAAAGCGGACTGCATGTGGCCTAGCAGCATGGGTGGGGGGCAAGGTCTGACAAAAGCTTCTGGAAACTTTGTGCTACAGAAAATGAAGCAACAATTTTTTTCTGTAGCATTCATATGCGCATCTGCATGTCAAACCAATTGGCATTGCTGATGCTTGTTAAAATAGTTATTTGTCTTCATCACAGTCAGGCGATGTGTCTTTAGTTTTTTCTAAAAGCACTGAATATCATTAAATGATGTTTAGTGAGAGACAAAGCTATTTCACTGACTCTCTATATCTTCTGTTTCCATTTGATCTATCCAGAACAATATTATATAATCAAGGTAAACCTGTAACTTAAGCTATTTTGGAAGAATACCTTGCTGAAACTCATGAAGAACTAATGCAACCTTAGTCTAAGGTATATTTTCTGGTGATTGCAGCATTAGAGATTTGCAGGCTCAGATGTTTCACGTGTTTCTACGAATCTATCAGAATGCATAGCATGGTCACCTAGGCATATGGTGTAATGGTCAGTTTGCATACTTATTACTGATGGTAAAAGGTCATCAGTTTTAACATGGCTCAGTGTCTCACAGCCGTACTGTATCACTGTTAAGATTTATTGAATGAGACTAATTATCTTTATTGAAATGTACAGGTAGGCTCATGAACAGGCTGAGTGGTAGAATTAAAAAAGCCATGCACAGTGGTCTCTGGGACCATGGCTTGCTACTAAGTTTTACGCCTCATAACTTAAAAAATACTTAAACTACTTACCTGTAGTACCCAACTAGATGATCTACTCACCATAATCTATGATCTTGTCAAATGTAATTCAATTCCGTCCAGCCGTTTTTGCACTAAGTCCAACACAAAAGTCAATGGAAAATGCATTGGTGGAAAAACCTGTTTCGGGACCCCCCTTTTATCTTTGCATCCTCTTAACAAATTACCACAAAACTTCCCATCCTCTGCCAATGTAGAAAAATCAATAGGTCTAGAAAGTTTCAAAGCATTTCTTCAAATGGAGGCAAAGTCATTAGCACACAAAGATCTGAGGAATTTCTATCTCTGGTAACCCTAACTCTAACTACAGAGTGGCTAACACCACTCTGTAATATATAAATATATATATGACAGTCACCACTGGGTGGTTATAGTTAGGAGCATGTTTCCATAGGAAATTCCTTTTTGTGTTGCTTATAACTTTGGCACTGTTTAATGAAACTTCACAAACATTTCCGAAAACAATGTTAGTTTTTGCCTAGTTTGCACATGAAAAGTTTTAAGATGAAGCGTTATGTGGGGGCTGAGAAAACAGGGGATCCCCAAAAGTATTTTTCCCTTTAATTTTTCCATATGATTTTTGACATAGCTATAGGCCAAACAGCTAAATGATTTTACACCAAAATTGGCAGAAAGCTAGATCTTGGTCCAGAGAGAGTGCTTTTTATCATTTGATGTAAAGCCATTCAGTATTTTTTTAGCAATTGAAGCTCACAAACTTCGTATATTTCACACAGTGGAGGCTCCACGGCGTATCTGCGAATCCCCGTGCTCAACCATGCATTGTGATTGGCTGCCATCTTATGTCTCGGGGACTCGGTTCCTAAGCCCTAAAAACCAAATAACAAATAAGGGGGCAGGGTAAGGGCCCTCCTGGGTATTGTGGAGGGGCCCAGAGGGACCACCACTATGGTCAAATAAAAAAAACATTTAATTTTGGGTTCCTTTAACTGGGGAGCCTTGTGACAACCAACACAACACCTATGGGATTCTGGAGGGGGTTGTGCACCTGTGGTAGGATGGGCACCTGAGGGGGGATGGATGCAGAGTGTGGCCATAGACCAAGCCCTGGGCAAAACTCATGCAGCCCATGGGCAAAGGCCATGCATGATTTGGGAATGGCTTCTTGCAGGTGGTTGACTATTTGCTGCAGGAGGGGTTGCCTTTATACATGGTAATAAAATATTAATTTACGGTAAAACAAACCCAGAAATTCACTGAGAAAATAAAGATTAAAGTAACATTATAGGTGAAATTCTCAGTGACAATGTAATGTTTCATACTAAAAAAAGTCCTCAGGTAATAACTATAACTCTTGCCCTAAGGTAGCTATAACTCATGCCCTTGCCATGCACTGCTAATTACCCCACATATTACATAACTAGTGATATCTTCAGTGATGCCATTGATAATACCACTGCAACATTTGAAATTAAATTATTGACAAGACTGTATGGTTGGCGCCCAAGTTATAGTTACCTTAGGGCATGAGTTATAGTTACTTAAGATCGCTATAAATGGTGAATTTTGGTGGTTTTGTTAAGTTTGAAAAATTACGTTGTCACTGAAAATTTCAGATAACCATAACATTGCTTTAATCTTTGTTTTTTCCCAAAAAATATATCTATATCAATATATCTACATCTTATCTTTATCTATACATATATGTGTATTTTATATATATGTGTATATATGTATATATCTTTGTTTGACCAGCTCAGTTCTTACCAAGAGCACAGACCACGTTCTTCATTAAACTCAGGGGCCTAGCACGGACACTTGGACCAGAGTAGAGAAATGTACCTACAAGCCGTGAGAGGTGCATGCTGGTAATTGTAGTCCGCCAATGCGCCTGCATCACTGTTTGGGACTCTAACTCTGCCCACCTGAACAGCTATTAATGGTGGAACGACCGGCAGTATTCCTGTGGGTTTCCTGGTGTGAGAACTTTGTTGGAGCAGGCATCTGATGAAGTCACAGACAGAAACGCATCATGCCATTGCTCTGGTGAATAAAATACCCTTCCTGTATTCTCCGCTGTGTCTCTCCGATTCTTAGTACAGAAGAATCTTTTGTGGCAATATATATATATGGCAGATGGCAGAAACAGAAATAGTCTACTTATCCCAAAAGAAAAAACAGATGTTAAACATGAGGTAAGATTAATTACTACCTATAATCACGCTTCAAATGAGGTACATCAGATCATACGTAAGCATTGGCATATAGTCAAGAAAGATTTAATAATTGGCAAACTGGTTAGTCCATCACCACATGTCACATATAGGAAATGTCAGTCATTGAAGGACATATTAGTCCATAGTCATCTAGACATGAAAACAAAGGCGAAGGGGACATGGCTGTGGGAGTTACCAGGCTTTCACAAATGCAGGCGCTGTAAAGCATGTAACAACAGCACAAATGTAAAAAAATTCCAACTACCTAACGGCAAAATGGGTAAGATTAACATCTTTATCAATTGCAACACAGATTTTGTTGTGTATGTGTTAGTCTGTATCTGTGGCCTACGTTATGTGGGAAGCACGATCTTCCCAGTGAAGAAACGTATACTTGAGCACTTGCGTGCTATTAAGAACAAAGACTTGTCCTACGCCATTGCTAAACACTGCGATCTGATACATCCCAATATTCTTGACATCAGCTCTAAAATTTCTTATTTTGGCATTGACAGGGTGCAACCGTCAGCCAGAGGGGGTGATCGGGAACGTCATTTGCGACGCCTGGAATCTGAATATATAATAAAGCTACAGAGCAAGACCCCAGGTGGCCTGAATCATGAGGAGGATCTCCACGTTCATTTAGGTTGACACAATGAGACTTTAATTCACCTTGCTATTGTCCTTCCACCTCTGCCACACGCTCCTTAGGAGTCTGCGAATCGCTGTTCTGCCCCTGCTGGCCGCCTCGGCTATTGATGTTAAAAATGTTTTGTTAATAATCAACAGGAATTGATTGAATTCATTATTATTTTACTATTAAGGTTTTTTGACAAAATAGTGAACCTTGGGCACTAGCCATTTTTCACTTATGTTTACTGTATTATGATAACTTAAAATTCACTAATGAATTTAACATGAATTTCATTTAAAAACAGTTCCAATGTTAACTCAGGGACAACAGTGACTATATGAACTGTTTACTTGTTGTTACATTTTTATTTCTATTTTGAGTAAAGTTGTTGGAGTCTGTCTTCTAAAAAACTAAGATGCACAGCAGCACTAAGCACCAATGCATATACTTTTATGTCTATTGTTATGTAACAGGAACTGCTTGAAATAATGAAACAACTTCCTGGTTCTTTGTAATGACTCACTGACGAAGACCGTGGTGTCGAAACGCGTCTGAGTCACCAATTACTAAAGCACGGAGCACGCACGACATACGCATGTGCACGTGGAGCACATACGCATGCGCACACGAAGCACGTACGCATGCGCGCACCGTGCCCGCTCCGTGCGTGCACCATGCGTGCACGGTCAAAAACCATTAAAAAAAAAAATCATTTTTTTTCAAAGTGTTTATAAGTTTATAGAAGATATTAACTATGCTGTTCAACTTTATCCAAATAAAAAAAAAAAGAGCTGAGCCATTCCATATTACAGGATACAGTAAATCTATAACTATATACATAGGTAGCTTATTGTAAAATAAATATTTAAAAGATATAATAATTCATTCATAAATTAGCATTTAAAAAACCTTGCAAATTCACTTAAAACACCATAGGTTTCACACACGTTATAGTTAGGAATTAGCATTTAAAAAACCTTGCTAATTCACTGAAAAAACCATAGGTTTCACACACGTTATAGTTAGGAATTAACATTTAAAAAACCTTGCACATTCACTGAAAAAACCATAGGTTTCACCCATGTTATAGTTAGCTGGACATTTCACTCGTACAAAACCATTGAAATTCCCCTGTTATAGTTAGTTCAGCTAACTATAACTCGCGCGCCCGCAATCCACTGCTGATGACATCACATATTACATCACTCATGACATGGTCAGTGACATCACTCATGACATCACTGATGACATCTCAAATGACATCACTGATGACATCACTGATGACATCATCCTTGTGTAAGAGTGGCAGACCTGCTCTTATCCGAATATAAACTTTGATACACACATTGAAATATACAAACTAAGGTTTTGAATACTATAGAGATACCAATACCAGTTAGAACAATCTATTCAGTAATTCCAAATTCTACATGTGCATCCACTCATTCATCACCACTTCTATATAGTCACTCATACATGTACTCAGTCATCATATGCATCATATCACAGCAACCTTAGTGCCCTGGTGACCATTACCTCCCCAGGGCAAAATTTTAATTTTAATGTGGGGGCCCACACTCCCCCCCCACAGCCACGGGGACTGCCACTTCCCCAGGGCAACAATTTGAAGGTAAATACGGAGGCTGCGTTGCCCCCGCAGCCCCTGGGGCCACCACCTCTCCAGGGCTGTGTAGACCAATGTAGAGGGCCATGCAGCCCCCTTCCTGCATGGTGATATTGTTTTGGCCAGAATCCAACAATATATTTCATTAATGTATGGTTGATGTTGATGTAGATAAGCCAGTTGTTAGAACACCATGTACAGGTATTCTTGCCATATACTTTTGTGATGTACATCTTCTGCCATGCTCTGTATGAGATTCTGGAAGTTGAACAAAGGAGGAAATGTAATAAAAATATATATGTTTTTAAATGCAGCCCCCTTCCTGGAGCCCTAGATGGCCTTAGGGACTGCCACTTGCCAGGGCCGGGTCCTGCAATGTCCTGGGGTTCCCAAGCCATATCAAATACTGCTCTGCTTCTAGTAACTGAGAGCAGAAAATGCTCTCTCTTACTAGAAGTGGAGCAGAATTGCTTTTACACACAGGGAGCGGCATGTTAGCAGCTCCCTATGTGTAAAAGCAATACCGGCTCCTGCAGGAGGCACAGAGAGACCGTAGGGCCTTGAGGCTCCCCTGTAGTCCCAAACCTTTAAAAAATGGGTGCCCTGGGTGGGATTCGTCTCAGGTATTTTTTCAAACACTCCACAATGGCTCCACCCAATTCAGTAACAGGACTACGGGTTCCATCGACTTTTGTTCCACCCACCAACGCTATGTCTAATAGGATCCTGGCTTATGAGAGTATGGTATTGATGGATGTGATGAAATTACTTTCCACACACAGACATACCATTCCAAACACCAGTAGGTTGGAGAAAGCTGCCCTTATGAACCTTAAGAATGACAAGGACATAGTTATAAAATCGGCGGACAAGGGCGGCGTTATTGTGATACAGGACACGACAACCTACAAGACGGAGATCATGCAACAGCTTCAAGACGGTGTCAGCTACTCCATACTAAGGTCAGACCCCACAAAGGAGCTGGCAGAGGAAATCTTGAGTGCCACGTCTGAAGCCCGGGAAAAAGGGTTTTTAAGTAAACTCGAGTTCGAATACCTTAACCATAAACATCCACGGCTTCCAACCATATATACTTTGCCCAAAATCCACAAGGATTTGCGGAACCCACCGGGTCACCCCATTGTATCTGGATGTGGATCACTACTGAAAGCCCTATGTAAATATATTGACTATTTTCTGAAACCTTTAGCTGAGAACACCGAAGCATACCTAAGAGACACTATGCAAACTATCACTTTGATAGACGAACAACCTTTTAATCCGAATGATCAATTACTTGTAACATGAGATATTGTATCCCTATATATAAGCATCCCGCAAGAACCGGCCTTGGAAGTAATGAGAGACGCCCTGAAGAAACGACCTGCACCGATGGCAGTACCAACGGAATTCATCATCACCCTACTGACCATAGCAATGAAGAAGAATTTTTTCTTTTTTCAAGGACGTTACTATGTACAGACAAAGGGTGTGGCCATGGGAGCAGCCTTCGCCCCAGATTTAGCCATCATCTATATGGACCATTTTGAGAGATCGTTTGTATTTAATAACAACCCTTTTTACCACCGGGTGAACCTGTGGAAACGGTATATTGACGATATACTGATTATTTGAAATGGAGATTCTACAAACTAAACACCACACTATATCGGAAACCTGCTGAACGGAATTCCCTCCTCAGATATAACAGCCACCACCGACGTGGGCTGAGAGACAACCTACCGGTGGGGCAGTTTTTAAGGATCCGCAGGAATTGCGCAAGGAGGGCCGATTACATGGCTGAGTCTGAGGACCTCAGCACACGCATGTTGACGAGAGGATATCCAAGAAGACTGGTAAAGAGAGCGCACAAAAGGGCATGGTTCAACCCTCGGGAAACTCTGTTGACACCCAGAGAAAAGAATGACACCTTGTCTCAGAGAATAATCTGTGTCACTACCTTCTCCCCGAGAAGCAACGCCATAAAAAAAGTGATCAACAAACACTGGAGTCTAGTGGCAGATGACCTAGATCAACCCAATACACCAATGCACTCCTTTAAAAAAGCTATGAGTGTAAAAGATCATGTGGTCCATTCTTTTTTGGAAGACGCCAAGGAACCAACAATTCAATCACTCTGGAACCTACAACTGGAAGAAAGAGCATTATAAATATGGATATTGTAAGGCATGCAACACTACAATTCCTACCAAGAATTTTGTCTACAAAGAACAATTGCTCTTAATTCCTTCACTAACTGTAATTCCATGAACGTCATCTATGGCATAATCTGCCCATGTGGGTTACTCTATGTAGGGCAGACCCAACAGAAGATTAAGTCAAGGATACTACAGCATCACAGCAGGATTCGGTGCTCCGTTGTGGGGGCACCACTAGTGGAACACTGTGGGTTGATGCAACACAACCCAGACGATCTGTAGTGGTTGGTACTGGAAAAAGCGAATCTGGGACCGAGAGGCGGAAACATTTCCGCTATCCTAAATATTAGTGAATCTAAATGGATGGAACGTTTGGACACAATGGCCAATGGGCTGAATGAACTTGATTGCAGCAATGCCCAACTGGCATGCCTCTACACCTAATGTTGCCACCTAACTATTTGTGTGTTCTCTTCTTAACACTGTGATCAATGATTTAGATTACGTCATTGTGTTTTCTTGTTGTGAATGGACTCTATTTTCCAAACTTTGACTTTATATAACGAATGTACTGGGTTTTATCGATATTCTTGTGATTCCTCGATTGTTTTCTTGAGGATAAGTAATTTTGTTGTTCAAGCGTTGGGCTTCCATGCATACACTATTGAGTTTCTTTTTAAATTCATTAGTGATTCGCGACAACCATGTCTTTCATTTTGTTATACTTTGAAAGAGATGGAATTCTGAATGAAAGTGCACTTTTATTTGTATCCCAACTGGCGTATCGACACGCAGTCTCATGACCCCAAACTCCATTTGTACACCATGGGACACCCCCCTTTTTTATTCCAACATATGTACATTCCATTCAACACATTATCCGGGATTTATTTTAGTCTGTCTTCCGTCCTTATTGACTACGTGCAGACCAGCATTTAGCTGCGGCACCATCCTGGGGATCACGTGTAGTTTTCCTCCGCTCCTTTAAAGACAATTGCCAGCGACGTCGGCGCACTCTTGTTCTTCAGTGCGAAGAGTCTGCGTTACGAGGGTGAGTGTTCCTAACCTTGTCTCCACTCTCTGGAAGACACATTTCATTAATTTTTAACACTTGAGCACTGCAGCGCCGTTTCCGATTTTTGACGGCTTTCCCTGCGTACTCGACCCATGGGGCATTTTAACGGCTTTGTTTGTTTAGCCTAATTCACTGAGTAGAGCCCACACACCGTAACAAGAGGTTTTCCACTGACTCCACCACCATGTCTAGTGAGTTATTACCTTAATCCGTAGGTTACGCTTACATGGTTTTCAGAATAAGTTTCATTTTTCTGTATTTCTTCACTTTCACCTGCATAGTTGTATGGATCAAGCGTACGTCCATTTTTCATTGTGCATATAGTAAGGAATGGTGTTAGTCCTTTTTCCATACTTACGCTCACATTTAGGACTAGGCACATGCCGTATGAATTTCATGATAGCCAACCGGGACACACGGTGATCTTTAATCGGGGCATTTTCACCTTGCCACATTTTTCCATTTCGATCTAGCACGCCGAGGTTTTCCTTACCCCCACCAGAACCAGGCGCACTATGTATTTGAACCGACTGCCAGCACGGCCTTTGTTAATCTCTGAGTTATATTGCGCTCTTATCTTACCATGGCATTTAGAATGGCAAGTCTGTTTCATTTCTCTTCTTCTTTAATGCAAGGTAGAATCACTTTTTCTTACAAGCATGATTTATCTACTGTGTTAGATGCTTTGACAATGGCTACTATGTCCTTGACACTGATTTTATTCTCCTCCTCCTCCCTTTTATTGTAGATTCATTCCATCAGTTGAAGTAATTCTGTGTTCACCACTCTCTCCATCGCACTCATTGGAGGTTATGTACCCCACTTTCATAGACGACTTCTTGCGCCTTTGAAATACTGCCTACTCAGGCAGATACGGTAACTATAAATTAATTAACTCCCCTCCTTTTTAATTTGTCCTGATCTTAATTAATCTTTAGATCTGACAACCCAATAATTTCTATTTCATTTCTAGGTGCCCTCTCCCTTCCACTAGCACTTTCGTCCTGAGGAAGACCCCAGTAGTAAGGTTCTGACAAATACCTACATAATTCCAGGGGTCGAAAAGTCGACACACCAATTATGCCAGTAACGCCAACAGCGCATGTTGCACTGTGACTTCTGTCTTACATGGCTGCAGATATTTTATTGTAGTGTACTGTGATATGAACCATGTATAAAATGTGTGTCATTAAATAGCATGACCAACAATTTGATTGTTAACAATTGTTAGTAATATCCGTCACTTACCTCACAACCTCACACAATTCACTGCCCTATCCCCTCGCCACCCATTTGGGCACACCAATGATGGTTTTGAATGTTTTTTGTATATTGTGATCTCTAAAATTAGCAACAGATGTTCAGTGTGATTAAACAACACTTGAACATTTTTCACAAAAAAAATTCTTTGACCTATTTGTTATTGTTTTAATATACTGTCTTTGATTGATATATTTAAAAAAATAAAATAAAAAGGGGTAGGCCCTTGGGGATAGGGTCCCTGGGGCTTTAAGACGCCCGGGAGTGGGCTGCTTACACACCCTCCCTTTTTTATTTAAAAAAATAATAATTAAAAAGGAGTAGGCCCCGGGGGATGGGGTCTCCCTGGGGCCAAAATAGGACCTGAGAGGTGGACCGCACAATCCCCTCTCCCTTCTTTTACCTTAGAAAAAAAAGAAGTAGTGACCAGGCCCCATGTGGCACCTTTCCCTAAAATAGAAAACAATAAACCAAAAAAAGTCAGCAACTCTCTAGAGGCCCTACCCCCTTTCTCCATCACTCTGCACATGTGCCTCCTGGCATGCTGCTGGTAGTTGGCCCCCAAGAACCCTCAAGAGCCAAGGGGACTTCATTCCCCAGCTAGTAGTGCGCCAGGAGGTGTGTTTGTAGAGCAGTGGAGAAATGGGCCTTGGCCTCCGACAACCTCTCAGCAATCCTGCTGTGTGTATTTCTTACCAGGGCCATCTCTCCTTCAGGAAGCAACTCAAGACCTGGCTCTTCGAGTAGTAACGGACCCCTCTCCCCCAGCGCCTTGAGACCCTTCCGGGTGAGTAGCGCGCTATACAAATGCTATGATTGATTGATTGATTACTGGAGGTAATAGGAGAGGTAAACCGCCCCCAAAGACATCCTTGGGGGGCAACTACCCCTCCTATAACCTCCAATAAGTCCCACACAGTGGGATTGCTAAAAGGTGTTTGGTGGCCACGCCCCCTTTCTCCATCACTCTGGAAATGCGTCTCCTGGCACACTGCTGGTTGGGGAATGAAGTCCTCTTGGATGGTGAGAGACCTTGGGGGCCAAGAAGCCCTCCTGGTACTTTCTGTAAGTCCTACACAGCGGGACTCCTAAGGCCCCTCCCCGTTTCTCCACCACTCTGCAAACACCATTATTACTTTTAAAAACATAGAAATGCACTGAAAAAAACAAAGGTTACAGGGACGTTATAGTTAGGCAATGGAATAAAAAAACTAGAAATTTACTGACAAAACAAAGGTTAGAGGGACGTTATAGTTAGGCTCAGGTTTCACTTAAACTTATAACTATAACTCACGCCCCCGCAATACACCTCTTATGACCTCACATATTACATGACTCATGATATGCTCAGTGACATCACTGATGACATCACTGATGATGTCTCACTGCAGCTTCCTGTGTCTGAAAGGAATGCCGTCTCCCACAGGAGGTGGGGAGGTGTCAGGGATGGTGGGGGCCTTGGGGCTCCCCCTGTGCTCCCAATACAGATAGAGTGCCCTGAGGACACCCAGTACAAATGGCCAGGCCCCAGGCAATGGGGTCCCTGGGGCCTCCTGAGCAAAAATTGGCCTTGGAAGGGGGAGCCTTCCTTATTTCTGAATACCTAGGCCCCCTCCCCTATTATAAATGTAATTTTAAAAAAGGCTGGGCCATGGGGGATGGGGTCCCTGGACCGAAATCAGCCTGGGGAAGGGTGCTGCATAGCCTCGTTTTCAATTTATAAATGATCAGGCCCCAAGGGATGGGGTCCCCAGGGCCAAAATAGGCCTTGGGAGGTCCCCTCCCCCCTGGTGGATGGGGCCCAGGGCCGAAATGGGCCTCAGGTTTGGGGCCATGTGGACCCCTCCCCATATAATTTTTTTTTTATAAGGCCGGCCCCGGGGAAGTCTTCAGAGGACCAGTGCCCTTTTTCAACAATTCTGCAAAGGGTCCTCCTGGCACACAGGGTGTTGGGGGATGAACAGTCTCACAACACAGCCACTCACCCATAGAAGCACTCACACACTCACTAACACACCCAAACAACCAGTTACATACCCATTCTCCATCCATACAAGCATTCCATATCTGCACACTCACCCATATAGTCATTCATGCAGACACTCACTCCAGTATAACCACTCACACAACAACTCAACATAACACTCCCCAAACAGCTACTCACTCACCCATGCAGCCTCTTACACTTCCAGCCACTCACTCATACAGGCAATTCAGACATCCACTCACTCACCCACACAGTCACTCACACAGCCACTCCTTCACCCATACATGCAAGGACATACCCATTCACTCACCCACTTATTTACTCACATACCCACTCACTCATCCACACAGCTACTCAGATGCCTACTTATACATCCATACAGCCACTCACTCAGATACCCATAAGGCCACCCACATACCCACAGACCCTCTCTCACACTGATACAGAAAGTCACACACCCACTCAGATTACACATGTTAGAGATAGTAACATTCATTACTAGTACAACTAGTATAATAATCTAACTGTTGTAGCAGGTTAGTATATATTTTTAAGACCCTTAAACTCTTAAAACACACTCACTTGATGATGTCATCAGTGATGTCATTTGGGATGTCATGAGTGATGTCACGAGTGATGCCACTGACCATGTCATGAGTGATGCAATATGTAAGGTCATAATCAGTGCATTGTAGGGGCGTTAGTTATAGTTAGTACAGGTAACTGTAGCTGCCGAATATATATATATATATATATATATATATATATATATATATATATATATATATATATATATATATATATATTCAGTGAAAAAACCATAGGTTTCACACACGTTATAGTTAGGGGACATTTCACTCATAAAAAACCATTGAAATTCCCCCGTTATAGTTAGTTCAGCTAACTATAACTCGCGCACCCGCAATCCACTGCTGATGACGTCACATATTACATCACTCATGACATGGTCAGTGACATCACTCATGACATCACTGATGACATCTCAAATGACATCACTGATGACATCATCCTGTGAATGTGTGTTTTTCAGAAAATTAAATATGTTATATATATGTATATCTCAAGGTCGATGGAAAAATAAATGGGTATATAAATGTCTAAAAGGATGATTTGGTTTTGAAAATTTGATTGTGTTATTGACTGATTAAGTGTATCTTAGTGAATACATGGCTTAGTGAGTAATGTTTAAATATGTAATTATCTATATCAGTCTCTTACTTTGTGTATAAGTGTCTGCTTGGGTTGGTGAGTAGCTACATGGGTGTTTATATTGGATTTAAGGATGTTTTTTGAGTATCAGTCTGAGTGTCTGCATGGTTCGGTGGGGGGTATTACGTACTGCATAGGTGCATGTATGATTGGCTCTCTGGTTGTATGTGTTGAAGACAGCATGTGTGCATGACTGTGTGGGTGGATGAGTGTGTGTATGGGTGTGTTAGTGAGTGAATGACTGTCTCAATAGTGTCTTTATGAGTAACTACATATGTTTTAAAGAAGTATATTTGACTATTGGTGTATATAAGTGAGTATGTGTGAGAGTGAGAGATTGTAACAGTTCCTGTATGTTTAATTATGTTTTTTAATAGTGAATATTTAAAAGAGTAAGTATGTGTAAGTTTCTGTAGAAGAAATTGATGAGGTGTGTGTATAACCGAATATGCAAGTAAATGGATGTTTGACTCTTTATTAGCATGAGTGACTATGTGTGTGAGTAACTCTATGGATGAGTGACAATGTGGAACAGGATGTATAGGTGTATGAGTACATATGATGAGTGAGCACATGTATGAGTGACTGTACAGGACTGTTGGTGAATGAGTGGATGTGTATGTGATTCTTAGAATTACTGAAGAGGTTGTTGTAACTGGTATTGGTATGTCCATTTTTTTGAAAATTTCAGTCTCTATTTTTGAATGTTTGTATCATAGGTTATATTAGGGTGAGAGGAGGTCTACCACTCTGTCACAAGGATGATGTAATCAGTGATGTTATTTGAGATGTCATCAGTGATGTCATGAGTGATGTCACTGACCATGTCATGAGTGATGTAATATGTGACGTCATCAGCAGTGGATTGCGGGTGCGCGAGTTATAGTTAGCTGAACTAACTATAACGGGGGAATTTCAATGGTTTTTTATGAGTGAAATGTCCCCTAACTATAACCTGCGTGAAACCTATGGTTTTTTCACTGAATTTGCAAGGTTTTTTAAATGCTAAATCCTAACTATAACGTGTGTGAAACCTATGGTTTTTTCAGTGAATTTGCAAGGTTTTTTAAATGCTAATTCCTAACTATAACGTGTGTGAAACCCATGGTTTTTTCAGTGAATTTGTATGGTTTTTTAAATGCTAATTCTTACCTATAACATGTGTGATTCCCATGGTTTTTTCATTTTTTTTTTTTTTTACAAATGCTTAAATTAAACGTGTTTTTTTTTTTATTTGCAAGTGGTTTTTTTTTTTTTTTTTTTACTTTTTATTCTCTTAAAACACTATGCTTAATTTAAAAAAATTCTGCAATATATTAATTTTTCTCTTTTTTTTTTTCCAAACAGGTAAGATATATTAGTATAACATAGAGATTCTTTTTTTCCTTTTTTTTTTTTTTTTTTTTTTTTTAAGTGCGCGTACGGTAAGCTTACGGTAAGCGTACGGTTTGCGTAATGATAGTAAAATTTCTACTCTTTTTGCGTATAGTTACGCAATTTACGTAGCCGTGCGTACTGCGTATGGGGCGCGTAAGCGTGTACGCTACACGTTACGCGGAAGTGTTGGGGAGTGCCTGTTATGCGCATGCGCGCGAGCGCATGTCTTTTTTACGCGCATGCGTACTTTTACCGTAAGCGCACCGTAAGCGCTCAGTAAGCGTAACGTAAGCGTAACGTACGCGCACGGTGGGTCATGTGATCATGAAACAAAACTTTTGATTGGTTCAAAGTAGTTTCAGTTCTAGAACTCTCCTACACCACACCCATTCCCCTCATTTCTGCTTGTGATCCCTTAGGAGAAGGAGCTGAGTTGTCTTTGGGATACGATGGCAGACCAGCACTCTTCTGCTGAGAGTGAGGCTAGCAGCACCACCATCAGGCAGAGAAAGAGGAAACAGAAGAGCTCTTTTATATGGGAGTATTTTAGTTTTCCAGAGGGTGAGAAAAAAGTCAATGCTGCTTTGGTGACTTGTAAGCTGTGCCAGCGTGTACTTTCAAGAGGTAATCCTAACAAGAAGTATTCCTTCGGGAATCACACAATGTTAAGACACCTTGAGGATGTGCACCCTAGGACACATGCACGACATACTAGAGGTAACCCTTCAGTAAGTCGAGCAAGCACATCCACAGCAGCTCAGCCGAGTCCTTCTTCGGAAGCTCAGCAGAGCCCTTCATCTGTGGGGGCAGAATCACCTTTTTCTGATCCTGTGGAAACGAACCATCGGTTTGCGAGGGTTACAATGAGGTGTTCATTTTGCCATGGTCTAATTGTTCATAGGGAGACCAGTCTTCCCCTCATTAACAACAAAATAGACCATCACATTTGTCCTACCAGCTAATGTTCCCATTCTTCCTTTCCTCTGTCCCTGCATGAACACAAGGGCTCTTTTAAGAGCCAACATTACCTCTCAACTTCTTTTTTTTAACTTTTTTTTTTTTACCGTACGCGTACGGTAAGCGTATTTTTATTTTTTATTTTTTTTAAAAACACAAAAAAACAATTACCACATTTCAAGATACTTGAGAGATTAATAACTAAATAATGTAAATCTGTTTGAGGAGAAGTGGAAGAAAGGGACCATCTAATTTCTGACTTACCTGACCC
Organism: Triturus cristatus; assembly: GCF_964204655.1. Classification (NCBI taxonomy): domain Eukaryota; kingdom Metazoa; phylum Chordata; class Amphibia; order Caudata; family Salamandridae; genus Triturus; species Triturus cristatus. Next base: position 482,046,019 of record NC_140584.1, on the reverse strand, counting down.
ACCCAACAATTTAATTTTTATTTAAAATTTAAATTGAAATTACTTGTAAAAATGGTTGTTTTTTTTCGAAAATTTTCTTTCACAATCTGAAAAAAAAGAAAAAAGTATTAATATTTAATAAATCATTATATAACACAGTACACGTATTTACATATTTTCCAAAAACACTTTTTTGCCTTTTTTTTGCTGTTTTCAGAATATATTGCATTTCACTATAAATCGTGAAAGCAATTGCATTCATCACTTAACAGCTGGCAAAAAAAAAATAACAATCTCAAAGATTGTTTTAAAAAAGCCCAGAATCTCTTCCCACTTAAACATAACATTATAGAAATGCAAAATATTCAAAAAAAATATCATCTAATAACAATAACTTTTTCTTTAAAATACCGTCTGACAATTTTGTTACAGAAGCATAATCACAAAAATAATATATCTCAAATAACTCCACAATACATCTGGTTACCTTTCCTTTAGGCCAAAGGGTAATTTACAATTCATTTTTGATTAAATTTCCAATGGTAATCCAATAAAATTCCAAAATTTAAATTGGACAGATGTTACCGATTCTCTCTAAAATTTTGGTTTCCGAAAGATTAATTAGGAATTAAATAAGTCCACAATACAATTGATTACCTTTCCTTTAGGCCAAATGATATTTTTAAAAATCTTTTTTGAAGAAAGTTCCAATTGTAATCCAATAAAATTCCAAAATTTAAATTGTACAGATGTTACCGATTCTCTCTAAAATTTTGGTTTCCGAAAGATTAATTAGGAATTAAATAAGTCCACAATACAATTGGTTACCTTTCCTTTAGGCCAAATGGTAATTTGAAAAATCTTTCTATTTGTAAATCCCTATGGTAATCCAATAAAATGGTAAAATTGTTTTGCACAGATCTTGCCAAGTCTCTCTAAAATTTAGGTTTCAGGAAGATTAGATAGGAATTTGCTAAATCAAAAGGCAAACGTTGCTTGAAAATCAATTGGGAATCATTACACAGTGTCCAGCCTTTTTCACATTTAAGATAAACTGTGTAATGTCCAGAAGTTACAGTAGGTCCTTCATGGAAAATTATTGCAACTGTTAAAAAAGTTTTTCCTGAAATTGATAATTGCTGTCCTATAAACTTCTTTATTAAAGTATCCAATTTTGAACCATCAGCTTTACATCGTTGCATCATTAAAATTACATACTGTCCGTATTCCTTTAAAATTAATGTTGAAAACATGTCAGATTTACACTCACCGCATTCCATGCTATGATTAGCATCTTTAACTAATTTAGCAAAAGTGACTGTTTTACTGTCTGGCAATGTTAAATAAATAAACCTTTCTGAATCAACATTAGACTCACATGTATTGAAACAGTTTTCACAACTATGTTCCCATTTATAAGAGACACCAAACATATTTTCAATTGGTACCCCTTCTTCTTCCAGTACCTGAAGAAAATACATCAAGAATTCCTGTGCGTCTTGCTGTACATTTTGAGAAAACTGTGTTCGTTCTGAACATACATCTAAAAGTTTTCTAATTTCAGTAGCACTTTCTATTTGAGTTTTATCATTACTCAGTTTTTGAAAAGGAGACTCAACTCAGAACAGAATCTTTTTCTCTGATTTACTATTATCTGCTCTTGCAAATTTTCCAGATAAAATGCAACATTCAGCACTACATTAGCGTAGCAGTTGACACCAGAGCTATTTTCAAAATGACAACCTACAACCTCTTCAACATTTTCATTTTTCTTTTTGCTTGCAATTACATCACTCCTGTCTTTTTTTCCTCCTCTCTACATCCTCAATACAGATATTCTCAATTCTCCTTTTTCGAGAAACTACACGTTTCTCCAACACAGGATACTGACCTAAATGAGGATCATAGGTTCTTCTTAATCTATTATACTCCTTTACACAGTTTGTATCAGCACTAACTTTTGAATCATCAAAGTCTATCATGAATAAACCAGATAATGTTTTCACTCGTGACAAAGCTACATAAGCCATACCTTCTTTGAACACAGTTGAACCAATGTTTACAAATGCACAATCTACAGTCAATCCTTGAGACTTGTGAATAGTTACAGCATATGCTAGAGAAAACGGAAACTGTTTCCTTTGTACATATAAGTCTTTCACAAGCATGAAACGAACTGTACAACGACAAATGTCTATAACTTCTTCTATCTGATCGAATTTTATTTTTAAGCATTCAATTCCATCTTTTTTCTGATAATTAATAAAACCCACAACTTTACCCATAGCTCCATTTACTAAGCCTTTTTCAACATCCAAATTTCTCCTTAAAAATACTCTACAGTTCATGCAAACATATAGATTTTTTTCTAATCCAGCAGTTTTGGAAATGTTCTTCTCTAGTGAATCCAATTTATTTTTCAGTTTGCCTGTTAATGTGATAGTAATTCTTCCATCCTGAATTTTGTCCACTGCTTCCAATTTCCTAATCTCTTCCTTTTCCAATTTCAAAAGCTCCTCATTGAATATTGCGCATTCACGTAGATTTGGCATTAAGCAGATGACACTTTTCTTTTCTGCAATGTTCTTGTATATCTTCTCAGCAAATATTTCTTCCTTTGGAAATAAATTATGTAGCAACCGACTCTGTAATGCTTTCGTGCCAGCTTCAGTGAGTAGTCCAATTCTGATATCTTTCAGAATACTTCCATATTCTTCATCGTTTGCTTGCCTCATATTAGTAGTAAGTTCCTTGTACTCAAAGAAGGACCAAATATTTGCATTACCAATGCTTCCCAATGACTTCTTTGTGTCTTCATGTGTCACAGTATTAAACACTGGTTGTCCTTTAACTGGAGTAAGTTGTAGAAGATCCCCAAAAACTATGACATGTTTTCCACCAAATAACATGTCATAGTCTGTCCTTAGAATTTGCTGCATTCTTAAATGCACAAAGGCAAGCATTAAGTTTGATACCATGCTCACCTCATCAATAATGAGAACTTGCATCTTCTTCAATACTCTTGAAACTTCCAAGCATGCTTCTCCAGTTAGCTTGTGGTATTGTATTTTGTTCTCATGCTCCACTGGTAACATTAGCAAACGATGTAAGGTGATTCATTTTATGTTATATGCTGCTAACCCAGTTGGAGCAGTAACCACACAAGACAAAGTTGAATCTGTTTTTTGCTGTAGGTAGCTTCTGATGACTTTTATTAAGAAACTTTTTCCAGTTCCAGCTTGTCCGCTTACATACATCCTGATTGGATGAAATGATGTGCATGAGCACTCTTTTTTTTCATGTAGTAATCCGTGATCTATTTTGTTTCTGATCTCTTCATAAATTTGTTGCTGCACTTCATTCACTTGTCTTTCCAAATTTGGTAAGTCTATAAATTCTTCTTGAGCTTGATTCATAGCCGTTTCCACTTCATTCATGGCTATTGCAGCTTCATTTTCAACAATTGGTTGTCCTAGGGGATCTTGACTGAGTGTTCCTGAACTTTGGCTGTCTTGAGAACTGTCTCTAGCTATTTCAGCTGCAATTGTAGTTTCCTGTTCAATTTCTTCATTTAACATTTGCACATAATTTGTGAAAGTACTGCATTCTATGCTGTCTTTGCAAGCATTAAAGGAATCTTCATAGCTTTGAAATTCTCCCAGTAGTTCATCCTCTGTACGCCATGGTTTAAACAGCTGTAAAAGAGCCAAGTAGTAAAATTCCTTTTTGTCAGTAGTGTCGCAACTCAGCTTCTGGTGATTTATCAAACTTCCTTTTGTTTGCTTCACCAAACATCCTTCCTCACCAATGACTTTATATTTTCCATTGTTGATGTCTTCGGTGGCTTTCCGTGAATAAATGTAGTTCTGTAGCACTTCATAGAGACACATGTTCTCTAGATGAAGACTTCTCTTGGGGTAATATGTGTCCAACATGTTTGATTTCAAAATATCTGTACTTTCTGGTTCATTCTCGGCCAAATATTCAATTTCTCCAACAGATTTCAGTACCCGATTTCTCATTGCTGCAAGGCCTAAACTTGCCCAAATTATTCTTCTTGATTTCGAGTAGAGACTTGCAGAAGATAACCTATCTAAACATTCGTAGGATCCAATTTCTCGATGCGATAACATCTTTAAACTGAAACTGTACAGCTTCTTACTGACAGTCTTCTCGTGAGAAATCTCTTCCCACATTTCTTTCAATTCAGTTTTTTCTGATTTAGTAATGTAAGACGTTACATATCGTGCAACAGCAATGGAATTGTCAGCTACATACTGTATATCCATGTTAGCATTCCACATGGATAAAATGACTGGGTTGTAGTCATTTATATTTTTTGATTCTTCTTTTCTTTTAAGGTTGTAGGTATTCTTAGGTGATTTTCTTGTAATAGTATGTCTCACAGATGACATAAAACTGTTTACTCTTCCATTTGAAAGAACAGGTCTAGGAAATCCAAATCGACATTTAGTGTAGTATTTATCTTTGGTCTTGTACTTCCGTCGACAGTATTTTCCACACCGATGACTTTGGAAACGTAAAACTTGCTCTTTTAACTTTTTCTCTTCTGTGCTTTTTGGTATAGCACATGTTGCATATTCTTCAATGAAAGATAACACTGCTTCATCAGTATCTGTTCCAAACTTTGGGGCATCCTTGATCCACAACAGCATATGAATATGAGGAGCACCTCTTGCCTGGTACTCTTTTCTCCAAAAGAAATCCACTACTTCTCCAAGTGGTGGATTTTTTTAATTGCAGATGAAGGACATCATAGCCTCAAATCTATGATTGAAATATCTGCAAACATTAACCGGATCCAATGAGCACAGTTCTCCTGCTGTCTTGAATTCGATGTTTTTAATGTTTGAATTTGCCTCTCGTAGAAAATCCAGTAAATCATCCCAAGCGTACTCAGCACAGCTTAGGGTAAGGAACCATGTTGGTGTTCCTAAATTCCGTAACATGCATTTTAATTCACCATGGCGTCGGTACCAATATTCATTTGTCCCACGCTGACAAGCCATCAGATTGATCAGTTGTGTTTCCAAATGATCATCTCGTTGCTGCACTTTCTCCATAAAATCCTTAGCAGACACATTTTGTAAATGTACTCCACTTTTTAAAATGTGATTTACTGCATATGATAATGCAGACAAGTCGCTTTCAAATAAAAGATGGAACAAATAAGGAATACTTTGTCGAAATCTGGGATCTTCTGCATATAGTCTTGTAGTTCGATACTCAGAAGCTGGAATCTGTTCTGGGCGTTCATCGTATCGTCCACCTTTTCCTGTAGGAAACAGCTGGGGAAAACATCGAGCTTCCAAGCTCTCCTCCCATACACTCACAGGAGTTCCTTTTGCTTTCTTCATCTGAAACCGATCAATATTGTCTCCCATAACTTCTTTTGAATGAAGAGGATGTATGCTAAAATGTTCATAAATTTCTTCTTCCTTTGACTTATCCACTTTTTCAATTTGTCCAGTTGGTGTTTCAGTGTCTTCTTGTAAATCTTCTTCTTCTTCTTCTATATAAATTGATTCATACCATTTGTTATTCCTTTTCAAATACAAATTTGCTCTTTGTACTTTCCGTACATCTACCAGCTCCTGCCAAATCTTCTTATTCTTTGTAGGTACACCATTAACCAGAATAACTAATGGTTCAGTTTCCAAAGTATCTGCATCAATAGTTTCCATATTTTTTTTCAAATCCAAGGGCAAATACACCACTCTACCTTTTAAACCTCTCAGTAAATCTGAAGGAGGTAATTTACCAGTTTTTGGCTCCATACGTACTATGGTCTGGAACGGATGAACACATTGAATAAGTATAGACTCATATGTATTTAATTCAGAAAGTTCGGCAGGAATAGCATCCAATTCTAAATTATTATGTACAGCTCTGGTCGGCATTCTATTTTCCTCTAACTTGTTGTAACAGTATTTACAAATACGCTGATCTTCACCCAATTCAAAACAATTTTCAAGAAATATAGAAGTGGCAAAATCCTTCCACTTATAATTATCTTCATTTTCACTTTTTCTGTAGAGATCAACATTCCTGGTTTGTTTTCTATAATGAGTTCTGCGGCAACAAATACAAGTAATATTTGGTCTTTCATTAGAGATTATTGCAAATTTTGTTATGTGATCATTTAATGCCTTACTTACAGAGGGTTCTACATTCTCTTCCACTTCTTCCTCATTTACTGTGTCCTTTTCTGAACTTTCTTGTTCTGGACCAAAGTAACAAAACTGAATTTCATCAGTAACCTTCTCTACATCTGATACCGATCCACGGAACAGAGCCCTATTTAATTCATCTAACTTTATTGCTGGACTTTTTGCAAAATACAACCGTCTCACAAACTTTCTCATTTCAGTATGATGAACAGCCAGCATCCTAAAATGATGAAAAACACTTTTACACACTTTTCTAGATAGACAAGCCAGAGAATGTCCCTGCAAACCAGTATTCTCTCTCACTCTACATGGATCTAGACTTTGAAGCACCTTAATCTTCTGTGTAACACTTTTTTTACTATATTCTCTAAGAAACTCACAAAATTTATCAATAGATTCCTGACGCACAGTGCAAATACTACTACAATTCCAAGTGTACACTGGGGCTTTAGGACGTCTCCCCATAGCCTCATCCGCCATCACTTGTACCTCATCTCTTGGAACCATTTTCTCTTTCTCCATTATACAACCATTTTTCACTTCATAAGCACGACCTCTGGTGTCAACTGCATGCAGCAAACTATTACTTTGAAAATAACTCTCTTCATTAAAAAAAGGTTCACTACTTGACCTATGCATCCATTCTCCTAAAAACACTTTACAAAAGTTTGTTCTTTTCACTAGTCTTTTCCTTTTGCTTTGCGATTTCAGTACATTGACCATTTTATCTAATATACGCATCCTATTCAAAATTAAAATGAATAGTTTCCTTTGTAATTCTAAAGCCTTTGCTGCAATGGCTTCAATTTCTTTTTTTCTCTTATAAAATTTAGCTTTTTTCTTATATTTCTTCACATCCTTTATCAAATTGGACATAACTCTTCTCTGAAACATTTTTCTACGAATCTCTTTAAACGCTGTTTTTCTTTTTAAGTTAATCTTTATTGTTTCTGAAGGTACATTTGCATTAACTTAATGCTCAATTTTTTCCTGTTGTTTTCTATTTAAAACATTCTTTCCAGTACAGACATTTTGTACATTTTTCCTTTTTTTGAAGATATTGCTTAAAAAATCTTTTGTCTGCTTACCAGAAGACTTTCTCTTTTTCCCAACATGAGCATCTCCAACTAACTTAGGTCCTCCAGTTGTCTTCAAATATATTTTTTTTTTGTGGTTTTTCCTTAGTCTGGATTTTGTAGGCATCTTAAATTTTGTTCACTGCTCTTCTGCAATACCTGAAAAAAACTAAAAACAAATTCCTTTATTTTATTTAAATATATTACTACATTTTTTATGATCTTTTCGAATCTTAAAATACTATGTACCCCTTTTCCTACAAGTGAAAATCACAATAACACCATCACAAATTAAATATCTAAAAACAATTCCTGTGTGCACACAGAGTCATGGTTTGAAATTAGGCAGAAAACGAAATTTCTTTGCCAATTTGAAAGCACACTTACTACTCTTTTTTTTGGAAAGTGATAAGTACTTTTACAGTCTGACACATTTTGAATGCACTTTTCAGATTCTGACAACAGCACATGTCCAAACTGCTTTTTGAGACCAGCAACATGTGTAACCTGGGTGACTGACTACACTCCAGCAAGGGCAACCAGCCTTAGTGATGAAGAATGTATTTGCATTACTGACTGCAACCTCAAACCCAACTCGGTAGTGAATACTATGCATGATTCTACAGGATAAGCAGCTGGGTGTGTGCTAAGAGTCTGCTTCTGCAGAAAAAAAGCTCCCCCTTTCCAACTAATGCAAATGTAAAATTACCAGAGTAATACGCCATAAATCTCTGTCTATAATTCCTCTTTGCACACAGAGTCATGGTTTGATATTAGTCAGAAAACGAAATTTCTTTGCCAATTGGAAAGCACACTTACTACTCTTTTTTTTGGCAAGTGATAAGTACTTTTATAGTCTGACACATTTTGAATGCACTTTTCAGATTCTGACAACAGCACATGTCCAAACTGCTATTTGAGACCAGCAACATGTGTAACCTGGGTGACTGACTACACTCCAGCCAAGGCAACCAGCCTTAGTGATGCTGAATGTATTTGCATTACTGACTGCAACCTCAAACCCCACTCGGTAGTGAATACTATGCATGATTCTACAGGATAAGCAGCTGGGTGTGTGCTAAGAGTCTGCTTCTGCAGAAAAAATAGCTCCCCCTTTCCATCTAATGCAACTGTAAAATTACCAGAGTAATACGCAATAAATCTCTGTCTATAATTCCTCTTTGCACACAGAGTTATGGTTTGATATTAGGCAGAAAACGAAATTTCTTTGCCTATTTGAAAGCACACTTACTACTCTTTTTTTTGGCAAGTGATAAGTACTTTTACAGTCTGACACATTTTGAATGCACTTTTCAGATTCTGACAACAGCACATGTCCAAACTGCTTTTTGAGAGCAGCAACATGTGTAACCTGGGTGACTGACTACACTCCAGCAAGGGCAACCAGCCTTAGTGATGCTGAATGTATTTGCATTACTGACTGCAACCTCAAACCCCACTCGGTTGTGAATACTATACATGATTTCAGAGGAAAATCAGCTGGGTGTCTGCTAAGAGTCTGCTTCTGCAGAAAAAAATAGCTCCCCCTTTCCATCTAATGCAAATGTAAAATTACCAGAGTAATACGCAATAAATCTCTGCCTATAATTCCTCTTTGCACACAGAGTCATGGTTTGATATTAGTCTGAAAACGAAATTTCTTTGCCAATTAGAAAGCACACTTACTACTCTTTTTTTTGGCAAGTGATAAGTACTTTTACAGTCTGACACATTTTGAATGCACTTTTAAGATTCTGACAACAGCACATGTCCAAACTGCTTTTTGAGAGCAGCAACATGTGTAACCTGGGTGACTGACTACACTCCATCAAGGGCAACCAGCCTTAGTGATGCTGAATGTATTTGCATTACTGACTGCAACCTCAAACCCCACTCGGTTGTGAATACTATGCATGATTCTACAGGATAAGCAGCTGGGTGTCTGCTAAGAGTCTGCTTCTGCAGAAAAAAATAGCTCCCCCTTCCCATCTAATGCAAATGAAAAATTACCAGAGTAATACGCAATAAATCTCTGCCTATAATTCCTCTTTGCACACAGAGTCATGGTTTGATATTAGGCAGAAAACGAAATTTCTTTGCCAATTTGAAAGCACACTTACTACTCTTTTTTTTGGCAAGTGATAAATACTTTTACAGTCTGACACATGTTGAATGCACTTTTCAGATTCTGACAACAGCACATGTCCAAACTGCTTTTTGAGACCAGCAACATGTGTAACCTGGGTGACTGACTACACTCCAGCAAGGGCAACCAGCCTTAGTGATGCTGAATGTATTTGCATTACTGACTGCAACCTCAAACCCCACTCGGTTGTGAATACTATGCATGATTCTACAGGATAAGCAGCTGGGTGTGTGCTAATAGTCTGCTTCTGCAGAAAAAATAGCTCCCCCTTTCCAACTAATGCAAATGTAAAATTACCAGAGTTATACGCAATAAATCTCTGCCTATAATTCCTCTTTGCACACAGAGTCATGGTTTGATATTAGGCAGAAAACGAAATTTCTTTGCCAATTTGAAAGCACACTTACTACTCTTTTTTTTGGCAAGTGATAAGTACTTTTACAGTCTGACACATTTTGAATGCACTTTTCACATTCTGACAACAGCACATGTCCAAACTGCTTTTTGAGAGCAGCAACATGTGTAACCTGGGTGACTGACTACACTCCAGCAAGGGCAACCAGCCTTAGTGATGCTGAATGTATTTGCATTACTGACTGCAACCTCAAACCCCACTCGGTTATGAATACTATACATGATTCCAGAGGAAAAGCAGCTGGGTGTCTGCTAAGAGTCTGCTTCTGCAGAAAAAATAGCTCCCCCTTTCCATCTAATGCAAATGTAAAATTACCAGAGTAATACGCAATAAATCTCTGCCTATAATTCCTCTTTGCACACAGAGTCATGGTTTGATATTAGTCAGAAAACGAAATTTCTATGCCAATTGGAAAGCACACTTACTACTCTTTTTTTTGGCAAGTGATAAGTACTTTTACAGTCTGACACATTTTGAATGCACTTTTCAGATTCTGACAACAGCACATGTCCAAACTGCTTTTTGAGACCAGCAACATGTGTAACCTGGGTGACTGACTACACTCCAGCAAGGGCAACCAGCCTTAGTGATGCTGAATGTATTTGCATTACTGACTGCAACCTCAAACCCCACTCGGTTGTGAATACTATGCATGATTCTACAGGATAAGCAGCTGGGTGTGTGCTAAGAGTCTGCTTCTGCAGAAAAAATAGCTCCCCCTTTCCATCTAATGCAAATGTAAAATTACCAGAGTAATACGCAATCAATCTCTGCCTATAATTCCTCTTTGCACACAGAGTCATGGTTTGATATTAGTCAGAAAACGAAATTTCCATGCCAATTGGAAAGCACACTTACTACTCTTTTTTTTGGCAAGTAATAAGTACTTTTACAGTCTGACACATTTTGAATGCACTTTTCAGATTCTGACAACAGCACATGTCCAAACTGCTTTTTGAGACCAGCAACATGTGTAACCTGGGTGACTGACTACACTCCAGCAAGGGCAACCAGCCTTAGTGATGCTGAATGTATTTGCATTACTGACTGCAACCTCAAACCCCACTCGGTAGTGAATACTATGCATGATTCTACAGGATAAGCAGCTGGGTGTGTGCTAAGAGTCTGCTTCTGCAGAAAAAATAGCTCCCCCTTTCCATCTAATGCAAATGTAAAATTACCAGAGTAATACGCAATAAATCTCTGCCTATAATTCCTCTTTGCACACAGAGTCATGGTTTGATATTAGTCTGAAAACGAAATTTCTTTGCCAATTAGAAAGCACACTTACTACTCTTTTTTTTGGCAAGTGATAAGTACTTTTACAGTCTGACACATTTTGAATGCACTTTTCAGATTCTGACAACAGCACATGTCCAAACTGCTTTTTGAGAGCAGCAACATGTGTAACCTGGGTGACTGACTACACTCCATCAAGGGCAACCAGCCTTAGTGATGCTGAATGTATTTGCATTACTGACTGCAACCTCAATCCCTAAAAGTATTCCTCATTTATACCAGTACACCTTAATTTATGGTGAAAACATAGTCCATATTATTTTACATGTTCCTTACATTTTAATTTCTCCCAAAACACAAAATGATAAACACAACTTCAACAAAAGGAATTCCAAATCTATTATTCATTTCTTAATTTACCATATACATCCCCTCTCAAACTCATAACTCACCTTTAAAATTAGTTAGTTGTGAAAGAAATGTGGCACTCAAACAGCAGATTATCAGAGCCAGGATCTCTGTTCTGTATACCTCTCTCCTCTCAGCAGAACCAGATAATGGCAATGTTTCCCTCTCTTTTTCCACACATATACATGTAAATTTCAAATCTCAGTGCTTCCCCCTTTTTTTCAAATCTAATCACACATTTCTATTGGTTGATAACCAACCCTTTTCCAAAAGTACCCTTCCCCCAACTTGACTTCAGCCTAGTACCCTTCCCCCAACTTGACTTCTGCCTGCTACCATAGCAACACCTCATGGAACACTGCTGTGTAGAGTTAGGTCAGAAGTTCACCACACAATGTTTCATTTCCAAAGAGCAAGAGTGCTTGACTTTTCAAACCTAACAGCAAATCCATAGTACTGTTCTTTGGTAACACATTTTTCTGTACCAATACAAAACATGCTTCTATAAATTGACACATGCAGCCTAGTTTTTAGTGTAGAATGGTATGAAACAGCCAATGATTTCTTTTTATTTTATAAAAATATGTATGCCTCCATTTCCAAACTGTCTTTCATTTCTTTTTCCCATTCTACTGAAATACACCTCCTGAGTGTATCCAGATCTCCTTGAAAAATGTTCACAGTGTGGATTGTAGGGCACAGCTATGTCTTCTGGAGTGAAAAGTATGCAGAGAAAACAGGTATGGTGAGAGACCTTGCTTTGCCAAATGTAGACAATAAATGGATTGGTCAGAGAGGGTTAAAGTGGCACCAATTGATGCCTTTGGTGAAATCCTTCATGCAAATCCAACACCCTGACCTCATAATAGTGCACTGTGGTGGCAATGACCTAGGCACTTTGACTGGGGTAGGTCTGGAAATGCTTTTGAAGGAGACCTTTGCACAACTTTTTTCACTTTTCCCTAAAACTGCCTTTGCATATTCTAACATATGCCAAAGGCAAAAATGGAACTGGTCCAATCATTTTTGTCCGCAGATTGACAAAGCAAGAAAGCACGTCAACAAATCTGTTTCTGCTTTCCTCCGAGACTATGGTATGGGTTCCATTTACCACAACAACTTGCGTTACGACATGCAAGACATTTATAGAGGAGATGGTGTACACTTCACTGATGAAGGGAACAGAGTCTTCCTCTTGAACCTTAGACTCTGCATCGGTACTTACTTGTAGGTACCACTTAAAAATCAAATCACTTCATAAACACAACGGCTCTTTTTAGAGCCCCCTAATATCTTAACACTTAAATCTGATTTTTATTTCTTTTTTTTTTTTTTTTTTTACCGTACGCGTACGGTAAGCTCACCGTAAGCTTACCGTACGCGTACCCCGCGATTTTTTAAAAAAATTAATAAATGTTTTTTTTGTACTTTTCTGTCCTTCTTAGACCCCCTTTCAAATGTTAGGGGGTCTGTAACTCTCTTCCTTGCCCCCTTTTCAAGATATCTCCCTTTTTTTTTCTGTGTGAAACACACGAAATGGCGGCCGACACTTCCTGATTTCGTCCGATTCGAATGTTTACAGTCATGTGACAACCAATCAGAATCGCGCTCGCGCACGTCACCGTACACGTACGGTAAGCTCACCGTAAGCTTACCGTACGCGTACCCCGCGATTTTTAAAAAAAATAAAAAAATGTTGTTTTTGTACTTTTCTGTCCTTCTTTGACCCCCTTTCAAATGTTAGGGGGTCTGTAACTCTCTTCCTTGCCCCCTTTTCAAGATATCTCCCTTTTTTTTTCTGTGTGAAACACACGAAATGGCGGCCGACACTTCCTGATTTCGTACAATTCGAATGTTTACAGTCATGTGACAACCAATCAGAATCGCGCTCGCGCACGTCACCGTACGCGTACGGTAAGCTTACTGTAAGCTTACGGTAAGCGCACGGTAAGCTGCCACAGATATATATATTGATTTAAATGCTATTTTCTCAGGAACTACTGAACAGATTTACACCAGACCTACAAAAGGCACTTCCTTGACCTGTGGACTTCCTCTCTGCCAAATTTCAAGTAACTCTGTTCAGCCGTTCGGGCTGTAGCTGTGTCTAAAGGTCCTATGGAAAAATGCATGGGGAAAACGCGTTTTGGGACCCCCCTTTTTTCTCGGCCCCCGCTTGACGAATCCCCCCGAGACTTTGAGGGTAGGAGCAGAGCGTAGCGCCCCATTAGTTTTGAAAATTTCGCGAGTATTCGTCGACCGGCGCCAAAGTTATTCAAAATAGAATGTTGCGCTTTTCCTATGGAATTAGGGTCCTAACTATAACTACCTACTGGCGACCGCCAGTAGGTAATATATATATAATATATATATATATATATATATATATATATATATATATATATATATATATATAAAATCGCTGAAAAAACCATAGGTTTCAGGCATGTTATAGTTAGGAATTAGCATTTAAAAAACCTTAAAAATTAACTGAAAAAAACATAGGTTTCAGGGGCGTTATAGTTAGCTGGACTTTTCACTCGTACAAAACCATTGAAATTCCCCCGTTATAGTTAGTTCAGCTAACTATAACTCGCGCGCCCGCAATGCACTGCTGATGACGTCATATATTACATCACTCATGACATGGTTAGTGACATCACTCATGACATCACTGATGACATCTCAAATGACATCACGTGCCATAGGGCGTGTTTGCACACGTCACCTCAGGCCCCATCCCCTCCCTTCCCCACTGTGTGAACACACCCTGTGGCCATTTTAAGTTGGGAGATTAAGTCCCCTTGAATCCTGAGGATCCCTAGGGGCAAAATAGCCCACTAGGTACGTCCAGTAAGCGCCATTGCAGAGAGGTGTAAAAAGGGACATGACCTGCACCACCTCTCTGCAACGCAGAGCAGTGGCGCTTACTGGAAGCAACTGGCGGGCTAGTTGGCCGCCAGGGTGCCTCAGGATTAAAAGGGAATTATTTCCCCAACTTAAAACGCACCACAGGTCGTGTTTGCACACGTCATCTCAGGCCCCGTCCCCTCCCTTCACCACTGTGTAAACGCGCCCTGTGGCCGTTCTAAGTTGAGTGATTAAGTCCCCTTGAATCCTAAGGGTCCCTAGGGTCACACTAGCCCACTAGGTACCTCCAGTAAGCGCCACAGAGCTGCGTTGCATAGAGGTGTTAAAAGGGGTGTGGCCTCAGAACACCTGTCTGCAACGCAGCTCCCTGGCGCATACTGGAGATACCTGTTGGGCTAGTTGGCCCTCAGGGACACTCAGTATTGAAGGGGAATTAATTCCCCAACTTACAACTGGCCATGGGGCACGTTTGCAGAGTGCTGCAAGGAGGGGTTGTGGCCTCTGGCGCGATGCCGGTCTTTTATTTATTTTATTTTTTTAAGAAGGAGGGCTGTGTGGCTCCCCTTCTTTTTCTAATTTATTGGCCCTGGGAACCCCATCCCCAGGGCCGGCACCCTAATTTTTTTTATTGAAAAAAATAAATTTGGAAGGGGTCCATGTGGCCCCCCCTCCCAAGGCCTTAATCGACCCGGGGGACCCCGACCCCCGGGTCATGGCCTTTTTTTTTTTTTTAATATTTAGGAGGGGTGCTGCATTGCCCCCCTCCTCAGGCCACTTATGGCCCCGGGGGAACCCATCCCCCGAGGCCGGCCTTTGTTTTTTATTATTTAAAAAAAATATATATTTATAGAAACACCTAGGACATGCTGGACAACCCGTATGTACCTATCACCATGACGATTTGCGTGATATTCATTAAAAGGCGACTATGCATACAATGAATCCACTTGGAATGTATTTACACCGCTAGTGAAGCTCTGACGTGTCTGATGCCCTACCGTGCCTAATACCGACGCCCCCGACGGTGGGTACTCTCCAAGTAGACACCCTTGTCGTTTATTTATACAAACATGGGTAGCTATTGATGGGCACATTTAATACACACGCACACCAAGCCATTCAAAGGGGATTCGACAAAAATTCGACCAAACTATGCAAGAAACCCCCCTCACTGTTAATAAAACACACATCCACCGCCGGATGTGTAATACTTTTTATTTTACTCTCTGGAAAGGAGACGAACCTCACTTGAGAGTCACAGCGTGCTCCTGGCTGAGCCAATGCTGTATTACATCCACCAGTGCCCGCCGAGCGCCACACACCTCTGTGTTGTATTCCACCAGCTAGTGCATATGCTATGGCACTCTCTAGCCCATGTGCACTGTAACACCACCCCGTGAATATGTCATGCCACACTTGCCTTCGCACGGGTTATATTGCCCCATCTAACGTGCCTTCCTCGATGCCTATGTTATAACGCACAGCGCTATGCCATACATATTACAATCTGGGATCCATATCTTTGTCACAGTGCATATGCAACGTTACACTCCCCAGCACATATTTTATATTACAACTTTAGAGACTAGTTAGGTTACACAACACTGCCCTGTGCATATTACACTCCAAGGCGCATATCACATAGCACGTGCTAGTGCCTGTGCTCTCTCGCGCTCTCCAATGAATCTGTCATTGCGCACAATGTATTGATAAATTATAAAATAGTTTTAAATTAATATTATTTATTAATTTGTAATTAAATGTATTATCTGCGTTAATCATTTTTTGATTTTAGGTGCGAGTTGTGGGTGTAACTGTATAGGGGTCCATGGTGGGAAGAAAATTCATGCTAAATAATTAATGATTCATTGTTAATTAAAAGTAACTATTTAATTGATCATTAACTATGTTAATTGATTCATTTAGTTTTCTCAGCTTACATTTTAGGTTTGGGTTGTGGGTTTTGTAGGGGTATAGGGTGAGAAGTAAATTACATTTATTTAAGTTATAATTAATTATTTTAAGGACTTTAATTAATAAATTAATAATTAATTATTTTAAGTTTGTAAATAATTTTCTGTGTTCTGTTTTTTGTATATTTTGGAAAGTAAATTAATTATAATTAAGTCAAGATTAATTTTCAATCAATGATATTTAGTTTGATGATAAATATTTATGTTAATAGTGTAAATAATTTGTTTTTAAAAGTCAAGTTATAGGTGCAGGTTGTGAGTTTTTTAGGGGTTTATGGTGGGAAGTAACTAAAATAAAATTATTTAATCAATACTTTTTCGGTAATAAATAATTTTTAAATACGTGGTGCCTGTCACCTTGTGCATGCCAATGCACGACGTGCATTCCCAGCATTGTGGCGGGCGGTGCTGTGAGCATCGCCCGCCACAATGCTGGGAATAGAGGATGCCATCGCCACCGTGGTGGTGGCATCCTAATTGCCGGTGCGGGACCGCCGCACCACTGGCCCCTCAATGCCATTCAAAGAAAGCAAAAGGAGAGTGCAAGAGTAATTTTTATTTCTTCCTGATGGGGCCAATACAATGTTACTTTGTTATGCAAGGTAGCAGCAAGAAAGACTGGGGTAACAATATTCTGCTTGATTTCTGTTGTTTAGGGATGTCATTAAAATATTGTTTCTTCTTCCTCTTGCTTTTTTCAGTTTTGTGGTCTTTGGTCTGAAGATGCAGGGTTTAGAAGAATATTTTAGGTCGTGTTTGATTATTTTGTAAACTGTAGAGAATCAGGAAATATCAAAATCATATTTGATATTTTGGCTGCGTTTGATTCTTTCACTGATAAGTAAAATGGCTGGTTTCATAAGAATCTTTCCCAATATGTGCCATCACATTTACCCACAGAGAATGGGTAAAATCCCTTGATACATCAGCACTCTTTTCTAGTAAGTCAGTATTGATAGTAGGTGAATTGATACACACCCCAGGCTTTAAACATTCAATGTAAGGTGTAGTAACAGGTAACAGGAAAGAGTGCTTTCACCAAACATGGAACTCAGTGTCACTTGGTATGCTGCTGCAAAAAGTTCTTTCCACGTTTAGCAAAGATTAGAGTGATATTGTTTGTATTTGCAGTGATTCAGCTATGTATATGAAAAAGTTGTGTGATGGCCTGTCAAAATCGATATGAGCTGAAGTGCTTCCCTCTAAGAGATCCTTACCACTTGCTAGATGGTATGCTGAAAGCATCTTTACAATCTTCAGAGTTAATGAAGAATGCTATTGACTTTTTGTCCATTCTGGTGCACTGTTTTGTTATGCGCGGGTACTAAAATGCAAATATTTCTCAATTTCTGCTTTGTGTGGTATCAAAGAAAGAGTCATCTGAACTGTGTCACTTAGCTGATGGTTCTCAGTCCTAGAGGCTGTGAATGCTATTATCCATGTGGCAAACGTTTACAGAATTTTTACCTTTAGTGACTTTTGCACTGCAACATGTTCCATGTTAAAGGGCTAGCTACTTGGTAAGCAAAGCAATGTTGAGGAGCAATTCAGGAACTTTTATTTTACAATGTATGAGAAATGGTTACAATGATGCATAAAAATGTCCCTTCACCTGTGGAAATATGGATTTTTATGGTCGGTTATGTCCCCTATCTTGGACCCCAACGGTTTCATGTATAAATCACAAGTACATGTATGTTCCCTCCAGTTCCAGTTATGAAGACGCAAACACATGTGCGTCCACCGTCAACATGTCCTCTTTCAGATCCGCCATGAATGGGCCGGATATTCTATTCCTAAGTATGAAAGGCCACCGGCTTTATATGGTTCACTTCCCACATTTTTACAGTCCAGGCGAGTAGGCCCTGATTCTGCCATCAAGCCTTTTCTGCCTTCTGCCTCTGAAAGCTCCAGTCTGAGCTCGCATCTGTATCCATGAACTTTGTCCTACTCCCTGTGCGGCTAACGGTGCCTGACTCGGCCTGTCGGCCTATCTGCCTGCCAAAAACTGTATTTCACCTTCAAGATTATCTGCTCTGCTCCGCTCCTCATCCGATGCATTCCTGTCTGGTAGTTTAGGTAAACATTCCTCCAGCTACCGTGCAAAGGGCCAGGCCTCGCTGCCCTCATGCAAGTAATTCATAGTCCTGTTACCATGGAATATTCCTACCCCCTCGCATCTAGTGTAGACACTTAGACGCTTGTACACGCACTAACAGTCAGTATAGTCAGTATAGAATAAGATTCTATCCTAAGAGACCTCTCTTTTTGGATAACACTGTTCTTTAAACATAGGATATTAGATATGATTTGGGATTAGGTTGACATAACCCCAGACTTCTGTCTCCACATATAGAGCTAAATGTCAAGTCCCATTCTCCCTCTAGTTGTACGTCAATCACGCGTCATGCGGCTGCGCGCGCATCTCTGCCAACTATTTCTGCTGACATTGCAGGATTCTCTTATGGATCCACCCACATATTACATCATGTATGATGACGTTTATTAAATTACGCCCTCTATTAGCTACGTATGCACCTCTTATCAGCTGTTACGCCTCTTGCATCTGTTTCATTGTAATGTATTTTCTATAAAACTGCTTATCTGTCAATAATATATGTTCCTTCCTTCCTGAACTCTCGTGGTGATGGAATAGAAGGCCCATAATTCGAATTATGTTCCTTTGTATAGGAATAAAACCCGTTCTGAACCTCTAATACCACGGATTCTGCCTCTTATTTTACTGAGCTATTATTATAGATTTTCCGCATCAAATTAAGTCCCGGTAATTAAATTATTTACCACACAAATGGCGCCCGAACAGGGACACTTTCTCATCTCACGCGCCGGAGGTGCGTTGCAGGCCCGGTCTCCTGTCACAGCTGGACGGACAACAACGCGTACCCACAGGATTTCCTGTATCTCCCTCCTGCCGAGCGGGGGTAACTGAGGCTGCGATCAACACCCAGACGAGGCGGTGAGAAGTGCGAAGTATCCCGACCAGAGCCTAGCTGAGAGAGCAAGATCCGAGGTATACAGAGGCCCACCAGGTTCCGAAGTTCCGAAGTTTCGAGTCGAGTCCAGTTCGGTCCGAGTCCGAGTCCAGTTCAGTTCAGTTCCGAGGCCTTCCGTTCCGAGCTACCCGGTGAGTACCATTATCGGGGAGGCGTTCTGACGTGCACATAGGTTGTGCCGGTCAAGACGGGTTTTGGGTACACAAATCCGGTCTGCACTGTTTCAGCAGTGTATCTGTACTGTTCAGCAGTATATCAAGTATGTCTAGTATATAATTCAGAATTACCTAGTTAGTGTCGAGTATTATGCTTAGTGACTAGATCCCTAAATGGCCATCATTGTTGTTCATTAAATATTAAATGTTAAATGTTTTAAATACGTTCTGCATATTGTGGTGTGAATGACTGTTCATTATTGTGTTTTGTTGTATTAAACGTGTTCAAAATTAGGTATCAGATCAGTCCTCAATATGCCGCTCTTTTCGAAATTAAGACAGATCAAAACTAGAAAAGGGGTACTCGAAGAAGCTGTTCCCATTCCTCCTAGGGACACTCCAGGGTACTTCATGTATCATAAACATGGCCTAGACGCCATATTATTTCTTGATTTATGGGTAGACTACACCAAGGAATTACCAGAAAGTCAGAGGTGGCCCGCAGCTGGGACCTGGGATGCAGATTGCATCATGAAAGTAGAGGAAGAATTATGGAAAAAGAAAGCTAGACAATCACAGAAAGATGCCATTGAATTATGGCGTAAAGAATCGTATAGACGTACAGAAAAAGCACGTAGACAGGAAGAGAAGAGTAAGGAGAATTCAGATAAAATCCGAGAAAATCTATTAATTGAAGAAGGTACCCGAGCAAAAGCAGAACAAGTGGACAGACAAAGAAATGCCCTTATGAATGGTATGTATCCTCTTCTGGCCGAAGGGTTACCTAAGGCTACTCTGGAGATACCCAAAGACTTGCCACCCCCATTGTTTCCGATAAAAGCACATCCCAAAGGGCATCCCAGAACCGCAGAAGATGTTTTTCTTTCTTCTTATTTAGACGACGCAGCTCCCGAGTATGCTAGTACCGCGCCACATAGACCGCCTGCCGAGGGGGTTCAGCGCCAAGACCCTCCTCCGTCTGTACCTCCGCAACAACAAACTCCGACACAAGTTCCGGCAAGCACATCTGTTTCTACAGCTGTACCCACACCTATGGTTGCTATATCACGTTCAACGAATCCTTTCACACCCAGCACCCCAGGCGGTGCTACAGGAGGTACAACAAACATTTTTTCCACGCCACCCAGAGTAAATAAACTTTCCTTTCAAGAATTAGCCCACCAACGTACGCCCAAACTAGTAACTCCCGACACGCTTAAGGAACTTCTAATAGATTGTAGATATGATCCTGTGCCCGGCAAAAAGGATGAAATGCTGCTGGCATCATTACGTATCCGACGAGCTGCAATATATTTAGGGAGGCTACCAGGAATGAATACACATTTAGAAAATATATATCATTTTGTCCAGTCAGGGCGAGACTCTGAAAGTATTAATAGAGCCATGGAGTACCAGAAAGTGGAGATACAGGGAGAACTGTTACGTTTCCTCATAAATTGTGTGGTCAGAAATCAAGACCGACCAGGGGTAAATCCGGAAGAAATGCAAATTCTTACCACATGGAGTCGGAATATATCAGAAGGGAGACATGATAAACGATTAAGTATAATAGCTATGTGCCGAAAGATCCGCAAAGAAGTAGAACGAATACACGAAGAAAGATTAGCAGTAGACCAGCCTGAACAAACCGAAGAGGAAGAAATAGAACTGCCCCCAGGACAGTTAGAAACTATGGCCTATGTAGGTAGAGGAAGATCTTGTAATAATACTAGATGCTTTACTGATCCGATACGTCCAATACGTCCAGAAAATAACAGAAATTTCCAAACCCCTATTATAAATATAAGGTCCCCCGAACATTCGTTCCAAGCCGCTGACAAATTACTCCGAGAACGAAGGGGTTATCATATACTCGATTCTATGGACGAACAAGAATTAGCCAGGTCAGCCGTTCACTGGGTTGACAGCCCCGGAAAATATAGTGACGATACACTAGCACACACGTTTTTGAACCTCAACCCAGATGAACAGCGTTTAGCTGGTATCTACATGATTCAACAACTCCTCGTATTATATAAAAGCCAACACTCCGATCCTGGTCCCTTACCTGATATATTGACTGAATTACTCACGAATAAATGGAGAGGTTCAGGTACTGAGTTAATTAGAGAAATACTAGAATCCAGAAAGCAGTACATTCTTTTTGTATGCCCCGAACATGTCTCACTGCCCATCAAGGAAAGAACGACGTATTATATGGATAGACAGAATCCCTTACGCGAAGTGCACCCGATAAAAGGTGATGACAACCAGTTTAAACGTGTGTTTGTATACACACCCATATCTAAAATGGAACTATTAGAAATGAAGAAAGTGGTACCCAGTCATGACAAAGACCCAGCGGGTTTCCACCGTGAAATTAAAGACATGTTGCTCATGGGAGAGTATACCTATCCCGACATTATGAAAATATTAAAGGTATTAATGCCTGCGGGCATTTATGAAAAACTCAAAGAAAAGGATTGGGAGGTGGGAGACCAAAAGATAGATTGGACAGCATTAGAAAACGAAGAAACAGCTCGAGGTCCAGGTCTAGGGCTTGGGGAGAAGACCAAAATACTACCAGGTTTACTAGTACAGGTACTGCCACGTTTATTAACTACGAAAAAGGAAGACTGGGGTGCAATCTCAGCCTGTAAACAAAAGCAAGATGAAGACACTAGTGACTTTTATGCCCGATTTGAAAAATGTTTTGGTATAAATAGTGGAATAAAAGCAAGTAGCGAATCTTATCCACATCTGTTTGTGACAAAATTAGTTGAAAATGCCCTGCCCCAAGTTAAGAATAGAATATTGAAATTCGAGAGTACCTGGCAAGGTAACACTCCGTCACAAATGTTACAAATGCTACAGTACCATCACAATAGAATTAGAGAGGAACAAGAACATGAACAAAGACGCATGAAAGACACGAAAATGAAAATGCTAGTTTCCCAGACAGTTCCAGCTGACGGTCATAAAAAGGGTATGACACAGTCCAGTGTTTCAGCAGTTTCTGTAAAAGGGACATGCAACTATTGTAAACAGCCAGGTCATTATGTACACGATTGTCCAGTTTTAAAACATAATATCGCCATAGGTAATACAAAAGAAAGACCGCGGCCACTTAGACAGGATCAGAACCAACTAGGAGCTCCGCAGCATGCACAGGCCATGCCAGCTCCGCAACAGTCTACGCCAGCTCCACCACCGCAGCCTATTGCTGCCACACCAACAACGACACGACAGATGTACCAGACTGCACAGTATGACTACCCTGATTATCAACGATACTCATGAAACAGCCTAGAGAGGGAGGTTGGCTTACCCCTTATCGAGGTCCCTGTAGATCAAGAAGGACCTTATGTATACAGTGAACTATTAGGCCAGGATAGAAAATTTTTACTTGATACAGGGGCAAGCCGAACAACCATAAAACGTAGTGAAGTTCCAGGGGCACCCATCTCAGGCTCACAGAATATTTCCCTTGGTTTTTCAGGAAAACGTATCATTAACGAAGTATCACAGCCTCTTCCCCTTACGATTGGTCCTTTGACACGAACTACAGATTTATTGCTTACTAAATCATGTCCAGAAAACCTGTTAGGTATAAAAACATTGAAAGCTCTAGGAGCTATAATATGTTGTTCTCCGGAAGGAGTAAGATTGTTTTTACGTGATTTCAAAGGGCACTATGTGTCCCGAGACATGGATCACCGACTGCAGACTTTACCCACACATTTATGGGCACAAGGCCCTACAGATGTTGGTTGCATGAACATTACACCATATCGAGTCACACTAAAGACAGGAGTGGTACTACCACGAATGCGACAATACAAGTTACCCCCAGATGCTGTAGTGGCTTTACTGCAAATCATTGACGAGCTTATTACCCAAGGAGTGGTTGTGGAAACCGACTCCAATGTATGTAATTCCCCGATAATTCCGATTCTTAAACGAACTGATCCAAAAGCCCCGCCAGTATATCGATTGGTTATTGATCTGCGCGAATTAAATAAATGTATTGTACCACAATACCCCGTAGTTCCAGACATTTCTTCATTACTGACAGCCATTGATTCCGAAGCAACATTCTTTACTGTAATTGATCTCAAGAATGCCTTTTTTAGCGTCCCAATAGATCCGGAAAGCCAATACTTGTTCGGATTTAGTTTAAATGGACGAAGCTTTAAATTCACACGCGCACCTCAAGGATTCACAGAAAGCCCCAGCATCTATAGCCAAGCACTGAAACGAGAACTTGACAGTATCCACATGCCAGTCAACACTGCCCTGCTTCAATATGTCGATGATCTGCTGATCACCGCTAGAAGCGAACCTGAATGTGAAAAAGCCTCACTGACGGTTTTACATTTTTTGGCCGAAAAGGGGCACAAGGTGTCCCCTTCTAAGCTGCAATTCTGTGTCCAGCGAGTTGTTTACCTTGGTCACTCGCTGTCCAAGGAGGGAAGGCAGCTTACACCCGACCGCATACAGTTAATTGATAACATGTCAGTACCCAAGACACAAAAGGAGGTGCGGGCTTTTATAGGCCTCACTTCATATTGTAGGCAGTGGATCCCTCAGTATGCATTTCTAGCAAAACCACTTATTCAGTTGACAACACAGGAGGCGGCCACATCGACTGTCCTCCCTTGGACTCAAGAACATACACACGCCTTTGAAAGTTTAAAGAAAGCTTTATGTCAAGCACCTGTCCTAGCAACACCATGTTACAGTAAACAGTTTACACTCTTTGTTACAGAACGCGAAGGTACTGCTTTGTCAGTACTCACACAGGAACAAGCAGGATCACACAAACCATGTGCTTATTTTTCTAGTACACTAGATCCCGTAGCTCAGGCTCTGCCTGCGTGCCTGAAGTCAGTGGCAGCGACAGCTTTAGCAATCAGACAAAGCGATGCCATAGTGTTAGGACATCCATTGACAGTACAAGTACCACACGCAGTAGAGGTTCTCTTGAACCGCACGCAAACACAACACTTGACTATAGCAAGACTCACCGGTTACGAACTAACATTGTTTCAGCCACACATAGAAATCAGACGTTGTAGTACATTGAATCCTGCCACACTTTTGCCAGTAAACGGAACAGACCCACTAGCACATGATTGTATTGAAGTTATTACTATCACGACGAAACCCAGACAAGACTTGACAGACGTCCCATTGACAGATCCAGACCTGACGTTGTATGTAGATGGTTCATGTATGAGAACAAGTACAGGAGAGCTAGTGGCCGCGTATGCAGTCACAACAGACACTGAAGTCATTGAAACAAATCGTATTAATACCTTGTCAGCTCAAGCAGCAGAGCTCATCGCTCTGACACAAGCCTGTATTCAAGCCACAAATAAGAAAGTCAACATATACACAGATTCGCGTTATGCATTCGGAGTTGTACATGACTTCGGCGTACTGTGGCGAGAGAGAGGTTATTTAACTTCTCACGGTGCCCACATTCAGCACGGACCCCTCATTCATGCCTTATTAGATGCAATACATCTACCCACTGCAATATCAATTATGAAATGTAAAGCTCATACGAAAGTTACTGATATCATTTCCCAAGGCAATGACCTAGCTGACAGAACAGCTAAACAGACTGCTCAGAATAAAACTCACACATCTGACATGACAAAGACAATAGTTCTGACACCAACACATTGCATGACGGTTAAGGATCCCGCTCTTGACGTAATTGACATACAGACACATGCTACACCAGAAGAAATAAAGAAATGGACTGAATTAGGAGGGATCCAAACTGATCAGGGATGGATGACGAAGGAAAAATCTATATGGTTTCTTCCCGACTCAATGGTCCAAGTTATCATTAATACAATACATAGTCCAGCGCACCTAGGAGAAAAGGCTATGCTAGACAGCATTCAACACATTTGGTTCAACAAACATTTACGAGCAGCAGCTAAACAAAAAGTTCGTACCTGTATGATCTGTTGTCAGTTTAACCCAGGTAAAAGCATTCCCGTAGAACAAGGTGGATTTCAGCCTCCTGATCACCCTTTTGAAGTCCTCCAGATGGATTATATCCAGATGGAACGATGTCGAGGATTCAAATATGTTCTTGTAGTTGTTTGTGCTCTTTCCCGTTGGACAGAAGCATACCCGGTTTCAGATTACACTGCCCCAACTACTGCCAAACAGTTAGTTCGAGAATTCTTCCCACGGTACGGTTTACCACGTACTGTCTACTCAGATAACGGCCAGCCGTTCTCATCCGAACTAATGAAACACGTTTCACTTTTGTTAGGTTATCAATGGAGATTTCACTGTGTCCGACACCCCGAGGCAGCAGGTCTCGTGGAACGACATAATCAAACTCTGAAAATTAGATTGTCCAAAATATGTAGACAGAAAGGTGTCGATTGGGTAGTAGCCTTACCAGTTGCACTTTTTTACATGAGAATGGTAGCACATTCTCGAACAGGGCTATCCCCGTATGAGGTGATCTTCGGTAGACCACCAAATATGTGGGGGACGCCTATACCTCGTAAAATAACTGACGTTGACTGTAATATGCTGACAGATTACCTGGCTTCCTTGATGTCTGCACTACAATCTTGTCGTTCACAGGTAGCTGCAGCCTTTCCCGACAACACCGAGGTGAAACCCCATGACGTAGTTCCCGGGGACTTGGTGTTAGTGCGGAATTTTGACCGGAAGACTCAGCTGGATCCTAGGTGGAAATCGCCTCAACTTGTTCTGCTCACCACGAGGACAGCCGTGAAGATCGAAGGTCGCAAAGGCTGGATACATTCGAGTCATATCAAGAAATTTCATGGACTACCATCCGATATAGAGACTAAACCCTGTGTTTCTTCAAAGACAGACTCAAAGCTCCCTTTGGTTGAGCAAACGAACTCAGAACTATACAGACTAAAATTGAGGTCCAGTCAGTCAGACAATTTGATTGTTTAAGTCCTCTCTAAGGTGAATCGGTTGAATTTGTCTCTGACATGTATCCTCTGGACCGGAATAGAGAAAGAAATAATCAAATGCAGTTGAAAAAACATGCGTACTGTAAATCACTGCGTAGTCATTGCACAGTGACGTTATTAATTTTATTTTTCTTATGTCTTTTAATAATCGCTGCAAGTATATTGTTGCACATATATTATCCTATTTCTAAACATGTTTACAATGTTACTGCTGAACATTCTTTTAGTGAATTACCCCCGCATGAGTTGTCATATAGATTTGCGCTGCGCAACAACACTTTTATTAGTATGTTACATCATTCCCATCAGACTAGCAATGCTACAAATTGTTGGATATGTGGCCGACTCCCTCCCTATCAGAACTATAAGGGAGTTTTGCCCCTCTTTCCATATCCGTTCACACACAATGGCTCCTGTGGAGCATGGTTTAGTTTAATTAATTCCTTAGATTCAAACTCAGTAGCTTATCAAGACAACTGGGTATGGGGAAACCTGAACTTAGTTTTGCTTAAAGTCTGCTACCCTAACAAGGAGGGACTTCCCAAAAGAACAGGAACTGATCTAGAAAATGAAGTATATGGATTAGGTAATTTCACGCTTAACCTCATGATCCTGAACGTTGAATCTGAAGCTACACCAATATTGCCCGCCATGTCTGTATTCCCAGTAAAAGGGGAACTATGTATAAAAAAGAATGGCTTCATACACATGGGCCATAGTAAATGCACCACTGTAATAGAATTCAGTGATCAAGGCAAGTCTAGATTTAGAGCTTCTCGTCATTCCTACTTTATATGTGGCCAGACCGCATATATACGCCTACCTTTAGATTGGGATGGTACCTGTTACATAGCATTCCTCCTACCACCTGTTTTCCTAGCTCCTCCTGATTATCATAGAAATACTCATTTAGTGCACAATAGACAGCAGAGAGATCTCCCAATAGTCGATTACACTGAAACAGCATGGGAGAAATACACAGATTTCAATAAAGGCTTCTTTCCCTATATAGGTACAGTCACTAATAGTAAGTTGATACGTAGATTAACCAGAACCCTTGAAGCAGTAGTGAACGAAACTATTTCCGCCTTAGGCAATTTAACAGAAGAGCAGTCTGCTATGCGGATTGTTGTGCTTCAAAATCGTCTTGTCCTTGACGTCATCCTGGCCGATAGGGGCGGAGCTTGTAGGGTCATCGGATCAAGCTGTTGCATTTTCATACCAGAAAATTCGCCGTCAGTATATAAAGCCATAACCCGCCTTCATAAGATTGTAAGCCAGATACACCAGAATCCAGGCACCTGGACTTGGTCCGGTTGGTTCTGGGGCGTGTTGTCAGCCTGGGGATGGAGAATACTATCCTTCCTAGGTATTGGCTTTCTCATACTATTCAGTTGCTGCTTATGTCTACAGTGTGGGCCAGCGATTTGTGGTCTATGTGCCACCTCGTGTATCCCACATCCAAGTTTTCGTTCAAGATCCCGGAAGAAGAAAGAAGAACAAATGATGTTATATGAACAGATCGATGGATTGATGAAGATTGATATCTCCTAAGGGCAAGTAGGGGACAAGGAGGGAATGTGGAAATATGGATTTTTATGGTCGGTTATGTCCCCTATCTTGGACCCCAACGGTTTCATGTATAAATCACAAGTACATGTATGTTCCCTCCAGTTCCAGTTATGAAGACGCAAACACATGTGCGTTCACCGTCAACATGTCCTCTTTCAGATCCGCCATGAATGGGCCGGATATTCTATTCCTAAGTATGAAAGGCCACCGGCTTTATATGGTTCACTTCCCACATTTTTACAGTCCAGGCGAGTAGGCCCTGATTCTGCCATCAAGCCTTTTCTGCCTTCTGCCTCTGAAAGCTCCAGTCTGAGCTCGCATCTGTATCCATGAACTTTGTCCTACTCCCTGCGCGGCTAACGGTGCCTGACTCGGCCTGTCGGCCTATCTGCCTGCCAAAAACTGTATTTCACCTTCAAGATTATCTGCTCTGCTCCGCTCCTCATCCGATGCATTCCTGTCTGGTAGTTTAGGTAAACATTCCTCCAGCTACCGTGCAAAGGGCCAGGCCTCGCTGCCCTCATGCAAGTAATTCATAGTCCTGTTACCATGGAATATTCCTACCCCCTCGCATCTAGTGTAGACACTTAGACGCTTGTACACGCACTAACAGTCAGTATAGTCAGTATAGAATAAGATTCTATCCTAAGAGACCTCTCTTTTTGGATAACACTGTTCTTTAAACATAGGATATTAGATATGATTTGGGATTAGGTTGACATAACCCCAGACTTCTGTCTCCACATATAGAGCTAAATGTCAAGTCCCATTCTCCCTCTAGTTGTACGTCAATCACGCGTCATGCGGCTGCGCGCGCATCTCTGCCAACTATTTCTGCTGACATTGCAGGATTCTCTTATGGATCCACCCACATATTACATCATGTATGATGACGTTTATTAAATTACGCCCTCTATTAGCTACGTATGCACCTCTTATCAGCTGTTACGCCTCTTGCATCTGTTTCATTGTAATGTATTTTCTATAAAACTGCTTATCTGTCAATAATATATGTTCCTTCCTTCCTGAACTCTCGTGGTGATGGAATAGAAGGCCCATAATTCGAATTATGTTCCTTTGTATAGGAATAAAACCCGTTCTGAACCTCTAATACCACGGATTCTGCCTCTTATTTTACTGAGCTATTATTATAGATTTTCCGCATCAAATTAAGTCCCGGTAATTAAATTATTTACCACACACCTTTCATGGCATTCAAAGTCAATGAAACCTCACTGTGGTACTCTGCACAAGTTCTAGATCCATTCCGTTAAGGAGAATTTTCTCTGGACTTTGAAAAGTACTGCTTCATTTTTGACTGCTTCAATAACTCTGAGGGCCTATGCGCCCATTTCAACGAATAGGTTGCAGAACCTGTCCCAGAGAATCACAATCGTCAAGTGCACCAGTATTGGCATGGAAAACTATGTCAGTGGCCAGAGTATTGCAAATGGTGTACTGGCTGTTTTGACATTGCCAGTCTCAAGTGCCAATGGTGAGAGGGCATTTTCACATATAAAAGTTAACATGGGAAGACAAAAGCGAGCGCGCATGACCAAAGACTCACGGAAGAAGTATTGTATGGAGTACTATAGTAAGTCTGATTTGTAAAAATGTATTTGGACCTCATATGTACGTACACTGTCTATGTACCGTGCACTATCAGTACAGAAAGCAAGCAATAATAAAAGCAAAATGTTCCATAACCACTGGAAAAGCACTGTGTCTGTGGTTTTTAATGGCGCGAAAATGTGTAACAACTGATAAGCACTGTTTATTTAAGGTATTGAAATCACTGGGAAAAAAAACACCAGAATTTACCAAAAATAGAAACTGAAAACAGAAAAGCCTATCTACAAGACAACACTTTAATTTATGACAGTTTATTGGACTCTATGTTATGCCACTCCACTCCATGCCACATTCCACACTACATCACACCACTCCACTTGACACTTCTCTATTCCACTGTATGAAACTTTACCTAACTTTGCGCAACTGCACAGCAATCCACTCTACATTGCTCCATTGTATGACATCCTTCTGTATTTTAAGCAGGTCCACTCTTTGAGACTACTACACTATATGACACTGTCTGACACTTTCCTCCACTCTATACACCTACACTCCACTTTACAACAATCTTCTGCACTGTATGGCATTGTATGACACTCTATTCCACTCTACAACATCATGTTCCATTCAACGGCAATGCAAGCAACTCTTTGTAAGACACTCCACCCAACATTAGTCCACTCTACTCTATGACACAGTACTCCACTCTACTCCACTGTACATCACTCCACTCAACGCCACTCTATGTCATTCCACTCTATAAATCTGTACACCAATCCACTCAACCACACTGTATAATCTGTACTTGACTGTACACCGGTCCACTCTACAAGGCTCTACTACACTGTATGCCACTGTACTCCACTTCAGTCTACAACACTTTCCAGCACTGTATGACAAGCCACTGCACTGTACTGTTAGACACGTAAACCAATTTATTACACTTTACTCGACTGCATGCTACACCACTCTATTGCACACCACTGTAGTGTAAAAACGCCACTGTACTGAATGGCACACTACCCCACTATAGTGTGCTCCACTCCACAATATCATACTATATCCCACTCTATGCCACTGTGCCATACTTCACTCTACTCCTCTCCAATGTATGACACTACTCCATTGTACGCAACTCCACTCTACCACAATGTACTACACTCCATGCCACTTTATGACACTTTACTCCACTCTATGCCTATCCACTCTATGCCACTGTACTACACTCAATGACACATGACTACACGTCTCTCCGCTTCTTCCTTCAAAAAGCCACTCCACTATATGACACATCATACCACTGTACAACACTTTCCTCGAATGCAATCTATGAAACTTCACTCGATGATACTACTCTCTACAACACTGTACTGCACCCTAATCTACTCTATGGCACTCCACTTTACAACATGCTACTTCACTCTGTGACTGTCTAAGGCAATCTAATCTACAACACTCCACTCAACCGCACTCCACTCAACCACACAACACTATACGACACAACACTGTATGGCACTACAGTGTACATCACTACACTCTATGACAGTCCACTGCACTTTATGGCACTCCACTGTACTCTATGACATGGTACTTCACTCTACGCCACTCCACTCTAGAAGACTGAACTACACTGTGTGCCCCTCCACTCTATGCCACTCTACTCCAGTGTATGACACTCCACTCAACTGTATTATGCTGTACTGTACTGTATTGTACAACACACCACTTTATCCTACACTACTCCACTGTATGCCCATCCAGTCTAGGACACTCTACTCCACTCTACAACACTATACCACAGTCCACTGTAAGACACTGCACTCTAAGACGCTCAACTATACAAAACCTGCGTTATATGAGACTCTCTGCCATTCTAAATTTATAACACTCTAGTTCACAACACTCAACTCAATATCAATATACTACATTCAACTACACTCTGTGCCACTATACTCTACAACCCTCTATTCCACTCTATGCCACTCCACAACATTCTACTCGAGGAAACTTCAGTTGAAGATATCCCACTGTACCACACTCAACTCTACTGTAGGTAAGGTACATCGCACCCTCGTCATGCACTGCTGATTACCCCGCATATTAATCAGTCATGACATCTTCTATGACATAATTGATAATATCACTGCAACATTTGCAGTGAAATTATTGATGAGAAAACTGTGCAGGGCGGGGCCGCATGTTATAGTTCCCTTAGGGAATGAGTTATGGTTACTTGAGATACTTGAGACAACTAAAACTATAACTTCTGAATTTCTATGGTTTATATGTACACACACACACACAGTGGTGTCTGACAGAGTCAAATACAGCCATGTCATCGAGCTCACCATGACAGACCACACCATCATCAACTTCATCATCTCAGGATCCCCCAGCACTGCCCCCAAGCTGCAAAGCACTTCACCCCACAGCTGGAACAAAGTCTCAGATAATTAATGGACTGACTCCTTCAACACATCTCACCCACACACCACAACCAACCTAGAACAGGCTGTCAAGAACTTCTCCACCTTGATCACCGATTGCGCTGACAGATTCACCCCCGTTAAACCCGCCAAGCTCAAGAGGTCTTCCAAACAGGCCTGCTGGTACACCACGGAACTAAGAACCATGAAGCACTACTGCAAAGGACTGCAAAGGAAATGGCGTACAAGCAAGGAGCCCACAGACAGAGTCACATTCAAGATATCCCTCAACCAAGACCATCAACTCCTGAAAGTGTCAAAAAGGAATGCCCTTGCCAACTGCATCAAAGCAAGCTAGAAAGACAGCAAACAACTCTTCAACATTGTCAAAGACTTCTCCAACCCCTCAGATTCTGAAAATATCATCACTCCTTACCAGGATCTCTGCGACATCTTGGCTGACTTCTTCCATGACATGATCTCCATCACCTACACAAACTTTGAACCTCAACCCACCACCATCAACAGCCTCAGCCTTCTCGCCCCCACGAATGAAGAACATGATCTCCTGCTCATCACTTGGGACCAGCTCACCACACAAGACACCACTGCCATCATGAACGCCATCCACTCAGGATCAGGAGAGCCCATGGACCCCTGCCCCCACACCTTCAAGCTCAGGAGCAAGACGATCAGCAGCGAGCTCACTGCCATCTTCAACTCATCCATCACGATGTCCACTTTCTCCAACAAATGGAAACATGTAGAAGTCAAGTCCGTACTCAAAAAACCTCCACCAGCCCCAACAAACTCAAGAACTACTATCCCATCTCTCTGCTTACCTTTCCCGCTAAAGTCCTCAAAAAAGCCATAAACTGCCAACTCACTGAAAACCTGCAGAACAACAACCTTCTGGACACTTCTCAATCTGATTTCGACACAAACCACAGCACTTAAATCGCCCTGATCCCAACCACAGATGACATCAGATCCCTCCTCAACCCAGGAAAATTGGTGGCCCTGATCCTCCTCGACCTCTCAGCAGCATTCAGCACAGTCTCACACCACACCCTGATCAAGAGGTTTCACCACATCAGAATCCAAGAAGATAACCTCAAATGGATTGCCCCTTCATCACCGGAAAAACCCTGAGAATCTGCCTGCCTTCCTTCACCTCGAAACACAAGAACACCATCTGCAGAGTCCTTCAAGGCTCGTCCCTCAGCCCTACTCTGTTCAACACCTACATGACCCCCTTGGCCAACGTCATCAGAACTCATGGACTAAACATCATATCCTACGCTGACAACACCCAGCTCATCCTCTCGCTATCAGAAGACCCCTCAACCATGCTGACCAATTTCCACAGATGCATGACGAGCATCTCCAAATGGATGAAAGACAACTGCTGAAAGCTCAACACTGACAAGAATGAAGTGCTGATCTTTGGGAGCAATACCTCCCCATGGAACGATGCCTGGTAGCCTCCCAAACTAGAAGCCTCACCCACTCCAACCGACCACATCCGCAACCTTGGCATCTTCCTAGACAGTAAGCTCACCATAAAAAGACAGATCAAAGCAGTCTCATCCATTGTCTTCCTCACCGTTTGTATGCTTCATAAGATCTTCAAGTGGCACTTCATCGACACCAGACAGACTGTCACCCAAGCCTCCATCACATCCGACTGGAGTACGGCAAAGCACTCCATGTAGGAATCACTTTGCACCTCTTCAAGAGACTTCAGACCATATAGACTTCAGTGTCCAGACTCATCCTAGACCTACCAAAGTCGACCCCCATCACCCACCACTCAAAAATCTCAAATGGGTTCCCATTCAGAAGAGCTGTCGGTTCAAGATGTTGAGCCACACCTTCAAAGCCCGACACAATTAAGGCCCGCATACATTAACCACCGCCTCAACTTTCACCTTCCCTCCAGACACCTGCGCTCTCCTCCCTCTGCCTCGCAGCAAAGTCCTGGAACAACCTCCTACTTCACCTCCGGACCTCATTCTCTCTTCGTGAATTCAGGAAAAGTCTCAAGTCCTGGCTGTTCAACTGAACAGTCCCCGGCAGCAGTGTTCTTAGTGCTTGGATTCCCTCACAGGTGACTAGTTGCGCTATGCAAAATACTGTTTGATTTATCGAATGATGTTATCACTACAAGATGGCGGCACATTAATTATTCAATGTTATATTTCTTCCTTTACTTTATTATGAGTATTCACGCTAATATGTTGCCTTTTTTTCTGACTTTAAGACTAGGTTCATCAACGTTGTTTGTTTTTCATTTTATACACTGTTGAAAGGTTTTGCACTTGCACAGGAAACCAACCCTTGATCATGGAAGAGTGTTGGTTGAAACACATTGGGTTTTGGATTAATACATCGCCACTTGATCGACTTCTCTGGAGTGTGTGTAATCTTTGCTAGAATATATGTCAAAACTATAACTCACCCCTTTTCCATGCACTAGCAATATACCCTTGGATATTTACTTATAACATGTGCAATCTAAAACGCTATAACACTTATGACAACGGAAATTCCATTATTTGCCAGAACACACTTCATGGTGCAATGACGAATTATATAGGCCCAGAAGGAAGTCATTTTCTGTACAAATTTGGCCATAAAAAAAATTCTTCAAGAAAGTAAAATTAAAGGTTCTGAACTCGGCAGTCAGACTGTGGGTCCAGTTGAGGCGCTTGTGGAAGATTCCTTATTATAGTCAACATTCTCCAATCTGGGACTCGCCAGGAACGCCGGAATGTCTAAAGGACGTATTATCTGCTCCATAAAGAGACAAAGGAATAGTCGTCGACTGGGACTTTTTAATTGTATTGACCAAAGGAGCTTTGTCTAAGTTTAAATGTTATCAATTGACTAGCACGGCAAAATCTTTGAGAGCGGAAGGTGAAGGAAACCCAGAGTTGGAGTTTAAGATCCAAGGGTAATCTTTTAGGAAAGAAGTAGCATACTGGTATTGGACGCTTATTTCTGGAGGACGGGAGGATTTCACCTTACCCATCAAGATCTGGGGAAGGCCCTGCCATCGCTGGATGTATCATTATTATGGCAAGTATCTGCAGCTACTTGTGGCTATGTCATTAAATCTGCACCACTCAGGAAAAATTATCTATTCACCCTGCATAGAGCATATTGGACGCCAAAGAAGATGTCTAAATTGAGAAGCGGTGGTGTGAGACAGTGTCCGAAATGCGACGAGGAACGAGCGGATAATATTCATATGTTTTGGCAGTGCCCCCGATTACCGAGCTTCTGGGAAGTGGTGGGTAATATCCTTTTGGAAGTATTCCATCAAGAAATACAGGAAAGCGTCCAATTAGTTATGTTTGGAGTGGACGTGGTTACGGAAGACAGGGTAGGATTTAATTTAATTAAAAAACAAATAAATCTGCTTCTTTTATTAGTATTATTGGCCAGGCGTGAGATTTGTATTAAATGGGTTAGTCCAGCAGTTTCTACCCAGGAAGAATGGTTGAATTCAGTGCTTAGGAAAAATACTCTAGATAGGGCTGGTACATATAGCAAGAGATTACATTTTTGGGATATGTGGGAACAGTATTGGACAGATAATGGGCTATAACTAAGATCGATCGAAGTCCAATGATTAAGCGCTGCTGCAATAAAGAGATGGCAGAGGTTGGTACAGTTTTCGACTCCCTGTAAGAAAGGATTAGGCAAGATGCGTAGGGGATGCCTGGTGTCCAATAGAACACTCTCATACATGAAGCTAAATCAAGCTGTGTGAGATGGGAAAGTTACAAAGTCGGTACAGTATGGTACAAAGGCTCCCCTACCGTGGTAAGCTTGCTATTGAATATACTCCATTCAGTTATTCCATAATGAGGACTAAAAAAACAAAACTAAAAGTAAAAACAATGGCGAGTTATAGTTAATTTAGTGTGACGAGTGAAGTGACAAGACTGTGTACAGAGCTGTGCGAGAGATATTAATGTAAAGGTGGTGCATGCGTATAAAATGTGAGTTATAAGTATGACTTATAATAGTTTGAAAGTGGTGAGTAAATGATAAATTCAACAGATAAGTATAACTTTTGAATTTGTTATGGTTGTGTAGTTTAAGATGTGTTTGGCACACATCAAATATAAATATGTGAGGAAGTAGTGCAGAGATCATAAATTAAACAGGAACCAATAACTGTAGAATTTCTAATGTTTGTGCAGTTTAAATTTGGTTGTTATACCAAACATTAAAAAAAATCCTAACTATAACTTATCTTTAACTTTTGATTTTTTGTGTGAAGTTCAATGGTTTTTATAATTGAGTAACAATTGTGCAATAATCGTCCAGTTTATTCTTGTGGAGTGGAGTGTTATGAAGAGGAGTGTGGTAAAATATAGTACTGGATAGTGCTGTAAAGTGTACTTTGGTACTATATAATGTGATATAGTGGATTGGAATAAAGTGGAATGTTGTATACTGGAGTGGCGTATACTGGAATGGCGTACATCGGAGTGGTGTAGAGTGCAGTCGCATACAGTATAGTGGAGAACAGTGAACTCAGATACAATTGAGTGGCATAGAGTGTTGTGGCATACAATGCAGTGTTATAGAATGGGATAGCATACAGTGGATTGTGCTAAAGTGGATTTACATCCCGTAACATTGTAGAGTGTATTTGTGTACACTGTACAGGTGTGCAGTTGAGTGCTATACACTGAAGAGTTGTACAGTGTAGGGGCATGTATTTTAATATTTTGTACTGAAATAGTGGAGGGGCATACAGTGGAGTGTGGTACAGTGGAGTAGCATAAACTGTGACGGGGTTCAGTTGAGTGTCATACAGTGAAGTGGTGTACAGTTGAGTGGTGTACAGGGAGCTTACATAAAGTGGAGTGTGGTACAGTGTAGTGTTGTAAAGATAAATTGCTTAACATGGAGTGGTGTTTATTGGAGTACCATACAGTGGAGTAGTGCAGAGCAGAATTGTGTACACTACAGTAGGGTACAGTGTAATACGGTTCAGTGCAATAGTAGAGTAGGATAAAATGTAGTGTGATACAGTGGAGTAGCGTAGAATTCAGTATTGTTCAGTGTAATAACATTGAGTTTAGTGCTGTTAAGGCTTCACACATTCACTGGAGTAATATATAGTGGAGAAGAGTACAGTAAAGTGTTGTATAACTCAATAGGGTCAATTATAGAAGTGTTGAGGCTAGTGACATACAGTGAACTGGGGTTTAGGGGAGTGGCGCGGAATGTAGTCTTGTTCAGTCAAATAGCATACAGTGGATTATTTTACTGTCCAGTAGTGTACACTGCATTTCAGTACAATGGAGTGACACAGAGTGGAGTAGCAGACACTGGATTATGGTACACTTCAGAAATCTACCATCAAGTGGGTATAGTGGAATAGCATATAGTGTACAGCGGAGTTGCGTATATTGCAATAGCATACAGTTGCGAGCAGTGCAGTTTACAGGCTTCCAATAAACTGGCATACATGGAAGTGTAATAGAATGTAGTGGGGAATAGTATAATAGCACAGAGGATAGTGGTGTAGATTGGATTGGCATACAGTGGAGTTGGGTGGATAGAGTAGAGTAACATACAGTAGATTAGCGTAGTGGTTTATACTGTAGTGTTGTAAACAGGAGTAGCATCAGCTAAACAGCGTACAGTGGAGTTGCATAAAGTGAGCAGTTCTACAGTGGAATCTGGTAAAGAGAAGTGTGCAAATTGAAGGAAATGTATTTTTAAAGTGTGTGAAAAGATGTCAATGTTGGGGTGGTCCCAAAACCTGCTTAAATCCAATACACTTTTGTAGTTTGCGTATCACAGAAACCGTCATTCGGATTTCGCTAAAAGTCGGCAGGATTCATACTATGGTGCATTAACGATTATTTTGGGTAGTGCGGGTAAGTAGTGTAAATGTTTTATATGTTCTCATTTATTTAACCTTTGTAAAATCTGTTTGCACTGTATTTTAGCAAAATGTGGGTGTATTTTGCTGTAGTTCCACAGTACATAATGAGGACGGTGCTATAGCAGCAACTGATATCGCTAAGTTTAAAACACTTAAAATATAAAACGTATTTACACTACTTACCTGCCGTATCTCACAGAATCATCTGTAATGTAACCATAATATATAATCCTGGAAAAATTCATAAAACTCCATGCGAAATACAAAAGTCTATGTAAAATGCATTGGATTTTACAACTGTTTTGGGACCCCACTTTTTTGTTTGCACCCCCTTGACCAAACACCATGAGATGTTCAGTACTCCAATTATTAAATGGGGGCAGCAGGTCTGCAAAATTTCCAGAAACAAAAAACATTTTTCCTATGGAAACGAGGTCCTAAATATTACTACCTACTGGTGACACCCCTCCCGGAACCATTAATGGCCCTGGGGACCCCATCCCCCAGGGCCTGGCTCCTGCTATGTCGTGGGGTGTCCACCCCCGGGACATAGCAGTTTCGGGCAGGGAAACCTCTATTTGCTCTCACTTGATGGGAGCAATTGAAAGCTCCTGTCAAGTGAGAGCAAGTAGCAAGTCTGCTGCTAGCGGGCAGGGGGAGGAAACATGCTCCCGCCCACTGGGAGTGGACTTTTCATTTGTTTCCCTGCCTGCCGTGTAGGAATTGCTCCTCATGCATCGAACATCATTTTTTTTTACTGCTCCCTGCATGCCGGCTGATGCAGGAGGCGGGGGGATGGCAGGGATCACAGGGGCATTGGGGCTCCCCCCAAGGCCCCCAACAAAAGACGCTGGGTGCCTTGGGTGGGGGTAAGGCACCCCACATTGACTGGCTGGGCCCCGGGGAATGGGGTCCCTGGGGCTGAAATCAGCCAGGGGAGGAGGGCCAGCTGGACTTCCTCCCCATATTTTGATTGGTTAGGCGTCAAGGAATGGGGTCAAGGGGTCCGATATTTGCTCATGGATCGGGACTGTGTGCCCCTTCCTAAATGATAAATCCAGAGAGCCCTAGCATATGGGGGCCTGTGGACCCAAATTGCCCTGGGGAGAGGTACACATATCCCCCTCCTCCTCATTGTTGATGCCTGGGCCCTGGGAGGTGCAAAAGAAAACCACAAAAATGGTCCTAGGATGCTTGTTTCCAGTCCATGGAGGACCTGGCCTGGCAGTTCTAGATGGAGTGTTCCCATCGGGCACAGAGTCAAGACTGATTTGCATATGGCTGGGTTCAAACTGGAATGGCATGGGGAGCAAAAAAACGATGGATTTAGGCCCAGATCTCTGTACTGTGGTGAATGTATGACATTGTTCTGCATTCTGTTCATCAATTGTTCTTTTTGCATGAGCCCTGGGAGATGGAAACCCTGGGGCTACAATTGGCCCAGTGAGGGAGGCTGTGTGCCCCCTCCCCATTTACTATATGAATGGGCACCTGGGGATAAGGTCCCTGGGGCCGTAATCAAACCAGGGAGGAGGCCTGCATGTGGGTGGTGGGTCACAGGGCCTGGGTGCAGGCCAGGCCTTGTGGCCAAACCCCCACTGAGAATGGCTGCTTGACATGCAGGTGTTGAGTCCCTGCAAAGGGTTGGCCCTGAAGCCAAACCCCTGCCGTGCATGACCAAAGGCCATGCATGGCAGGGGTTGGATTGACGTAAAGTAATTAAATATTACTTAACATTTTTTAAAAACTAGAAATTCACTGAAAAATCAAACGTTACAGGGACATTATAGTTAGGAAATAGGATTTAAAAAAACTTTGAGATGAACTAAAAAACAAAGGGTTTAGAGACATTATGGTTAGTTTCAGACTTTAAATGCTCAAAACCATAGAAATTCGACAGTTATGGTAATACTTATCTCAAAAAACTATAGCTCGTTCCCTTGCCCTCATTTCTGGTTGGCTTAGATGGTATTTTTCCAATCGAAAGCTCTAATATTGTGCCTGAAGTGGTAAAAGGTTTTTGTCATTTTACAGCTAGGCGTGAATAGCACTGTGCTAATCCTATGCTTAAAGACTTTGCAGTAGAAATGGCAAATGAGATTTAGTCCCTCCCTCTCTGTTTCACTTTGTTGAAGGACAAACCTGCCCAAAAAGCGCAGAGATACTCCAGTTGGAGTCGATTCTAGCGCTATATAAACCCATAAATAAATAAATAAATAAATAAATAAAAGACTTTGGGCCTGATTATGAGTTTGTCGGTCCAATGAACTGCCAAACCCATGGTACGGTGCGGAAACCGCCGCATCGGCGGTCTGACTGCCGTATTACGGCCTTTGCGGTCAGACAGCCATTGTACCTCCACAACCTCCAGTGATCTATGATCCCTTGGCAGTGTGAGGCCCACAATATTGTAACTGACCTGGAACCCTACTCAGAGTGCATTGAATAGAGGGAGCAGTGAGGATAGCAGGGGGCCACAAGGTTCACTAGCTAAAAAAATAAATGCGATCTGGCAGGGTTAGAGGGTGCCCACCTAGAACAAAAACAAGCAAACGAAAAAGAGGGTCCTTGTCACCAAAGGGCAGCACGGCTGAGCTCCAACCAAAAACTAAACCAGGCAAAATTCCTCCTGACCCTAACCCTGACTTAAGGGGCAACAAGGTGGAGATAGAACCAACTCAGAGCCGCTACAAACTGATGCAGCCCAAAATGTATACTAAATATCAGTTCCTAAAAAATACGGGGCACGCTCTTCTGTCAAGCTCAATTGCAGCAGAAGGCATGAGTACTCCACTCTCACCTCTTAAATCAATGGATGAAGGGAACAGGGAGACTCAGACAACTGACCAGGCAACCAACAAACGTGCAAAA
Organism: Triturus cristatus; assembly: GCF_964204655.1. Classification (NCBI taxonomy): domain Eukaryota; kingdom Metazoa; phylum Chordata; class Amphibia; order Caudata; family Salamandridae; genus Triturus; species Triturus cristatus. Next base: position 482,005,205 of record NC_140584.1, on the reverse strand, counting down.
CCCAGCACAAGAAGCCAACTAGGATCAAAAGATTAATTATCTATTCCTCACTTAAAACACAATACATTTGCCGCAACATCAGATTCGGAAGGGGAAGCTAATCCACTGCAAGGTCCCAGGGGCTCTGTCGAAGTAGAATTGACAAAAGCAAAAACACACAGTGACCGAGATACAACAATTAATCTGTCAACGCATCTTGGATGACCTGGAAGAGATCACATAGGACAGCAGGATGAGGGAAACCATAAAGGGAAGGCAAAGAACAACTGCACCATAGACGAGGATCTGTCTATAATAGAGCTAGTCACATAACCTATTATCACTAATGAAGCCAAGATCAAAATGTCCCCCTGCCAGACCCCCATCTGCTACTGTCTATAACGTCTCTCAAAACAGAAACATAACTAGGGCAAGAGTCAGGACACCAGGAGGAGTTGTCCAACATGGACTCAAGGGATTCGGAAGAATTATTTGTAAACCCCACCCAGCAAACACCTGCGGGGCCCATGCTGGACTCTCAAAATTCTTACATACTGCAGAACAAAGAGATGAAACGCTATCAGGAAAGGGAGGCCCTGTCACCAAGGTCGGATTTAGAAAACTCAAACCAACATCAGCAAAAATTGAACTCAGAAAATGTCTGGGCCAGCCTACTTAAAACAGTGCAACTTCTGGTTGAAGCCCTCCAGTACCAATCAGTTAAAATGGACACACAGCGGACTCTTTTAAACACACTAGCTGTGTTTGTGGTGGCTATCGATGAGAAACTCGGAGCCTTAAATACGCTTTTTCAGAGCTCACATGAAAAAATTCAAGTCAGGGAGTTAAACTGTGGGTGCGGCCCGATAGTCGACAAATTGGCCTCTCTTCCCTTAATATTGAGCAACCTTTGTGCACAAATCAAATACTGAACACGGAACACTAGCGACCCTAAGCCAAAAGGCGCTTTCTCTACTGAGGACCAAACTGGAACACATATGGAGTGGGAAACTCAGCTCTTAAGCCCTCCACTCTAAAACCACCAAAAAGAGGCAACCCAAAAAATAACGGCTGTAACAAGCCTCAGGCACCAGTATCTGAATCCGTCTAGAAGTTAATGGAAGAGTCGGATGTCCCAGGAGCAACATCAAATGCCAAACAAAGGCGAGCTCTAAGGAGAAAGGGCCAAAATCAAAAATCCATTTCTAAAAAGGAGGATTTTGCCCGTCACTTCAGATTGACATCTCCCGAAAGATCTGATCTTCCAAATCAACTATTTCTAGCGGAAATGGGCACAACTTACACAATGGTGTCGCAAGCTAAAGAAGGGGGGGGCCTGACTCCAACCAACAACTCACCACCACAGGCCCATCAATGCAGACACCGTTGGTTGAAGGGGAAGGGACCTGCTCAACCATTACCAATAAATTGCACAGAGAGGAAGGCGCACATCAAAAACAGCAATGCAGCTCGAAACCAGATGCAACCTTTATACAAGGGCACTTACTCAATTCAACGTCAGCAGGACTCACCGCTGAAGCCGACAAACACCACAAGACTGCCCTCCCTATCGCTCGGTTGGATCACCAATCAGTAAGGGGCCACGATTATCCCGCCATTACAGTTTCCAATATCGGAGGAGACGAGCATCCCGCAAACTATACAGAACAAGACAATATAAGAATCAAGGCCACCGCCATGGAGGACAAGGACAACCCGCCTTGTGCCAGGCTGCCCTGTACTGAGCAAGTAGCGAATATAAATATTAGCAATGGGAGTACGGCAGAAGGAGCAACTACCCTAACCCTATCAAGAACCAATAACTGCGAGCCCATCAACTGGCAACAACTGGACTATCAAGTGCATGTCCCTAATAAAAATGAGAAAACACTGGAGTTCATACCAGTATATAGATCAAGAGGGGCATATGACCTACTAAACAGAGGGAATATACTGCGGCTACTGTCGCATATACCTTCTTTATCAGAGGTAACTTCTACAGATCTGGACTCCACTAGCCCAGCAGCGTGCAGATAGGTCAATAAATCAGGCCAATATTCCAACGTCCGTATTGAGAGGGGCAAGAGGGTGCTCACCGGCAGCCAGGAGGCAGTCACAGGAGACACGGATATATCATCCAGAGTTCCCACAACAAGGAATTTGTCATGAGGGACCGAGATGGCCGACAAGGATAATTATTAGCCAACCAAGAAACAATTGACAGATCAGCAGGCACAATCGACCAGGAGGCAAACTCGATTTATTACGAATATGCTCATGGAACATTAATGGGCTAAGTAGAAAGCTGGCAGACCAGGACTTCATAAACTATCAAAGGTCATTCCACATCATTGCCTTCCAGGAGACGTAGTTAACTGATCCGCCACACTTAGAAGGATACTTACGCTTCTTTTCACCAGCACTAAAAAAGGCAAGATATGGACATCTGCAGGGAGGTCTGGCAATCTACGTGATAAATACATGTACAACCTCCGCTCACATAGTTGGGTTAATAACACCAAAATCCATAGCCATAAAAATCTCCACCTCAATTGGGCCATCAGGGAACGGGAACAAGGAAATTGCAGTAATAAACACTTGTATCCACCCCAACAGGAAAATCAAGGATACAAAACAATTGGTGAACTTTGTAGAGCTCTGCATGAGTGAGATCAAAACACCAGATACAATACTCACAGGGGATTTTAACCTACATCTACTTGGCTCATCATTAGCGGAGGAAGTAATGATACAGAACCAGCTATGGAACATCCCACAACAGTGTAACAATTCATCAGAACTACCTACAAAAACCGTCCAGAGCCTAATAAAGGATGTTGAACATCTAAACCTCAGAGCTGTGAATGGTGGAAGCATAGGCGACACTCCTCCGGCATTCACTCATCATTCACTAACCAAAAACTCGACGCTAGACTATACGTTTTTGTCTCTAACCCTTTTTAATGAAATCTTTTCATTCAGTATGGGTGACAAAGCCGACAGCGATCACCGGCCTCAAGAGCTCACTCTTCGTACAAATATGCCAAAACTCATGAGATGGAAGAGTCAGCCAGGTAAGACCACCACAATCAACTATAGAAAAATAAAATTTGTGCAAGCGACGCAAGAGAACTTTCAGCAAGCAGCAACACTTTTATTCGAATCCCGTGAAGGTAGCAATGAGATGGAAAAATTTACAAACTCCACGATCTCCTTGGCAAAATCATTTGCCGTCCCAATTAAATCAAGGACACAGCAAAGCTGCAGCGGCAATTCCAACTTTACCAGGATCCAAAAGAGTAAGATAAGATCAATAAAAAACACTATCAATTATACGTTACGGCAGGTACGGTGGTCTCCAATTAACATCTCAAAACTAGCTGAACTACAACAGCAGAAAAAACAGCTGAAGCGAGCGATTTGGGAGGCTAGGAGAGACAATGAGGACTCTCTATGGGCAAAATTTAATGCAGATTCCAAGTGGAAAGACAGTGCAAGGTTCTGGGAGACTATAAAAAGATTTACCCACCCAACAAACGAGGGTCTGTCTTCAAATATATCTGAGGAGGACTGGGCCATCTACCTTGCAAACCACTTTCACCAAGAAAATATCTTATTACATATTAGGACCAGCTCCGAGTCAATACAAGGAGAATTGCCGGGATTCATATCCCCAAACGATCACCTGAAAATGATGAAAAGCTATATAAAGAAGGGACGACAAGACGGGGCGCCGGGCCCAAATGGAATCCCACCTGTGCTTTATAAACAAAATGCAGATTATTGTGCAAAAGCACTTAGTGCACTGTTCATGGAAGTAAGGCAGACAGGCCTACTTCCTTCGTCCTGGCATGCCTCGATACTTTCTCCTATATTTAAGTCGGACGATAAGACTCTGCCTAGGAATTATCGTTTAGTTGCCTTTTTGGATGACGAGGCAAAAAAAATTGCAGGCACTCTGCTGGACAAATTGCAAAACTGGGCAGAAGACAACTCAATTATTCCCTTAAACTAAACTGGCTTTCTCCAAATCTGTTGGAACGGTAACAAACATAATCACTATGTCTCTATTAATAGATAAGGCAGAGACTACAAAAATGCCACTACACTTATGCTTTATCGATTACCGGGCCGCTTTTGATCACATGAACCTTAACAGAATTTGGTCAAAATTGGCTGGCTGGGGCATACCACAGAATTTACTAAACCTGCTAATTAATCTACATACTGGAACCTGGATCCAAGTAAAGTTGGGGGACAGGACGGTGCTATCCAGGAAGATACCAACAACAAAAGTTCTCAAGCAAGGTTACGTGCTGGCCCGGCCCTATTTAACCTATTTCTTGCAGACCTTATCCCGCTACTAAACGCCAGCAATTCGCACTCGCAAAAAGTCGGAAATCTAGCTCTACCATGTCTACTCTAAGCTGATAATTCAGTTCTGATCAGCCAAACGAAGGTGGGTCGACAGAACCTTCTTAATACTACACTTGATTATTCTGAGGCGAATAACCTGAGCTTCAACTTGGAGAAAAACAAAACTATGACAATCCAAAAGAATTCCATGAAAACACCAGTCTGGATTTGTGGCAAGACCTGCATAGACTCAGTAAAAGAATATAAATATCTGGGGGTGATCATCAACAAAGGGGGGCATTTGGCTGCCCAAAGGGACACAATCAAAAAGAAGGGAACAGCCCTAGCAATTTCATTGAGAAACCTTAACTCCAAACTGAGTGGCCCCTTGCTTGCCCCACTGGTCGAAGTAATACGTGCAAAACTCCTGCCTACAATAACCTACGGGAGCGAGGCACAGAGGGGGAGGGACTCCAAGATCTTGGATGGTGTGGTTGCAAAAGTGTACAGAATAATCTTTGGTCTACCAACAAGAGTCTCTCCAGCACAGATTAGGCTCAAGTTTGGTGTTGCAAGACAAGGTACGACAGTTATTTTTTGGGACAAAGCAAGAAAATCAAAACCAGGAACAATAAATTGATATTTGTGGTTAGAACTACAACAACAACAAAAAATCATCATCAATAAAATACCTACTAGCAAGCCTAACCACCCTGGGCCTTCTTGAGCTTTGGGAAACATCTATAAGCCACTGCTTTCTCAAAAAAATAACAAAGAAAACAGTAAAGAGCCAATCCTGGATCGAAGACAAGGCAGCCCTATCCAGAAGATCGCATGGCTGAATGGTCCTGATCTCCTATACTTCTCCCGCTGCTCAGAAATACCTAGCCCTAGGGTTTGCCAAATCCATTAAAATACAATTCCTGAAGTGCCGACTTGGCTTGCTACCATGCATAAAGCACTATCCACATTGCCTAAAAAAAACAATCCGATTCCATCTGTCGCTTGTGTGGCACAGCGCAAGTGGATATGTTGCATCTGCTCTGTACGTGCAAAGATCTAACACAGGAATGGAAACACCTCTTAAAGCCACTTTTTAACCAGATAGGCATCCACACACGAAGGCAGGCCGTGATGGCATGCTTTGCACCAGGGGACATGCAGCTGAACTGCCGCCTGGTAAAATATTTGAGACAAGTAGAGAAGAGAATGCCACAAAATCAAGATACCAATCACTGGTTGCCAACTTTGGACAGAACAACATTATAGTCATTAAGAACTGAGTCGGATGCTGATAAACAAATATTTTGTACAGATTTTACTAATTTTTGGTTTTATACTATTTTTAAAATTGTAACTTATAATTGAAATGTCATGAAATACTTTCTAGCAATGGTTTAAGTAACTATGCTAAATATAATACTTACTGTGTAGTAGGAGGATTCATGTGCCAGCAGATCTTAACATAAGACTCTTGCCCTAAAGGAGTTTTAACTTGTGCCCCACCATGCACTGCCTATGACCTCACATACTACATCATTCATGACATGTTCTATGACATTGCTGATAAGATGACTGCAACATATTAATTGACATAATTGATGACAAGACTGTTTGTGGTGGGAGGATGTGTTATAGTTACTTCAGATAACTATAACTGGTGAATGTCAGTGTTCTTTTAGTTTAAAATGTTTTAACTCACATATCATTAAATTCTTTTTGAAAAGTCCTTACCCTTTTAAAGGCTAAAATATTGAACAACTACTTGATGTAAAATTGTATGGTAGAGGTGAAGACATTTTTATATTTCCATATCGTCGAAGAAAAGTGATACATTATGAAGCATGTGGTCATGGCACAAGAGGGTAAATGAACAGAAAATGAGCTGCAAAGTGGGATTCCTGTCAAAGCTGAATGCCAGTAGATCATGGATCAGACCACAGTGGGCAAATCCAGCACTGGAGTATGTATTAATGATAACAGAGGTAAGGCTGAATAATTCTCTAGTAGAGTGTTTATCTGTCTTAGTTGAAAAAGTACTAAAAATGACGAATTCGCCATCTTAAAGAAATATAGGCGATATATTTCCTAAACGCATGCTTAAAACTACTTCTATCACTTGAATTCAATGTCCTTATGCGGTCCTTTCAGATTCCTTCCTGAAATCTACCATTATGTTGGAAGATTTCCTTAAAGATTATGTAAAATGTTTTGAAAAATCGCCCAGGTTTGCTGGAGCGTAAAAATTACAAGAATATTGACTGTAATGTGAATTAGAAAATGCACATCCATTTTTTTAACACCTGCACACTATTCCTTCCCACCAAATTGATGCTCTTTGAGAAGGAGTAAAGGATGCGGAACTCTCAAAGACATGTCAGTTGCCCCAGCCCACAGCACAGGTCGCAGTGTTCAATGGGATGCCCTGTGCTGCTGCCGGAAAGGGCAACTTCTACTCCTTGGTAGTGTCCCTCATCCCTGCCCGCCCCTCCCCACAGGGGCTGGTGCTAAAAATCAGGGTCTCCAATTTTTTTCCGAGCAGCTTCATTGATTACATTCAAAATCTCAGATAATGCCTTAATTTAAAAACACAAAAACTCTCCCGGTCGTTCAGTAATGACCATGCTGAAGTATATTGACTGTCGAGTTCTTCAGACACTCTTCAGTGTCTGCGATGGACGAACGCGGCTGGACTAAGCATTTACTGTTTATGACAGTCGTGGGTGAGAGGCAGACATTTAAAGACGTCCTAAAAATTCAATAACAATTTAGCCAAAGTTTTCCGATTTATATAATTAATAGGTGTGCTTTTCGTACACACATCGAACCTGCCCTGGTGGGGGACCAGCATTACGACGTTCCTTGAATCAGAGAGCAGGCACAATAAGGCTGTAAGTGTGGCAGCTGCAATACAGGTGTCCCTCGCACACAGGACATGTACAGCATAAGCAAAGTTCATATAAGTGTCGCTCGCACAGAGGGCCACATTTACAAGGCCCCTGTGCCACCGGAAGGTCTCTTATTGGGAAGCTCCGGTGCTGCTGTGTCCTGCTCCATATTTACAAGGCAGCGCTAAACCACTTTGTGTGGCCTTGGAAATATCCTTCCTTTTAACACAGTTTTATGTGGTAAAGGGATGTGCAATGGGTGTTGATAAGGGCTTTTCCAGCAACCCCCGTGGCTTTTTGACACTGCCCCAGATTTACAGGGAATCGTATATCTGAGGCAGCACCAAAAGCGTACGATTCCCCGTTTTTTGCTCTTTCTATGTGTGCTGCCTAATACAGCACACATAGAAGGAGCAAAACACCATTAATGATTGTTTTTGTTTGGGAAGATGTCCCTTCCTTCACAACAGCAATCATTCCTGCACGCAGGCACCCTTGCAAGAGTGTTGACGTTGACGCTCGGCTGCTGTTTGTGCGCCGGCGTGCGTACAGGAACGCGCCGTATTCTTGTAAATATGGAACATCCCTGCACCTAGACAATGATGCAGCTCGGTTCAGTAAAATTGCTTGCACATATGCTCAGGGTGTTTTAGCACACAGATTTGCAGTGCACTGTTCCCTCACACACATGGATCAACTTGTGCAAGCACTGTGTCTTCATCCTTCACAGACGGAAGATGTAGGCAGGGGCAGTGCAAAGCCCGCTCACACGCTGAACAGTTACAGCACACTCAACAGCAATGAACGCTTCTCTCACACAGAAAGAACCAGTTGATAATGGGGAAATGTCCCTTCCACGGGACAGATGCATCTGAAAGCAAGAGCTGTACAGTTTCCTCAAACAGGGTACAAACAGGGTAAGTACAGCTAATACAAGATATGTGCAAGCTTCTCTCTCACATGCAATACGTGCAGCACAGTCAGAAGCAGGTCCAGCTTCCATAACACAGCGAGTTTGCATGTCGCATGATCTGCAGCACTACAAGCCTCAGTAACACACAGGGCACAACATGTGACACAACAGTAAAAGATTATTTACACATAGAATATAGGGGTAGCAATCGAGCAGCAGAATAAACCTAGCTCTATCTCTCCCTCTCACCCTATCACAAATATGCACAAATGTAGAGCACAGACTGCAGCAGTACTCATTTTACTCAGAGTATTAGTTGAGAACAGTGAGAACCCACCCCAAATAACAATCACAAACCTGGTCAGGGTGAACCGCTAAAATCGCTAATTAAACCTGTGCTTTCCACAAAGCAGTCAGGCATAACTTAGAGGCAATGTGTAAAGTATTTATGCTGCACTCAAACAGTAATAACGTGAAAACACATCACATTGGAAAATCCCCAAATAATTTAGAATAGATACTATTATAATACATGAGATTCTCTAATCCCTCTATAAACTCGATTATTATAGGGTATTACAGACTAGTTCTGACATCACAATGCCTGCTGCCATAGCTAGCAGCTCAGCAGATGGAGCATAATTGAAGTAGCAGCTTAAAACAATGAAAAGGGACTGTTGCTTTTCTTTCTGCAGCTCCAGGGGTGGCTCCTCCGTTATAGTGGAGGAGCGTTACCCCACTGAAAATGCCCCCAGAGATGAAAAATAAAAAAGTAATGAAGTTAATTCACTACCAATTTATTTTTCGTCCCGAATGGAGTGTCAAACAGGGCTGGCCTGCTGAATGGTAGCAGGGAGGAGGGAAAGCTGCCTTTGCACTTTTTTAAAGTGCGCATGCCTCTTTGGCTGGCCATCTTGTGATGGCCGGCCAAACATGCACACTTTAAACCTCTTAACCAAGATATCTTAATGCAGCTGGGTTGAGAGTAAGTGCAGGCCTCCAGTGCTCTGTGGAGCGCTGAGACACACCACTTTCTCTAATAGGGGCACCGCTCTCATGCTCGTTAACAGCATGAGAGCAGGCCAGGATTGGCTTGGGATCCTGCTTCGAGGAGAAAAGACGAATGAGGATGTTGGGCTCGTTGTAGGAAGGTAAGTGTGTTTTATTTATTTAATGTGTTTTTTTGTGCAACCCGCCTCACCACCCTCGGGACATGACAACCACCACTGTTCAGCTCTATTTTTTTTAGCTTACAATGACAAGCTGGGGGTGTTGTCCCCGGCATGCCAGCAGACAGGAGATGTACGGCCGGTCTTTTATTTGTGGCCAGCCTGAAATGCGCAGTTCAGGGTTTCCCAGTCATTGGTGTCTGTGAGCTGGAGAACCAGACACACAGCCCCATTGGTGTCTGATGGAGCGTTGCGTTCATCAGTCATAGCCAATCTTTGCAGTGCTCTTATGCTGTTAACGTTTATAAACCACATGATAGCACAGCTTTCATTGGCCGAGATGCGTAGTTTCCCCATGCGCGATGTGCAGAGCTCTTCAGTGCAGCAGACAGGCAGCGCGGTGAATTTAACAGAGTCGACCCCAGTGTGAAAGAAGAGCAGGTAAGGTGTTTTTTTTTTTTAATGGTTTTAGTCCTGGGTAAATGTAACTAGTTGTTGTGGCAGGAAGAAAGTACCGTAGTCGGATTATCTGGGATAACTTTTATTGTAACTATAATCCTAAGGGCCCACGAGCAGCCAGCATTGGCGCCGACAGCTCAACACGAACTCCGGGCGTACACTCCCCCTCATGACATCACAGCTCCGCTCTCCCCCTGATTGGATGATGAAGTCAGGTGACAATAGGAAAGAAAGAACAGACTGTGTTCCCCTACTCTATGGCCCATACAATACATAATATTCATGTACAACATCTCCCTTCCTTAACAACCAAAATTAATACATAGTTTCATTCCATCACAAACTCTTCGTAGCGCCTAGGCGCTCTTATTTGCCTTCCCGGTCTACCCGATACATAAGATCGTGGACATCCTACAAGGCCTGCGCTGTTTTTACCTTGACTCGAGTCGTGAGCACCCTGCTTGCTAGCCTGCTCCCTTTTGGGGCTAATCCCATTCCGCCCACTGATATCACCGGTCTCTTTCACCACATCCTCACTCCCAGCACCCTTGTCATTTCCTGTCCTTTCTGTGATGGAGGTGCTTGCACCACCCTCCTCATCATAGATACTCCTGTAAGCATCCTCATTCTCTTGCCACTCTAGAACACTGTCGTCACCCCTGGTATTGATTGCATGACTCCCTTTCACAATAATTTCTTCCTGGCCTGCTTTGGCTTGACTAGGTTGTCCTTGCTTTGCCATCCTCCACCTTCCAAACAAACCGCCCCTTTGGTCGCTTCTTGCACACGTACCGGAAGACTGAACACAGACTCCCCTTTCGCCACCTTGTGCGGCTTCTTTACCAGCACCCAGTCTCCCTGCTCTATTTCTTTTACTCTGGCTTTATTTGCAGCATCAGCGTACCGCTTGGCGCTCTCTTGTTTGGACATAATTCGCTCCCTGACTCTTAACGTCTCCTCTTGTATGACCTCCGTGTTCTTCCTCACATCGTACCATTCATTATACTTGGGTGTAAGCTCACTAGTACACCTCCTCCCTCTCATCAGATAGAATGGTGTGTGCCCTGTGACTTCATTCGGGGTGTTATGATAAGTGCGCATTTTTTGAGCAATGAACTCTTTAACGTCCATATTAGATGCAATGGCCAGCTGGACTCCCTCTTTGATAAACCTGTTCATTCTTTCCACTTGGCCGTTACTTTTCGGGCTATACAATGGAGTTTTCTCCTGCTTGATCCCCAGCTTGGCCAGGAAATCCGTCATCTGCCTGGACACCAGCTGAGTGCCATTGTCAGAGACCATGACCTTCGGTTGTCCCTCCAATGCAAAGACCTTCCGTAGCATTTTAATCACCCGGTCAGTGGTAACATCACGAACAAACTTATAGTGCACCCATTTGGAGTAGTAGTCAGTGAGCACAATATGAAATCTGCAGTCTTCCGGCAACAGGGTGAATGGGCCCGCAAAATCAATAGCAATCTTGCTCCAGGGGCCTATCGGTATGTCCACCATCTGCAGTTCTCCTTTGCTGGTCTTCCAGTGCTTGTCGGCTCTCAGACACTGCTCGCACCGGTCTATGAAGTTGAAGACATCGCTGTTCATTCCTGGCCACCAATAATACATCTTCAGAAGATTCTTGGTTGCGGTGCTGCCCGGATGGCCTTTGTGGGCAATCTTGACCAGTTTCCCACGCAGTCCCTCCGGAGGCACAAAGAACTCATGCCGCTTCAAGAAACCGTTTTCTATGGTCAGCTCAGCGCTCACCTGCTGGAAACACTTGAGCTCACCTTGCAAGTTTCGAATGGGAGGCCACTGGGATGTCATGTGATCTATCACCTTTTGAATAGTCATGTCTCTTTTTTGATGAGCTAGCCACTCCTCTTCCGTGATGGATCCTTCGCATATGACCGTTGCGTCCACCAACGCCACCACGCGCTCCGTGTCGTCTAGAGAGGCGTCCTCTTTCCCGTTCACCGGTAAGCGCGACAGGCAATCCGCCCTGCTGTTGAGGCCGCCCTTGATGTGTCGAATCGTAAAGTGATACTCCTGCAACTTGGATAATAGGCGCAGCAGCCGCGAACTGGCCTTCCCGTTACCGCGGCCTTCTCCATCCATCATGTAGATCAACGGTTTGTGGTCCATAACGATCTCGAACACCTTGCCCCACAGATAATTTTTAGGTTTCTCCACAGCCCATACGCACGCAAGCGTCTCGCGCTCAATGGTGCTGTAGTGTCTCTCCGCTTCGCTCAAGGTTCTCGATATAAAAGCGATGGTATTCTCCTTCCGCCCTTGGAATTGGCAGAAAACGGCTCCGATGCCCTTGGCGCTGGCGTCGACGGTGACCACATTCCGTAGATCTTTATTGTAAGGTTGCAATACTGGCGCCACAGCGATGGCTTGCTTGACGGACTTGAATGCTAAATCCTGTTCTGCCGACCAGACGTACTTTTCATTTTTCCACAGCAGCTTACGCAATGGCTCTACTGTGGTCGCGTACCCATGCAAGAACTTTGAGTAGTACTCACTGAGCCCCAGGAACGACCACAGGGCATCCTTATCGCCTGGGCACGGGGCTTCTTGGATTGCTTTCACCAGATCATCTTTGGGCGCTATGCCGTCCGGCGTCAAGACGTGACAAGGTATTCTATCTTGCTCTCCATGAACTTGCACTTGTCTTTGGAAACTGTCATACCCTTTTCCCCCAGAACTTCCAACACCTTGCTCAGCAGTTCCAGGTGCTCAAATTCGTCATGCGTGTGGATCAAGATATCATCTTGGAACGCCTCTACCCCGGCCATGTCGCAGAACAGCAGGTCCATCAGTTTCTGAAAAACCCCTGAAGCCGAGGCAAGTCCAAAAGGCAATCGGACGTACCTATATGCTCCAAACGTGGTGATGAAGGTGGTCAGTTTTTTAGAATCTTCGGTCAGACACACCTGATGGTATGCTGATTTCAAATCGATCAGCGTAAAGTATCTAGACCCAGACGTGGCGATAGGATTTCTTGGATATTGGGCAGTGGGTGACAGTTTACCAGTATATTCTTATTGAGGGACCGTAGATCCACACATAGCCGGATGTCTCCTGTCTTCTTCTTTTTGGATACGACAATTGCGGACACCCATTCTGAAGCACCAGCTTCTTCTATCACCCCTTCCATTTTAAGTTTGTCTAGCACAGCTTTCAACTCAACCCTGACTGAGAGGGGCACTGTCCTAACCTTATGTTTCAGTGGTATCGCCCCTTCCTTCAATTGTATGTCGTGCACAAAACCTCTCACACATCCTACTTCATTCTTGAAGACTGCGCTGAACTTGTCTATGACTCCTGATAAACCACCCCGCTCACCCTCAGGCTGAATATAGTTTACCCAATCATCACGCAAGACTATGGGATCCGCACCGCCTGGGACTAGGATCACACCCAGTTTCGCCAGATCTTTCCACCCCACTAGACTTCTCCCTTTCTCAGCCACATAAATTTTCGTAGCGATCGTCCTCCCTTTGAAAGTGAGGGCGTCGCAGAAATAGCCTTTCATCTCAATGTCCTGCTCTCCGAACGCCTTCGGATTCACATCAGTTTCAGTCAACAGTACGTTGCGCCACTTCACATCAAATGTTGTATCGGATATCAATGTAATGGGGGAACCTGAATCAGCAGTAAACGGCAACTCCACATTCCCAATCATAACGGAGCCTATGGGCCCCTTCACGCGGCCATCCGCCAAATCAATAGATAGCACAATGTCCGTACATGTGTCTAAGTCGCCATCACTCACAGAACTGACCCTCACACAGCCCCCAGGTTTCCTTGTTTTACACACAGCAGCATAGTGACCCACTTTTTTACATTTGGTACACTTTTTACTGAGCGCGGGACACGTCTTGCTGTCCGCCAGGTGGTCCTGCGCACCACATCTAAAGCAAGCAAGTGGTTTCCTGCTCACCACTCTATCATTCACCGCCCTGTCAAGAGGCTTATGCTCATTCTTTTTCCTGTCCTGCAAATAAAACACATTTGAAGCATGGCTAGTACTTGCAAGTTCCTTCGTGGAGACCAGAGATCTCTCGATGGCCTTCGCAATGGACACCACGTCTTTAAGCCCCACGCTTAAAGACGTGGTGTCCATTGCGAAGGCCATCGAGAGATCTCTGGTGACCACGAAGGAACTTGTCGATGCCAACAACCTCTCCTGCACCTTTTTAGAATGGCAGTAAAACACCACTTGGTCCCTGATGTACGTATCAGTCATATCCGCAAATTCGCAGTCTTGCGCCAGGACGCGCAAACATGCACTATATTCTTCAATAGTTTCTCCCTCTTCCTGCTTTCGCAAAGCGAACTTGTGGCGCCCCACCATAATGTTACTTTATTCAGAGAACTGCAGCTCAAGCCTTTTCACTGCCTCCTGGTACTCATTAAGCGGACTGAACACCCCCGGCGGATTCTCGTACTCCGGTAAGCTGTCGAAGACCTCCTGACCAGCCTTCCCAGCAGTCCGAACAGAAGTGCTTTCTTGCGCTCCGCATCATACTTCTTGCCATCAATGGAAACAATATAGTTCTCGAACGCCCGCAACCAGCTCTTCCACTTCATATACGGCTTGCCGGGGACTTCGAGGAAGAGGGGCGGCACGCAGATGTTGTTGCTCTGTGCCATGGCAATAATCGCATGCACCAACACCGCAGGGGCACAGGCAACCAGCAGACTTATTCGCGCACCGCTCCTGACGTGCAGCAATCCAGGTGGAAGAGCAAACCCCTCGTGACCAGACAGGGCCTCCCCCCCACCTGCAGGGGAAATTGACTCTCAGGGCTCCAGCACCAACAGGCGAGACATCAACCAGAAGAGGGCATACCTGGACCTCCACGTGCTCCACAAGCACAGCTCCCGCTTAGGCAAACCGGCCGTACGGTCCTCGAGGCGGTGGAAGCTGGTGCTGCGACGTCGGGGCAACCAAAGCAGAGGCACAGGTGGAACGGAGCTCACAGCGGAAACGCTCCAGAGCAAATAGACACAGTACTTCAGGGCGCCAGGAACACCGTTGCAGGGATGCGCACGTGGCTGGCTGTAAGGGCCTCACACGGCCGGAAGGCTGTACTCGAACTCAGCGCCGCAGGAAACATTCAAGGTGTGGTCGCGGACTGGAGATCTCGCTCCCGCTCACAGATGCAGGATGAGTAGCGCGCCGCAGCCGCGGCTCGCCTCAGGTGCGGTTTCAACTCACGCCGCTCGAGTCCCCGATGCCCTCGCGCCGTCACAGATCGTCATAATCCGCTCGTGGGCCCACGGATATTCTAGACCCTCGTCGCCATTTGTTGTGGCAGGAAGAAGGTACCGTAGTCGGATTATCTGGGATAACTTTTATTGTAACTATAATCCCAAGGGCCCACGAGCAGCCAGCATTGGCGCCGACAGCTCAACACGAACTCCGGGCGTACACTCCCCCTCATGACATCCCAGCTCCGCTCTCCCCCTGATTGGATGATGAAGTCAGGTGACAATAGGAAAGAAAGAACAGACTGTGTTCCCCTACTCTATGGACCATACAATACATAATATTCATGTACAACACTAGTGCTCATGTTAAGTGCTACCATACTGTAAGAGATCAAGTTTGCGCTATGTAAAAACCGGGGGGAAAAAAATAGACATGTGTAGCAGTCGCATGCTTCTAATTTCAGGCCATTAAAAGCATCACGTGGCTGCTACACATGTCCATAGTTTTTTCCCTGGTATTTACATAGCACAAACTAAATCTCTCACAGTGTGGAAAACCCTTCACATGAGCACTAGTTACTTTTAAATAGATAAATGTATCTAGTCGTCATGTGAAGTGCTCCTATACTATAAGAGAAAGGGAGTTTCTGCTATGTAATTACCAGTGAAAAAACGTGTCCTATGTAAGCATCTCCATTTTTGCAGGACACCAGCCACCACTAAAGCAGAGTGAACATGTTTATTTTTTCACTCCTTTGATAGAGAAAAGCTAGAATCTTTCTGCATGTTTCTACATATTTGGAGCTAGTGCAGCTTAGAAAAATAACAATTGACTTGTATTGAATTTTTTCTAATATCTCTTAGGCACAAATAGCTGACAGGTTTTTGATATGTTTAATTTTGCACTATACGTTTTATTTGTATTCTTAATGTTGCAAACATGCTCACTCTTTCAGCTGAAAGAGCTACGCACCAAAGTAAAAGTGGTTTGTGGAATAGGTGGTGGTGTGACCATGTATTAATTGGAATAAAGTACCCCCTGGCATGCATAAGAAGGGTATTGCAAGTTGCCTCCGAATTCCATAACTTTCTAAAGTAAGTTGTCCTTCAGCCTAATTCCTCTACATGGTTATGGAACTCCTCGGTGACTTGCAATATCCTTGTCATCTACAGAAGGGGGTACTTTAACCCTTATTGAGAAATAAATGACACCGAAACGACAACAATCTAATTAGTAGAACTGGAGATATACATTTTTTAAAGTTTGAATTAAAAAAATTGCCACTTATCGATTATGGTTAGACCAGATCACAGTCAAAAGTGCAATGTATTGTCAGTCAGAGACAAGGCACCAAGTTTGTCCTGGTGGAAAGTTTACGTTCTGACTTACAAATATTTATGGAGAAAAAAGTGGTTGTCGAGGAGTCATTGGTGGGACAAGATATAACTAGATCTGAAGTAGGGCTTGAAAATGGCAGTTTGCTGAACAGCCAGGTCCCAGGGCAGTTGTTGACAAAGGTGGGAAGGTTCCCAGTCTGAGAAGTCAAAGATTGAGCCCAGTAAAGCCTTGTAATCAAAGGGTTGCTGCTGGGCATCAGTTCTGATGAAGCCCTCCATATCCAAACCTGCAAACAAAGGCTGAACGATGATCCAACATCAATGACTGTGACTTCGACAGCAATCCCGGTCTCTGTCATTTCTCCAGGCAGAAAGTTGGCAAACAGTTTCTAATTCCCAGCTTTTACAGTGTGGAAAAGAGGAATACACCTGAACACCTGTCAACAGTCCAGGACCCGTTAGGGATAAGTAATGACTCTAAAAGAGGCCAGCAGTTCCAGTTCAATTGGTACTGGTTAGCTGGCCGGTTGCAGAGAAAGGGCCTCTGGAAGCATGTTGTGTTATTGTAGCTCAAACAGGAGGCCAGCAACTGACCCTTGGAGTTACCTCTGGGGTCCTGGTTTCAAGGCAAACAGATACAGTCTTCCTTCAAGTTCTTCAGACAACAGGTCAGCCAATCTTTTCATTCTTCACAGGTCCAGGAGTGTTCTGAGCTGATGTCTGTAGGGTTAATTTTTATGTCCAGTGCCAACCTCTTGGTGGAGGGCAAGCCTTTGCCATCTACCTCCACTGGGTTTTGTGTCATTCTGACTAGCGAGACGAATGGAGGCTGGCCTAGGTGTGAGCTTCATCTGCCAGTGACAAGGTAGGCATCCCTTGAAACTCATGAAGGGGCTTGGCACAGCCTTCTAGGATATCAAGGAAGGAGTTTCCATCACCACTCCTAGCACCCTTTGTCAACTCTCTGGGAGCAAATCACATCTCACCACAGGGGAGTCATTGGGGGTCAGGTGACAGCTGGACACTGGCAGGAAAGCCGTTTGGTTTTAGGCAGAAAATTTCCAAATGTGTAATTTACAAAATAGTTATATAAAGTCTGACTTGAACATTAGATTGGATTTTAAATTGCATCGAAATGTGTCTTTGAACCATTTTTGAGCTATTCCTAAAACATATTTAGCACTTATAAAAGGTAACAGTTTAAACCAGTGTTAAACTATGGGAGAGCCAGCCTTGCAACAGTGAGAAGTTACTTTAGAGGTTTTGCACTGCCAGGACATATAAACCATTAAATATGCATGTTATACCTCTTCACTCCCATGCACTCTGCACTATGGGCATCTAAGACCTACTTTAGTGGTGTCTTGTTAGTATTAAAGAGGAAGGTTTAGGCTTGGCAAAAAGTTGTTTTTGCCAGGTCGAAATGTCGGTTTAAAACTGCATACCCAGACTGCAGAGCTGGCCGGGATACAGTTTTTTATAATGCTACTGAGGTGGGTAGCACAATGAGTGCTGCACCTACTAGGCCCTGGATATAGATAGTACCTTGAACCAGGGACTTATAAGTAAATTAAATGTGCTTATTCGGTATATGCCAATTTTAACATGTTTGAAAGGGAGAGCACATGCACTTTACCACTGGTTATCAGGAAAAGTGTGTAGAGTACTAAGACCTCAAAAGGCGGGTTCAGTAAAAGGAGTCAAACAAATCTCGGATGACGCTTCAGAAGGGCCAAATTTCCAACACGTACACAGAAACAACAAACACACAAACAGACACAACACACACACACATCACAGATCATGTAGTGTGTGCACCTCACAGACAGCTTCATTTCGAATGTCCCTCGTTTAAAACAATTACAACACCTGTATCAAAACAAACCTAACTAACACATACAACTAACACATTGCTGAACGCAGCGCTGCAATGTTACCTAAACACTTATGATGGGAAGAGCAAAGACAGCCTCACTGTAACAACTATGCACTTGCTGATTCTTTAATTGGTGTAAGATTTGGATGAGATCGTAGGGGTCCCACCATTTACTATGAAATTTGGAGAGGGTGCATCTCTGCCCTCTCATTCTTTCAATATGTGCTGCTGTTCACCCATGGAGCAGTTGGTTCTCGTGGAGTCCTAAAGCAATTAGCAGTTTATTGTTATGCTGACGCTTTGCTGATCTCCCACAACCAAACTTATGTTTTTTTTTAGCACTGATTAGTCTTAAAGTTGGGGGATTTGCACTTAGCGCATGAAAATAGAGCGCAGCTGTCATTGTTTGGGTGTTGCATTAGATAGGAAGTGAAGTGGGCCAAGCTAAAAAAAAAAATAAGCTCACAAAATCTCTGTCATGATTGCATGAGTCAAATTAAAGCACAAGGATTTAACACTGCTACCTCTAATTGAAACTATGTGTATAACAGGCTTTTCCATCAGTGCCCCCACGTGTCTATCAGCTGAGCACCGCGACCTGAAGAATACAGAAGGGATTGTATAGAGGAGAGCATTAAAGCAGTGAGAAGATAGTTCAGTTGTGGCCACTGAATTCGAGTTCTACAGTTGCTCTCGACAGAGAGTAGTTTGAACCTTGTTAACTTGGCTTTGGAGAGTGACAGACATAAAGAGCGTCATACTTCTTGAACTTGCTGCCAACTGGACGGGAAGCAGGGATTGACTATGGATGTTTGAGGAAGAGCCAGGTCCTAGTGCGGTTATTGACAAATGTGGGATAGTTCGCCGCACGTGAAGTCGAAGTCAATCAGTCACTGTAGGACCCAGCCCCCCCCCAGACATACTTTGGAATGGGGGTAATCAGTGGCGGCTGGTGACATGTGAAAAAAGAGTGGACTAATGGTGCATTTTCACCAACAAAATATGCACCAGAGGCCCCACCCAACAAAATATAAACCAGAGGCCCCACTCAACAAAATATGCACCAGAGGCCCCACTCAACAAAATATGCACCAGAGGCCCCACCCAACAAAATATGCACCCGAGGCCCCACTCAACAAAATATGCACCAGAGACGGTATCATTATATATGCTAGAAAGGTAAACGTGCCAAAGGATATCGCCTTTCAAAATATGCGCCAGAAACATACCACCATTAGAATATGAGCGCCTTGAAATACATCAATTCAGGACTTGAGCCGAGAAGAAACTATGTTTTATTAGACTTTGCATTGCTTTGTCTATAATGACAATTGAGGACACATGAGAACGGATATGCCCATTGGTTTACTAACGGCATTGCAACAGGACCATGGGGGTGGTTATGAATGCTTCAAAGATCATGTTTAGAAAATATCACTTTTATTAAATAACACTCAATGCAGTTTTACAATCTAATGATCTAAAGTGAAACGCCTTCTATGTTTTAGAATTTTGAATAGTTCCTATCACACTCGACATTTGTTGCACAATTTACATGCTAAATATGTTGTTGACTCGGCTCCTGTTAGGGCTCTTAGTGCCAAGCCGGTCCCTTGGGTCAGCTCTATGTGCCACTCAAGTAAGGCAAGAATCTAATCATCAGATCCTAGATAGTTTTATTTACAACAGGGAATAGCCTCCCAAAAGGTACAAGTTCCTCGATTATACCAGGGTCATGAAAAGGATGTAATGGTGGAGGAGAACTTTGGGGCATATTATCAAGACAGGCGATAAAAGTATCGCCGCTTTAGCGGCAGGCAACTGCCGCTAAAACGGCGATAATTGTATCGCCTGTCTTGATAATATGCCCCTTTGTGAGTGTATGTGGGCAAGATCGTCTTATCCTGCCAGCCTTCTGAGGTAGATAAAAAAGAGCAGAAACCAAAGGAAATGATGGACGGAGTGTTGAACATTGCAAGCACTCACCCCCAGTCAACTGATCTGGGTTTAATCCATCACCGTTCTTTAGCCCACTCTGCCACCCCAGTTCAGACATGGCCATATGCAAATCAGTCTGACCCTGTGCCTCATGGGAACAGTCCAGCCCGAACTGCCAAGCCATGTCTTCCCTGGACCGGAAACAAGCTTCCTAGGACCGGTTTCTGGCATTTCAGCCGTCTTCAGCCAGGCTTGCTTGAATCCAGTGGCAAAGTGAGCAAGGGACTCACGTCTGAGCATACCCTGCCAACTTATGGCGAACAAAGCAGAAACCAAAGGAAATGATGGACGGAGTGTTGAACATTGCAAGCACTCACCCCCAGTCAACTGATCTGGGTTTAATCCATCACCGTTCTTTAGCGCACTCTGCCACCCCAGTTCAGACATGGCCATATGCAAATCAGTCTGACCCTGTGCCTCATGGGAACAGTCCAGCCCGAACTGCCAAGCCATGTCTTCCCTGGACCGGAAACAAGCTTCCTAGGACCGGTTTCTGGCATTTCAGCTGTCTTCAGCCAGGCTTGCTTGAATCCAGTGGCAAAGTGAGCAAGGGACTCACGTCTGAGCATACCCTGCCAACTTATGGCGAACAAAGCAGAAACCAAAGGAAATGATGGACGGAGTGTTGAACAGTGCAAGCACTCACCCCCAGTCAACTGATCTGGGTTTAATCCATCACCGTTCTTTAGCCCACTCTGCCACCCCAGTTCAGACATGGCCATATGCAAATCAGTCTGACCCTGTGCCTCATGGGAACAGTCCAGCCCGAACTGCCAAGCCATGTCTTCCCTGGACCGGAAACAAGCTTCCTAGGACCGGTTTCTGGCATTTCAGCTGTCTTCAGCCAGGCTTGCTTGAATCCAGTGGCAAAGTGAGCAAGGGACTCACGTCTGAGCATACCCTGCCAACTTATGGCGAACAAAGCAGAAACCAAAGGAAATGATGGACGGAGTGTTGAACAGTGCAAGCACTCACCCCCAGTCAACTGATCTGGGTTTAATCCATCACCGTTCTTTAGCCCACTCTGCCACCCCAGTTCAGACATGGCCATATGCAAATCAGTCTGACCCTGTGCCTCATGGGAACAGTCCAGCCCGAACTGCCAAGCCATGTCTTCCCTGGACCGGAAACAAGCTTCCTAGGACCGGTTTCTGGCATTTCAGCCGTCTTCAGCCAGGTTTGCTTGAATCCAGTGGCAAAGTGAGCAAGGGACTCACGTCTGAGCATACCCTGCCAACTTATGGCAGGGTATGCTCAGATCAGTTGACTCAGATCAGTTGACTGGGGGTGAGTGCTTGCAATGTTCAACACTCCGTCCATCATTTCCTTTGGTTTTTGCTTTGTTCGCCATAAGTTGGCAGGGTATGCTCAGACGTGAGTCCCTTGCTCACTTTGCCACTGCATTCAAGCAAGCCTGGCTGAAGACAGCTGAAATGCCAGAAACCGGTCCTAGGAAGCTTGTTTCCGGTCCAGGGAAGACATGGCTTGGCAGTTCGGGCTGGACTGTTCCCATGAGGCACAGGGTCAGACTGATTTGCATATGGCCATGTCTGAACTGGGGTGGCAGAGTGGGCTAAAGAACGGTGATGGATTAAACCCAGATCAGTTGACTGGGGGTGAGTGCTTGCAATGTTCAACACTCCGTCCATCATTTCCTTTGGTTTTTGCGTAGATAAAAAAGAACCATTATTTGAGTAGCAATGACGCCTGTTGTGTTCTCCCCCTCATGTGTAGTGGGTGGGGGCCGGCAGCGTCTGCAAGCACATGCCTGGGCCTAGCGCGCGCCGCACGATAAACTGACACCAACACCGGTATACTAATTGGGCGCGAACTGCCGATCTGTTCGCCCGCCCCTTTATTATATAATGACGCGCTCACGTCCGCCGACGTGAGCGCAACTTGCGTGTTTCCCATCGCGCTCTAGCCGGAGGCTAGAGCGCTAACTGTAACATCCCTCTCCAACTTTAGTCCTTGACGGCAGTTCAGCTTCTAATTCGCGGCGTCACTTACTTGGCATGCAAAGTCTCTCAACCGGCTGCTGGGCCTGGGGTTCTCTCTCAGTTCATACCTTGAGGCCCCCCGAGGGGCCGGGGCTTGGGTTGCTGGTGCAGCCTCTTGTCCTGGTTCGCCGCCTGGGTGCTCGGTGTTGTTCAGATCAGTCCCTGGGCTGCCCCGTGGGACGGAGCTGGGTACACTTGCTGGGAGGGCCCCGGAGTCATGGTCTTCATCGACTCCCATAGCCTCTCGGTCATCAGCGGGCCTCCTCACCACCTTGAACCATGAGATGTTCCGGGTGACCAGATCTCTGCCCCGGCGCGCCGTCACCATGGTCCCATGCTGGTCGACTACTCTCCAGTAGCCTCTTTCGTACCGTGTCTTGAACTTTCCTCTTTCCTCTGGGCCGTCACTCTCTTAGAACCACCGTATCTCCTATGAATATTTCTTGCGGCATGGCGCTTCGCGCTTTGCTGACTCGGTCATTGCGTTCTTGGCGCCTCTGGAACGCACTCTCCTCACTGAATGGCGGCGCTGCCCAGCCTGGGGTGATTGGTAGTCCATCTCGGCGAGTTCCGTTGAACATTAGGGCCCAGGGCGCCTGGCGGGTGGAACAATGGGGAGTGCTGTGGTATTTTCCCAAGAATCGCTGCAGTTCCTGTTCCGGGTCTACCTATTCGGACACGGCGATGCGCAGTATTTTGTTCATGGTACGCATGAACCGCTCTACCTCCCCATTGGCCTGGGGCCACTGTGGGGTGATGCGTCGATGTCGGATGCCATGCAATCTTAAGAACTCTTCAAACTCGTGTTCTTGAAATGGGGGCCCATTGTCACTCCGCAGCTCTTCGGGGCATCCGAACATCCCAAACACCTTTTCCAGGGCTGGTCCCACGTGCACGAAAGCGGTGGACGGCAACGCCTCCGCTATCGGGTACTTCGAGTAGCTGTCGATGATTACTAGCATGACTCGCCCGTCGGGCAGGCTCCCGAAGTCTACATTGATTTTCTCCCACGGGCTTCGTCCATGCTCTTCGGTTATGATGGGAACCGGTGGTTGGGCTCCGCTGGTTAACTGGCATGATTGGCAGTTTCGAACGGTGTCGTCTACATACTCGTCCATGCTCGGGAACCAGACATTCTCTCTCATCCGGGCCTTCATTCTCTCGGTCCCCTGGTGTCCTTTGTGGGCTAGCTGCGTAGCTCTTGTCCTGAGTGCAGCTGCGACGACAATTCTGGAGTCTCTTAGGATGAGTCCTCCTCTGGTAACGCTCAGCTCATGGCGCACTCTCCACATGTGTTGGATGTCGTCCCTGTTCTCGTTGGACCATGAATTTGCTGTCTGTAGGAAGTGCTGCCATGAGCCTTCGAGGATGGTGCTTTTGACTTTGACCATTACTGGGTCTTGGGCGGCCGCCTCTTGAATCTCCTCTAGAGTTAAGGCACGGGGACATGTCAGTGCCGCCACCATGTCGAGGTGACCTTCCGCCTCCTCTTCATTGTCAATTGGCGTGGGCTTGCTACAGCTCTCCGGGTGTCGGGACAGGAAGTCCGCTGGGTTCTTTGCCCCTGACCGGTAGACTACGCTTAGGTGATACTGTTGAAGGCCAATGGCCCATCGCTCTATCCGTGGGGGCGGGTGCGGCGCTGTCCCTCGGAATAGTGGCACTAGCGGCTGATGGTCTGTCACCACTGTGAACGGGTGTCCGCATACGTACAAATGGAAATGACGGCAGCTCCATCGGATCGCCAGAGCTTCACGCTCGATTTAGGAATATCATTTCTCTGTGTCCGTGATGGCCTTGCTAGCGTACGCTAGAGCTGCCCACTGGCCTGGTTCTTGTTCTTGCGTCAGAACTGCCCCTAGCCCCACCGGACTCGCATCCACCAGGATTTCGGTCTTTTTGCTCGGGTCTGTCTTGGTGAGGTGCCTGAGAGGTTTGGCCAGGGTGGCCAGATTCGGGATGAACCTCCCACAATAAGTGGCCATCCCCAGGAAGCTGCAGACTTCTGCCACTGACGCAGGGGCGGCCGCTACCTTGATGGCATGGGACTTCTGGGAATCCACTTAGATACCTTCTTTATTAAACACGTACCCGAAGAATTCGATCGTTTGTTGAAACAATTGGCACTTGTCCCGGTGTAAGGTGACACCGTGCTCCTGTAGACGTGCTAATGTGGCACGGACATGTCTGTAGTGCTCCTCCACTGTCTTGGAGTAGATGAGGATATCATTGCTCACGTTTAGGATGCCAGGTAGGCCGATCAATCAGTCTTTAATGGTATTTTGGAAAATTTCGGCTGCCGACGAGATCCCAAAGTTTAGGCGCTTGTACCGTCTCAGTCCTAGGTGCGTGCTGAATGTGGTAATGTGCCGGCTCTCTTTCGCTAAGGTGAGTTGGTGGTAGCCTGCGTTTAGATCTAGTTTCGAGAACCATCGGGCACCGTTTAGATCCGACACAATGTCATCCATGGTCGGAGTGATATACCTCTCCCGCTTGATGGCTTTGTTAGGGAGGCGCATATCGATGCATAGCCGGATCTTCCCAGGTTGTCGTGGTTTTTCAGCTATCACCATTGGGGATACCCACGGTGTGGGACCTGTGACTTTCTCGATCACTCCTTGTTCCTCCAGCCTTTGGAGCTCCTCCTCTACCAGCGGGCGTAAGTGGAATGGGATTCGCCTGTGCCTGAGGGCCGTCGGTTGTACTGCGGGGTCGATGTGGAGGCGTATCGGTGGCCTCTTGATCTTCCCTAGTCCTGAGAATAGGCCTTGGAATGTTTCCAACAGGTCTTCGACTTGCCTGTCCTGGACCATCCGGAGGAACGTGATGAGCCCTAGATCCTCCGCAGTGTGTCCACTTCTTGATCGATTACGTGAATGTCAATGAAAATTTCTGATTGTCCCGACTGCACCGCTACTGTCATCTTGCCTCTTAGCGGAAGCGGTGTGTCACTACCGTAGGCGCATATCTTGGCTTTGGACCGTCGAAGCTCAGGCCTCGGTCTGAGGCGGTTCTACTGTTGTACACCCATCACTGTTACGGACGCGCCTGTGTCGATCACGGCGTTCACTTTCGATCCGGCTATGAGTATGTCGCACCGTGGCTGCGGTCGTCTGGTATTCTTTAAGGCCTTGGTGAATGACACGAGGTACGTTTCGTCTTCATCGTCGGACTCTGTGCATGAGTCTTGATAACCCTTGGTCTGCCCCCTCCTGGGCTTCGGCTGTGACGACAGCGACGTGTGTGATAGCTGTCTCACCAGTTTCCTCAGCGGCCTGTCCCGCTTGAGTCCGCTTCTCTGCGCTTTCCTCCGGCAGACCGACGCAAAATGGTTGTCGATGCCACAGTTGGTGCACGTTTTTCCTCTTGCCGGGCATGCTTTGAGTGGGTGGTCGTCATACCCGCAGTATCCACACTGCCGGGCTTGAGCCGGGGCCCGCCGGTCCCGGGGCTTCTGTGGCCTTTCTTTCGCTCGCACCACGTCCGTCTTTTCTACCTTCACTTCTACGCCTTTGTCTGCACCCTTGACTAAGGCTTGGTCCATCTCCTCGGCTCGCGCCGCTGACAAATCATGTGTTCTGGCCAGGACCAGGATCTCGTTCATTGTGATGTTGGGTTGGCGAAGTATTAGCCCTCGAAGCGTCTTACTCCTGATTCCTAGTATCAGTTGCGCCCGGATCTCTTCTTTGGCCCTGTCCCCTACGAGGTGCGTGTCTGCAAGGGCTCTCAGCCTCGTGTGGAAAGCATCCACAGATTCCCCTTTGCGCTGCTTCGCTTGGCGCAGTTTGAAATGTTCATAATCTGGGTTGACTTGGGGGACGAAGTGCGCATTCAGAGCCGCCACTGCTGCCGGGTAGTCATCTGGGTTCCCCGTGTTAGGCAGGTGTTTAAACAGGAGGTACACCTCTTCCCCCGCGTAGTGTAGGAAGAGGGATCGTTTCACCGCTCCATCTGTCTCCCTTGACCCAATAAAATAGTTCTCCAGCCTGCCCAGCCAGGTCTGCCATCGCGGGGCAGCTGTCGTGGGGTCCGCGGCTTCGCTGAAATGAGGTAAAACCCCTGACGCGGGGTGATGGGGCAGCGCCCGTGCAGGGCTGGCTTGTTCAGTGTCGCTCATTATGGTGTCGAAAAACCACCCACGTGCTTGGTGTGATTACAGTGTCCTCCACTCACTTGATTCGACGGCTGGCTCTTCACAGGCAGGGTCAGTGTGCTGTACTGCCAGGCGAGACCTTCCCAGGCTCGAGGGGTGTGTCTGCTGCTCAGAGGCCGGTGGTGTGGGCTCAACAGGGCTGCACAGATTCCTGAAATGGATGCAGGGGCCCACCTCGTCGCCAGTGTTGTGTTCTCCCCCTCATGTGTAGTGGGTTGGGGCCGGCAGCGTCTGCAAGCACATGCCAGGGCCTAGCGCGCGCCGCACGATAAACTGACACCCACACCGGTATACTAGTTGGGCGCGAACTGCCGATCTGTTCGCCCGCCCCTTTATTATATAATGACGCGCTCACGTCCGCCGATGTGAGCGCAACTTGCGTGTTTCCCATCGCGTTCTAGCCGGAGGCTAGAGCGCTAACTGTAACAACGCCTATCAGTGCGCTTAGAAGATGCAGCAGTCATATTGAGACAGCAGTGGCTCCTTTGCTAGTGCATGGGGGCTGCTCCCCCTGTGGGCCCTTTCACTCCGCCGTCCGACTGAAGGAGCAGGCAGCCGGACACTAACAGGCATTTATTTCCAGAGTGAGCATGTATGTTCTGCATATCTTTGCGAGGTGGAGTCATTACGCAGGACAAGTAACCAGTTGGGTCTTTTCTTTGGTGCACAAAGGAATGACACCTGGTTAGGGGTTTGGTTGTCCGTACTCTCCGTAGCCTCAAAGTTGTAATGTGTTGTTTTTCTCATGTAACAGCCTTGTCTGAACACTTTCTGAAGGAGTTACTGCACTACGTGTATGCTTTGTTAGCAGCCCGAAGAGCTCGCCACTGTCTCCTTGCATGCTCTTCATTCTTCCCACACAGTGGTATCTGGGACCCGGGGGCACAGTAGAAACAGTATTCTTACTGACAATGGCTGTGATGCGTCTTTAAGGTGTCGTTACAGTCATGCACAAGTAGTTCACCATTCAGAGGGTCTCAATGGTGTGTTGTGTGTCATAGTACCTCACATTACAGTAGATATAGGATGGATCTGACCTACATGATATAAGTGGGCTGGCTCAGTCAGTGTAGGTCATGGCTAGGATTGAGGATAGTCAGCAGATGACCACAAATGTGTATATTCATGCTTTTGTAGGGTTTAGCAGGTGACATTTTCATGTGTATTGTGCTGACCATTGATGTATGTTTGTGCTAGGTATCAACAAAATGTGTATCAAACAAACAGATATCCTAAAATTTGCAGTTACAATTTGTTTCTTGGTCTATTGATTCCATACAGGTCAATGGCCCCTACTGGCCCGCCTACTGGTGGCAGCCTACCCGGAGCCTGATGGGCAGTTAAGGAACCAACAGCAGACGCAAGAGGTTGAGTCCTGGCCAGAGTCATACATGTTACATTGCCAAATTTGTATGTTACAGGTAGGCATTTCCCCATCAATATTGGGGTGAACCATGTGCAACACACAAGATGAGTCATTGTTTATGTAGGTCTACTAGTGGGTGCATGCTGCTGTGCTGTGGCTATTGGCCTTATGACCAGGAACACAGAAGAGTCCCAGTCAACTACACATTTTCATTTTTTAGCAGACACCTGGCTGAGTGAAGTGATAAATCTTCTTATGTTCTTAGTTGTTCTGGGTGACAGTTGTACCACACACTCCACTTGTCTTCCTTCTGTAAGGAGTGATGCTCCCTCACTACTGCCTCTCATGTGATGGTGGCCCTATTACATGTGACATGGCATACAGTACACAGTTTATGCAGTGACTGCACAACACTTCCCATTGGTAAGTTGTGTTTCAACAGTGAAATGAGTGTGCAAACATCACTGGTGCCGTTAGCATAGTGCCTACTTGTTGCCCGTTGCACATATGCCTGTTGTTAGTTCGTCTACAATAGTGTTTCAAAAAAAAATTCACTGACTGGTGACATGCATCAGGGAGTGCGATGTAGAACTGTAGTGATCATATGTGAGTGTTTACACTAAACCTTACAAGGCAATCTGAGTTTGCACTACCAAAGAGTGCTGTGATGTGCCATCCCATTGGGACTCTAGTGATCCCAAATCTTCATGTCATTCATGTCATTGATATTCGCGGACACCCAACAACCTTCAAATGTGTATTGGCTTGTACGAATACAGTCTATGAATGGGGTTATCACCTCTATTAAGCAGGATTGGGGATGTTCATATGGTTATATGAAGCCTTGTGCTTTGTGAATTTGGAGTATTTATCTCACAAAACTTTGGACCTTAATGTTTCAAGGCAACTGTCTAAAGTACATGTGATATATAGCTAAACTACTTCAGTACAGCTTTCATTAGACTTTTCAGGTAGTAGACATATGATGAGGTTTGGAGTCATGCAACATGATTTCTGCCACAACAAATATTGATGGGAGATTGGTCTTTAAATTGACCTTCCTTGCATAATGATGTGTCCTGAAGCAAAGGGAGATCTGTTGAAATCTGGGTAACTCATGTTACTATGGTATACTACAAGTGCCCAAGTATGCAAGGTGAACAACTATCCTAGTATGGAAATAATGATGAAGTGTAGACAACTCCTTCAATGCATTTGGAGTTGTCTGGAGTTTTGACATGAGTGGAACTAACTAGTTATGTAGCATGCATTCATGTGCTCATGCTAAATTTGAAGCCAATAGAGTGAACAATGAAGCTGGTGTGATATTTGCACTGAAATAAATGTTTCCTGTTGATTTATGATGGTCAGGAGTGGAAAAGCAGTTGCAATAAACCGATGTTACATGTAATTTCAGATTCATCCAGGGCAAGCAAAGGATATGGGGCTAATGTCGTCGGGAACACAGCTGGTCACAGTGGTTCCACAAGTAACACCTCAGACACAGAGGGATCCAGTGACCAGTAGGGTGTGAGGAGTGCCACGGAGAACAGCAGCTCATCATCATTATCATCATCTTCATCATAATCATCAGTCATCCTCCGGTGGACACTCCCGAGTGGTGGTGGGACCCAAATGATTAGTACCACCATCATCCTTGTCTGCCACCTCCATTTCAGGGAGGTTGGTGTTTCATCACCACCCTCCCTGTTGTGCCCCCAACCAGTTGTCTGGCTCAGGTCCCCCTAAGAGGGGAGACATCTCCTTTGCTGCAGATACCCCAGCCCCTGCTCTTGGCCCTGTGACCAGTGCTGCCCTGAGTGAGGAGGCTACTGACTGCCTGAGGACCATCCCTGTGTGTCAAAATGCTCTCCTGATGCCATTCAGGGGCAAGGCCACCAGCTGACACAGGTGGTGGCCCACCTGCAGGCAATCACAGAGCAATGCCTGGCCTCAGAGGTCTTTCAGGCTCTGGCCTCCTCCCTCATGGCAGCCCTCCACCCATCCCAAACGTCCACCCCACCTCCTGCTCCTTCCAAATCAAAATTACCTATTCCCATGCCTGTATCAAGCTGATATGCATGTGCACACTTGAACATACCCAAGTACCACACACATAAAACAACACACAATAAACACAGGCATTCAACCACTCACCAGACACACATACCCCTTACCACCCCCACCACCCCCATACCCCCACACAGCACACCAACAACCACAGACCCCATCCACCACCCTATAACCCTAGACACCACACCAAAACACACAGACCCCTCTACAACACCCATATCCCAGACCCCACACAAACACACACAGACCCCTCCACAACACCCATGACCCCCAGACACCACACCAACAGCCACAAAACCTTCCATAACACCCAGCACATCCATGGCACACACAACCAAAACACTAACACTAAACCACACAACACACATCAACACAACACACAGCTCATACAGCACACACACCTCTCACTTCCACTTCCTCTACCTCCCAAACCCAACTCCATCACAAACAGCCATAGACCCCTGGTCAAAATCTTGCATTTATGCAGACACTACAGCAATAGCCACAGACTCCTCCACACCACTCAGCAAACATGCAGACACCACAGCAACAGCCACAGACCCCTCCACATCTAGCATTCACGCAGTCACTACAGCAACAGCCACAGACTCCTCCACAAAACCCAGCATTCATGCAGACAATACAATAGCCACAGACCTCTCCACACCACCCAGTATACATGCAGACACCACCTCAACAGCCACTGAACCCACAAGGAACAGAGTCAAGACTGGTTTGCATATAGCTGGGTCCAAGCTGGGATGGTATATGGTAACTTTTTTACGCTTGGCCTGGCCACTGTCAGCATCATTTAGTTTGCAATTTTCCCTGTGATGTAGGTGGGATATGTGTTTGATGTGTTCAAGTTAGATATTTGTTTGTCCACACGTGGAAGGTGTTAAACTGTCATACCTATGTGTACTTTGGTATGAACATGTATCCATTTTCCTGTGTGTACCTTACAGCTACTTTATCTAGATGTGTGACAAATGCTATTAGTGCTGTGCTTGATTTCATGACTTGCACTTGTACATTACCTACGCATGCATAGCACCTGGTTATGCTATTGGTTGTCCCTGATATACTTAAATCCACAGGTCCTGTGCACATTGAGGTTTTCAGGCATGTGCAAAATGTTCTGTGCCCCAGGGCCCCAGCCTTTCAGGGATGCTCCTGGTAGAGGCATACCTATTCTGCAGAGAGTGTTAACATTGTGCCCTTAGAATACTTCTCACTATGATTCTGTGTAATCCCATTTATTAACATTGCCTTTTTATATGGGTGAGAGTCCAATACAGAGGGCCTGACTCTGATGTGGTTCAGAAGGTCTCCGAATCGGATTTGGCTTTCCCAGACCCGATTCGTAGCCCTTGTTTCCGACTGAATCGTACACATGTCCGAGCAACCAAGTATGATGCGAAGATTGTGTACGCGTCAACCAAATCATTTCCGGGACCCAAACCTGTCCATACGGCTCGTTCATAGGCAAATTGTGTGGCACAATGGAGCTGAATTCTGTCTGAGTGAGTGCGATGCACGATTCGGACATCCGCTTCGCCTCGGTCTCAGCGAGACAAAATGGCTGTCGGAATCGTTCTTCCGGGGGCCGTAGCAGGCCCCCCTTCATCCAGGGCCCTCCGAATCTGTCATGGAGGTGTGCCCATGGGTGCCCCCGATCCAGGCATGCACAGTGTTTTGCCCGCCACAGGGTGTATGCTTTTCCCCACACACCCCTTTTCGCTATGGGAGCCTGTGTACGCGTCTGTACACAGGTTCCCATAGAGTTCAAAGGGAGTCCGAGCGAACCCAGTCCGTAAGCATAAGGCTGCATCATACTCGCTCGTGGGGACTTCCTGAGCACGTTTTGCTCAGAAAGCCCTCTGGATCCGAATCATACAGAGGGCTTTCTAGCTGGATCGGAATCAGGCCCAGAGTTGTAGCAGAGAAGGTGTGTTTGATTTCATGATATATCCATACAGATGTATCTTTGAAATCAAACAGAAACCGGCATGTGTGCAATGTGAGGGTGTCACAGAGATGAATAGTAGTGATATTGATGAGCAGGTGCTGTTGTGTGAC
This sequence comes from Triturus cristatus, assembly GCF_964204655.1. NCBI lineage: Eukaryota > Metazoa > Chordata > Amphibia > Caudata > Salamandridae > Triturus > Triturus cristatus. The sequence goes on along the minus strand of NC_140584.1, from coordinate 481,973,335 downwards.
ACAACTGAATGCAGACATCACTATCACTGATTAGGAGTCGTGAAAACATGTCCATGTGTGTGAAGTGTGTCTGTGTAGTGTAAGTGACTTGGCCACGGAGGGCATCATACAGGTGTATTTGGGTTATACATTTTAAACAATGCCAAACAGGGTTCCACAAAATATGTTTTTAACAAGGGACCCTAACCCCCTTGCCAATTCCATGGCGGGGCATCTGTCTGCTGAGGAGTCTATGGAAACAGGTTGTAGTATGACTTACCGTCGGTTGTGTCTGCGTCTGTGTCGGTTTTGGATTTGATCAAGCAGGTACAGCAGCAGCAGGACATGTATGATTGGCTCCATTGTGGCACAGGACGTGTAAAGTTGAGTAGAGATATGTTTCTGCCTTATATCCCTCCCTTCCCACTAGCTCTGAAGTGGTAGTTGGACCGCCACGTTCATGCCAGCTGTAATGTAACTCGTAATTGAGCCGGCGGTTACACTGGCGGTCTGAGCCCCAAGAGTTTCAGTAGTCTATTTCGATGCTGCCACAGTTGGATTTGCATGGCGGCAGCAGCAGGACCACAGCGGTCTTTCTTTAATCTAACCGCATGGCTCATAATGCGGAGGTCAGACTGTCAGCAGTGCAGTGGTCCATCCGACACCACTGCCAGGGTAGTCTTGGGACTGTCAAACTCGTAATTTGGCCCTTAGCGCTAATTTTTGGAGGTGTCCCGAATCTATTTTGTATGAATAGTAGTGATACCCCTGTATAGCTGTATGTGGGTGTATGTTCCTTTGAGTTATTTAACCAGTTGTTTATTGTTACATAAATAGTTATTCTCCTGTCATGTTTGGTGTTATCATACAAAAGAAAAGGTTTGTCGCTATATTTGACAGTTTCATTTTCTGGACTATTTATATCTTAGAATTTCTTTGGAGCAACAGGGATTTCAGTTGTTGCCTTTCTAGTTCTGGGTATGAGTATTTTTAAATTGGAATACCCAGAAGCTGGTATGTAGTAGAGTTGAGAATATTTGGTATTTTATTTGTTAAATTGTTCCTGTGTGTTCTTGTGAGCTTGTTCTAGCTTCCTTTAATACATTTCTAAATTTGTTTTTTATTACATTTGGAGGGAGATTATGCTCTCTAAGATTTTCAACAATTTATTTTTTAGTTGTGGTCCTATTATGACATGCATTAGAATAGTATTTGTACATTTCTAATGTGTTTTCGCTCCTTGTACTTTCTAGATTGTATGTGAGTCAATAATAGTTTTAATTTCTGAGATTTAATGTATGCGACTCCTTCCAACATTTTTTCTTGTGGTTTGTAATTATACATAATGTTTTTATTTTTAAACATGTTTTGTTTGGTTTTAAAGGTATACTTAATGGGTTTGATGTAGCTGTATTTTGTAAAGATGTTTGCTGAGGTTTTTGTTTTTGTTGGCAGTTTATGGCCCAGTTGAATGAATTATTTTGATTGTTTCTATTGAAATATTTACATTTGTTAGTTTCAGATATTTTAAATGTATTACTGGATTTGTTATACTTTATTATATTTTAGTTTAATATTTAAACTATGGAGCGCTTTTGTTGGTTTTAACCAAAGTTATATTTGCTTACTTTATGTTGTTTGTCAAATTTGGCTTTTCGAATTTTTGATATTCTTAATTTCTTGTTGTAATTTTCAGGGGAATGGATTCCTGGATTGTCACCATATGGACTGAATGTGTCATGCGGTGGGGAAATCATGGTGCGCAAACGGCGTGAAAGCCGTAGGAGTTCCCGATCATACTATTCTCCCATTGGTTTACAACTCACCAATGGCACCTTTTATAGCCAACCAGACTCCGTGTTTCATTTTCTGCAATTCCAGCATTTGAAGATATGAGTATGCCGAGACATGACTATTTCCAGCACTTGAGAAAGGCAATGATGCTGAAACATGTTGTGGAGGGAATAGCTGTGGCAGAATAAAGATTTTTCAACAAAAGTGACCCCGTGAGTGCTCCCGATTTTTCTTGGAGGTTGCTGATTAGCAAGCGAGTTTCTGCCCTCGCTGTGGGGGAGAGCACCCGCCCTGAGTTCGGAGCTAGTGGCAGGAAAAGGTGAACAATATAATATATATATATATATATATATATATATATATATATATATATATATATATATATATAATTATCTACTGGCGGTCGCCAGTAGATAGTTATAGTTAGGACCGTGGAAATTCTATTTTGAATAACTTTGGCGCCGGTTGATGAATCCTCGCGAAATTTTCAAAACTAATGGGGCGCTCCGCTCAGCACCTACCCTGAAAGTCTCGGGGCGATTCGTCAAGTGGGGGCCGAGAAAAAAGGGGGGTCCCAAAACGCGTTTTCCCCATGCATTTTCCCATAGGACGTTTAGTCGAAGGTACAGCCCGAACGGCTGAACAGAATTACTTGAAATTTGGCAGAGAGGTAGTCTTCAGGTCAGGGAAGTGCCTTTTGCAGATCTGGTGTCAATCTGTTCAGTATTTCCTGAGAAAATAGCATTTAAAAGCATATAAATATCTATAAGCGCGTAACGTGCGCGCACCGTGCGAGCACCCTAATGTGCGTGAGCGTAATTCTGATTGGTGGTTACATGTTAGTCAACGTTCGAATCGGCCGAAATCAGGAAGGGTCGGCCGCCATTTTGTTTGTTTTCAGTGCGAGAGTGAAAAAGGAAGGTGGCGAACGTGAAAAGGGGGCAGGGTAGAGAGTTCCTGACCCCCTAGCCTTTGTCAGGGGGTCCCTGAAGGACCCCGAAGGCATTTTTTTTTTTTTAATTTTTATTAAAAAAAAATCGCGGGGCGCACACAGTGTAAAACCAAAAAAAAAAAAAAAAAAAAAAAAAAATGTTATATGTAGTTTATTGTAAAATAAATATATAAAAAAATAATAATACATACATAACTTAGCATTTAAAAAACCGTACAAATTCACTGAGAAAACCATAGGTTTCATACACGTTATAGTTAGGAATTAGCATTTAAAAAACCTTGCAAATTCACTTAAAAAACCATAGGTTTCACACATGTTATAGTTAGGTGGATATTTCACTCGTAAAAAACCAAGGAAATTCCCCCGTTATAGTTAGTTCAGATAACTATAACTCGCGCGACCGCCACTCTATCACAAGGATGATATCATCAGTGATGTCATGAGTGATGTCACTGACCATGTCATGAGTGATGTAATATGTGACGTCATCAGCAGTGCATTGCGGGCGCGCGAGTTATAGTTATCTGAACTAACTATAACAGGGGAATTTCATTGGTTTTTTACGAGTGAAATATCCACCTAACTATAACCTGTGTGAAACCTATGGTTTTTTAAGTGAATATATATATATATATATATTGGCTGTTTTATGTAACTGTGCCCACGGAGGTTGTTGAATTGCTGCCTTACAAAATTAAAGAGAAAAAGACACGGCGAGTGTGGCCTTCAATGTTGGGTGCTTTTTCTTGTGATACAATACGGCCTACCCAGGTCGTGAAGGCCCCCCTGCAGATGAGCGGGTCCAGCGCTGTTACTAATACAGCGTAGAGGAGTGTCGTGCGGCATTTGTGAGGCGTGAACAGAGCATGAAAACAGCCTCATGAGGAGCCTAGTGACCCACTGTGGTTATTTATACAGCGTAAAGGAGATGCAGAAAGCCGCACCAAAAGGTGAACATTTTTTCTAAAGGACAACAAAAACCAGAATGCAATGTGCATATACGCCCCTTGGGCGGGACATTAATTACAAGATAAGTACAAGTTGCTGTGTGCCGCTTTCACTCCGTGCAGCCATTCCAGTGAGCAAGGGCGGAAGGACGCCAGAAACGTTTGGTAAAAGTGGCTGTTTTATGTAACTGAGCCCACGGAGGTTGTTGAATTGCTGCCTTACAAAATTAAAGAGAAAAAGACACGGCGAGTGTGGCCTTCAATGTTGGGTGCTTTTTCTTGTGATACAATACGGCCTACCCAGGTCGTGAAGGCCCCCCTGCAGATGAGCAGGTCCAGCGCTGTTACTAATACAGCGTAGAGGAGTGTCGTACAGCATTTGTGAGGCGTGAACAGAGCATGAAAACAGCCTCATGAGGAGCCTAGTGACCCACTGTGGTTATTTATACAGCGTAAAGGAGATGCAGAAAGCCGCACCAAAAGGTGAACATTTTTTCTAAAGGACAACAAAAACCAGAATGCAATGTGCATATACGCCCCTTGGGCGGGACATTAATTACAAGATAAGTATAAGTTGCTGTGTGCCGCTTTCACTCCGTGCAGCCATTCCAGTGAGAAAGGGCGGAAGGACGCCAGAAACGTTTGGTAAAAGTGGCTGTTTTATGTAACTGAGCCCACGGAGGTTGTTGAATTGCTGCCTTACAAAATTAAAGAGAAAAAGACACGGCGAGTGTGGCCTTCAACGTTGGGTGCTTTTTCTTGTGATGTATATATATATATATATATATATTTTTTTTAAGTTGTATTTAAATGATGTTCATATACATTAGTTAATGTTTAGCTGTCATGTTAGTTGGTTTAATTTTGTATTTTAGTATTAATGTTGCTTTGATGTTATTTTTTATCATTTAATTGTAGTTTTCAATATTTTTATTAATATGTATTACTGCTTTATTCAGTGTTTAAATGTTTAAAAATTATCAATATATAATATAATGTGTTTTTCATTTTGCAGCATTTTACAATATTAATTTAGCTTATTTTAATTGTAAAAATGGTTGTTGATAAATTAATGTGGTAACTATATTGTATATGTTTTATTTTTGATTTTGATATTTAGGTATTTTAGATATTTTCAACAGCAACATTTTTGTAGTCGATATTTGTGTATTTCTTGCTTAAGCATAGTGTCACAAAAATGTTATAATAGTTTATTTTTTGCGATATTTGTGTGTTTCAATTTTGTTTTCCTTGATAATCTGTCATAGATATTTGGACTGTAATAGTGCTCTTCTCCATGGCTGCAGTCTCCCAATGCCACTTTATCCTGTGTCAGGGCTCTGTGGGCAAGTGTCTGAATGCGCTGGGGAAATTAATGGAAGGTCAAGAAAACTCCCACAAGAGGATTGTATGTATCCCACAGCCGTGGGGAATACAAATCAGTTGTTTAAATACCCCTCACACACCAAAAGGGCCCTTGGTGTCATGCTTCATCATAGGGGTCTTCCCGCCCCTCTACGGGACGGGGCGTGCTACGACCTACGACTACGTGGGAGCACTGTTATAAATGAGACGACTATGTGTGATGTGAGGGTGTGAGAGGAAGGGTCGGGAGTGAATGGAAACGTGAATTAAAAATTACCTGGCTCTTTGGTCTAAAGAAATTTACTATACCGTTTGAGCTGGTATTAGTAAAATGGTGGGGGGGAGGAAATATGCCTCAATGAGCTGTGCCTCCTGATGGTGCTGACATGTTTCGAAGCTTCCCCAAGCTTCTTCTTCAGGACCTTAAGGATCCCTTCCTAAAACTCACAGTGATGTTTTCAAAATGAAAAAAAGGTGAATGAATCAATGTAAGAAGAAAATAACCTCCTATGGTTAATAATGCCTAGATAGGTCTTATATGGTCCATTAACCTAGAAAACAAAAAGGGAGAGAAAGCCATACGTACGTAGATCGATGATCAATCCATCGTGTGTGATTAGTGATCTGAAAAGGAAGTGATACAATAATCTCCTCTTAACGCTATCCATAACGTTATCACGTGATCTGTGGTGAAAATACTGTGTAACACATAGACACTGACTTAAGACATACAAATAACAAAAAGCACACACTCTAATCTGAAAGGAACAGAGTTCCTAAGTTCTAAAAGTACCCAATAACTATGGGAATCCATGCCAGTGGGAACACGTTAGAAGGAGAAAACATACTTGCTGTAAAGAGAAAATTGCCTCATGAGCTCGAGACCGGGTGGTGGGAATGCCCACTCGGCTATCTAGATGGTAAAATTAGGAGAAACAAGAAAACGTCCCATCGGTAATGGAGATGGCGTGGAAATTTGTCCAAGAAAAGAAATCCCTACAGGTACCGGCTATGCCGTACTTACGAATCCCTGGGATAATATCCCGCCAAATCAACCACCCCGGTCGGCTCCGTAGATGATACTGAGCGCGAGGGTGTGGTTTTAAATAGTCCCTTCAATCAAGGTTTTTAGCGCGCGAAAATGGTAGTTGCACCCTTGCGCGTTCGCCCGCTAGCTCTGTGCATCAAGACCCAGAACCGGAAGTGAACCGGTCGTGCCCGAGTCAAACGATGTGGACTGTATAGCCGCTATCGCTGCCTGCTGTGACCCGAATACGGAAGTATGCCGGCCGGGTCCAGGAGTGAAACTAAAAACAGAACTGCTATAATAATCAATCTAAGGAACCTGACATGTTACCACAGCGGGCAGGTAACCAAGAGTGAGCATCACGAAAAAATGAAATCGGTGCTCAAAGCAGGTAATACATACCGTATTAAAGTACGCATCAAAACCACCGGGGAGGGGGCTACAACTGAGGCAAATAAGGAGGACAGGTATGTTCAGGTATGTTCATTATTGGTGGCCACACTCATAAGACACAGTTAATACGGTAAGCGCATAGTGTTGGGCGCAAACAAGGGAGCTGATAAGGCGACAGAAGGTCTCCTGTCGTTAAAGGAGCCCGGTACAGGTATAATGACCTATATAGTGAAATACTGTAAAGACAATACGTGGCACCAAACCTGATTAAAGGAGAATCAGGTAAAGGAACGGTGATACCTGGAGTAGGATAGTGCAGGTACATTGGGGGACATAACGCTCCAGGATAAAGGAAGGGGCTGCTGGACCCAGTTATCAACATAGACATGTGTGGGTCTACATATCACAGATGGAATTGATTCCAGGGTATGTCATTATTTAATCCATTGATGTGGGTCCCCAAATGAAAGACCCAACGTTGTTCTTTTTCAAGGAGACCATTTTCACCACCCAGTTGCTCGATCACTGTCCACCTCAAATCGTCTATGCCATGTCCACTGGATATATAGTGGCTGGACATTTTGGTAGTGCTCCTGCCACATCGGATATTGCTACGGTGTTCACCAATTCGTATTTTGATTGGTCTAGTGGTCATCCCCACGTATTCAAGACCGCATGGGCAGGTGATAAGGTAGACCACGTTCTTACTATTACAATTCGTGAAGCTTCTCTGGTCCCACCCCTCACCATTCCGGAATTGAATATGTTTGCTTTTTCTCGTAAGGTGACAAGTACTGCAGTTACCGCATGGGTGATGTCCTTGTATTGGTGGTAGCAAACCTTCCATTACAGGTCGAGGTGTTTTTCTGGGTCTGGTGTGGACGAGCATGTCTCTCAAGTTCTTGCCCCTTTTGTGTGCAAACATCGGTTTGGTGACATTCAGACTACAACTATTTAGAATTCGCCAGTGTTTATTTACTATCTTCGTGATTTGGTTGGAGTGCGTGTTATAAGTGGTTACACAGATAGGTCTATCTTCAGCTGGGGTGACCACTTTGTCTTCCAACAGAGCTTCTCTGTTGTTATTCCTAGCCCTTTTCAGGGCCTTGTCAATGATTTTGCCGGGGTAGTTTCGTTTGATTAAGTTTTTGGCGTAGTTCAGATGCTTGTCTCTTGAACTCATTGGTTTCAGTGCAATTTCTCCGTAAACGGAGGAATTGTCCATACGGTAGGTTCTCCCTCAAGTGGCGGGGGTGGAAGCTATCGAACAGGAGTAAGCAGTTTTTCGCTGTTGCCTTAAAATGTGTGGTGGTTTTCAATCTGCCCTCTTCTGGATAGATGTTAAGATCCAGGAAGACCAAGTTGTTGACTGAGACTGTATGAGTAAATTTCAGAAAGGCATTTTGTTGGTTAAGCCATAACATGAAGGCCTCCGTTGAGTCAGCATCACCTTCCCATATGACCAGGATATCGTCTATGTACCTTTTCCAGATCTTGATGTGCGTGAGGAAAGGGTTAGTGGTGTGCAGAATTCTGGTGGCCTCTAGATGGTGTACATAGAGGCCTGCCAGACTAGGAGCAAAGGTACTCCCCATGCTGGTACCGTGCCTTTGTTCATATATGTCATTAGCATACATGAAAAAGTTTCGCGTGAGTGCCAAAGAAACGCATTCCATCACTAGATTGCGTGGTGTCTGATATTCCCAAGGTGCGGTAAATAGTACTTCCTCGATAATGAGCAACGTTTCCTCATGTGGGAGGCTTGTATACAGGCTCTCCACATCGAGTCCCATGAGTAGATTCTTGGTAGGGTCAAAATCAATATCCTGCAGTAATTGCAAGACATTCTTAGTGTCTCGCAAATAGGTGTTGGTGGCCTGAACCAAAGGGCGAAGGAAGGCATCCGCAAATCTGGATAGGGGTTCCAGAATGGAATTGACCCCAGAAACAATAGGTCTACCTGGAGGAGATCCGAGATTTTTGTGGATCTTCGGTATGGTGTAGAAATATGGTACCCTGGGATTTTTGTTGACCAGAAATTTAGCCTCTTTCTTTGAGATCCAATCATTAGCAAGGGCTTCTTCAACCATCGTGACAATTCTGATTCTGATTGATTCAGTAGGGTCTTCCTGAAGGATCCCATAATTTCTACGGTCACCAAGGAGTTTCCTACATTCGTTGTCATATTTGTCTATAGTTTGTAACACAATCGCCCCCCCCCTTTGTCAGCGGGTTTGATTATGATTTCCCAGTTCATTGATAGTTCGCGTATTGCCTCCCTTTCCGCCCTAGACGTGTTCTGGAAGGTGTTGTTATCCCCTGTAGAGATATCCTGTATTTCCCTCATCACAGCTTTCTCAAAAGCAAGGATTTCTACAGGAAGTGTTGAGTCAGGGGGTACAAAGGTGGATTTATTGCGAAGTCCTGTATCCTTTCTACTTACTTCTGTGGAAGGTTGGTCCCCGAAAAATACTTTCAATTTCAGTTTCCGAATGAATTCAGTGATTTCGGTGAGAATCCTAAATTTGTCAAACCGGTTGGTAGGTACAAAGCCTAGTCCTCTTTCAAGGACCTTGCTCTGTATTGGTGTAAGGGACAAGTCAGTGAGATTTACCACTAGGTTTACTTCCGGCTCGTTGACGGTTGGGGGGGCATGTTGTTGGTCATGCTCCTTGTCGATACTCGAGGGGTCTCTGTCTCTGGTGCGGACCAATGAACGTTGTATCCACCTCTGTTCCGACCTCTTTGTGGTCCCTGGCGTGTCCATAAAAAGGTTGCGGGGTTTGGTAGTTGTAATCATATTCCTGTGGAGGTGGTATCCACTGTGGGAAGGGTCCTCCAATCACAGGTGGACCATAAGCATAGGGAGGATAGGGGGGAGGTCCTTGGTAACCATTCCATCTGCCACCCCTAGGTAGAAAGGACGTTGATTGTAATTGTCCCTCCCTCTGTTGTACCGTTTACCACTGCCTCTGCTAGAATTAGAGCTATCCGAGCCAGTATCGGATGAGTCTCCATCATAGTTTTGATCTTGGTTCTTAGGGACGTAGTCGTCTCGAGTGTAGGGATATACTCGTTCGTGGCTGAATCATGCCGTGTCCTTCTTGAGTTTGTTGTACTTGCTTTGTTTTAATGTCATTTCAAACTCAGTTATTTCCTGGTTGAGTTCCTCCAGGCGTTTTTTAAGGACACTGGGGGATATATAAGCTTTGAGACGTACTTCAAGGTTCAGGATCTCGATCTTCAATTCCTGAGTTAATCTAGTGGCTGTTTTTATAATCAGGACCAACCAGTCCCGAGTGCAATGCCATGATATCAGTGACCAGTCGCGTTTGAATGTCTTGTCTTGTTGGAAAATATAGGGTTCGTTGCGGACTATCAGGCCCTGGGGAGCCGCATTGGCCCGAAGATATTCGGTCATCAGTAACCCATGCAGAGCAGTTCTGATCTGATTTCTCCTCAGATTTGCTAGTTCATCCCAATCTGCATTGTTTGGACCTAGGTCGGTATTACTTAACCCTTCAAAAGGGTTGATCGCAGCTAGAATCCTTTCCACTTCGTCCTCGGCGAAGGTTAATCCCATATTGTCTGCCATATTGATGCTATGTGAAATGAACTGGTAGTAAAAGTGGATAGAGAGAGTGTGTCAGTTTTTGAGGAGGTGTGTGCCCAATGTCGGTGAAACTATGTGTAGAAGAAAATCTTATTTGAGTTACAGAGGTAGAAAGCCTCTGGTAGGGGGTTCAGCAGTACTGTCAAGTGAAGTACTGACGCCAGAAATTCTGGAAATAGGAGAGAGAAGAAACTCCCACAGCTGCACGCTGTCTACAATATAAACAAAAACAAAATAGGGAGTAGAGAGGTACCACTCATCCGAGTGGTGGAGGTGGATACTTCCTCCCGGTCAGATGCTCATAAACATAGGGATCCACCCGTAGGTTGAGTATGTCAAGAAAACTCCCACAAGAGGATTGTATGTATCCCACAGCCGTGGGGAAGACCCCTATGATGAAGCATGACACCAAGGGCCCTTTTGGTGTGTGAGGGGTATTTAAACAACTGATTTGTATTCCCCACGGCTGTGGGATACATACAATCCTCTTGTGGGAGTTTTCTTGACATACTCAACCTACGGGTGGATCCCTATGTTTATGAGCATCTGACCGGGAGTCAGTATCCACCTCCACCACTCGGATGAGTGGTACCTCTCTACTCCCTATTTTGTTTTTGTTGAAATTAATGGAAGGACAGTTGTAATGGTGGTCAGTTTTTACATTTACATCAGCTCTTACCTCTATGAACACTGCTGAGGTGCTTCATGAGTCTTGTGTTATTTCTTATCAGCTTCATTGTCTAGGACTAAGCCTGATGCTCTGCTGTATTGCTACTGACAATGCCCTTCTAGAAGATCCCATCTTGCAGATGTTCAGAAACAGGAATAGAGAATGGCAAGCTGGTACCTCTATTTCCTCACAAAAGAGGCAAGCTGAGGACTGCACAGGGAAGCATCAGTATACATGTTCAGGTAAGCTATGCTGTGACTATGCTAAGCAGGTGCATTTCCTTTCTGTAGAATATTTATTTGTGACTGTATTCTCCCATAAGGGATGCCCCACCGTGCACTTTCCTGGTATGCATTAGACTGGTGGATCATGAGCCTGGAGCCTATTACCAGTTTCGGTCATCTGGAGACTGGAAGATTCATACCTAATACACATTTGGAGGTCCCCTGTATCCATATTGCTTTAGTGAGGTTCAGCTCCAAGTTGGCATGTGCATCTGATAAATCCTGACTTCCTACTTGGCCCTTATGCTTGTGGGTTAAAGTATCAGTGGTCCCCTGAGGGGCCAAAACTATGTCTGCCCTCCTTCAGTGTTGTTATCTGACTTTCCTGGATGTGGAACCATTGCCTAAGTTGCCCTAAAACACCAAGGCAAAGGTATAGTAAAAGACCAAGGTAAGACCAGGATGCCAGAATGTTGCTTCTTGTTCCTACAGGGTGTATCATTTATATAGTGTGCTCTTTCTTAGTGTTTGATATCATCTAGTGAACACAAAATGTTTTTGTAGCTACTGCCTTAGGGAGGGTAGGCATTATGATTGTCGGGGTTGTCATTTTTTACAAGCATCAGAGTGTTTGAGGTCAGTCATGGAAGATGTCAAGTGTACATTGTGTGTAACACTAGTGTTTCATTTTGAGAATACATTTCATTTGTTTTAATTTGTCGCCTTAAATGAGATGTATGATTTACTTTACTTGGTTCTTGTTGTCAATTGTGTTACTGGTTGAGGGGGATGAAACCATACTCAAGCAGCAACCACAACCTCTGTCAGAGTGAGACACCAGCAACGCCAAATTACCCAGTGCTCAACCCTCTGGTAACTTGCCACAAAATCAGTCAGTCAGTCAGAATTAACTTAGAGGCAATGTGGAAAGTATTTTAGAGGCACTTCAAACAGCAAAAAATGAAAGCACAACACAAGGAATATCCCACACGAATTTGGAAAAATATAGTAAAATAGAATAAATGATTTGAGATCAAAACAACAAAAATCCAATCAGTAGAACTGGAGATATGTAATTTTAAAGTTTTAAATAAAAATAGTGCCTAGAAGCACAAAGCTGCAACTGTGGTTATCTGTCACGCCGGACCAGTGCACAGTCACATGCTTAGACTGACGGCAGTGAAGTGTGAGCAGGAGACAGGGACCAGGTTAGGCCAGTAGAACAAAGTACCCTAAGTCCTGGTTCCGGAATGTTACGAGATACAGTGTTGAGGACACGTTGCACAGTGGTGGTTCTGAGGAAGCTCCAGGGCTATGATTCAGAGTTCTACATCATTGTTGAGAATGCCGATGACCAGGAGCTTGCAATGTGAAGTCTTACGTTGTGGATGCATCGTGCACTGGGGGTTCAGAAGAAGATGTGGGGCTGTGATGCGAAGTCCTGAGTTGTAGTCGAGGATGCTGTCAACGAGCAGTTTGCGTTACAAAGGCCTGTGCTGAGGATGCGTTGCACAGCCGCAGTTCCGAGGAAACTGCTGGCTGCAATGCGAGTTCCGGCATCTGGGATGCGTTGTGCTGGAGCGGTTCCGCAGCAGAACTGTGAGGAGATGCATCATGCTGCTTGATTATGCCCACAGAAGCAATGCAACAGGGCAACAGAGTAGCAGTCATTCTTGCAAGAGCAGCACAGCAGTCTTTCTGAGTCTTCCACAGGTCCAGAGGTGTACTAAAGAGTTGGGTCTGAGGAACCAACTATACTGCCTGATGAGCCGTAACATGGGTGAAACCAGTCCTGGGTTAATTTTGTTCCGGTTCAGTGAAGACTTGTCCTGGCAGTTTGGGCTGGAGTGTACCTATGAGAAGCAGGGTCAAGACTAATTTGCATATAGCTGGGTCCAAACTGAGGTGGCATGGTAGACAAAAAATAATAGATTGGGATTTGGCCTAACCAACTACCAGTGGCTGAGATTAACTCAAGCATTCCACCCATCACCTTGTTGTTTCTGCTACTTTCTAAAAGTGACTTTTAACATAAGAGGAAGGTGCACCAGTAAAAAGTCCAAACTTGATAATAAGTCCTTAGAGTTCCTTTTATTCTTATATGTGTTTTTTCATAGAACGAGAAATCAGCCAACGCGTTTCGTTCTTTAAGGCAAGAACTTCTTCAGGGCAGTATCTAGACGTTGTAAGGTAAATACAAGTGAAGGTCATCCAACAATATATGATTCAAACATCACCATGCGTTAGAAATTTTGAAAATTCCATGATGCGAATTCAAACAAATAGTTTGCAGAAATTCCAATACGCTATATTAGGATGATGTAAGTAAATATAAATGCAGGTCATCAAAAAGTGAAAGATACAAATATATCCATGTCATCAGAATAATACTCGTCTCACGCCTTTTCTTATTTGAATTGGTGTGTTGGAATCTATACATTATACATATTCGAATTCGTATCATGGGATTCTGATGGAATTTTCTAAATTTCTAACGCATGGTGATGTTTGAATCCTATATTGTTGGATGACCTTCACTTGTATTTACCTTACAACGTCTAGATACTGCCCTGAAGAAGTTCTTGCCTTAAAGAACGAAACGCGTTGGCTGATTTCTCGTTCTATGAAAAAACACATATAAGAATAAAAGGAACTCTAAGGACTTATTATCAAGTTTGGACTTTTTACTGGTGCACCTTCCTCTTTTGTTAAAAGTGAATTTTCATCTGGATTTCAGTGGAGTCCTTCTGCGGCGGACTTTGGAAGAATTGTGCACAGGATTCTTACTTATTGTACATACTAGGTTTGAGGTGCTGAACCAGTGGTCAGCCGTGGTTGTTTTCTTTTGTCAAGTATACTTTCTAAAAGTGACATTTTCAGAATTGTGACCTAAAATCCAACTTTACCATTAAAGAGGGTTTTAAAGTACACTTCCTTAGGCACGAAACTCAACATTTGTATGTGTTCTCAATCCAAATTTAGCAAACACAAGGCGATGATGGACGGAGTTCTGAAACCTTTCAGACACTCACCCCTCCTTGTGTTTGTTTTGTTCGGCTCAACTTGGCCACTGGATTCAAGCTAGCCTGGCTGATGAGGGCTGTTACCTCGAAACCGGTCCCAGGATGCTTGTTTCCGGTTCAGGGAAGACCTGGCTTGGCAGTTCGGGGTGGACTGTTCCAATGAGGAACAGGGTCAAGACTGATTTGCATATGGCTGGGTCTGCATTGGGGTGAGTTAAAGAATGATGATGGATTTAACCCAGATCGTGACTGGGGGTGAGTGTCTGAAAAGTTTCAGTAAAACTACCATTTTATGTTTCTGCTTATCGCACTGCGAGAAAGCAGAAGGGTATGCCTAGTTGGGGGTTGGCGAGTCGGGGAAGAGTGGCTTGTCCAATGTTGCGAGCCCTGACTGTTTGGTCAGCCCTCTGGGGCCGACCATACCAGTCATGCACACTCCCCCTTTTCCTTATGTAGGCTGCATGCAGCCTAGATAGAGAAAATGGTCTCCCAAGAGGCGCCCAGCTGGGTGCCGTCCCCACCAATCACAACGCTGCAATTGCAGCGATGTCATTGGCTTAGGGGAGGGGAGGGAGGCTGCCTGTTTCCTGCTCAGCAGGAGAGCAGGAAAACAGGACCCGGCCAGAAGCCGCGGCGTCGCGGGACCCGGGAAGATACATTTCTTTTTTTATATTATTTAAACAACCCCTCCTCCACCCGCGCAAACTCCCAACCCACGACTGGTTGTGATATGTGTAAGGACACAAATTACTGATCTGTTTTCTCTCTCGCACCCCAATTGCCAGTTTCCCACGCAAGGCTTGAGTGCTCTGTAATGCAGACTGGAAGTTGTCTTAACAGGGTAATGTGCACCTGAACTAGAATACATGCTTTTCTCCTTTTCCTTACTCCACCCATAATCAACTATTCAAGCTGTAATTTGGAATCCACTGAGGGTGGCATGCGAAAAAGGGTCTGTTCCATTTTCATTGGAGATCCACTGACAGTCAGTTTCAAAAGGCATCAACATATTGATGTTGTTTGGATTCTTGCTTTGACATCATACAAACCGGTCTGTATGTATTACTGTATACAGTCTTTTTAAGCTGCAGAGTCACATTTCAAGATCATGTGAACTAAAGTGGTGTTGCTTTCAAAGAAACAGTGGGCATTCACAATATTAAAATGTCCATTATTAAACATTAAGGCTTTCTTTGTATTAATATTTTGGACCTATGTGTATGTGTATATATATATATATATATATATATGTATATATGAAGAAAAGTACGCTGTCTCAGCACTTCCTTTCGGCGAACCAAGGACAACACGAATCTCAAATTCAGGCACGAATATTTTATTATAGAGCTGCAAAATCTGACGCGCTTTGGGCGGTTGCCCTTGCTCACAGATTGTCAGTTCATGGCCCACCACTTTTTTATATATACTATACAAACACCACGTGTGATAGTAAACATAAACAACATACTGTTCACAAGTTGCTGATTTTTTGCATTTTCTAATGGGTGAGTCTTTCTTCTACCTAGTCAAATATCATCCGACATTTAATTGTAAAGAGATTTTCTATTTTTGTTTTTAAATAAACTTGATATTTAAACTGCATAAATGCAATATTTTTCTATGAGCAAACAACAATTTTTGGCCATAAGTCACAGCAATTTCTTAGTGCTAACTTGATGTTCATTTCTCACTATATCATGAGAGAACCAAAACCAATCCATGTACATAATAATAGCCTATATTACAGAAAATGTGCAAATATATCGCAATTGTCTGTGAAAACATCGCAATAAATATGTGCAAGAGAAAATATTTCTTTCCTTACATAAATGTGCAAAATACGCAATTGGTATATTTTTCGGACAACCAATTCAATTTTTTTGTGTACATGTGCAAAAATACTCAAAATTTGTAAACAACTATATTTCAACTTGTGCAAATTGTGCTTATTTTTGGTGCAATTATTATCTTTCTCTATCATGGTGGTTAAAGACGGAACCTCTATGTACAGCCTGAATGCTGAATGATTCAAAATGACCTGTATTGTGCTATATTTTAATTTGAAAAACGATGTTACATCTCTTTCATGAAAAAGAAAGCATTAGACCCTATTTAATTGATCAACTTATAAAGTGCAACAGTACAATGTGCAATCCACGAAAGAAAAAAAAGTTAAATAGGAAAATTCCCAAAATTAGGCTTAGTTTTTGTGTAAAAAATAATTATTATAAATAAAAGAAAAAAAAATAGACGGTGCAGCAGGGAAGATGCATCTTTATGATATGTGCAGATCTGTTAATTATTGCTCTACTAATACCGTCTCTTATAAAAAATGATACAAGTCCTCTGTGGTATTTAATCCGTTAGGAGATTTGCTGTCTAGTTCTAGAATGATTTTTGATTCCATCCTTCTCAGCATTTTATCTCTGTCTCCTCCCCTTCGTGGTTTAGGAATTGCTGTTATTACAAAATATTTGAGGCACTGCAAGTCGTTATTGTGCACAGACTTGAAATGTCTAGCCACTGGGTACAAGCTATCACTGTTAACGATTGCCTGGAGATGCTGGAGGATTCTGACATGCACCTGTAGCTTGGTGCTACCCACATATCTTAGCCCACAGGTGCATGCCAGGACATTGACGGCATACTCAGTTTTACAATTGTAAGACCCCTTGATGTTTACCATTTTTGGACTAAATGGGGTGGCATATTTTGTAGTATTTGATCCAAAGCTGCAAGCCCTGCATCTGGAACATTTGACAAATCCCGACCGGGACTGTAACCACATCTGGTTTTTACTCAACTCCGGAAAGCTTTTGCTGATTTGAGCTTTCATGGAAGGTCCCTTCCTATATGTAATTATCGGAGTATTGGGAAGTCTGGGAGCTAAAACTGCATCTATTAAAAGGATGGGCCAGCTATGTGTTAAAATGGACCTGATCTTCCGTTCCTGGCAATTATAGGTGGTTACAAACCTCGGAGCTGAGTCTGGATCATTCACCACTGTATCTGTATTGGTAACTTCATCACCTCTCAGTAGAGATTCCCTGGACCTAGACTGCATTTTTTTGATTGCTTGATTTAAAATAACATCTTTGTATCCTCTTTGTTTAAATCTTTCTAATGCTTGTGAGGTACAACTGGCTAAATATTCCTCTGTGCTGCATATGCGTTTAAGTCTTAATAGTTCCCCATAGGGAATATTGTTGATGACATGTTTGGGGTGAGCACTGCTGGCATTTAATGTAGTGTTTCCAGCAGTGCTTTTTCTATGGAGTTTGGTTGCAATTTGTCCCTCACGAAAGAAAACCATTTACATCTAAGAAATCAACTTCTTGTCTGCTGATAGTCGATGTGAATTTTACATTTTCGTGATTGTTATTAATCTCTCTGATGAATTCCATAGCGCTAATTTCATCCCCCTTCCATAAAACAAAAACGTCATCAATGTAACTCATCCATTTTAACACATGACCAGTAAAAGCCACATTGTGTTTGCGCCTGAGGACCTGCTCCTCCCACCAGCCCACTTGCAAGCACGCGTAGCTGGGAGAGAAGCAGGGCCCCATCGCCACTCCCCTCTTTTGTAGATGTATTTCGTTGCCAAACATAAAATAATTATTGTTTAGACACCAGGTTACTAGTTCCACAATAATTTTGTTATGACTGTAACAATGTAATGGTCTAGTTCCTAAAAAAAAATTCCAATGCTTTTACTCCAGTATGATGTTCTATACTTGTGTAAAGTGATTCGATATCCAAAGTGATGAATATCAAATCTTCAGTCTGAGGAATATTTCTGATCTTTCTTAAAAAATCACCGGTGTCTTTTATGTAAGTTGGCAAACTTGTTACTAGGTCCTGTAAGAAATAGTCAATATATTCAGTGATATGTTCCGCAACACTCTGTATTGCTGATATGATAGGATGCCCAGGAACTGGAAATATCTCTTTATGCACCTTGGGTATTAGATATAGTCTTGGTAGAACTGGATTATCGACATGTAGAAATTGGAATTCTTGCATTGAAATCATCCCCTCTCTTTTCCATTTGAAAAGGATTTTTTTAAGTTGATCTCTGGCAACATTGTATTGTTTAAGAGTTGATTTGGCATAGCACAAAGGATCGCTTAGTTGTTTCTGAGCTTCAGCGATATATTCTTCTTGCGGCCAAATGACGATATTGCCACCCTTGTCTGATGTTGTGACAATAATTTGATTATCATTATTCAATCTTTTGATTAAGGATGCATATTCCTTCTCCTGTTCACTTTTATACCTCTTTCGATGTTTGATTTTATAGTGCAACTTTTTCAAATCCTCCACTTACATCGTGGATGGAATCAATGGCGTCCTTAGGCATATTAGGCATGAAATTTGACTTAGGCTTGAAAGAGATTGTATTGGCTCCAATCTGTGCAATGGCTGCATCTGTTTGTTCCTGTTGAGCTGATGTTTCTTCCCCCTCTGTAGCTACATTGCTCCGCCCCAGCTTATGCATTGTAAGGAACTGTTTTTATTCGGCCGCTGTTAGCTCAAGATTAGACTGATTGTCTATGTTGGATTCCATTTCCTTGAGACCTTCTTTAATACTAAAGAATTTGCGCAACTTCAGTTTGCGAATATAGTAGACGATATCTACACGTGTTCGTGTGTAGTTAAAATCAGAAATAGGGCAGTATGACAAACCGAGGCTAAGAAGCTGTTTTTCTGCCTCGGTAAGAACAGTTGAAGATAAATTGATTATAGTATTGTCATTTACTGATTTTTTCGCCAATACTGCCTTTTTGGTTTCTTGTAAGAGTTTCCGCTTTTTGCGACGCTCTCTCCGTCTTTTGTTAATTCGTGCTCTTTTTTCCTTTGGTTGCGGGGCCTCAATGTTTGCAAACGGTCGTATACTAAAAAATCGACCTCTTCTCCTAAATCCAATACTCTTGACTTGTTGATCTGTTAATGCTCCCCTCATCTGATGACATGTTACTTCTTACAGAATCACTGTCACTGCTGCCTGCCACAGATTCAATATTGCTGTCTGTAGGTGCCACTGTTTGCACAGTTGATGGGGTTGGCTGATTGAATTTGGATTTTTTAGCATTTTCATATTTGCGCACAAACCTGTAGATGCGCCCCTGCTCGTAATCTTCTTTATCCCGAGCAAACTTGTACACTTTGCGTGCCTTGATTTTCTCTTCCTGTTTGGCTAGCCGTTCCTGCATTTCCTTTCTAGATTTGGTAATGAGCTCATTAGGTTCAAATTTCAATAACTGTTCATTGATTTCCTCAATTTCTTTCATCAAAGCCTCTCTGTCAATTGCTGCATACTTTACCAAAATCTTTACTAGATTTGTTGACGCTTCCAGGTTGCTGTGGCCCCATTCTTTTAACATTTCTGGGTTTGGGCCCTCATAACTTGGGGCCAGTAAAATATGTAGCCCTCTAGGTACACGCCCCTCCTCAATATACTTTGATAAGGATTTGTGTTCCCACCATTAGGTTACTTCCAAGCGCTCACATTTTTCCATGCGCTTGATTAAATTGCGTATTTGATTTTCATTTGAGGTTTCAGTACTGCTGGGCGCCGTCTTAGCCATCGCCCCTTTGCCAGTTGTTTTCGGTAAATTTGAAAATAGAGCATCTGCGGTTGCCTCCCTGCCGCGCACTTCCTCTACTGACAAAGTTGTGCATGCTCTAATGCTGGTAAATGTTTGTTACTTTCGGATATTTTCCAGGTTATTATGGAAAATTACCACTGTGCCTCACAGTCCTCCCCACCGTGAAGTAAAACAAGGACATATATTATTGCAACTTCCTGATGTTGGATGGAAAACTTAACCGTTGTTGTAATAGTAAGTCCTTCTGCAAAGATAAAGTACATTACTTTTGTATTCGTCCTGTAAACCTAAACACCTTACGCATACTATTTAGCACAACAAAATGTGATTTTTCTCTCTCTTCCAATAAAAATGAAAATTAAGGATATATAATTGTGAAAAAGGATTGTAAGCATTCAGGTGACCGATCATACCTACACTTGTTCCCACTCACATCTGTCATTCCAGTTCCAATCCCTCTCATAGTTCTCTACGCTTTAGATCCTTCAAAAGATATTATTAATATCTAAGCCCTGCCTGTATTCATGTTTTTTTAGTGCATCTGGGTCCATACAAGCTTTCTTTCTTGCACATGAGTATAATGTAAAAGATAGAAAAAAATCATGATTTCATAAATAACACGTAGCACAGAGAGCCTCACTGTGCACCTGTCCCATTATTGGGCATAACTTCATCAGCACATCTGCCCCAAGGGCTACTTGATGCTTCTTTTTCAGTCACTCTAGGTCGTGGTAGCTCCACGACCCATTCCTTACTACATGAGCATTTCCTTGATAATCTATCAACGTTTATTGAAAGCTTTAGGTGCAAATTACAGAACTCGTGGCTTATTTTCATTGTACGAATGGCTTCTCACCGCAGGGTTGTCTTTAAACCTTTACTCCACTGGAGGCAAAAAGAAAGCACAATGTTCTTTTCCTGGATATTGTGCGGGGGGGAGGGGGGGGGGGGTAGGCTTCAGAGTGCAAATGGCTGTGGATAACTGATTATGGCACAAAAGTGCTCTGCTGACTTTAGAAAGACCTCTAGTACAGGCCAGCGGTACTGTATCCTTTCTGCTGTCCACAGGGGATGCTCTACTAATGACATGAGGTACTGTACCATTCTCCTGAGTCCAGGAGGACCTCTATTAATGATCTACAGTACTGCATCGTTTCTATTTTCAGAGGGACCTCTGATAACATCAAACCAATGAAAGGTGATGGGGGAATACTTCCTAAATAATGTAACTACTGGCACTATCTAGGGTGCACTCCGGTCCATTGTTTTTTTGCAGACTATGAAACCTGATTTTAGACTGAGCCATATGCAAATCAAACTTTGTCCTGTTCCAATAGCCACAGTCCAATATTATAAAGTATAACTCAGTATTCCTACATACCATTTCATTTGACAGTAAATAAGTGAAAAACCAGGAAAAGAGAAAAGATTTTAAATCTTCTCAATAAGAACAGAACTGGGTACATGAAGATCCGATAATTTTATATGGAAAATCCTTTATACTCGGGTCATTATTCGTTCATAGTCATAACGTGCTTGCAGTCAGAACAAGTTACAATTCCTGTAGCCGACGTGTTTCATTCCTATAAAAAAATGTCAGGTCTACAAAACTAGACATATGTACAAATCGTTACACACAATATAATACGATTTAAAACATTCCATTTACAAATTTAAAACCAACGTATGCATAACCGGACAAATCCAGTCATACTGATTAAGACTCATTGAGAACACTCATAGGTATTCAAATAATAAGCAATCCAATAATATGAAAAAAATATATACATTTCTCTGTATGATTTATCTTTCGGGCCATCTTTTTATGTGGCCACTAAACCAAAGCTCAGTGGGCATAAAAAGACAAGATATGCCAAATAAACCAAAGTAACATGTTAATTTCTATCTCATTACTGTTACAGTTTATAAATAACATCATTAATTTCTCGGAAGCTTACCACAGATAAGTATGAAACAGTTATACATCTTAGCACATTGGGAAGGATGTCAAAATCCATACAAAAAATGTTAGAAATTGAAAAGTCTAAAAGTTCTTTAGGACATGAGAGCTAGCTACAAATATATGGGGCACGAAGAAAACATTTATCGATAAAAAATTAATATAGATGTATCTTATAAGTATCTGCTACTCCCTTTCCCAGACTGAATATAAAAATGACTCGTGTCCTTATTACCAAAGAGTAGTCACGTGTTCATCCTCTTTCTCCTGAAATCAAGGTCAACAGTTTATGTAAACATTCCTAAAAATGATATGAATATAATCCTTACATATTATCACAGTGAATTTGTCTAATTAGATGCTTAACACGTGTACCTCACATCCCAAATTACAAGAACCAACATGAAAACGATCTGCCAGTGGCAAGGTACGGTTGGTAATAAAATAGATTATTATAATGTTGTATTCTCCAAGTCTGTTCACCACTGGTGTCAGTGATTATATACTACAGGGTACCCAAGCCATAAAGTAAAGCATGCACGTGCCAGCCGTAAAATCTCATGGAGACTACTTGCTATTGTGCTGGTACTAAGAAATTCATTATGATAGCATAAAGAATGAAAAATGTAGCGAGTCTGGAATGACCGGCCTATTTTAATCAACTTGCTACTGTTGTCGAAATACAGTAGTTTAAGTGAAGGGAATACAGGTATGCAGGGCATCTAGAATAACTCGCATTCTGATCAGTTCACCACTGTCACAATAGGAAAATACACCAAGAAAAAACACATTATCGGACTAGGATGTCACGTGGCTTGAGCATCATAATATTTAAATTCTAATTTTATACAGTGATATTTATCCTAAAGAGATCTCGTGCAATAGTGTTTTGCATGCTTCCAGTGCACACCCAAAGGCTAACATTAACTCCATATCACATAGCAATATTATTTGTGGCAGACGTAACAGCAGCCAGGATGTAAACTTCAGCAATAGAATAGGACAGATCAGAACATTTTCAGGAATAGAGTGTCTCAAGAGTGCTGCTTGATTGAAGCTAAAACAATAGGGTGATAAAACTTGAGAGGAAAGAGTTATTGATGAATAAAACTCGGAGAGGAAAGCCTAAGGGATCAAGGATAACCCTTGATAAGATCTCATTACAATCGCAATACAATACTGGCATATTCTCATGGCCCCCATCATTTCACCTGGAATTAACTGAGAGACCTACAATTATATATCGTAGAGGAAGGACTATTAAGGACAGACTTTGTCCCAGTTAGGTGAGGACTACCGTACCAGGAGTTACTGATATTGATTGGCTGCCTGAGAAGCCCAAGGTTCCCTCTATATGTGGCAATTGCAATGTGTGTGGTTTTGGCAGGAACAAATGATCTAATGTTTGCTATAATAGCACACGGACATACACAATCAACGGTTTCATCAACTGTACACAACCGATACTTTCTATTTTCTGGGCTGACAATGCAACAAAATATATTTTGGCAGTAGCATACTTCCTTTGAAAACACAGATACAGGAACACATAAGAGCTACAAAGCAGAGACATAAATTAGCCTATGACTTTACATTATCATGAAGTCCATCCTGAGATCAAATAGAATATGGGTTCATACTTCGGAACATGTCAGAATTAATGAGATGGGGGACAATAAGGGGGCATAATTAAGAGAAACAGAGCCAAGTGGACCAGAAGTAGTGGTGGGTGGAACTCGCGGAATTTCACTTCATGGAATTCCTCAGATTTACATAAAAACTCCATGAGATTCTGCGGAGTTCCAACAACAGGTGGGAAAAAATGCATATTGCGCTGCTCGTGCTACGATTGAGAGCCAGAAGCACGTTCCACACTGAAACATCTGTGCACGCTGTAATTCGAGTTGATTTTGCTGCAGATTGAGTAGAAAATCTGCTCAAGAAGCAGAATTCTGACAGCGACCACTTCAGTGACAGTTCGCAATAAAAAATCATGCCGGAAGGCTTCCTAGCGACTGACTATCACGCTAGAGGTCACCAAATATTGCTTGTGCTCACCAGCTTGCTTGCTGGAGCCTTGCATTGTTCTTATTGCCATTGTGTTGCTTGAATAGGAAATAAATTCCACCATGCAGTGATTGGCAGACTTAGCGGGAACTCCATGTTAAAAGAGTAACATGGAGTTGCCACATTCCTCCGAATCCGCCAGCAGAATTAAACATTTCATTTGGACCTAATCAGTAGACTCAGGAGTGTTGAAAAGGGGCATGACCCTCTTCATGAATTACGTTGCATTATGTAAATATATTGTGACCAATTTCCGTGTTACAAATTAGCCAAGCATCACTAAATTAACACTGTAATATCACTCTGTCACATATCTTATTTGTGCCTCACCACTAAAAGAGATTAATGGCAATATCTATATAGAAAAGTGGTTTATGATTTGCTTAACATGTAAGATAGGACACTTCGTCAAGTAGTATCAGCAGTTATCATGTTTTCATTCCAATCAGTGGAAGTGTTAAATGCAAATATTTAGAGTGAAATGCATATGTGATATGGCCCATGTGAATCTAATAGTCACTTTACTGAGGTTATGAAGGTGAAAAAGCATCTATTTAAGCTGATTGGCCAATTTATTATAAGACACTGTCCCTTGTCCTATTACTAATTTAATGATTATGCTCAATAGAATAATGCATAGTTTATAAGATAGTATCACTTTAAAGATAATGTTAGTCTTTATTTGTAGTTAGGAGTCACCCAGCACGCATTCATTGGAGGATGTTTTACACATAGGGGCATTAAGATGACGGCCTGAGTGTGGATGGTATGTATGCTATGTTGACTCTTTTGTCTTACTTTCAGAGTATAGGCAAGATTGTGCTACTGATTCAGCATAGGAAACACATTGTCTTCATATCGATTGGCACAAATAGAACAATCATTATATGATTGTTTTTCACATAAAATACCTTTACAGGATGGCGTCACCTCTTAAGTAATTTGTGGTCCTTTCATGCTGTTTTAGGTTACAAAATATCCATGAGCGAGAGAATGCTATTTATAGGAGCTCTAAGATGGAAGCCAGGCTAAACATTGTGAGCACGCCACTTTGACGTTATGGCTTGGATTTCTCATCATAGGTAAGACTTAACACAACATGGATGGTGGTTTTTGAGAAACTTGTATATGTGCTAATTCAATCAGGCATTGGGATTTTTCTAAGGAGTTGTTTCTATGTTACGATCCAGTGTAGTGATACTGGCAGATTCCACTCTAGCTATTGTATTTGCATGGCCTTTATAGAATCATACTCTATGGTGAAAGTCATAAAATGGGTTTCCCTTAGGGCATGGTTCCTTTTATTCAATTTGTTGATGTCATTAGTGGGGGTCTGATGCTAAGATGGCTGCATGCTAGCTGTTCAGGCCAATGAAGTGAATATTATGAAGTTCAAGCCAGATGACATCCTTGTCCCATAATTTTGTTTTTCTTAGTGTATATTACTACTATAAGAGTAGCAAACTGATCACAATGAGTTGGTTATAATAGACCTGCTACATGTATGTACTGCCATCAATTAAGCTATGGTATTTCGGCAACACTACCAAGTTGATTACAATATTCTGGTTATGCAAGACTTACTTCTTTTTCACGTGTGATGCTATCATAATCTATTTCTTAGTACCAGTAAATACCACAAGTAAATTCCATGGGAGTTTATGGCAGGGAGATGTACAAAAACTGTAATGTGTTCTTGTTATAAGCAAGTTTTGACTGTGGACGAATAATGAATTGAGAATAAAGCATTTTCCACACAAAATAATCCAATCTTCTTGTTCCCTGTTCTGTTCTCATTGAGAAGATTTGAAATCTCATGGCTGTTTCCTGATTTTTAAATTATTTACTGTCAAATTGAATGCTATATAGGAGTAATGAGTTATACTTTATAATCTTTGTCGGAGACAACGATGTGTAGTCTCCAATTTTGGGATTGTGGTTGCTGTTCCCTCTTAACTTGTGCACCTACAATTAAATATTTAAGAATTGTCTTATCGATTTTGGTAACAATGGTATGTGTGGTTTTCCTCTTTTGACACAGCTGCCATTTGTAAATTACTTGTTTCAATAGAAACAGTCCATCCTGAACTGCCAAGCCAGGTCCTCTGTGAATCAGAACACAAGCCCCCAAGACTGGTTTCTGCCTAGATAGGCCTCTTCAGTCCAGTATAGCTTGCTTCCAGCGGGAGAGTGAACTTGGAATCTTTATCTGGGCATTCCATTGGTCTCTTAGGGAGTTACAACAGACAAACATAAGGTATTGGGAGGAAGGTTACAAATAGGTTGACCACTTAGCAATCACTTGGGATAGAATTCCAACCCACCATTATTTTACCTACCATGCCACCTCAGATGAAACTCAGCCAAATGTAAATCAACCTTGGTCCTGCTCCAATCAGAACAGACAAGCACAAACTGCCACCCAAGACTGGCGTCAGCCTAGTAGGCCTTCTTCAATTGGGTGCACCTTGGCTCCAATGGCACTGTGAGCATGGGACACATGTCTGGGCATACCCATGGACACTTTGGGTCATAAATTAGACACACAAAAGGTTATGGAAGATATGCTTGCAAATAGTCTAACCACAGATATTTGCTTCAATGGCATTCCAGCCTATTGTATTTTTCTCACTTTGCCACCTCAGATTAGTCCCAGCCACAAGTAAATCAGATTTGATTATTCTCCCAATAGCAACAGTGCAGCCTAAAGTGTATCAAGCCAGGGTCTCTCTGAGCCAGAATACAAGCAACCACAGGCCTCGAGAAATCTACTCACTCTTTATGGTGACTCAGTTTTCATCAGGTTGAGCTACTCATTGTTCTGGCAAACTGACAAAGAACAGTTGTTCTTTTCGGTCAGAAAGTGAAGGAGCAATAAAATGCCTTTAAATCTTGTTTATATCTGGTCACATTTGCTCTGTGTTCAGAGACGGAGGTCAGTTTACAATTACTTTTCCTTCTCTGACTGAAGAGTTCGAGGATTTTGTCAAGTGAACTGTCTGACCTGCTGTATGAAGTGTGAAATGACAGGCTATAGGGTATCAGGTATTTCCTAACACAAATTGAAATAGCTAATAAGTCAACAGTACAAACATTTCAAAATATATTTCAATAGTTGTGAAAGCCCATTGTTTGTACTTCTGTGTGATGAAAAACATATTTTAATAGGATTAAAAACAAATCAGAACCCTTTACTTGGTGATGTGCAAATGATAAATATGTTTTCTGAAATCCAATTTTCACAGATTATCCTTAATACACACTATATAATTTTATCAGCAAGGTATTAGGAAGAGTTTTGGCCATTTCTTGGAAATTTACTGTCTATAAATGACAGTGTGCAACCACATTATGCTTTCTTAATATATCCATTGAAATGGAGTGTTTAAAAATGGATAGAGAAACACTCCTGCCCCTGCCTGCACTGATGCAATACTATTAGTAAACTGAGAGAAAAGTCAGTGATCAGGTGCGCCCTATATCTGGGATAGATTCGTAGTACACATGTAGAAAATATTCAGCATATTTAATCAAAACCATAGAGGTTTTTGTGTACAGCAGAAATGCTGAACTCACGTATTTGAAGGTACACTCAGTTGTTAGAATGAAGAAAAAGGCAAGTCTGTAACATAAAATGTTTGCCAATGATCACAATATTTGAGACCAGCCCACTGGTCAAGTACTGTACAGCTTGACACAGTAGATTATTCAGGTTACTCAACTTGCAGGTCTAATAACATTTTTATGATTTTTCTAGGCCTGAACCAATGATGGAGTGATTGCTAGTGGTTAAACTATTTGCAAGCATTCCTCCCATCACCATTGTATTTGACATAGAAACATAATTCTACCCCGGCACTCTAAATGTTATATCCCTCCAAATGTGGAACCTTAATAAGTTGATTTCACAAAAATGAATCACTAATGTATCACAGGCAAACAACAGAGATGAGTTTGTACGAAAAACTTTATTTTCCTTAATTTGTGCAGATATTTTTAAAACATGACAATTTCAGTCATGTGTAGCATTAAGATCTTTGTACAATATCTCCCCATTTGTATTAGTCTGAAAATAGGGGTATACACAGTCTTGACTGAAATTGTCATGTTTTGAAAATATCTGCACAAATTAAAGAAAATAAAGTTTTTTGTGCAAACTCATCTCTGTTGTTTGCCTGTGATACATTGGTGATTCATTTTTGTGAAATCAACTTATTAAGGTTCCACATTTGGAGGGATATAACATTTAGAGTGCCGGGGTAGAATTATGTTGCTATGTATCGCACTGTGACTGTCGTCAGTACCTGTGTATTTGTACACCCATGGTAGTAGGGTACACTTTTTCCCATTAGAGGCACCTTAACTAATTTTTTCAATGATCTGATTTCCCAGGAGAGTTAACTATACTTGTGATTGCCCAGTCTAATTGTTCATTTTTCTGAGGTGCGATCCCATAGACACTACTACCGCATCTTATATTGTAACACCATTGTATTTGGTGTAACACTCTCAGTACCTAAGGGTATGCCCAGATGTGGGTCCGATGCTCACTTTACTACTGGATCCATGCTGCACCCAACTGATGAGGCTCAAGTAGGTTGAAACCAGTCTTGGGTTGTGTTGAGAGAGAAAAGTCCTCTGCATGGTAATGGGTGTGCACCCCTGCCCTGAGTGCCCAACTGTATTGATGTCTGGATCCCTAATGCTGATTATTTGTTGTGATAGACAAACATGGGGCATCTGTGTGTGCCATGACATAGGCCGGTCTCATGGATTGCGGTCTTGTTGTGCCGGGAGGGGCGCCCAAAGTGCTTCATTCAAAGGGGTGAAAGATTATTTCCTTCACCAGCAGCTAAGCAGCACCACTGCGGTGGTGAAAGCATACCGTGTAGTGATCAGTAGGTGTGAAAAGGTCCTTTTTTCAACCTGTGTCACTTTTTAATGTTCTGCTGCTGTGTGCTTAACTCACCCTAGGCCTACATCAGATTGGTGTGAAGGGGCGTATCTGCTTGGATGTATGTCTGCACTATACAGGGATAGTGCAGTCCTGAGCATTACATGCATGGTGCATGTATGTACTGGAGGTGCATGTGCCTATGAGAAGTACAGTACTTGAAAGACCTTGTGCTGTGCAGTACATGCAGGATAAATGTATGCACTGGATGTATGTGCACCTGTGAGTGGTACAATACATGAAGGATACATTGTGTGCATGTTAAATTCATTTGCTGGGTTATGTGTGCCTATAAAGGGTACAATGCACAAAAGATACAATGCTTGGCAGTGTGTGCATGTTTCAATACAGATGCTGGATGTATGTGTGCCTGAGAGAGATGCAGTAGATGGGCAATACAGTACTGTGCAATGCAAGTATGCACAATACATGCACTGGGTACAATAGATGCAGGGCCCTGGGTTCCCTTTTGGGATACCCAGGCCTGCAAGGTGAAACATGGAGAGGAGGTAGGAATCCTCCCAGACAGATTTGTAGATTGTTGCATTGCTGCAAACTTGGTGGTACCCACACTGGAGGGGGGACCAGGTCTTCTCTGTACACTTCATAGAGTGTTCTTTGATTCACTGAGCACTCACAAGGAACGGGCCTGGGCACATCTCAAGAAGGAGATGGGGCTGATAAGAGAATACTTAAGAGTAGTGCTAAGGGCCATGGGCTAACATTTTGATGTACATATCCCTGTGGCTGACATCCGGGTGTGAATCTAGTCACTCCCATGGCTTGTATTGTGGGACTATCAGCTTTGAAGTCCTTCATGCTGTGACAGACTGCTTTTCAAGAAGAAGAGGGAGCCGAGGAGAATATACTTCGAAAGAAGCAGAACCCCAACATATAACTTCAAAGGCTCAGACCCTGAATCACATTTGGTGTCTGGAAATCTAGTATAAGAAAGGGAGGTTGAGACCCGATAAATTGTTATCTGCCATAAAAGGAGAGGAAACTCTGCAAGACTTCTGCCTGTTACCAAGACTGAGGGCCAAGACTGCTAGACTCTCTGCTGGTTGAGGGAAAATTGCCTTGGGAATCCAAGACCACCTGCCTTGTAGCATGAAGCACCAGAGCCTACCTGCTTGCTAAGACCAGTTGTGCCCTGTGAGGAAGAAGAGAGCATTGGAAAGAACCAGGTCCAGTGTGGAGCTCTGTCAGGTGGACTCCCTGTGCGAGGTGTGAAGAAACAACTGCTGCACCAATCGGACTCTTGCCAATGTGCAGGACTGAGTCAGCGACCCCAGTATACCAGGAAGCCTTGTACGATAGCAGTGTGGCATGCCAGGTGGGGAAACTGAGGTAAAGACTGCTTTGCAATAAGGGACAAAGCCTTGTGCGTAGCAGTGCAGCAACCCCGTATTCCAGAAGGGGCAGCTGTGCATCACTCCACCATATTGTCAGGGCCGGAGCTCGGGGACAGTGATTTGCAATGACTGTGTATATTGGAAAAACCACTGGAAGACCTAAGGACTGTGACTTGTACTTTCCCCCTCTGCTGGAGAAGTAAGATGCTATAGGAGTGCCTGTGCACCTTTCTCCAAGAGAGGTGAGTAGGACAGGGAACCGCCAAAGGAACACTAGAGACCCGACCTCAAGGGAGGGCTGTGTAATTGTTTATGACTGTTGCATTTTTCCTTTGTGTGGATAGCGGTCGAAATAAAATACTTCTCTTTTTCTCTATTTTCATAAAAGTGGGTATTTGGCTGGTCAATGAATTATTACTCCTGCTGTGCACATGGTGAGTTGTGAGCCTCTGGTGTCTAATCTGTATCCACCTTTCCCCCCTCGAGGCAGCCCTGGACTACTCTTACCACACCATCCTGAGAGTCAAGTGTAGTAAGCGTACTTGGCCCAGTTGCTCAGAATCCATAGAATGTTGTGCCTCGGGGCACAAAGGAGTAAAAGGGCTCAAACCCCTAACCATGGTTGGACCCAGTAGCCCCTGCGTGCCCTGAGGCCCTCTAAAAGGGGTTATTACAGATTGCTTGTAATCTGGTTCAGAGAGAACCATGTTTGGTATTTCAGCCTCAGTGTAATAATTCCAATAGCATAATATTGGTATTATTGGCATTTTAATAACACTATTGCTATTAAAATTGCTGTTTGTGACCAAGCCTGTAAAATTGGTGTAACCTGTCTGCACCCATCCATGAACTCATTCATGAATCCATTCATGCAGGGGGCGTGGCTTGGATGACGGTCAGAAAGGCAACTCTGTACAGAGCTCTTTTGAGTATCTTCAGTGCACAGGCAAACTATATGCTGATTTGGAGATGACCATACCTCTCCTTCATATCCTTGAGTCATGAAGGATATGAGCAGTTTCTTGGTGAAATACTGTTATTTTTCACATCGCCAGCCTCCTCTTGAGATCGGCCACCATTTTCGGGGTTTTTCGGATTTCATGCACTTCTCTCCTTCATGTGACTTAGTAGTGGAATTCGCAGGATGCAAACAAATTGGAACAGGAAATCATAAAACTTGAACAATTAACAACACTTAGAAAATAGGAGTCGCCACAACAATTTGCGCCTATATGGGTTTCCAAAGGCTGTTGTGGGCCCTAACATTCTTAAAGAAATTCATCTCAGATTTGTTATGGCTTTCTTACTCACCTCCAAATAAAAGAGCTCATCATTTGGGAAGACAGAATGCCCATTCTTCCAAACCATGAGGCATTATGCTATTTATAGAAGTCACAGACCCACTACCGGTATTAAAAACAGCTAAGGATAAAAAGAAACCTGATGGGTCTGGTCACAATTTGCTCATATTTCAAGCTGTTTCAAATACAATCAATGCTAAATGAAAATAATGTCTGGCCTTGAGACCATTAATGAGACAGTTGAACATCTGATATGGCATTTCTGATCCTTGTCATTGTAAAATAACATGTGAGGACAATGCAAAATCCTTTTATGGCTCTGTTAAACTAAAGCAGCCTGATTACATATTTGTTACTAAATCGCTATTAGCTTGCTTGCAGTTCTCAATGATGGCTTCTATGTTCTTATCTGATCATGCTCTGGTTATGACCTCTTCAAATATCTTTGATAATTATATTGTAGCGGGAAGGTCAGATAATAACTTAGGTTACTTATAGGGCTTCCTTTACAGCATTCAGAGTAGCCTTTACTGCTAGGAAGAAGAAGAAACTGAATGCCGAATATCAATCTTTGCTGAAGGATATTTAAATGCTTATACACAAATATTTTACTTCCCACTCATTTAACATGTTAAAATACATAATAAAATCTAAAACTGAGTTGAATAAGGCAGTAATTGCTGATGACTGGAATGCCCTTTTGCCAATAAATTATAGCTTTTATGGAGGACAAAATAATGTGGGCAAAATACTTGTCAATTATTTTAAAGTAAAATCTGAACGTAAGGCTGTAGACTCCTATCAATGAATATGAAAATAAATGTCTCTCTCTTGGCATTCAGAGTATCGAAGAATCATTTCAAAAGATTTTCTAAGAATTTATATTTGAATGATACCAAAGATATTTTGCATGATTTAGACTTATTAGGCAACATCCCAAAGCTCACTTTGAAAATGTGTATTCTAAATGACCTAGAAGAAGATATTATTTTAAAATAAATATGGGATGCTATTAAGTCCCTCTAGAGAGTCAAGGACCTGGGACCTGGTGTCTTTTCTTTCAAATTAATATTTCTTTCTTCTTCGTTTTTAGAACTTTATAATGCACTTCTTGATAATTCATGTTTTTCAGATGCAGTATTTCCACTTATTTCTAAATCTAATAAGGACATAAGCAATTGTAAGAATAACAGGCCCCATTTTCCATATTAACTATGCCTGCACAATATATGTGGAAGTTCAGGCCTCCAGACTGGACACTGTTATTCCATTCTCAATCAAAGCAGATCAGTCAGGATTCATCAGATAATGTTGGTGTTTTTTCTAATGTCATTATCCAAACGTCAAAGTTACAAATTCCAGGAGCTACTTAATTGTTTATCGTATAAGTTGGCCTTATATGTTAAGAACACAGAATGGTATGATTTCAGTCCTAAATTCTTATTGTTCATAACATTTTTATATTTCAATCCTGTAACTAGTGTTTTTGTGAATAGTTGTTTTTTGCCGTATTATATTTTGTGTAGAGGTGCCCTTCACAAATTCCTTCTAACTTTTTGTTCCATGTTGGAGAGAATCTAGAGCAATTCCTCCAAACCTGTTTTTTAATATGGTAAAGAACACCTCAAACTCTCCACTTATGCAGATAACATCTTAATTTATATGTCTAATCCTTTAACAGCAAAAGAACCTCTCTTGGATTAAATTAATTTATATTCAGCAGTGTCAGGATGTAAATTGAATTTTAAGAAAACAAAAGTGCTACCTTTAAATCCATTCCATTTATCCGATGTGTTTGAAGGCTCTAGATGTGTATGGTACACTCTGAAGATTAAATATCTTTGTATTTGGCTCTCTTCAGCTATTAAATATATTACTGATATTAATATACTAGTATACTAGCACTCAAATCTAAAATTACTGAATTATTCAATATCTGTTCTCCTAGAATATTTAATACTGTTAACATGATGATTGTGACTTGTATTTTAAATGTACTCTCTATGCCTTCATTTAAGATTCCTAATTATATTTTTAAACAACTAAATTATATTTTGTAATTCTTCTGGAATAACAAAGTTCCTTGTATTACATTATCCAGGTTAAAGCAGCCAAAATCTAAAGGCAGGGCTAGATTTCCTGACTTCAAGCTCTATCATTTTTCTTTTGTTACTCGACAAGCTTGAGTATTGCTACATAAATGTAATGATTCTCCATGTTAAGTTAATTTTGAAAGGAAAGATTTTTTTCTGATTTTGCATTTAAAGATATTAATAGTTATTATTTAAGCAATATTCACCCCAGTAATATTTCATAAACTCAAAGGCATTTAAAATATGCAATAAAACCTTTTGTTTCAGACACTGGAAGGATAAAAGGATTATATGATTATCTCAATTGTGGAGTGACAATGTCTTTCCTTCTTTGAATATCGCCAACATCATTACAAGTTAACTGAATGTTGTGTTAATTACTATAAATTGTTACTTTGAATAGTACAACAATATCTTTCTAAATATATAGACTCAATTGATTTCTCGACTCTCTCTGTAAATTTTATTGCAACTCTTATATGGAACGATTCTATGCTGAAAAAAGCAACTATATACATAATTTTAATGCAGCCATCTTCTCCTCAATGCAAGTCTGAAATTGAGCTTCTATGGGAAGACAACTTGCAATGCTAGTATCCTATTAAGATTCAGATTGAAACTTTCTAGAACCTATAAACCGGCTAACTTAACACAATTATATTTTTTATTTATAATATTGTTGTGTTTATGCCTTTTCCTATTTGCAAGTTTGACAATTCAGGATGTTCATCTTGAAGGTCCTGTGAAAGTGATATGGGTACCCTAACACATATGCTGTTTCATTGTAAGTATGTTAAACAATT
The DNA here is from genome assembly GCF_964204655.1 of Triturus cristatus. Taxonomy (NCBI): domain Eukaryota; kingdom Metazoa; phylum Chordata; class Amphibia; order Caudata; family Salamandridae; genus Triturus; species Triturus cristatus. The sequence goes on along the minus strand of NC_140584.1, from coordinate 481,939,200 downwards.
TTGGATTTCAATTTCGAACAAATGCTTGAAAATATTTAATTGTCAATCTCTGCATGTTTCAACTCTATTTTTTATTCCTTCGCTTATTAACATGGATAACAGCTCATCAGTTCCTACTTCTTGCAACTGTCTTTAAAGCGATATTGTCCTGTTAGAAAGATTTTTTCTAAATTATCCTTTTCTCTGTGGTGGAGTAATCACAGAATGCATACTGTTTCTTCGTTAACCCTTAAGCAAAAGATTAAATCTGATTTATTCTGGCTACCCCTACTTTTTACATTCTTCTTCTATTTCAATTACTCTTTGAATGTTATATGATACTATTCTTTCTTCTTATTTTCTGTTTCCCTTCCTTTGCTTTTTTCTGATTTTTTTTTCCTTTTTTTTCTAAACCTTGCTTTACATTTTTTCTAAGAATGGTTAAATCCTTGAAATTATGCTATACATTTTTAACTTGTAGCTGTTCTAACCAATTGTTCATTTTTTTAAATCCTAATAAAATATTCAACTGGAAAAAAAATGATCATTCCATGCACTCATCAGTTCATCCACCACTGCACTCACCTATTCGACCAGCTACCATCTATGAACTCACTCATACTATAGTTATCTTTGCACTTAGTCACCATGGCTGGAAGTCATGGTGGCCCCAGGACATGTCCCCCCCAGAGAAGCCATCTTCCCAGGTAAAAAATCTCGGAGTGGTGTTTGACGATGTTCTATCTTTTCGTCCACACATCCTGGGATTAGCAGGGAAATGTTTCAGCATCCTTAAGATGCTTAAGAAATTTCTTCCCCTACTTTCACTGCAGTATCGTAGGAAGGTTGTCCAGGCGCTTGTGGGCTCCCGCCTGGATTATGCAAATGCTCTTTTTGCAGGCCTACCTAAGTATTTGTTATCCAAACTGCAGATTGTCCAGAACTCGGCGGCCAGAGTTATTTATGGGTTGCCTAGGAGAGCTAGTGCCTCTGCGCTTTTGGCTAGGCTGCACTGGCTCCCAATTTTGGGGAGAATCAGATTCAAGCTCCTCTCTCTGGCATTCAAGGCCCTTCATGCGATTGGCCCTCACTACCTGAGGAAGCGTATCGTCTTCTATGTGCCGCGGAGGCTGCTGAGGTCAGCGGACCTGGCTAAAACGGAGGTGCCGGTGGTTAAACGCGTCCGGATGGGAGGCCGCTCCTTCCAGTATGTGACAGCCTGCCTGTGGAACGAGCTCCCACTTTCCCTTCGGAAAGCGAATAATCTTCTGGCTTTCAGGAAGGAGTTGAAAACTCTGCTTTTTACTAAGTAACCTAGTGTGACGGTAGTAGGTCTTTCCCTTTGGTTTCGTGTTTCTCTGGGTCACTTTGCCAAAGCGCCGGGACACCCTTCTGGGGTAGCCGTGCGCTCAAAAAGTGCGGAGTAACATAACATAACATAACATTTGTCCAAGCACTTAATCAGCCATCCATCCATTAATTCTTCCACTGACTCACCACATTCACCCACTTACCTATCTAAACATAATTTCACACAAACTCACCAAATAATGTAGAATCACTTTGTAATACTTTCGAAGAATGTCAGATTTATTTGTTTTTCCGTGCTTGTAATTCAAGAACCCTTAAGATTTAGGGGTTGTAGGGATGCCACTGAGAAATAAAATATTGTTTTCAGAATGGCCAACAAACATCAAAGTAATCTTGAATGAAGTTTGCTTTTTGTAAATTAACCTCTTGGAAATTAATTGTAGATATCTTAGAAAACCTGAACAGATTTTTATGTGTGGCTTGACATTGCATCTTTGGCTTCATTGAGATATCTGGTACCTTATGAATAGTATTTGATTGGCTAAAAGTAGTGTGCTTCTGTTGGAAGAGAACTTGTATTATGCTTCTCTTAGCAGGTGGAAGGTTTAGGGTCACCTAACATAGTCACTGCTCTGAAATGTAATGAGGCAATGGTATGCTTTGCTTTGTACTGCTGTATACATATCGTGCGCTAACTGATTGCGCCACTGGAGCTCTGAGGCAAAGGCATGCAATGGGTAAACCTTCCAACCTACTGCACTCTTATTGACAGAGTCATATCTCATCACCTATGATGGAGCACTGTACAGAGTGTAGTTTGTACACCATGGTGTGCTGGTTAATGTGGTCACTTGTAGGGGCGGGTGGAACTCACGGAGCAGAATTATGTGTAGTTATATAAAAACTCAGTGAGATTTCGCTGAGTTCTGCCAATGGGCTGAAAGTATGCAAGTTGCGCTGCTCGAACTGCAATTTAGCACCAATGGCACAAGCAGCACTGAAAAATCAATGCAAATAGCACCATGTGGTGTACAAAATCGCAGCTATTCGAGTTGATTTGCCACTCAAGTAGAACATCTACTCGAGCAGCAGCAAATCTATTCAAGAAGCAGCCCTCTGACCGCGACCACTTGTGACTGCCCACGATCGCTCATGACCGCTCGTGTTAGAAAATCGCACTGGGAACCACATCTTGCATTTCTGGAGCCTCACCAGAAATACATTCTGTCACATGGCGATTGGCAGGATTTGGCCAGAACTCCGCATTACAAGAGTAATGCAGAGGCACAAAATTCAATCAATTCTGCGGGTTGAATGAAACATTTTTGCCCACTCTTGGTCACATGTCCACTACTTAGTACACAAACCATATGAAAAATTCTGTCTACCATCATTTATTGATCTTTTGATGGATAACTTGACTTATAATGCTTAAAGTTGGACCAGATGGGATAATGGTTGGCACCCTAGCCAATCCTAGAGTTAATTGCAGGTGTGACAGCTGGTCTAGGCCCAGGCACATTCTGATACTGCCACCCATAATTATGGAGAGGAGGAGGGGTGGTTAAGGGGAAACAGGGTGATACCATAGCAGTAGTCTAGTAACATTAAGGAGAACTGACCCTGGACTTTGAGAGTTATGTTAGGATCCATTGAAGCATCTAGTGCTCCAGGATCCATAGCAACATTTGCAATTTACTGTGGTAGCAGATAGACACTCCACTAGACTTAATATCTAATCCCTTGTGAGTGCAGAGTGAAAGGTGTTCCACATAAGTATAGGATAAAAGGTATTCTGTGAGAGTGCCGGTGTCAGTCTATTAGTGTGCAGGTTCAGAGTTATGCCCATTTGAGTGCATTTGAGTGCAGAGTGAGCAGTGTGTGAGTGTGGGGTGAGTGGTGTGCTTGTGTGATTGTAGGGTCAGTTGTGTACCTGTGTGATTACAGAGTGAGTGGTGTGCCTTTATGAATGGGGTGAGTGATGTGCCTATGTCAGTGCATGGTGGGAGGTGTGCATCTGTGGGTCTGCTTGAGTTTTGGGGGAGAGCTGCGCCATGTGAGTGTAAGGCTAGTGGTGTGCGAGTGTAAGGTGAGTAGTGTATGAGTGCAAGGTGGGCAGTCAATCTGTGTGAATGCAGGGCTAGTCATGAGCTTGTATGAGTTTAGGGTAAGTTGTGTTGCTGTGAGTGCAGGGTGAGTGGTGTCCTATTGTGTGCCTGTGTGAGTGTTGGATGAGTGGTGTGCCTTTGTGAATGCAGAGGGAGTGCTGTGCCTATGTGAGCACAGGGTGAGGTGTGTCAATGAAAGGTGAGTTGTCTGTCTTTGTGCGTGCATGGTAGTGATGTGTCTGTGCGAATGCAGTGTGAGTTGAGTGCCTGTGTGAGCATATTCCGAGTGCTATTATTATATGAATTGCAGAGTGAGAGATGTACCATTGTGAGTATAAGGTGAGTGGTGTACTTGTGTGAGTGCAGTAGTAAACTCTAGAAGGTTTTGAAGAGATGTGTGTCTGTGCCTTAACGTTTGTTTGCAGGGTAAGTGGCATGCCTATGTGAGTTAAGTTGCGTTATGTGCCTGTGTGAGTTCAGGGTGAGCAGTGTGTGACTTTGGGGTGTGTGGTGTGTGAGTGCAGGGAGAGTAATATGCATGTGTGAGCACAGGATCAGTTCTGTGCCTTTATCAGAGCAGGGTTAGTGGTGAGTCTGTGTGAATGCATTTAGAGTGGTGTTTCCTGTAGTATTTGCACATGCACAAATATAGGGTAGAAATACAAGGGACATTCAATTGTGGGCAAAAATTACCCTGTTGAGATTTGGTTGTTGATTGAGTCCTGAGTATGTCAAGAGGTCGATAAATGATGAATGACTGATAAGGCAGGAATTAGGCAGTGAAGTAAAGCAACCTATACTAGGGTGCCCACGTCCTTATTACCCACATTTCCTTATTACACTGAGGGGCATATTTACAGGCCCCTATCGCCATGGGAACGTCACTTTTTCATGACATTCCTGTGGCAATAGGGGCTTTGCCTTATTTACACGGCAGTGTTAAGCCACTTATCGTGGCTTAACGCTGCCTTGTAAATAAGGCCCCCTTTCACGCTATGCTTAGTGTGAAAGGGGAGAGCAATAGGTGTTGCTGTGGGCATTCCACTGCAACACCCATTGATTCTGACGCTGCCCCCTATTTATAAGGGTGACATAAATCGGAGACAGCGCCAAAATTAAGACCAGGGAAAACCCGGTCTTACCCTGGTGCAACGAGAAGACATTTTAATTTCTTGATTTTGCTGGTTTCATGTGTCCTGAGTTGTGCAGCATACATGGAAACAGCAAAATGCCAATGATAGTTTATTGCCAGGAAGGTCCCCCATTAAGCAGCATGCATACAGGTTGCATACAGGTTGCAAAATGGCATTTAAAGATTGTTTATGTGCAGGAAGAGAGAACTTCCTGCACATAAACAATCTTCTCCTGAACGCAGACACCCTTGCACTATGGTGCAAGGGTGCCTGCGTTGGCACTAAGCTGCTAAGTTTAGCGCCAGTGCAGGGGGAAATGCAGGGCTGCACCATATTCTTATAAATATGGCGCAGCCCTGCATTTCTGAAGTGGCAGAGTGAGGCATCAAGCCAGGAATGCAAATGCCTCACTTCGCCACTTCCCTTGTAAATATGTCCCTGAGTGTCCCACACCACACGCGGGTGTGTGTGCAGGGTGAGTGATATGCACATGTGCTTACAGGGTGAGTACTGTGCTCGTGTGAGGCCCAGGTCAGAGGTGTGGATTTGTGAGTGTAGAGTGAGTCATGTGTCTGCGTCAGTGCTGGGTGAGTGGTGTACGCTTGTGAGTACAGGGGTGCATTTGTGTTAGTTTTGCCAGAGGGACGTGCCTGTGTACTGCAGTCTGAGCACAGGGAAAAGTTGTGCCAGTGTGAATGCAGGGTGCATTATGACAAAGACAGACCTTTTTAATTTAGTGACTTGATGAGCCCAATGCTTATATGTGTTTGTTCTTTTGGTAGCTAATAAAGTCAATATTAGTCACTCATTTTTCGTAACTTTAATTTTGTCTCTCCTCAGTACGTCCCTTAGTAAAGTGACCCCCAAATTTTCACCTCAACTGTGAGCTTTGTGCCAAAAAAACAGATCTGTTTTGTCATTGGATGTATTAAGCTTCTGAAACATCTGAGAGCTTGAGTTCTGGAGTAACTCCCGTTCTTCATGGTTCTTTAGGTCTCTGCAGTGAAAACATAGTTCTGCTGATGAACTTTGTGATGATATAAAAAAAAAAGAGGCAAAAGGAATCGTAGTAGATGTACTAGCCATCAGCAACACTCTTGCTGATCAAACAGTATTTTGCAGGGTCACCCCGAACGACCAGCAATGCAAGATCTGCACTTTGAACTAAAGTATACATTTCCGTCAGTGACTGCCAATGAGAAGCTGAAGCAAAGACCAGCCATGATCCTCAAAAGGATCTTCACACTACAGCGACTACTATCCACGACCCCCGGCCTGCTCTCCACATTAGAGCAACGACAATCAACAACACTTTCCCATCTCCTTGCGGCCGCCTCCACTGGAAAAGGAACTCATGAGCTGAAATTTAAAAGGTTACTTTTTCAGCTGGCTAACCTGGTCTCTGTCTCCAGCCTGCACTCCATATTTGTCGGCCTGAACTTGTGACTTTTACCCAGTCTTGCACGACCAGATAACCACGAGTGGTGCTTTGTGCTTTTAGGTGCAATGCTTACCTAACATCTTTAAAAATATCCCTGGTACTTCTGAATTCGTTTTTTACATTTTGGTGTCAATTAATGTATTACATTTTACTCTATTTTCCTGATTGGTGTTGGGTTTTTCTCATTTTGTGTTTTCACTTTATTATTGTTTAAGCAATGCATAAATCCTTTACACATTGCCTCTAAGTTAAGGCTCACTGCTTTTGTGCCAAGCTACCAGAGGGTTAAGCACAGGTTAGTTTAGTGACTTTTATGGTTCACCTTATCAGAGATTGCCCTTTATTGTATGAGAAGGGATGACTTCTCGCTGAACAAACAACCTAATTTCTTACAGTAATAATATTACAAATGTTTTTGTAATTCTGTCTTTGTTTTTAAGACTAACTCAATGAGGCATATCAAAAATTAATTGAAAATCTTCTTCTGTAGCTGGCGAATACAGGGAAGGTACTGGTGATAAAGTGTATTAACCACAATCACCGCACGTGGGTGCCCTTTTTCAACCATAGTGTCGTATTAGTTCCATGAAATATAAAGTTCCGAACTCCAGCATCGAAAATGAGCTCGGCTATATAACTTCTTGCACATTACTGTGCCACATTATCAAACGCTTTATGAAAGTCCTGTAAAACCTAGCGCAGTGGAACTTTCTTCCTGGAGTTGTTGGAAAAAGTCATATCTAATAAAGCCGGAATAATTTCTCCCTCTTATACTTCATGCGTCCTCCTGCAGTTTTTAATGGCTGTTCGTTTTCGGTGGCTGCCTTTTTTGACCAAGTGGACAGTCGCAGTGTTGCCCTCTAAGTAAGTGTCTTTTGACTTTGAAATGCTGGATGGCTTGTAAAGCATTATATTTTTGGTTCCTCTTTTCTATTCAAGTGATGCTGCATGGTTGTTTCCATTATTATACTCAGAACTACAGGCTGTTTGTAGGTGAAGTCTTATTTTTGAGTTTCAGAGAGGCTATGTGATATGTTGTCCTGTGAATGTACGCCTTGGCTCCCCCCTCCAATCACAGAAAAGGTAACACTGATTTTTACATTGAATAAAAATCAAATGGTACAGTCAAACATCTGTTCTAGTGTGATTATTGGGTAAAACCATACAGGAGAATTTTGGAAGTCTTCAATTCGAGCTGCTTTTACCAGAATTCACGAATATTTCGTAGTAGCTTGTGCCACTTTGCACTGAGGATGTTTACAGTGTACCACTGGGCGTTAGGGCATAAGAATGTTTTACAGATACTTCAGAGGGAGCCGGGACTGCTTTTCCCTAGAACAACTAGTACCATCAATTAACATATAACAGAATTCTTCAAATAAACATAGCATGAAGAAGAGAGGGGAGAAAAGTGTGGGAGGGAAATGGATAAATATTGTGATTTGCAAATATTTCCCATAAAAGAGAATCTTTGCGGTGTTTTCATGACATTTCTACTGTGAACCTCCTGGAATGCTTGTGAGATCTCTACTGATCATCCTGCTTAGGCTGGTCATAGTATAATGTTAACGCACGTCGGCAATATTTTACGGTGATAAAATATAATAGTAGCTCAACAGGACTTTCCTTAAGCAGAAATGGCTCTCAATGCAGAAAAGGTTAGAGACCCCTGGTCTAAAGCTTTCCTTAATGAAGGATATTAATGTATACAGGGGAAGACAAAAGCACTCTCACAGAGGTAGGCTGTCTGGAGTTTAGCTTTGTAGAAAAACGTGACTTCAAATATCTGTTGTACAAAGAGAATTCAATCATTTTGCATCACATCTCGAGCAATAGCCATACTTGATAGGGAGGTATAAAAAGATCATGTATGTGACTGATCTTCCGAAACTTGCTTTAGAATTTATAGTGGCATGAGTTTACATATAAGGCTGGTATAAGCTTTGATCAGGAGAGCAGCCAACTAGCCCTTGGAGGCGCCCTTGTGGTCCTAGATTCAAGTCTAGCCCTTCTGACTCAGACAGAAGGGCAGCAGAGCAGCAGGGCAGCAGAGTACTCCTTCTTGTGGCACAGTAGCAACAGCAGCACAGCAGTCCTTCTTCCGAGTCTTCCCTGGGTCCAGATGTGTTCTAAAGAGTTGAGTCTGAGGGTTCAATATGTATACTTTGTGCCAGCTTTGAAGTGGGATAAGCTTCTAGAGTTTTCCCCACCAAAGGTGTCTGTAATTCCCCACCTCATGGCCCTAGATTGTCTGGGGGCACAAAAGCTAGTGTGAAACTCTTCCTTTATGAGTGTACTGAGACTTTGTGATAAGAACGTGTGATACCATTAAAGAGGGTTTTAAATTACAATTTGTAATGTACTAAGATAACCCAATGTTATTTTATTGGAGAGTCAGGCCTGGCAGTAGAGAAAAATGCATTTAAGAGTTTTTGACTGCCAGGACATGTAAAACTTAAAGGTACATGTCCTACTTTTTAAACAGATGGCACTCTGCCCTTTGAGTTATATAGAGCCTACCCTAGGTGTGACGTACATGCATTAAAAGGAAGGTTTCTGCCTGGCAAATTTTACCAGGTCAAAATGGCAGGGTAAAACTGAACAAACAGGCTGCAATAGCAGGTCTAGGCCATGTTTGAATGACTACTTAAGTGAGTGACACAATACGTGTTGCAGGTCCACGAGTAGCACTTAATTTTGAGTCCCTGAGTATATGCAGTATGACTTTACTGGGACTTAGAGGTAAATTAAATGTGCTAATGGGATGTACGCCTATTCTACCATGTTCATATTTATATGAGAGAGCACACGCCACTTTAACACTAGTGAGCAGTAGTAAATTGCACAGAACCCAAAAAACCAACAAAAAAAGGTTCAGATAATAGGAGGGTGAAGGCAAAAAGGTTTGGGGGTGACCCTGCAGAGAGGGCAAGGTCCATCATTCACATATGGTATATCATCTAACTAAAGCTGCAGGTTTCGATTAGTATGAATAGTCACATATAAACATTTTAAATTCCCTTGAGGTTCTTTAAACAATGCATTAGAAACTATATGGAACGTTCTCAAAGTTCTCATGAAAAACATTCAGCTAGGATGCAGTCAGCTGTTCGAGAAAGTAAGGTGCAGTGTTCACTGAGAATTTCCCATGTCAATTAGTGGAGTTTGGGGAATATGGCCTCCGCCAGCAAACCGGGCAAGGGCTCGCCGGGAGGAACGTTCCTCTCTATGTTGTGTTAGAGGGTCCCCCCACTCGCCCCCCCTTCCGACTTGTGTGAATCTTACCTGGGGCAGACTTTGATTCACCAGACGGTGCTGCCGCAGTGGGCATCGGTGGCATTTGTAATGGGTGGTGGCTCAGCTGCTCTGCTGAGGTATCTGTGGTGGGAGAATGCAGCGAGGGAGCTTGCAACGCTGCAGAGTAGTCGGAGTGCTGTTTCGGGGCAGCGGCAGGGAAGTCAGCACAAGCGCACGTTGGAAGGCGCTTAGAGAGGTCTGTGAGCAGCATGCAGTTGCTTTTCCTGATGGTACCCCAAGAGGTAGGAGAATGTATTATCTTTCAACAAAAGGTGCTCATAACGCAATAGTGTGGAGGCTCTCCCTGGGAGGTAGGCAAGAACCTCGGTGGTTAGAGTGTCCCTTGCCCATGGAGAAAGGCAGTCAACTACTAAAAAAAGTGGCCAGCAAGCCTATAGGCAAATACTCTAGATATACCCTTCATACTAGAGGCAGCACAGCTGCGTCAGGGGTGGGTCCAGTTCCAGAGCTCCCCCAGTTGTTGTGGTTTCTGCCATTAGGGTTTCTGCTAAGGGGCAAAGCACTTTATCCTGGCGAGCTATAGAGGAGGAGGCCTCCGTAGCAAAGGCTGTGAAAACAGGAAAAGCTGCTAAGCTTCCGGAAAAGAGTCCTTGGGGTAGGGGAAAGTGAGTACCTCCTTCTAAAGTTAAGGTTAACCCTCCCTTAAATCCTACTCCAGAGTCCTCACATGCCCGGGGCCTCAAAGCGAAGGAAGAGTGGTTGAAGTGGACAGCATGGATAGTGTCACCAGTGAATCTGCAGAGGATGCTGAAAAAACATTAAGGAGTGGATTGCTCCCTGTAGTAAATAAGTATTCAACTGTGGTCGCTAATAATATAGCCCAGGTCCCTACCTCTATTAGAGTTGATGTTCTCACATTCACAGACGAGTCCAGTTCTGTCGAAGGGTGCCGCCAGCAGGAAATGGAAATGGGGAACGCTGTCAGGGAACCGCCAGAGGAGTCCTTGGCCTCCATTCTCTTAGGTTTAAAAGAGGAGATGAAGAACAGATTTAAGATTTCTGAGAATAACCAGGCTGACTTTCAGGCCTCATGTGTAGTCTTGGCTCCAGCACTCGAGGAGGTGGCCTGTATACAGCAGTGTATAGTAAAACATACTTCTGGTTTAATCCTCCTGTATAAACAAAGCCAAGGTTTGAAGGTAGATCGTAGAAATAATTTCATAATAACTTCTTAATGTAAATCAAAAAATGTTTTGCCGCAACGATGAAGGTCCCACACTTGTACGCACAGGGAATAACTCAATTGTTTTCAGTATGTAAGCTTTCAATAATGTTCTACACTGTTAGTGCTCACTTAAAAAGGGCCATAGTTAAACCATTTAAAAATTGAAAATAATTCATACATATAAGGAGCACTCAATTTGAAACAAATATTTCCAAACACAAACTTTTTTGGATTCAAACATCAACAATATTTATTCTAAATTCTCATAACCTCCCCCAACAAGTAGGGTATCCAATAGATTGCATATAAAAGCCAGGAGTGATATACAGAAAATGCGCAACTATGAAAAATTTGATCACCAAGAATTATATACCAGCAGATGCAAAGACAGGATTGAATTGGCTACCGAAACAGCCAGGAGGTTTTTATGTGTATGGAACATGTAATATTTGTGAATTGGGTATTAACAAAATTAAAGAATTTAGGTATAATACAAAAAAACAGTATGTTATAAGAGAATTTATTAATTGCAATAGTACATGAGTAGTATATGTGATTATATGTGCCTGTAAAAAGATCTATATTGGGAGTACCAAAAGAACTTTAAAAATCAGAGTTCAGGAACACATAAGTGCAATTTTGAATCATGATATTAGATCACCTCTGTATATGCATATAGAAGAATGCCACAACACTGAGCGAGGGTTCAGATTTCATGGTATACAGAGGGTTCTTCCCGGGAACAGGGGAGGGGACTGGGAATTACGTATCAGGCAGGAAGAAGCGAAATAGATCAGCAAATGTAGGGCTGTAACAATGGGTTTGAATAGTGATTCTGAACTGCATTATTTTTTGACATAAGGACTGGAATTATTAATATTCCCGGAGCAAAGGATGTGGAAACTTCAATGATTTATGATGACTGATAAGTAAGGTTCTTGACAATCTGACCAGTACTTTGTATGTCTATCGAGATTAAAATTGGTATGGAGGGGTATTAACAGATTGGTTAGAAGCTGAAGTCCTAATTTAACGAATTGCATGTTTAGATGGTAATTGGAGTAAGGGATATGATGTTTGTTGAGGTAAAATACTCATGCAGGGTCAGAATATATGAAATTGAGAGGGAAATCACGAATAGTAGCAGATGAAAATGATCGATAAACGTAGACATTGATTAATATATTGCAACGTTTATTCACCAGTATGGTTTAGGAATAAGAGTTTTCACTGAATGGTTAATTGACGTTTTGGTTATGGATTGGAGCACCCAGCCCGTCGGGGTGGAAAGATTGGGGCGAACGAAGTTATACAACTGTGTGGGATTTGACAGGTCACTTGGACTACCTCGGTGGGGAAATAGGACTGATGACACGGATAAATAGCCTGTGGTGCGCTATAATGCACTATGACTGACCGATTGGATTTGCAGTGATTGATCGGCCTTAGTGAATAGAGTGGGGGGAATGAATCAGAGCTAGAGACCGTGATCTGTAATGGCGTACGTACGGTGGTTGGATTTGATATACGAGACGGGATAATGGACTGCAGTGATTGGGTATGCTGACGGTCTGGGTTGTAGGAGAAGGGCAGATGTTGGCGGGCAACTTACCACGACTTGTAATAATACACTATGATTGGTTGCAGTAAACATAAGAAAGTATGTGATTGGACGTAATGGATAACAACATAAGAGTCGAAACTTTAGAAGAGGCAGCGATACCTATTATTATGGATATACGACAGACAAGAGAAATGCCGCGTATTAGGAACTCAACGGCCATCATTTTGAATAGTAGGAGCAATGGGGTCGATAATAGAAGTGCCCGGAAGATTTAGAATAACAAGATAATGGGGCCTACGGATTGGATGATATGGCGGACCAGAGAGGGAACAGGATGTGTTAAACTTTGGGTCTTGAAACGGTGTATGATGATTGGTTGGTACAACAGTCTCTGAGACGGTGTAAGATGATTGGTTGGATTAATAGCGGACCGGAGAGAGAACAGGTTGATTAATTAGAAACAACTCATAGTGATTGGCTGGATTGTCATTTAAAACCGAAGGAGCGGGACGGGTTGCTGTATGAAGCTGGAATAATGGACAGACCATGGTGAGAGACGAGCCGGGCAGCATCGACGTTTGAATTCATACAGGTACTGAGTCAGAGAGTGTAGAGAGAAGCTTTTGTACAATCAGGGATTGGATTGAATAGGTGGAGAATATGTTGTTTCCTTTGTTTTTTATGCAGGAATAAGAAATTTTTGATAGTCACAGTTGCGATTGACTGATAATATAAGATAAAATAGCCCTGGAAGAGCTCACCTAGAATTGGAAGATGAAGGTGAGAAGAGTGAAAGGCTTGCTGGGACGGGTAGTGTTGAATCGAAAACTTTGGGTCAAATTGCGGTAGAGAGTAGTTAAGAAAAGTAAATAACGTGGAACTAGAATAGACATAAGAATACGGGGGAATGAAAATGTGTGGTATTGTATCACATGAGGGGAATTTGAGTAATGTGGAGCTCTTCAAATCATGAACTGGATTATATGGACAAGTGCGCTGGTGTTTGTTAAAAACCTGAATGATTTGTTCTACATCCTGACCAACTATGGAGATTGTCAAATAGGCAGGGAATGATTTATGGAGGATGTTAATATATTGACGTGTAGGATGAGATTCTGATTGATCAAATATTGATTTGAATATTTGATGTCCCAGGAGGGGACGAAATGCGTCGGCTGTTGAGATTTTGTGAAATGAGGAATTGAAGTATTTTTCCTGGATATATTGATTGAAATATAAAAGGATTGGAATTTAAAAGTATGGAATGATCGTTGGATGGATCAGAAAGAACTTTATTGACAAATCATCCACAAAAAAACAGACTTCTATATACAACAAGGATAAAGCACCACAAACATATGGAGGACTTTTATATGCAATCTATTGGATACCCTACTTGTTGGGGGAGAATATGGGAATTTAGAATAAATATTGTTCATGTTTGAATCCAAAACATTTTGTGTTTGGAAATATTTGTTTCGAATTGAGTGCTCCTTATATGTATGAATTAACTTCTTAATGTACCAGAGTCCGCAGAGGGATCTGATATCAAGGGCTTTGTAATCTCGTTGTTGCGAGATGTGGCTTTGAAAGATAGGCCAGACATTAACCTTGATTCTGAGATTCAGTGAGTGCACAGAGACCCCTTCAAAAGGAACCCTCAGAGGCAAAGGAAAATTCTATTAAACTTTCTTTCATTTTCACTAAAGGAGGTGATCCTGGGTATGGCCTTATGGAATGGCCCCTACAGAGATTAGCTCTTATTCTTTTTCCGTAAGATCGGATGTTTGTCGAGCCACTGACCAGAAGCAATGGGAACTAGGAAAGAGGACGGAGGAGTTGAATAAACTTGGTGCTAAAGCACAATTGAAATTTCCGGCTATACGTCGGGTAATGTGGAATAATCATATGTATAACTTCTGGTCAGTGGAAGAAGTGGATGGATTGATTGATCTCATCAAAAAAGAGGCGGGTTCTTGAACCTCATCGGGTGGTGGAGTGGTGTCAGGAGAGGGGATGGGGACAGCGGTGAGCCTGCCATGATGTGTAACTAATTATGATCACTTCTCCTGAGAGAAGCTCATTAGGCATTTATGCCTAAAAGCTATGGGAGGGTTTCCCAGGGTGGGATGGGAAGAGAGGCACGGGATTAGGGATGAGGAAGGACACTGGGTGGACAGCAGTGGAAATTTTTTTTAAAAAGTAAGTCCTCTATATCACCTAGCTATATATATGCAGTAAGCTAGTCTAGAATATTGCGAGAACGTTCGGATACTGTACTCAAGGATACAATGGGGGGAATTAATGAGCTCTCTCTGCAGTCATGGAACGTAAATGGCCTTAGATGGACTGTCATCCTTTTAACAAGAAACCCATTTAATGGCTAGCGAGAGTAGAACCCTTTTTATATGTATAGATGGGTAGAAAACTATGCAGTTTCTGAGCAAACAGAGCATTGTAAGGGAGTGGCAATTCTGATTAGGAGGGGAGCTGGGGTCGAGGTAAAATTCTCAAAAACTGATAACTCTGGAAGATGGATTATCACAACTTTGAGAAAAGGGGATTCTGAATTTGTTTGTGCTGATTTTTATGACCCGAATATTGATGATCCCCAGCACTTATCCAATCTGGAGGAGAACCTAGAGGAGGTCACATCCCCAATAATTGTCAGGGGTATTCAATGTCCTCCTTGATCGCCTTCTGGATAGGTCCACCCCAAAAAATTATGCCCATGCCCCTCATGTGAGACAGGCCCTCAAAAGTATGCTTCAGGATTTAGCCCTGGTAGATGTATGGAGGCATACAAAGGGGGCTAGGCGGGGCTTTACGTTTCACAGTAAAAAATATGTCACCTCTCTAAATTGGACTACATCTTTGTGGATAGAACCCTGGTAGAAAATGTTAAGGCGTCCGTATCCTATCAGGCCACATTTTGGGCCATTATGAGGTTAGTATATCCTTAAAGTGCTGCAGCGGCCGGCCAAGTTCAAGGTGGATGCTGAAAAGAGCCATGCGCCTAGTGCAAATGCCAAGACTCACAAACAAGGGTAAGAATGTATGTATGCCTCTATTATTAAGGAGCAGATTAGGGCATGTATACTCCAGAATAGGAATGGTAAGGTCGCGGGCGCGGATGCTTTGCTGGTAGAGGTGTATAAGCTTTTAGTAGAAGAATTGATTCAAGTTTGGGAGGTCTTGTTTAATTTAATACACTGGCACGGAGGGCAGATCCAAAAAACATGAAAAGAGGCCACAGTTGTCTTGATTTTAAAACCAACTAAAGATTCCTAGGAAAGCAGACTGTTAACATCCAATTTTCCTGCTGAATGCAGATTGTAAAATTTGTATGAGTATTTTAGCAGGGAGAATGGCCAAGCTTGCCACCCAGTTGATTCATATGAATCAGAAAAGGTATATCCCAAAGAGGCAAATCCAGGAATTTACGCAATAACCGACAGGCACAATTGATCTTGCCATGACTCGCTCGATTCCTCTGCCCGTGGTCACGATGGACGCGGCTAAGTCCTTTGATCGGGCATGTTGGACATATCTGTTGGAGGCCTTGAGTGCCAAGGGAATCAGCCCAGTTTTATATCCATCCTTCAGAAGTTATATGAAAATTCGTCAGCCAAGATTCTCTTTAGTGGTTCTTTAACAAGGAGTTTCAGCATACAAAGGAGTACGCGGCAGGGCTGCCGCCTGTCACCTTTGTTGTTCAATATCTATATTGAACCCTTGGCACAACAGCTAAGGACAGACAGACAGGTTGCTCTTTCTACTCTTCAACTAATAGTAGTAAGATCGCATTGTACGCAGACGATCTGTTATTCTACACGTCAGATCCTAACATAACTGTGCAGAGAGTGGGGTCGGGTGGTTGCAGGATTTTGAGCCCTTTCGGGGTACTCGTTGAATAATTCCAAAATGGAAATAATGTGATGGAATGTAGAAGGGTGGAGTGAGAGGACTAGCCCGGGGATAAAGTATTTAGGGGTTACAATCGTTATCATGCTGGACAAAATTCCACTGCACAATTTAAAAATAGTCACCAGGGAGGTCGATGCATTGCTTTCTGGGTGGAAGAACCTGCCCTTAACAATCTATGGGCGTGTAAATTTAATAAAGATGTTGATTCTCCCTAAACTGACATATCTCTTTAATTGTATCCCCCTTACATTTCCAAGATCAAATATAGACAAAATCCATGGAAAAATAGCTACTTTTATTTGGGCTTGTCGGTGGGCCAGATTGGCATGGAGAAAGCTAAGGCGTAGGCTCAATAACGGCGGTTTGGCTCTCCCAGATCTAGATATGCACTGTATAGTGTTACAGTTTAAGAATATTCGGATGCTAATGAGGAAACCTGATAATTCCATTGGGGAAGGCTATTAGGAGAAATGGTAAGGGAGGTGAGCGCTGATGGGTTTTTGTACAAGTTCGGTGCTACTAAGTTTTTTAAGAAGGTGTGACTGAAGGTTTTAAGGACCACACTCAGTCTCTGGTGTAGGGTAAGAAAAATGCTTAGTATTGTATACTAGTCTGACTTTGCACCAAAATGGACTCCCCGGGTACCCCAGAATGTATGAAGGATGGGCTGAGTCTTCCACTAAGGTGAGCTGTCATTGCCATCTGGGGAGACTTGAAGACAATGCAAAGGGTGTTGCCCTGGGAAGTCCTTAGAGCAAAAATTGGAGACAGCCTGTCCAGGTTCAAATAGGTGCAACTGTCTTCCTGGTTTGTGGCCTTGAAACAGGAGATGGGGGACTGGGAATTTAAGATCTCCCTCCAGGAGGTCGCTGTATGGTATTGGAAATTCCTGGAAGCAGATGACAAGAATTTAAAATCATCACATGACTTTCAATCAATCTGGTGTGATTTCCTGTAGCTATTATATTCAGTTTTCAAGCCTGCAAATTTGAAGGGAAACCATTTTTTTACCATTATTAATTTATATTGGGCGCCATTAAAAATTGCAACGTATGCACCATCGCCCACCCACAGGTGCAGAAGGTGTGGTTTTTTAAAAGGCAATGATGTTCCCATTTTCTTTCTGCGCCCCAGGATAAAAGCATTCTGCAGCAGTATAGAGACTATTCTAAATGACCTCTTTGGGGCAACAATAGAAATACTCAAAAGAGTGGCTACAGTATCACACAGTTTTCTGCGCTAGGAGCAAAGCGGTCTTTTCTTCTATCTGATGCTCATCTCATGAAGGAAAATTTCTAAGCAGTGGATTGATGCATCACCCCTGAAGGTCGCAGAATGGATCAAAGCAGCCACCTGGGTTTGGCGCTCAGACCTGGAATGTAAAACAGGAAGCACAGCTGGGAAATGGCTGACTTCTCCAGATGTTAGGGAATATGCCTTGACAGAATAATGAGCTCCTATGATTACACCAAGGTCTCGCCCTAGGTGAAGGACCACTTGTTTGGGTTAGACTGGATGGGCCAAGAGTGAATGCATTGGACCACGAGGCACACAGATAGAGCAGTTGGAGATTTGCAGACGCTACAGTGATATGAGGACAAAAAAAAGAGAAAGAGAGGTGCTCATGCTTCCATTCAGGTAAATTGTTTTTCCAAGAAGACCGGATAATAACTCATATGGGCTCTCACATACAGGGTTTCGCTTACCACGTAGATATCCAATGATGTACTTCAAACCTCACACTTTAGATGCTAATTCTTACTAGAATAGACACTATAGGAAGGGAATTATCAAAAATACGATGTTATCTCTTCATCATTATTATGTTCCTGCAATTTCTCTATTGCCACTGTAACTGTGATATTTGGTAGTTTAAATTTGCATATGTTGTGCACCTGCTTGGCTTCTAACAAAAGCAAGCTATTATACCATTGCAAATGTTATGTTAGATCAATGAACATTTAATATAGGTGGACCCTTTGTCAGCCAGCTCTAGAATAACCACTAATTGTTAGCTGTTTTTCTGCATTGTGTTTTCTAGTGTTTTAAACTTGGAAGCACTTTACTTCATTGTAGCTTCTTCTCTGTTCCTACTATGCTCTATAGCAGTTGAGGCCAATGTAAAATCGTGGAGGTTCCTTTGTTTTCCTATCCTTGGGTTTTTGCTTTAAATAGGGGTGCATATTTACACTACACTGCTACGCTCCCTCAGTCACAGAAAGGTGACCTAGAGTGAACCCCAGCTTACACCACAAAGGACATCATTGGAAGAACTTGTCAGCAGAGGGGCAACAAATCACTCCTATGGAAAAACCTTAAATCCCTTAGCCAGAAAAAAGAAAGCAGACATTCACATTAATTCAGTTTCTGGAAGGAATTCCAAGACGTTTATCACGAGAGATTCCTGATGTGCCTAAACAAGTAGTTGCATGTTGATACTATATACCAAAGACTAGCCCCGAGCCCACATATCTAAAATGTTTGAAGACCCTTGTACGCTCAATTGATACTTCCCCTGGAAAAATACCTATGTGCTTGCCTCCCCTCTCCCTAGGGGTGTCCTCTGGCCTAGCTGCTAATTCACTACTTCTAGCATGAGAGTGGGCACCCAAACCATGACATCATGCTGATGGAGACCTTCTTGAGCATGTATCAATAGAATCACCAATTGTGCCATTGGATCTTGTATAATAGTCTTCGTATGAACTGGACTCTAAATGGCCCGGTATTTTAGCCAGATTGTGGCCAGGGTGTCACCTTCGAGAAACAGACCTTGATAAATAGGAACACCATTAAAGGTGGGGAAGCCTAACTTCATTCCTCGAATCCAGTAACAAGCTTAGAGGCACAGCAGGGCAGAAATAAGTGGAAAAAAGGATATGAGCCCATATAAATAGCTTGAGTGCCAGTCCAAAGAACCAATTCGCTAGCCTAAATAGCCCAAATAGCCTGCACACACAGCGCAAACAAAGAAATGCAAGCTGGAGCCCCATCTTTGCCCGATCATGGCACCCAGACCAATGATGTATTCATCTCTCCCACCAGCTTCTTCACCCTGCCTACAACTGCCAGCCTCCCTTAGCTTTTTTATCATAGGAATACAGCCATCCTCATTGGCCTTAATCTGCACAGCTGCCCCGGGTGGGGGCTGCTGCCAAAACACAACACTGACAAATAGTAACATTATCTCCCTACTCCATGCCCCACCTTTGCCACGCATCAGCAATTCAGCAGTGCAGGCCACACTGCAACCAGGCATATCAGATCACCAGGATTTCCTGTACTGAGACCTCCCACCATCTGGGACTTCATTCTGTGTGAGGAATCTTAAGAGACCAAGCTCTCCAACGGGGCTTTGGTAACCTGTCCCTCATCCTCACTCACTTATAAGTACACAATGGGGTACCTAAAGATGCCTAGAAGTGGAATCTGCCTACCAGCTGAAGGATTATTGCATCCTGATTAGTTGTATGTTTTAATATAGTTAGTACAAATTTTGTCTGGTAGAAATATTGTGCCCTAAATATGTTTGTAAAAATATTATCCCACGGGGTGTAGATTTTATGTTGTTTGCTCAATGGGGTAATATTTTTTATCATTTATAAAAAAAATATTGGTCCATCGGCTGTAAAATGTATATTAACTCCAAAGGAGTGGTATTTTTGTAAACAATATTTAAGACACGATATTTCAATTGAAGAACACTTTTGGATACAATATTCTAGTACCATACCTTCTTGATCGTCTATGCTTCTGCCTCATTAATGGTCTACGCCTCATTTTCTGCAGTGCAGTGGACAGGGAGTGGACCACACAGCTCATAACCGGGGTCTAGAGCGGGTCATTATCTTTCACCTTTTGTTCTACATAAGCACACTGGACTGCCTCTTTTGCTGGGTGCCTGGGGCTGCACTTACGCATGCACCCTTCACAAAAGAGTGCAAGGTAGATGAAACAGTGAGTGCTAATATTTAATACCTTGAGCTGGGCTTTGGGTAAATCTGTGTAGTCTTTGCTCATTGGTGGAGCCTATATCCTGAGATAATCTGGATTACATGGGTATAATGAGCATGGCAATGCACACTTTTGACGATTTACAGAATAAAAGATTGTTAGCAGGTGTCTATACAACATATACGGTCCCACTTACTCATTACTTTCTGAAATACGCAATGGTCCAGAGTGGGACAAATCCCCATCTTGTCATCCTTCCTGGTTCATAGGTGCAGAGTTTGTACACTAGATTGGCCCTTCTTTATAGATGGTCTAATGAGCAATGCAGAGGGGTATGCAGTTGATATGACTTGCCCCTGGAAGCCAGTGAGCAGCTTAGGGGGAATTAGTGCTATTATTGTTGCTGTGCAATTCAGTAGCTGCTCTGCAGCCGTATTCTGAATATGCTGGAGCCGGAGAAGGACAAAGACAAGAGCACCTTCATATAGTGCATTGGTGTCATCTAAGCAAGATAGAAATAAGGAGATGGTGGCTTGTGCCCTGTGGGGAACACGTCATATGGGAAGGTATGACACAAGGGTCTTATGGTGAAGCAGAATGTTATAACAACGTGTATATCTCGAAAAGAAGGGAGCCATTGGAGTTTGTGATCACCCCAATGTTCTCTGCTTTGCTGGAGGTGATCAGGTGGTCCTAATTCCATGAAGAATTGCTAAGTGAAGAAGTGCATGGCCTACTTTATGCAAGGCTTAGGGTTCATATTTTGAAGAATTTAGTTTTAGGTGGTTGCGCAAAATCCATCGGTCCACGTCTAGGAAGAAGGAACCTGGTGCATAGAAGCTCATGCTTGATGCTTTTCCACTTTGAAAATGATCTGAGTGTCTTCAGCATGATTGTAGAAATGTTGATTGAATACAGCAATGTTGCTCATGACTGGGTTAAGCATTGAAAAGAAGAGGTGCGATCAAGATTCCTAGGAGAATGTCTGCCTAAGACAGGACAACATCAGTGTAAGGGAGATTATTTGAGACTCCATTCTTATTGGTGGATGATTTGAAGCCACCCCAGATAGCAGTTAGGGAACATTTTCTGCTGGTGTCTTCAGTGAAATTTTGTTTGATAGTTGGAAAAAATTGCATATTTTCAAGGGATATCGAGATCGGGCAGGACAGAATCCTGTGTGGTAGCCAAAAAGTATGTGATTCTGCATGAAAAAGGCATAGAGCTGCTTGAAGGCTGTTCTCTCAGTGATATTAATATTATTAGTATTATTATTATTAGAAGTAGTAGTAGTAGTAGTATTAAGTTCTAGTTGTATTGTGACTATATTTTAATCCCCACATTGCAAAAGGGGGTCCTTAAAATTCCTGGCCTTGAAAATTCAACTCATTTACAGCGATCCCAGGCAGAGTGAAATGGGCTCAGGGACACAGCATGTCGTGGATAAATGCAGTAAGAACAAATCGATACAGGCATACATTTTCTTAAGAGACCCTCTCCTAGGTAGTGTAGGACTTAGAAATGTATGAAGGATTCATTTATTTATTGCTGCCCACATCAATACAGTCTCACTAGCGTAAATAGGGCAGCAGTAAAATGTTCAAATTGTAGCTCTTCTTTCGGAAGGGAAAGAATGGATTTCATGTGTGCAATATGTTTTTTTATTTAGCCTGACCTTTGCCAGGAAAAAAGTGTTCACTGTTGAAAATATGGACTGGGGGATACAAAGTCGGGACACCTAAGTCCTCCTTTCAAAAGTGATTGCTCTCTTTCTTGGGTACTTCTGGACACGATGGGCCTGATTCACAGAACTAACTTAAGACAAAATCCTAAACTTACTACCATTTTGGCATTCACAGAAGGCACTTACTCATTTTGGTATTCACAGAAGGCACTTACTCATTTCGGTATTCACAGAAGTTAGGAGTCCTAACTTTAGGACTCCTAAATACCTTCTGTGAATACCTAAAGTCGTAAAGTTAGGATTTTTCTCAGTTTAGGAGTAGTAAAGTTAGGAGTCCTAACTTTACTACTCCTAAACTGAGAAAAATCCTAATTTTAAGACTTTCGGTATTCACAGAAGGCATTTAGGAGTCCTAAAGTTAGGAGTCCTAACTTTACTACTACTAAACTGAGAAAAATCCAAATGTTAAGAATTCCGGTATTCACAGAAGGCATTTAGGAGTCCTAAAGTTAGGAGCCCTAACTTTACTACTACTAAACCTAGAAAAATCCTAATTTTAAGACTTTCGGTATTCACAGAAGGCATTTAGGAGTCCTAAAGTTAGGACTCCTAACTTCTGTGAATACCGAAATGAGTAAATGCCTTCTGTGAATACCAAAATGAGTAAGTGCCTTCTGTGAATACCAAAATGGTAGTAAGTTTAGGATTTTGTCTTAAGTTAGTTCTGTGAATCGGGCCCGATATCTCTAGAAGGTGCCTTCATCTTCTTTCTGGAGAGAAGGAGTGAGAATATTTTTCAGGATTGTCCCAGAGTCTTGCAGGAGAGCAGGAGCAGCCTTTTCCTCTGGACTTTTTCTTCTTCCATCTTGTAATTCAAAGTGCCAGCTTGAAAGAGTAAGCAATAGATATGTATGTAACCAAGGGTTCTGGTACAGGGTGAGCTACCCCTTCTGTCCAAGGTCAATCAATCAATCAATCAATCAGGATTTGTAAAGCGCACTACTCATCCCTGAGGGTCTCAAGGTGCTGGGGGGTAGGGGTGGGCTGCTCCGTTGGGGTCATTTGAAGAGCCAGGTCTTGAGGTCCTTCCTGAATTGGTGCAGTGTGGGGTTCTGTCGGAGGTGAAGGGGGAGTTTCTTCCAGGCCTTGGCTGCGAGGTAAGAGAAGGATCTTCCACTTGCTCTTTGCATATGGAGCTTTAGCAGTTGCCCCTTGGGGTTAAAATCTGAGGCCCTCCGACTACATTCCTTACCAGGACCATTTATTTTGTGCTGCAGCGCGGTTGCCAGCTAGAACAAACACACACAAATAATTGTGAGCACTGTAAGTTGCATAATTGCAATTTCTGAGCTAAGTAAAGCGAGGAATGCATAGGTAGAATCCTTCGGAACGTGTAGGTTTTCGTCTGTGTCTCGCCCTAACATTTTAAATTGCAGCCAAACCCTTCTGCTGAAATTTTCTCATTGTCTTGCCTGAATAGAGAAATACAATTTCAATTTCTGGATATTGGTTTCAAAGCCTCCTCTACAGTACATTAGTTTTTTTTTATTGCTTGAAATGATGTGGTTCGAACATGAGAGAGATTCAAGCATCACGATGTGAAAAAGTATTTTGAGTTCTGCAAATTAAGATTTAGTAACGCGGCTCACGCAGGGCTCCGAGGAAATGCAGAAACACAGCTGCGCGCAGGTTTTACCTCCCCCCAGACTCCACCACATTCAATAATTCGAATGCTAATGAAGCTGAATTACAAATGCATGGGGCCGCCTCTTGTAATCTGTCAATATGTTCCTGAAAGGTCTGAAAAAAAGAGAAACCTTGTGCCAGTCCAGTATCGGTCATTAGATAATAGGGATTGATAAAACGTAAAGGGTGCAATGTTAAAAATGCTGCTATTGATTACAGCGCACCTTCATAATGAAACCATGGGCCTAGGGACGAAAGCCATGGATCATTCTGACAATTCGGCCTTAGAGTGTGCATGAGACAGAGTGGGGACAATTAATCCCTCACAGTGGCAAATCGCAAATAAAGTGCATAGTTGCAGCTCATTACAGTCTAACCTTGCTAAATGGCCTTGAAAAGGCAGGCGACCTTCCAGGGTGTGGAAAGTTTCCCAAAGTCCATAGGAAAAGGGCAGTAACTGAAATTCACCATATTGTTTCTTTTCTTCAGTGTCTAGCTCTTGTTAGAAAACGATTGCATGCTATACAAATGCATCTATGCACCAATTAATAAATAATTGAATATGAAATCAAAGGTAGGAAAAGAACAGTTATGCGAAATGTCCCTGATTTCTAACACCATGGTCTGTGAAATAATCTCTTCTCTTTCGCGTCGCAAGAAATGACAAGGTTCTAATGGCAATGCATTGTGGGACATTGGTGGCGTCATACTCTTGTCTCCCACGAGACACTCTCTATATCCGCATTGGTATTATTATACGTCCTGATTTGATGCGACAGAATCCATGAAAACGTTGCATGTATGATGATTAAACATGTTTGGTTCTGCCTTGAACGTTGGTCGTAACTTTCATGGGACTGAGTGTCTGTTAAGTGACAAACGTTCACGTCCCATTAAATATTGCATTTCTTTCACCAACATTTTTCAATATTTCTCACATTCTCAGGGCCAGAAAGAGGGACCAAAAACAGCCCTGCATAAAATGTTCTCTACTCATCTCCTCGCACTATTTGTCCTTTTCCATCCATCCATTCTCTCTCTCTCCCTCTCTCTCTCTTCTCCCTCTCTTTTCCCACTCTGATCACTTTCCCTCTCACTCTCCCTCTCTTCCTCTCTTTCACTCTTGATGCCTCCCCTGCTTGCTGCAAATAACCTCGGCGTTCTGAGGAAAGGGAAAAAGCCACAAGCAAAGGCCCTGTGACCTAAACACTGGCCTCCCTGGGCTTCAGTCCGCAGTGGAAGTCCTGTCGGGCACTGAACATTCTCTGTAAATATCTCCGAAAATGTATTGGAAGCCTAGTGTATGCGTCAAAGGTCGTGCACAGTCCATTTTACAATGGAGCGCTTAGTCTCCGTCCCCCCTTCAGCAGAAGTGGCCAATCGCCTTTATGGGCCACCTGCAAGTTTGCCCTGAAACCAGCCCCCCATGCGTCGCTTGAACCCCGCTGTTCCTATATCACCCCAGAGAGCGGGGAGCAGGAGGATGAAGGATGGGGGAGCTGAGGAAGCAATGCCGGTGGTGGGTTTTAAGCAGGGGCGGGTGCAGCTTGCAGAGCGCATCTGACTGCACTTCAGACTGGCGCTGTGAAGGGATTCGAGCAGTAATTTAGCGGAGGTGACTGCACTCAAGCACTTAAAGTGAGAAGAGTTTTAAACCGTAAAAGGACTTAGAGGGCTATTCGTTGAGGACAATTTTTGAACATGGTGAATCTTGACATTTCATGATTTAATAACAGTGGCTGGGGTTTCCGTGTATCTTCAACTCTTGTGTTATTCTGGAGCCTTTAGAGGAATTTTATTTTCATCTTTAGAGTTTAAGAGTACGCTGGCTCCAATCTGAAAGGAAACGAAACATTTTAGTATTAGTAATATAGAGCCAGATCTATCAAAGGGTTGTACCCATTCTGTGTCTATGGGAAAATGTGTTCGTACATATGGCCCATAATGTGTTGTTACTTTGAATTAAATACAGGAGGCTTGGTGCTCACCTTCTGATCTTCTGCTCCTTGCTTAGCAACCTTCATCCCTGACCTACATGAATCGGAGCTGGCAGAAACCTGAAGAGTCTAAGATTTGGACCCCTGATGATTATTATTAGGAGCTACTGTAAGGCATTGCTTACGTCTAGGCTGCATCTGTTCTACACCTGCAGGGCTACAAAAGGATCTATAGGAGACTAAAATAGCTGCATTCTTTTGAAATTGAGGGCTAAACCAAAGACTATTTTGCTTTTCATTTTTCACCTCCAGTCTATTCTTCTTTCCTTTGTAGCTTCTTTCTTTAGGGTCTGCTTTGTGTTGCTGAGTTAAGGTCTGTAAACTGAAGAGACGCCGATTAGGTGCAGTAAAGTATCGACTTCTGAAAGGGTTCAAAGGGTATAAAAGATGTAATGTAATGCAAAAGGATTTGCAGAACACAGACTAATCACCCGGTGGGAGCCTCTAGGCATTGAGTAGCATATGTGGAAGATCAGGGGCATTTGTCGAAGAGCCAGGTCTTAAGTTTCTTGCAGAATGTTGTGAGTGTGCTGGCTGTTCTGATGTCCTGGGGGAGTGCATTCCATGTCTTTGCTAATATATAGGAGAATGAGTGGCCTCCTGACCTACTTCTGCAAATGTGGGGGATGTGTGCAAGTGATAGCGAGGTAGAGCGGAGGTTCTGGGTTGGCTAATGAAAGTGCAGATGGTGGCTGAGAAAGACTTGTCCCTTCTGATGCAGCGCTTTGAAGGCGAAAGTGAGTATCTTGAACTGGCAGCATTTCTAGATGGGGAGCCAATGGAGTCCCTGGAGGTGAAGTGTGAAGTGGGTGCAGTGGGGTAGGTTTGAGAACCAGACTTGCAGCGGTGTTTGGGTGATTGGGAGCTTGTGTGTGGGATGGGCGGGCATTCCCTGGTAGAGGGCGTTGCCATAGTCTAACTTGGTTGTTATCAAAGCCTGGGTGACAGGCTTCCTTGTGTCCAGGGGAAGCCATTTCAAGATCTTTCTGAGCATGCAGAAAAAGTTGAAGCAGGCAGACATGAAGGCGTTGGTTTGGTGTCTCATGGAGAGTTTGGTATCCAGGGTGGTTTAATGTCCGGTCGGCGGGTGTTGGGGCGGGGAGGTTTCCAGTTCAGTGGGCCACTGGTGGCATCCCAGGGGGAGTTGTTAGATCCAAAAATCAGGACTTCCATTTTCTCGGTGTTTAGTTTCAGGCTGTTGGTGTGCATTTATGTGGCGACTTCCGTCATACAGCATTTGAAGTTGTTTTTGGTGTTGATGGGGTCTTTTGAGAGGGACAGGATGAGTTGCGTATCTTCGGTGTACGAGATGATGATGAGTCCGTGGGAGCAGGTGATCTTTGCAATGGATGCCAGGTAACTGTTGAAGAGGGATGACCCCGTGGGACTCCTCAGCTGACGACTTTGGGTTCGGAGGTGAAAGGCGGCAGCCGCCCCATTGCGTTCTGCGAGTCAGGAAGGTGTGCATTCATTGGAGGGCTGGTCCTTGAATTCCAGTGTTGTGGAGTCTGGTGAGAGTGTGTGCTGGGCGACCATGTCAAATGTGGTGGTGCAATGAGTAGAATTAGCGTTCCAGAGTGTTTTCGGTCCATCATAGTGTGAATGTCATCCATTGCTGTGATAAGGGCCGTCTCAGTGCTAAGGTTGCTGCAAAATCCTGATTGTGAGTGGTCGAGGAGTTTTTGTCCGTACGGTTCCTACTGTTTCAGTAAGACTGTGTGTTGGGCAACATAAGTGGCAAAACTATGCAGGACTAAGTCTGTGCATACCATCAGAATATGTTGAATAATTCCTGGATAGCTCACAGTGCACCATCTGGTCCCCAAACCTTAGAAGGTACCAGATGGCATGTGCAACTTCAGAACATGACAACTCTGATTCCTCAAGCAAATTGTGGAAACAGATCTCACCCTTTCGTTAGTAACTCCGGCATGTTCAAGGGAGAAACAAGAAATACTCAAATTGGCATTTCAAACATTATTGAAGCACTCAGATCTTTTTGTAAAATACGCATGCTGCACTGATTAAAAGAAGGGAACAAAACAAAGTAATCAGCATTACGAAAATGGTAAAGACAATGAATAGTTCAACAATCAGAACCCTGATGGATATTATTAGTAACTACTGTAATGCATTGTTTCCACATGGGTCTCTTCTACAAGAGATTAAATCCACTGATATTCAGACGGTGGGGTTTATTAAGGCTAAGAAAGAGAGGAAAATCACCCAAATGATATTTCACTCCTGGGGTTTAAGAACTGGCGAGAAGCTAGGCTCTGTAGGACTACTCATAGTACCAGAGAATGCTGTTGGTAACTACATTGGTAACTACAATAAAGTATAGTCAGCTAGCAATATTTCTTTGAAAAAGGGTAATTTATTTAAATGATTGTCCAGGAATTGATAGCTCTATAGCTAACATCAATTTAGTGAACCATACCAACCTCTGATATGATTAGAAAGATTTCCATGGTGGACTGCTCATGCCCAGGGAAGCATAAGTGAAGCTAATAGGAGGATGGAGAGAGCGTGATTCTCCTAATAGTTGAGATCTAAGCCCTCGAAAAAAGAGAAGTGCTTTTTAGATATCATTAAAAGTAATGGTCTAGTAAGGCAACACAAGACTGTGTGAGTGGAAGACTGGTGTTTGTGTGTATAGTACTGTAATATGTATATCAGGATTAGGCGCGTATTCATTTTAGAGGTTTTGTGTCCATGCTTGAGGATAACAGCATGCTAGTTCATACTGTGTTCCACATTCTCAGTTTATTCTTTGCTGCCAGAGTTCTTAGATGTGCATGGATTCCTTGACCAAAGATTCATTTTATTTCAGCTCTGAAGTGTCATTCTTTATTCACTACACTGGGGTGAGTATTCAGCGTACTTGTCTTCCGGAATTCACTCTTGCCTCATTGTTTCAAATTGTTTTGTGACATTCTCTTTATATTGTCCAGCAGCACTAGGCGTGGGCGGAGAACTACGCTCCGCCCGCGGAGTGGAGTTGGCCAGCCCCCGCCTCCACCCCCTCTATTAAAAATTATTTAAAACAAAACCAAAAACACTTACCTGTACTGCTGCGTCCCCGGGCTGTCCTCCTCCTCTTCCTCACAATGCATCTACAGGTGGCATCATCAAGTACCTGGGATCACTGTTGATAGGGAGGATGCTGGTCGCCATACAGGCTGAAATATTTGTCGTTTTAGTTGTTTTATATAACCCAGGGTGGAGCTGGTGGAGCGGGACTACACGGAGGTCCACGGAGTTGGGAACAAACTCTGTGGAATCCACCTGGCTTCGCTACGCCACCCGACTCCACCGCCCTATTAAAAATTAATTAGAAATTAATTAAAACAAAAACAAAAAAACACTTAGTGTACTGCGGCGTCCCGGGGCTGCCCTCCTCCTCTTCCTCACCATCTCTGGGTGATCATTGCGAAAACTGCGCATGCGCGGGTGCGCGCGTATGCGCAGTTTTAACAATGATCACCAGAGATGGTGAGGAAGAGGAGGAGGGCAGCCCGGGGATGCCGCAGTACAGGTAAGTGTTTTTGGTTTTGTTTTAATTCATTTTTAATTCATTTTTAATAGAGGGGGTGGAGGCGGGGGCTGGCCAACTCCACTCCGCGGGCGGAGCAGAGTTCTCCGCCCATCCCTAGTTTTATATTTGAACCCTGTTCGCTGCCACAATGTCCTCATGCTAATTCCTGTTCTTCATGCACCCTGGTGCCCAAAACCTTCTGGCACGTGGACTGCCACCTTAAATAAACAAGCTTTGGCAATGCCAATAGGTCTTGCCTGTTCAAAAGCTATTGGATTTGTCAATATGTTTTAGGCACGTTGAACACTAGTATGTCTGCTGTTCAGCATGGTGAAATGTAAGTGGGGTAAAGGCAAGTGGTGTGGAGTGAAGTGTTGTTAAGTGGAGCAGAGTGGAGTGTTATGGAGTGGCGTCAAGTGGTGTAGGGTAGAGTTGAGTGGCATGGATGGGAATTAAGTGCAGTGTCATGGAGTGGTATGGAGTGTTGTGGAGTGTCATGGAGGGAGTAGAATGTCATTGATTGGAAGGGTGTAGAGTGGAGTAGAGTTGAGTGGCGCAGAGTAAAGTAGAGTGTCAGAGAGGAGTAGAGTGTCGTAGAGTGGAGTAACATAGTGTTGTGTAGTTGTGTAGAGCAGAGTGGAGTGGCACAGAGGGTGTTGGGAAGAGTGTAATAGAGTGCTGTAGAGTAGAGTGGCAAAGAGTGGAAAAGTGCAGCAGAGTGGAATGGCATAGCGTGGAGTAGAGTGTTGTAGAGTCAAGTGGCGTAGAGTAGAGCGAAGCGGAGTGCTGTAGAGTGGAGTGGCATGGCATGGCGTAGAGTGCAGTAGTTTGTCATAGAATAGAGTGAAATAAAGTGGCATGGAGTTGCATAGAGGCAGTTGCATAGAGTGGAATAGTGTTGTAGAGTGACATAGAGTGGAGTAGAGTGTTATAGAGCGGAGTGTCAGAGAGTGTCATGGAGTGAAGTAGAGTTCAATGGAGTAAATCATCATAGAGTGGAGTATTATAAAGTGTAGTATCTTGGAATGTTGTAGAGTGAAGCACACAAAGTACAGTGGTGCAGAGTAGGTTGGAGTAGTGTGCATTGCTTTCCAGTGAAGTGGTATAGAGTGATTTGGCGTACAGCGCAGTGACATAGACTAGAGTGGCGTAGAGTGCAGTGGGATAGAGTAGAGTAGTGCAGAGTAGAGAGAAGTGACATAGAGCAGCCCAGACCTCCTGGTCCAATGCTCTGAATTCCAGCCAATCCTCCCATCAGCCTTACAACCTCAACAGTCTTCCCATTGCCCCCAGCCTCAGAACGCCGGTTGGGTCCCAGGGACCGCTGTCTTCCTGATGTTCGCAGTCTCGCCGCATCTGTGTGTGCCCCTTTTTATTTATTGTGCCATATCTTTTTCACTTGTGCCCCTTATTTTTGCATTTATCT
Source organism: Triturus cristatus (assembly GCF_964204655.1). Classification (NCBI taxonomy): domain Eukaryota; kingdom Metazoa; phylum Chordata; class Amphibia; order Caudata; family Salamandridae; genus Triturus; species Triturus cristatus. Next base: position 481,908,969 of record NC_140584.1, on the reverse strand, counting down.
CTTTATTCTTTTACACTTGAGCCCCTTAGTTTCTTGTGTGACCACAACTGGTGGCCAGCCAATCTTGGACCAACACCAACAGACCACACGCACACCCTAGGGATCCTCCTCGAAGGCCAACTGACCATGAAATGACAAGTCAACACAGATGCCGCCGCCTGTTTCCACACACTTTACTTGCTCCACAGAATCTTCAGAGGGATCCCAATCAATACCAGAAAGACTGTCACCCAGACCCTCGTACCCAGCCTCCTCAACTATGGCAACGCTCTCTACTCTGACATCTCCACCCAGCTACTCAAACGACTTCCAACCATAGAGAATTCTGCAGACAGAGTCATCTTGGACCTTCCCACACAGTCTCTCATCACCCCCACCTCAGGAACCTCCACTGGCTCCCCATTCAGAAGGGACATCTACCCTCAAGACACCTGCTCTCCTAACTCGCCCTCCTCATTCGCCCAGACCCACACCCCCACATCTGTCACAGCCGTAGCAGAGGCGGCTCTTTCTACTACATCGCCACCAAGACCTGGAACAACATGCTCCTCCACTTCCAAACTGCACCCTCCCTGGCTGATTTCAGAATCAGACTCAAGACTTGGCTCTTCGACAGTGACACATGACAGATACCCCTAGGGGTGACAGTGCTGTGCTTTACAAGTACTGATTGAGTGATTGATTGATAGAGTGGTGTAGTTCAGGGTAGATTGAAGTGGTGTGCAGGGTGGAGTGCAGAGGTGTAGAGTAGGGGATGTAGAGTTCAATGGCATAGGTAGTGTGGAATAGAGAGCAGTGGCGTTGAGTGCAGTGGTGTAGAATAGATTAGAGTGTCGGGGAGTTATGCAGCATGTAGTGGCGTAGAGTACATTGCGTAGAGTTCAGTAGAATGGCATGGAGTTGAGTGGTGCAGAGTAGATTACTATGGTGTAGAGTTCAGTACAGTGATGTAGAGTTGAGTGGTGCAGAGTACAGTACAATGGTGTAGATTGCAGTGGCATTTAGTGCACTGTCGCGGAGTAGAGTGGATCAGAGAGCAGCGGCATACAGTATAATGGTGAATAGAGTGGTGTAGAATCTAGTGATCTAGAGTGCAGTGGTGTGGAGTGGCGTAGCATACAGTGGTGTAGTAGCATGCAGTGTGTAGAGTGCAGTTGTGCAGAGTGCAGTGGTGCAGAATAGAGTGGCATTGAGTTCAGTGGTGGAGAGTGCTGTCATGCAGCATAGCACTTCATGGAGTGCAATGGCGCAAAGTAAAGTGGTGCAGAGTATAGTGGTGCAGAATAGAGTGGTGCAGAGAGCAGTGGCATAGAGTACATTGGTGAAGAGTAGAATAGAGTGACACAGAGTGTAGTGACATAGAGAACAATGGTGTGGTGTGTAGTGGTGTACCATGTAGTGGGGTAGAGTGTAGTAGTGAAGAGTAGATTTGCATTAAGTTTAGTGGCAGACAGTGCGCAGCCTTGCAGAGTAGAGTGCAGGGGCGTAGAGTGCAGGGGTGCAGAAAAGAGTGGTGCAAAGTAGAGTGGCGAAGACCAGAGTGGGGCAGAGTAGAGTGCTGCAGAGTAGAGTGGTGCAGAGATCAGTGGCATAGAGTACAGCGATGCAGAGTAGAATAGAGTGGTACAGTGTGCAGTGGCCTACAGTGTCGGAGAGTAGAGTATAGTGGCATAGTGTGCAGTGGTGCAGAAGAGTTGGTGCATAGTAAAGTGGCATAGAGTGCAGTGTTTTTGAGTAAAGTGCTGTTGAGTGCATTGGCGTAGAGTGTAGCGGTTTAGAGTAGAATGGTGTAGAGTGCAGTGGCGTAGAGTAGAATGGTGCAGTGTGGAGCAGAGTGGTGTTGAGTACATTGGCGTAGAGTATATTGTTTCAGAGTAGAGTGAGTGTAGAGAAGTGGTGCAGGGCAGAATAGAGTGGTGCACGGTAAAGTGTAGTGGCATAAAGTAGTGGCCTAGAGTACAGTGGCTTAGAGTGCAGTGGCATAGAGTGCAGTGTTGCAGAGTGGAGTGGCATACAGTGGATTGGTGTAGAGTGTGGTGGTGCAGAGTAGAGTGGAGTGACCAAGACTAAAGTGGTGTAGAGTGCAGTGGTGATGAGTGCAGTGGTGCCCAGTAGATTACAGTGGCATAGAGTGTAGTGGTGTTGAGTGCATTGGCGTAGAGTGCAGTAGAGGGGAACAACCATTAAAACGCATGTATTACAACGCATGCTTTTACCCCGCATGCCATTACAATGAAAATGGCTTGATGTAGGGGGTATAAGGTGTTGGATTTAACTCCAACAACTTCCCTACTGTTGCACAGACTGGAGTTGGAATAGTAAATTAAACTATTCAAACTCCAGATCACCCCAGACAGGAAGTCGGGGTATAAAATTGCGTTGTAACGGCATGCAGGGTAAAGGAATGCATTGTAATGTCATACAACCGCAGTAGAGTGGCAGAGAGTCGAGTGATGCAGACTAGAGTGAAGTGGCATATAGTGCAGTGGCGCAGAATAGAATGAAACAGAGTTGATTGGCAGAGAGTTCAGTGATGAAGAGAACAGTGTTACAGAGTAGAGGGTTGTAAAGTTCAACAGTGTAGATTGAAGTAGCGTGCACTGGTGTAGAGTGCAGGGGAGCAGAGTAGATTAGCATAGTGTGCAGTGGCATAGAGTGTACTGGTTTCGAGTAAAGCGGTGTAGAGTGCATTGGCATTTAGTGCAGTGGTGTAGAGTGCAGTGGCAATGAATAGAGGGGCATGGAGGGGAGTTGTGCAGGGTAGATTGTAATGGTGTAGAATGTAGTCGCAAAGACTGGAATAGAGAGGCAGAGTGTAGTGGCGTAGAGTACATTGTTTCACAGTAGAGTGCAGTGACATAGACTGCAGTGGCATAGAGTGAAGCAATGTAGAGAAGAGTGGCGTACATTTCAGTGTTGGATAGTGCAGTGTTGTAGATTAGGGTGGTGTAGGGTGAAGTGGTGTAGAGTGAAGTGATGCAGAGTAGAGTTGAGTGGTGTGGGGTAGAGTGCAGTGGTGTGGAGTCCAGTAACAGAGATCAGTGGCAGAGAGTGAAGTGTTGCAGAGTAGACTGTCATGGGGAGAAATGTATAGTAGAGTGGCATAGAGTCTGTTGGCGTGGAGTGCGTAGAGAGCAGTGGCATAGAGTACGGTGGTTCAGAGTAGAATAGAGTGGTGTAGAGTGCAGTGGCATAGAGTGCAGTGGTGTGGAGTGCAATAGCAGAGTTCAGTGGAAGAGAGTGCAGTGTTGCAGAGTGGTCTGTCGTATGGAGCAGTGGTGTATAGTAGAGTGGCATAGAGTCTGTTGGCGTGGAGTGGCATAGAGTGTAGAGTGATGCACAGTACAATGGTGTAGAGTGCAGTGGCATATAGTGTTGAAGACAAGAGTATAGTGGCTTAGAGTGCAGTGGTGCAGAGGAGATTGGCGTAGAGTGCAGTGGAATATTTGAGTTTTGCTAAAAGTGGTGTAGATTGCTGTGATACAGAGTAGAGTAGAGTAGTGTGAAGCAGATTAGAGTGGAGTGTTGTTCAGAGAAGTGGCACTGAATGCAGTGATGCAAAGTGTAGTGTTGCTGAATTCAGTGGCGTAGAGTAGATTGTTTCAGAGTACATTGGTGTGGTGCACAGTAGAATACAGTGGCCAAGAGTAGTGTGGCATGGAGCGCAGAGTAGATTAGTGTGGCATTGAGTGGATTGGCATAGAGTGAACTGGCATAGAACGGAGTGGTACAGAGTAGTGTGCAGTGATATAGAGTGCAGAGCAGAGTGGCAAAGAGTGGAGTGGAGCAGAGTGGAGTGGTGTAGAGTGCAGTGGCAAAGAGTGTAATGGTGCATAGTAGAGTAATGTGGAGTAGAGTACATTGGCATAGAGTAGAGTGGGGTAGAGTAGAGAGCCACAGAGAGACATGGCATACAGTGGAGTGGTGCACAGTAGAGTGCAGTGACACAGTGTGGAGTGGCATGAAGTGGAGTGGCGAAGTGTGAAGTGGTGCAGATTTGAGTAGAGTGGAGTGAGGTAAAGTGGAGTATGCATGATGTGGTAGTGCACTGCCATTATAGATAACACATCTTCAATTGAAATGACCATTACATTTGCACAGACATACATCTTTACTGCTAAAATTATACAGCACACAAAGGATAAAGTGTGTAAATGTCATCACCTAGAGTTATGACTTGTTTTGAAATATATTAAAATATTTGTTTCCACCACTCTCCAAAATTACCCAAAAATGTGCATCTTTTGTGCTTTTCTAATTCTGATATATTCTGAAATATCTGCACAGTTCATTTCTAGACATTTACATTTTGTTGTGTGCTAGAAAACTACAGTAAACTGGTTAGGGCAACGGAAGGGACGGACTAAGGCTGGACAGCCTAACACAAATAGAACATCAAATATAAAGCAAGCAAATGTGAGTTACAAACCAAAACATTAATGGTAAGCAATGGGCGGAATGCATTCCCAGGGAAGCTTTCTGACTGTCCCCAAAATGTCGTTAGCAAACCAGAAAGCTGTACTGTCAGGTAGGATTCGACCTAAAAAGCAAGAGGTGTGTTTGTGTTGCTTATGTGATTTAATAAGTGAAGGACAAGGCCTGAAAAGGCATGTTTCTTTAATTGTTGTCTGGGGTGGAAGGGCTTGAATTATGTAGTGTAATTATTTTTAGAGCATTTTGTGATCACGAGACGTGCAAGTAGACACAGTGTCGGCCAAGGTGTTAAAAGAATTTAAAGCAGATTGTGAAGCTTTACAGTTGGAAAAGCAGAGGGAGTGGAGTGTTGGGGATTGGTGTTTAGCCATGTGGGTAGGCTGAGGAGGGATCCTCAGAGTGGCTCGTAAGATTGTGGTGCCTGTTTGTTTACAAGTAGCAGGAAGTAACAACTTGTGCAGAAGAGCACAAAGGAGTGAAATTATCATCCTGAAACTGGTAGAGGTACTGCATGTATGGAAGTTAGGACTTTGTAAAAGCATGGGGGAGTAGGGAGGGGTGAGGTGAGGCTAGCGACAGAAGAGGAATATGTAGATGGGTGAAAAGAAGCTTTGGTTTAGGTTCATTTTGTTTGTGTTAGGCATGGTGAATGTAAGGTCTGTTATTTGTAGTTCAGAATGACAAATAAAGAGGTATGTTGTTGGTGTGTGACCCGAAGAAGAGTGATACATTGTTGTGCTAGTAAACAATAGCCATAAACGAGCATGCTTTGTATTTTAACACAGAGATATGGTCAAAATGTTTATTATGGTGTGAGCAGTGTGTGGTATCCCTAGTGCAAGAAAAAGAATTGTGTTCTTCCTGTTTGTTTGAAAAGTAAACTAAAGCATTAGCGTATGTTTAAGGTTTTCATGAGTTCTTATTGTCATGGTGTCATTGCACTTGCTGTTTGAATATTAAGTTTATAATGCTGTTATCATACTGTATTTGTGTCTAAGTAATAATATGTAGTATTGTGATGTACTTTTGTGATTTTAATTAATCGATTAAAGTGGTTTGACTGACTGACTGAATATAAAGTTTGTTCCAGGAAGTGCATGTTCAAAGGATAAGGAAGAAAGAGGTGGATTGAGGTGCTTAGAAGAGCAGTGATGGGGTGTTGTTATTTTTGAAGAACAAGTTTGATTATTTTTTGGTTGACAATTCAAACACGTATCCGATATGGTAAAAGACGTGTATTAGCTTAGGCAGGGTGTTATAGGCTGCATTGTAGGTTAGCAAATTGGTTCCAGTGCTCCGTTTGCATTTTTCAAGAAAGCATTAATTTGTGCTGTCTGTGTTTTTGTGTCATGGTGCAACTGGCCTTATTGAACATAATTAATCTATGTCTCAGTAAATATATTTGTGTAGGTGAGGGATGTGCAAGGAAGACGGATAGTCATGTTTGTGTATGTGTAGTAAAAGGGTGTGTGAAAACAGCATTTATTCTTTTTAGGTCAAGCCAGAGTCAGTGCGCATGCGCTGCGAGACTTGTTGTGGTGAAGTATGTAAGAGAAGCCCTGTCCATATTTTTCATTGGCTTGTGTCATTGTCCTTCATAGAGAGCTGGCTTGTAAGTTGTTGTTAGGGTTGTTCGTCCCTCCTTGGTGCCACCTTGTCTGCAATTGTAAACGCCCATGGTGACTGGTCTGCGAATATATGTCGTTACTACGCATTCCGTTGCAACGCATGCCTTTACTACGCATGTGTTACAACTGAAAGTTTTTTCTACGCTTTGCCGTTACCTCGATTTTTCCTTAACCCCGCTTTTTCTTTTTTGGGGGGAGACCCCCCCAAGCCTCCTTTCTTCTTTTTTTTGCCTTTTTCGCAGGTCTCCGCCGACACTGAAAACGGACTGACGCATTTTTTCGGATTAGGAAGACGTTGTTCCGTGATGACGTTGCTTGCGTGGTAAAGATGGTCGTTGAAGCACTACGCGTTGTGAAGACGTTTACGAGGTAAGTGGACCGTTGTAAACGTAATGCGTAGAAAATGCTTCGTGGTAAAGGCTGTTTCCCCTGGTCTGCTACTGCGGGCACGACATCCTTTCCACGCCATGCCCGCTTTCACTTTCAAGCAGCCCCGGACTATGGCGGACGCTTCTTTGAAGTGAAATAGGTCTCGCATTTACAAGAGTTTGAGCTCTTGTAAATGCGATATCTATTGTATTGCAAATGCTTGTTTATCGAGCACAGGAGCATTGAGGGAGGACAAGCTCTCCTCGTCCATTCCAAAGGGTCCCTCCCACCTTCTAGGTTCAGCCTCGGAACAGACTGTTCTATACGGCTCAAGGAGAGCTCCAGCTGCCACAGCTGGTGGGTGGGGGTAGCAGGTCGGGCCATTCCATCCCGGTCTGTTTACTTTCCTCATTGCCTTTATAGAAAGAGTGAGACCGGCATCAGACTAGAATGAGATGAGCACAAAACCGTGGCCACTGCTCTCTACCTGATGTTACATCTGAGTCGGTGAAACTACCCTTTCAAAGATAGCACTCAGTGACGTCATTCCTGGTACACATGGCCTAACCTTCACTGCACCTGGTCTTCGTAGCCACAAGGGCAGTGTCAGGACAGGAAGTAAACAAAACAATAAGATGCCTGTGTACATTCTGTAGTGTCCACTGACCTCTTCTCCCTCTGCAGCAAACCAGCTGCCGGGGCTAAGAGTGGGGGCAGGGAGTCACCCCTATGATGATATCAGATGTCAAACCCTGCGTGATATCATTTTGCTGAATTGACCTCCGAAGTATTACTAAGTAAGAACATCTCCTGATTTCCTTTTTTTTTTTTTAGTTTCAAACATTTTTATTGAAATAAGAGATGTTCAAATATTACAGAGTACAAAGAGAAAAATAAGAAAAACAAGAAAAAAGCAACCAAAAACAGAAAAAATAGGTAATTAAGTAATGACAATATCATAACATAAGTTCTAAAGTAAAATATCCCAGAATAAGGAAAAATATAAGCAAAAACTGGCAATTGATGTAAGGTAAAGCATTTAAAAAGGAATATGAGAAATACAATATAATCAGTAGCAAAGTTGAAAAAAAAAAGAACACAAAGGAAGTACCTTGTTGAGAAAGAACAGGACGTCATGGAGGTTTAGAAACTTCTTGCTGTAACGGAAGTAAAGACAGAGAGGCGCGGGCATGTACGTCAAAAAATACTGTAACTGGATTCCATAAGTCTCTTCGTTTAACGGCTAAAGTTAAGGGATAAACAAAAGTAGTGTCTAATCTATGATTGTAGCAAACAGCATACCACCACGCTTTGTAAGATAACTTGGTGAAATCCTTCCAGCTTTTGGTGATTTGTTGAAATGCCACAGCTATTAGTAAATCAATTATTCTGATATTACTAGTGCAATGTTCCCAGATGGGAGATAGACTCCCTAAGAAAATGTGAGATAGAGAAAAAGGATGAGTGGAAGAAAAAATCTTGGTAATTTGAGACCAGACCTGCCTCCAAAATTTAAGAACAAGGTGACAACCGAAAAGCATGTGGAAAAGGTCCGCATGTGGTAGGGAGCAAGACCAACAGTTATCTGAGGTATCTGGGAAGTGACTGCTGAGGGTGAGAGGTGAAAACAATAGACGATTGTAAATAAAAAATAGTGTTTGGGTAGTATTGGCCGCCCTGGAGGACCTACGGATTTTTAACCACAATTTGTCCCATAACATAACAGGCCATGAAGTTTCAAAATCCTGTTCCCAATGTTCTTCTGTATTGGTTTTGATGCGAGGACACGGCAGAGTGTGAAAAGAGGCGTATATTTTGGAAGCTTTAGAACGTGTAAGAAGTAAAGAGTGCAAGGAAGGCGTATCAGAAGATGTGGGAGTTAATGAGGGAGGTGCAGCAAGATGAGCTTCATAGGCTTGCTGTAAGGCGCGATTTAACACTAAGTATTTGGTTTGAAAAGTAAGAGGAAGGTTGAAAGAAGTCACAGCTAAATCAAAGGGAATGATTCGAGTATGGTGGAATAATTGCCTCACCCAAATAAGACCGCGCGATCTCCAAGATTTCAAAAAGACTGGCTTATTATTGATTAAAATGGTTGTATTATGCCAAATAGGTTGATCAAAAAAGGATGAACTAGGTAGACAAGGAAAGATTTTGGAAGTATGCTTAAGAATAGGGGTGGAAATGGATTGAGGTCTTCGGGAGAACATAAGATACTCTTTGAAAGAAAAGGGAAAAATAAAAGATTGCTCTAAGGTTAACCAGAGAGGAGATGTTGATGAGATGTCCTCAAGCCAATGAGAAACTTGATGTAACAAGAAAGATTTATGATATAAGGAAAAGTTAGGAAAATTTACAGCACCCTCCTTTTTAGGACGCATCAGTTTAACCAAAGACATACGAGATTTTTTATGGCCCCATAAAAAGGAAGAGAGAATAGAGTTAATCTTTTTGAAATATTTCAAGGGAATAGGAAGTGGGATGTTAGAAATTGTAAACAAAACAATTGGAGAGAGCATCATTTTGATGGTATCCAACCGTCCCCACCATGATAGATAGAGAGGATGCCATTTGCTAGTAAGAATAGTTAATTTTTGTATACAGTCCTCCATAGATTTAGTAATTGTACCCGAAAGAGAGGAATGAAAGAGGATGCCTAGATATTTGATAGAATTAGGGCTCCAAGTAAAACCTGAAGGAGAAAAGTCATCCTTGAAAGTTCTTTTAGTGAGTGGTAAGATTTCGCATTTATCTTTATTTAGCTTATAACCCGAAACCAGAGCAAAATAATGAACTTCATCAAGAAATGCTGGGACGGAGGTGACTGGCTGAGACACAAACAACAAAACATCATCAGCATAAGCTGCCATTTTAATGTTGGAATCATGAAAAGTAAAACCATGAATATCTTCATTCTGACGAATTCGTAAAAGAAAAGGTTCTAGGTCAAGATTAAAAAAAAGGGAGAGAGTGGGCATCCTTGCCGAACCCCCCTTCCCAACGAAAAATAAGAGGACAAGCCTCCATTCGCCGAAATAGCAGCTCTAGGACGAGAATACAGAAAGGAAATCAAGGAAGATATTTTTGGTCCGAAACCGAACCACTTAAGAGTAGCAAATAGATAAGGCCATTCAACTCGATCAAAAGCTTTTTCCGCATCCAAAGCTATGGCTGCAAGGGAATAAGGGCAATGCGAAGTCTTAGAAAGAACGTCAAAAAATAATCTGGTGTTGTCCGATAACAACCTGCCCTTAACAAAGCCAGACTGTTCTTTCCCTAGAAGCTCGGGTAATAAAGATTCTAAACGCAGAGCCAATACTTTAGAGAAAATTTTGTAGTCAATGTTTACCAGAGAAATAGGCGATAGTTTTTACAATGCTGTGGATCCTTACCCGGTTTCGGAATGATACAAATAAGAGCATCAGAGAATGAAACAGAAGCCGAACCAGTTTGTAGAAAATTGGAAAGAAGCAGATGCAATTTAGGAATTAGCAAGTTTGAGAAACAGGAAAAGAATTCAACAGTAAAGCCATCCGGCCCCGGCGCTTTACCTTGTTTGAGGGTATGGAGGGCTTGAAGAAGATCCCTATGAGTAAGTCAGACTCTAAAGAAGAAAGGTCCGAGGGGGTGTCAAAAGGACATGATATAGTAGACAAAAAGTGGGAAATGGATTGTTCAGACGAAGATGCTTCAGAGGCATATAATGTTTTGTAAAAAAGCAAGAATTCCTGTAAAATGTCCTCATTTTTATGTTTCAGCAAACCATCCTGACCATAAATATATTCAATGTTAACTTTGTTATGTTTGACCTTTAAATAATTAGCCAATAGCTTACCAGCTTTATTCTGCCCACCATAGAATTTGGCGCTAGATTTTAAGAGAAAATTAGAGGCATTGAATGTAGAGTCTTTGTTAAATTGAAGTTTGGCAGAGACGAGGTCATTTAAGCAATTTTTTGAATTAGAAGTATAATATAAGTGCTCTAAATGTTTAATTTTGGAAAGTAGAGCAGTAGTATCCTTTTGGGCTTTCTTCAGTTTACGAGAGAAACATAAGTAATGATAAAGTCCCTAGCCGACGCCTTAAAGGCATCCCAGACTACAGGGAATGGAACCTCATCTGTATGATTAAGCAAAAAATATTCATGAAAAAAAGACGTGAAAGAAGATATAAATTCTGCATCAAGAAGAAGAGCATTATTGAAACGCCATTTTTTAAAGGAACTAGGATTTTGTAACCCGTCCAATATAATGGAAACTGGAGCATGATCTGATATTAGAATGGAGCCAATATCAGAAGAAATGAGGGACTGAGTAAGGTGATGTGAAAGAAAAAAATAATCTAGTCTAGACTGAGTGCGATGAGGGGGTGAGAAGAAAGAGTATTCTCGGGAAGTGGGGTTGCAAACTCTCCAAGCATCAGTAAACTTGAATTGTGCGATAAGATGAGTAAAAGCTTTTTGTGACTTGTGAGGAAAGTAGGTGCTAGCTGAGTACCTATCCAAAAAGGGGTCAAACACTTCATTACAGTCCCCTACTAGAATAAAATTATCAACATAATGTTGAGTAATTAGCGGAGCTAAAGAGGACCAAAAAGAGGGATCTCCACAAGTAGGGGCGTACACATTTAAAATAGAAAGGGAAGCATTGTCAAGAGTAAAGTTGACTAACACCCATCTACCTGAAGTATCAGCGAAATGCGTTACTGAATGGATTGGGAGATATTTTTTTAATAAAATCAAAACACCGTTACGTTTACCATCACCTGGAGAAAAATACACTTCACCCACCCAACCCCTTTTCAATTTGGCAGATTCTGCTGCTGATACATGTGATTCCTGTAAACAAGCTATATCTGCGTTAAGTGTGGTCAGATGGGATAAAACTCTCTGTCTTTTAATTGGTGAATGTAAACCTCTAACATTCCAAGAAAATATTTTTAAAGGCATGAAACAATGTTAAAAGAAAAATATATCAACATATCAATAAAGGGAAAAGTGTAAAGATGAACAAAGAAAATTATATGAAAAGCATTCATATAAGATATTAAGAGACAACTAAGATAAAGGAGAATAGTGTCAGAAAAAACATCAAAATGAAAACCAGTGACAAGATAAGGGAAGAAAGGGAAGGTGAGAGCACAAAAATATAGCATAAATAAGATCAGGAACGAAGAGAGATGGAAAAATTTGATCAAGATCAAGAGGAAAGAAAGACCTAGCGAGCAAAAAGAAGAAATAAAAATAAAAAAAAGAACAATAAAACAGAAGAGGAAGGATAGTAAACTTACAAATTGTCGAAGACTAACAGAAGTGGAGGAGGGTGGAGGCCACATAGAGCAATGACGAGCCATAAGCTCCCAAGGGAAGGCAGAAAGGGAGGACAACTGCAACGAACTCCAGGGACACAAAGGCAAATGGTGACTTGAAGGAGGAAATCTGTAATAAGGGGGTAAAGAAAAGGGAGAACATTAGATGTGAAGCACATATACAGTTAACACAAAAAAAAACCAACAAATTGAGAAGACCGTATAAACAGAACAGTCATAACAGACCAATCAAGAATAAAGCGTATAATCATTAATACAATACAGATAAATGTAGCCAAATATTAAGAACTAGACGATGCAGCAGTGTCCATGCTGGTAGCACTATGAGAGTACAAAAAGCTCTTCAATTTCAGCGGATCATCATAGGTGGTAGTCTTGTTATTGAAAGTCACCTTGAAGAGGCAGGGATGAAAAAGCCCATATCTCGCCCCTATAGAGCGGAGCTGTGGACGGAGTGAAAGAAAGTCCTTCCGCCAATCAGCAGTAGATTTTGCATAATCCTGTGAAAAGAAAAGCCGACTACCTGACCATGTGAGTCAAGGAAGTGCCCTGGCAGCAGACAAAACGGTGAGTAAATCGGTGTATTCCAAAAAATAGAGTATAACACCTCGCGGCTTCTTAGCATGAGTGGACGAGAAGCTTGTTGGAGGAGGACCTAACCGGTGAGCCCTTTGGATGTTCAGACTAGTAGTATCCGGTAACTGAAGAATTTTCGGTAAAAAGGATTTGAAGAATGCTAAGGCATCAGATCCCTCTGAATTTTCCGCCAGGCCATATATGCGGAGGTTATTTCTCCTGCTTCTGTTTTCCAAATTCTCAATTTGTTTGTGAAGCGCAGACACTTGAGCACACAATGGATCAACCTTGGCAACTGAGGAAGCAAGATTGTCAACATGTTGTTCTAAATGGGTAACGCGACCATCAATACTCGACCATTTGTCGGAAAGTAGCTGAAGAGTAGATTTGGTTTCCTCAAGGGTAGATTTAGTTTCCTCAATAAAAGGACGTAAAGCCCTAATTTCTTCCAAAAGTATATCCATCGTCACTGATGAACTTTGCTTGGGAGGAGATGGAGGATCTTTTTTTAGCCTTTTGGTTGAAGCTTTAGTGACGCCACTCGTGTGTGAAGCAGAGACTAAAGAAGGGCTCTTTACCGATGGATCAGAGGAGTCATCCATCTCTAGGCACCTGTATCTAGACCCTGTTTGAAGAAGAAATTTACGGGGCGTTGGAGAGGGCTTGCGTAGCTCCTTGTACAGTCTACCCATAGGTGTTAGAACAGAAGCAAAAGTAGTAGCCACAAGATGAGGAAACAACGAACAGCAGCACGAGGTGACATAGGCATCCAGAAGCGTGACCAAGTTAGCACTGCATCAGAACATTTTGGCAAAACCAGGAGGAAATAGCTTGTAAATGAGGTAACAATCAGCATAGAGTGCAATTATAAATCTTCGTACAGCTGCCAGGCGGTGAAGAATAACGTTACATAAGAGCAACAGTGAAATGGCAGTTAAATGGACATGGAATAACTTCACATAGCTTTATGAGGTAAACGAACAAATGTCAAATTGTAGTGAGGTAAAGAACATGGCTCATGTCTGGTAAGCAGTAGGGGAGAAAGTTCGCAAAGTAATGTTCAGACATAATGCAGTGTCACCTTGAGGAGGAGGGAAGAGCCAGATATGAGGTGAAAATTGCATAAAAAGAAAAACGGTAAAAAAAAGAGCCAGAACTCCGCCCAAACCGGAAGAAAAGCGAAAAACAGTGGTTCTGTCGGAGATTGAACAAAATAACTTAGTTTGTACTGAATACACTCTAAAACTATAGAGGACACACACAGACCCAAAGAAACAGGACTGAATTCGAGTTACTTGATAGAATGATATTAATTAATGCAATGAAAACACCAAAGTATTTACAGGGTAAACCAACCATAGTACATATAATTAGTGAAACAATTAGTGAAACAGTGATTATTTGCACAGAAAAAGTCACATATAATGAATATGTACAATGGACAATACATAGAAATAATAAACAAACAGATCCTGTTTACAATGCATAGACCACTTTAGGGTTCGATTTCCTTGTTCTATAAGTGGATTTGCACGGACGCATAGGACAGGTAACGTCGACGTTTCGACCCAATGAAAATGTGCCAATTAGTATGCATCAAAGGGGGTCTTCATCAGGACAAGAAAGGTTGGGGACCTGTAAGCGCAAAGATTTTGGTGTCAGGGCAATGTGTGCGTCACATGTAAAGGAAATAATTAATTTCCCAAATGCGGCCATGTAGCTCACCTGGGAAAGCGATTTGATTAATTGGAAATAGATTCCTGGTGTCTCTTATGCAGGGGGCCAACATCAACTTTGAGAAAAACTGTTCAACTTCTGCAAGAAATTAAAGAGGAGGGGCTGTTGTAACGACTAAACAGGCTGCGTGTCAAGATAATTGGAATATACCCGTTTTAAAGAGAAAAACACGTACCTGTAGGACGGTAATTTTGATTTTGAAAGAAAAGTGGTGCTGTTTCAACAATCGCCACGTACTGTGGACATAAAAGATAAAGGCACTAAGATATAGGTAGCCGGGAAAATTAAACGAGGTAATCATCGAGAAGCGGGATATCTATGTACATATCAACTAATGTAAAGAATAGTGTAACTCTGGTTAGTGTCTAGTAAAAGACTATCAAATACCCGTCGTTCTCAATCAGAGTCGGGCCATACCAGAGGCATATTACATGTTCATTAAACGGAGGTACCAAATTATAAGCATGCCGAGCGCCGGAGCGCAACATAAATCAAATAATTAAAGTATTACCGCATACGGGTATCACACCATTTTAGTGAGCCTAAACAAAAGTACCATTATGTTAGCAAAACGAACTTCAAAAGAAGTTAATTATGTCAAACGTCAGGAAGCGATTACGGCTCTGACGGTGAAACTGACGTTGAGACGCAGACTTACTTCGAGTCCGCGAATTAGACAACTTGATCCGTCAAAGGCTCAGCTGCAACTGACAGCGAGCTCTCGCTAGAACCGGCTATATGACGTAGTCGGAGAAGCCGTGTACGTGCGAGTGCCAGGACGGGTCAGTGAAACGGGAAAACCCGAGATGGATTTGTCGGGGAAGGGACTCATACGGAGTGATTAGAAACAGAATGTACTGGTGTAATTTTAAGGTACAACAAAGGCAAGAGGCCACTTTTCAAAACACGCATCTTTAAATGTGGTACATTGTAAACCAAAATAGCGGATGAGAGCCAATCATGTTTTTTCAAGCGTATTCAATATGGTTTCATTGCTCGTGATATTAGATTCCCTCATATAGTAAAAGCGTATGTGCTTCCTAACGTGATTAAAATTACAAATTTACAAAAATACGGATGTGTACATTTTAGTATCCATAAAGACATCATATGTTACATGCGGGATATACACACATTATGCATGACAGTATCATAAATGATTAGGCTACATTCAAATCGCATGACAATAATGGTGGCATATGACATATTCAAACCTACATATATGTTATGCTTGAAAAATCTGAATTCATACACAAGTCAGGATTACTGGATGAAAAACACCTAGTAATATATCTTACAGGAAGTAGTCGGAGAGATCAGGAATGAAATTAGAGCTTGCTCATTTGCAAGTAAGTCTCCTCATGCTCGTTCAGACCAGAGTTGGTAGCATCAAGGAGATGGATCCAACGACATTCCTTATAATTAAGAGAAGTGCCCATGTTACCACCCCTTCTGTGTAGTGTGACTTTCTCTAACACCCACCACTCCAGTTCCTGGTAGGTGTGTCTTGTGTTTGTGTAGTGTTCAACAAGTGGAGCTCCTAGTGATTTACACTTGATCCTACTCTGATGTTGTTGGATCCTATTTTTGATTTTTTGTGTAGTTTGGCCTACATATATCATTCTGCACAGACATCTGATGGCGTAAATCACATTTTGGCTGTTGCAGTTTGAAAAGTGATTGAGAGAATAGGTCTTTCCCAAGTGATCAAAGCTGATTCCGATCATGGTGTATGGACAGACCTTGCAGTGACCACATTTGTGATGTCCTTGGATCTGTGGTAGTTGGAGCAGAGATCTTATGTTTGGTGTGGGTGGTGGTTCAAGATACGAGGATACAACAAAGTCCTTGACGTTTTTTGCACGCTTAAACGCAAACAGAGGGGCTTCAGTATAACCAATGTCTGGTCCAACCAAGTTCCAATATTTCTTGATAACTTTATTTATCTCGTTACTTCTAGTATTGAATGTTGTAACACAAATTAATCTCTCCATTTCTCGGTTTTTGGGTTGTACTTCCAGAAGCGTTTCTCTAGGCCTGTACCAGGCCCTTTTGCGTGATCTATTTAGAAGTCCCTTTGGGTATCCTCTCTCTCTCAATTTGGCAATGAGTATATCCGTTTCCTTAAAGTAGTCTTTTCTTCTTGAACAGTTGCGTCGTAATCTTAAAAATTGTCCGTATGGTAGATTGTCCCTTAAGTTTCTGGGGTGATGAGAATTGTATTGTAGCAGGGTGTTACGGTCTGTAGGCTTCTTGTATAGGGACATCAGAATGCTACCCTCTTCTGCTTGCAATGTCAGATCTAGGAAAGGTATAGATTCATTATTGTGTGTCATAGTAAATTGAATGTTTAGATTTCGGGAATTCAACCATGCAACAAAGGCCATTAGTTGGGCTTCTGGCCCTGTCCATAACATAAGGACGTCGTCAATATATCTCTTCCACGCTGTAATATTGTCAATGAAAGGGTTCAAAGCAGAGTAGATGGTAGTGTCCTCAAAATGATCCATATAAAGATTCGCTAGACACGGCGCGAATCCGGCCCCCATAGCTACTCCTCTACACTGAAAATAGAACATGTTGTGGAAGATAAAGTAATTTTTCTCCATTGCGATTTGTAGTAGCTTGACGAGAAAGTCTGTGGGAACCCATTGTGGTCTTGGACGGGAATCTAATACGCTCCTAATAACTTCTATGGCTTCATTTTGTGGTATGCTGGTGTATAGTGAGCATACATCCAGAGTTGCAAACAATTGCAAAGAGCTGTCAAATGGTTGGCCTTCAAAGATTTGGATAGTGTGTATAGTATCCCTAATGAATGATCTTGTTTCCAAAACAAAAGGTTGTAAAAAGCTGTCGAGATATTGATTCAGGGGTTCCAGGATGGAGCCACAGCCAGATACTATTGGTCTTCCGGGAGGTTTATGTAAGTTTTTGTGGACTTTAGGGATGGTATAGATAGTAGGAATCCTTGGGTTGGTTTTGTTAAGGAATTTACTTTCAGATTCCGAAAGGAATCCCTGTTCCATACCGTAAGTTGTAAGATCGCGGATTAGCTTCGCAATCTCCTTAGTAGGATCACATGGGATCTTTTTGTAACTGTCGGGACAGCTGAGTTGTAGGTTAATCTCTTTTATGTAGTCTTCTGTGTCTTGTACAACTACAGCTCCACCCTTGTCCGCAGGCTTGATAACGATGGACTTGTTATTGTTCAATGTCGATAGTGCAGATCTTTCTTCTTTGGTAATGTTATGTTTAATGTACTTGGTGTTACTTAGTAATTCCATCACTTCAAACATCACTACCTTCTCATAAGCCAAAATCTTGTCATTCATTAAGTGAGAGGCCGGTGTGAAAGTGGACGGCGGACGGAATTCTGTTGCAGTCGTCTTCTTTTTATAGCTTTCATTTTTTACAAAGAAGTATTTTAGGCGGATCTTCCTGAAGAATTGTTACAATTCTAGCTTGATGTTAAAGGAGTTTGGAATGGAGGTGGGAACAAAGGACAAACCTCTTGCTAGAATGTCATGTTCTGCTTTATTCAGAGCGTATTTTGAGATGTTCAATATAGGGTCCTTTACATTCGTGCCAATCTCAGTCGTTCCTTGACGTATGGTTGAGCCTTCCATGTTATGATTAGAGGTGTTGTCTAGTGTGGGAATTACCACCGATAGGTCTGGCGTCTGGTGCGAATCTCCCCGTGATTCTGTTGTGGTTGGGTTTGGAAGCGAACTCTGGAGTTGCCCCGTTGGTTCCCACGTGTTTGATTCCATCTGGGAGGTCGCCCCCAGTTCTGATCTCGACTGGTCCAGGAGGGTTCCCCTAAAAAAGCCGAGTTGGCTAATCCGAAATTGTCTTGGTATCTGGTGCGTGATTGGTAAGTTGGACCTTGTTGGAAAGTTGGCTCCGATGGTTGAAAATTAGTGACCTCCGTGTACGGGCGAGGATCCGAACTGGTACTTGCTCTTTCAGACTCGTTCTCTGAACCACTCCCAAAGGAAGAGTTAGAGAAAGTAGCGAATCTCCGGGAATATTGTCTATTCCTATTGGTGTAGTATCCCTGTGAGTCTTGAGTATAGTAATCGTCACTCGTATATGGATATGTGGCCTTTTTGTCGTAGACTTTAATGTCCTTAGCTAGTTTCTCCAGTTTCTTACTCAATGTGATCGTGTTGAATTCGGATGTCGCTTTTTCTGCTCTTTCTAGAGCTTCTTTCGCGTTCTTTCGCGTTCTTCAGACTCCTATCTTCCAAGATCTCTTTCGGAACCGGAAGAAAACACATCAAGGCGTCCAGCAGGCTGTTTAGGTGAGGAATGGTCAGGTCAGTTCACCGTTCACCGTTACCTTTAATAGACAGAAAACGCCATGTTTGGAGCTCCGTTCGCGCCGATGCAGGAGTTTCCTTCAACGAGGTAACAAAATGGCGGACGCGGTGACTGAAGCCGGTGCCTCACGCAGTTGTCGACCGAATGAAGAGATATAGGCAAACAGGAGTTGCCAAAGTTACCCCAGCAGTGCCACAGCCATTCCGAAGCACAAATCCACGATTTCCGTGGGTGGAAGGTACGCTGGGAGTCTCGTTGCGGTCTCTCCGCACCACGCCATCCGGGAGAGCTACAGAAACGCCGCGATTGTCCGCGGGCGCTAGCCACGCCCCCCCATCTCCTGATTTCCTTAAACACAGTCGGAGCCTACATGGCCTCAGGTGTTTGGAAAGAGGTAAGCACTCTTCAACACCTTTTAAACTCTTTAATTGTAACACATTTTATAATCAGTACTAATTTTCTCAGATAATGGAGCCTAGGCAAGGGCCAGGACGAGATTTACCCAAGATCACAAGGTGAAATTCAGTGGAGAATTCAAGATTATAATCCTTTGTCTCCTGTACTGATAGGTTAGGTGCTGGAAGGTTTTCTACTCAGTTGATGGCGAATTAACATGTTTTATTTTTTAACCGATGTTACAGAGGCAGAGAGGAGCTGGGATTAAGGACATATTTTTGCAGTTAAGTGAATCTAGGAGCAGAGAGGCGCTGTAGCTTGCCCAGTATGGCACAGTTTGGTCAAGCGGGGATGCCGGGGTTATCAGCAAGATTTGCTGATTACACAGTGACTGACTGAGGGATAGTGGATCACCTTCTGATCTCATGCAGTCGTTTCTGGTAGTGTCCGACCTGGGCTCACATGGCTGGATCCTTGTAGATTTCCACTACTGTATGGATTACACATAGATCCGCAATGGACCATATGTGGATATCTTGATAATGTGACACGGATCAGTCCCTCCTGGACCTACTTTGGATACGCCTGGTCCATGCAGTCTATTTAAATCCAGGCTCTGGTTAGTCGGAGTAAAAGCAATGCTAGTTGGGTTCCTGTGAGATGGGTTTTAAAGGTATAGAATATCGTAAGAGGCTGAGTCGTGCCGGTGCTCAGCCGAAACGGGTCACTATCGGGCTCTCCATTTTTACCTTCAGGGTGAAAAAGGAAAGCTTAACTCTGTGATAGAGCCATTCGTCATTGCTTTTGATGCAGCTTCAAAGAGACTCAATGTTCAGTTTTATATAGCGCAAACACGAACACCAGTTACATTACACGAGGGCATATGCATGTTTTGAATCACAGGCTCTTGAGCCAACTTGAGGCTCGAACCTGCTTTTTCAGCTCGAAAGTTGGCAACTCTAGCCTTAGCACAGCCTTGCCCACAAGAACAGAAGCATTTTCAATATTACATAAAACAAAGTCATAGTTGTTGCCGATTTATCATATGCAATTTACAACCATTGACTAAGCCAGTAGCTCTGGCTTTTTGTAGGTGTAATGTTACTTGTTGTGTTATATATCCGGATGAATGGACAGAAGCAGAAAATTACCAGTGGGGCAGCACACTATGCTAAGTGCATATTTTTAGTTTAAGTGCTTTAGGCCACGCCGTTAATTACATCCGCTATGTCCCTATGAGAGACCCCACAGTTTTTTCATCCCACTTGAAGCCCTGTAGAAGGCTATTGTAACTAAATATGAGGTTGTTCAGTGTTGTTGGCTTCACCCCCACTGCTTATTGACCTCACTAGAAATGGAACCATGAAAAAGAATATTGAAATAAACCCAGACTCCCCTTTTGTTGTAGGGGGTATGAAGTACTCGCACTCTCCCTTTCAGTTTTAAAGATGGCTGGTACTCAATACCTGCCTATTTCAAGCAGTGCTTACTGTAATATTTCTATTGCATGCAGTAGTGCATGTTTTTTATTCAACTCGTACTCTCCCTGAGAACGTTATGTGCAGTAAATTGGGATTACATTGACTGTGATTGTTGAACATCTTTGCAGTGGCGGCTCCACCACTATGGCGTAGGAGCGTCTCCCCACAGGAAAAATAAAATGACAATAACATGGCGTTGTTATCATTTTTAGGTCGAGCCTGGGCAGTGCATGTGCTGCTGCGAGGCGTGCAATATTGGAGTATGGATTAGAAGCCCCGCCCACTCTCTGCCTATATATTTTTTATTGGCTTGTGTCATTGTCCTTTGTAAACGTTGGCTTCCGAGTTGTTATTAGGTTTGTTAGTTCCTCCTTTGTACCATCTTGTCTGCATTTGTTACCACCCATAACAACTGGACCTTTTGCTTGTCTTGTTACACAGTCTGCTTTATCTTGGCTGTGAGAACTATTTTGTGATTTGCTCCAATTCCACCTACAACGTCGCAGCACGCCGCCCGCTTTTATTTCATTTACTAATGACGGTCCGCTTTGACTATAGCAGCCGCGTTTCTTTCTTTCTTTATTTTAACAGCGCGTCCGCTTTGAGTATTGCGGCCGCGCTTACTTAGTATTTTTTTGAGGGTTTGTTTGTTTACTAGCACCTATGGGCGCTTTTACAACAAAAAATCTGTTTGTCAAATTAATAAACAGATGCTTTTTCTGTCAAAGTGACCCATGCAGCGGTTTCACTTTAATGTCGACCACGCCCCTTTTTTAGATGCAGCTTGTCTAAAGAAAGGGGCCCGGTCTCCAGGAATGTTAAAGCGCCGCATGGGCGCTAGTAAACAAACATATTTGCAATTCAATAGCTTGTAAACAAACACATTTGCAATGCAATAGGTCTCACATTTGCGAGAGTTTAAGCTGTTGCATTGTCAATAGCTCAAACTCTCGTAAATGCGAGAACTATTGCATTGCAAATGCTTGTTTTTTCTTGAAAAGGAGGCTGAAACTTTAAAAGTAGATAATGGTGTTAAAGAAAATGAAGGTAATTGGAAATGGTTCATGGGCTTACAAAATGAGAATGATCATGTTTTGTGAGTGTTTAAAAGTAACGTGCAAAAAAACACAACTATCGTAGAGATTAAACGTGTACGTGGCAGTGAATGTGGTTATGGTGCCACTGTATAAATGAAAGATTTACCCCTTTAAAAATGTGGGACCACACTGTATGGATATGAAATTCATATGTAGGTGGGTTAATTAATGCAGTAGTGTGTGTTTAATGGGTTTGTGTGTGGCACAGTAGCAGTGCTGTTTTTGCACAGAAAGAAGCATTGGGCTAGTAAATATTGTCGCATTGTCAAAGAGCTGGGGAGTAATACTGAGATTAGTGTGTTGTGTAGGTGTGCAATAAAGGAGACAGGAAGGTGTTGGTGGTACAAGAACATAGGCTCCAAAGAGGATCTTTTCTATTTAACAATGGTGTGAGTTTCAAAAGGCCTTGTTTTGTGCATTGCAGTAGGTATTGTGTAATTCCGTAGTGCATTGAAGGAATTATTCTCAGGGCCACTGGAATTATGCGATTGAGTAGCCATAGCAATTTTCATATAACTGTAGGTTTGTCACATTTGCCACATGATTCATCATCTGAAGCATAATCTACAGATTTTAACCAAAAAAGTCTTGTTTGTAGAGAAATGGTACAAAAGTTTTTAACCCCTTCTGTGCCACGCCCTTTCCCCCTCCTGTGCCGGGCGTTTCATTAGTGGGTGGAGTTCATGACGAGATAGTCTCATCATGGGCACAGCGCGACCGTGCTCCATGACGAGACTATCTCGTCATGGGTACAGAAGAGGTTAAAAAAAGGAAGCCACACGTGTTGCAATGAAGTGGAAGGCCCTTTGCAAAGATGTCTTGTCACCTTTCTGTAGCTTATTGCGATATGTGGGTGTTAAACTTGTACTAACGAGATGCAACTAATGCCCAGTAAGTGTTAACAAGTTTAAAAATGACAAAACAATGATGAAACACTATCACAAAATATGCAGTATTATGCTGCATAATTTGCCTTTTCTTGCAGCATAATTTACTTCACCCTCCTGTATAATTTGGCCCTCACATTCTGCAAAATTCTAGAGGCCCTGATTATAATCCTTGTGACCTGTGTGTAGTCCAAAACGAATCGACATTTCATTTGCCATGGGTCTTTGGGGCAGCCAAAGTGTGTTTGAGTGACTGCACTTGCTCCACAAATGTAAAGTATTGTCATGGAATTGCGGTGGCAAAAAGTGTGTATTGGAGAGGGCTAAGCCTAGGGATGAGCTATAAAATAGTACTGATGATGGTTTGTTGTTGATTCTGAAGACAACAATTGCCTATGTTTGAGTTGATAATGCAAAAAAATGAAATATATTTGAAAAAGTGAGCAGTGCGTAGGTATTGTGTGTTAACGTGTAGTTTAAGTATCTAACTGTCCTGCTGTGGTCTTTTGATAAGTAAAAAAATCAAATCATTACTGTGTGTTGATGTTGGCTTCGGGCTGCAGTGTTACTGTACCTGCTGCACATATTGAAATTACGGTTTAGTAAGTAGTGGTGGGCTAGATTCCGTGGAGTTCCGCCCACCCCTAATAACACATACGACTCATTGGAAAAAGGCAGTACAATTTACAATCAAACAAGATCGGTCCTTTAAGTGCCCCACAGACAGCATACTACAAAGTGAAACACATACTTTCGGTTATCGTGCATAAAACATTCCTAACTCTATTTTTAGAGATCACAGAAAATCCTGTGTGAAGACCGCTGGAGACCACATGGGAGATGGAAGCTGCATCGGACTGTCATCATGACCCCACACAGGCCCTAGGTTATTGCTGCGGCAGCTGCTGAATAATATAATCTGCGCAGACAGAACCAGCTGTTCTACCTGCCCTGGGACAGCACAGCCCTCTGCACAGGGTCATAGCCATGAGAGAAAGTCCTGCACGTGCCCCAGCCGGGAAGGATGGAGCAGGGGGAGGCATGCAGCTGATGGAAGAGCGCGCTAAATGGCAGCATGACCGGGAGCCACTGGTGGCAGGATCTCAATTGGCTGTTAAACATAGAGCACAATACACACAAAGCAGGCAATCTCTATCTAGAAACAGACTGCATTGGTTAACACTTGACAAACATTCCAGAACATCATAATATAAAAAAATGAAAGTCCCCAACTTCGCCCTTCAACTTCAATAATTATTTGAATGAACTTCGAGGCAAAACCAGACCAGAGTTTATGAACATCCACACTTATCCTAGGTCAGCGTCCCCTAATGTGCAGATTTAGAAGTCAAATGTGTTTGTGCCTAGACTCAGGTAGACAATTAGCATGTTTGGTTAAAAGGGCTTAGTGTTGTGCCATTATCACCTCGGGGCACTCAGAGACCCCGCCCTTCTGCGGCAGAGAGAACTTCATTGACGGAAAGTCAAGTATACCTGTCTGCATTCTTCCAGCAGAGGGACACACCCTGTTTCAAGTTGCTCAGCCGGGCAGAAAGGAGTCAGGCCCAAAACCAGTGGTTTGCATTGCCAGCTGGATCCTACAACATTTCATCTGCCTGGAGCAGTGACGAGCGCCTGGCACCGATAAGATAAGGTAGCCAATGGTACATAGCAATGTTTCCTGCATGGTAATACTATTTCAAGTATGATTTGGTAGTGCTGTGTTTCAGGGTGCAGTATTTATATGCCTCAGAAAGGCAGCATTGTAGTATTTTAAAGGGGCTGCAGAATGGATGTTTCTCTGTGGAACTGCTCTGAGTGTACCTGTTGTAAGCTAAGCACACTGCAGCTGGCACCACTCTTGGCTGACCCCTACTTGGCACTGCCTGCTGCTCAGACATGGGTGAAGGTGACTGGTCTTGCTGTTCCCGGGAGGGCTTCGGTGACTGTCCTCTTCCCACTCGCTATGCCACAAAACAAAGTATCAGAGTTGATACTGCTTATGCGGTCTTTCCTCCACAGCATCTGAGTCGAATGCGAGGAGCAGCTAGGCTCTTATATCTTGACCGGTCCCAAAGGACTAGACAGGTAACTGTGGCAGCCATCTTGTGTTGCTCACACCATTCTGTGTTTACTGTTTCTAGGAATGAGAGCAGGTGAACTCCGCCATTCGGCGGTTTTCAAGTTTTTCCGAACTCCACGCTCCAAGAGGAGTGCAGAGTGGCAAAACTCAGTGAACTCCACCAACGGAGTGGAATTTACTGCCCACCCCTACTAGTAAATGTATTTTCGAATGGCAGATGAAGAGAGAGAGGTGTGTTGTTGATGGGTGTGCACTCAAGAAGAGTGTTCTGTGGTAAAATCTTGTCATGAAACACTATACTGTGAATAAAAAAAGTGAGACAGAAACAAAATGCAAGATATTGCGCAGTAGTGTGAGCAATGAGTGTTAAGCCCTTGTGCAACAAATTAAATGTTGTCCTTAAAGTTTCTGTATTGACTATAAGTTAAAATCTATAGTGTATTTGTAATCTATCAATGATTCCTAATTACCCTTGTGCAATTGCATTTATTGTCTGAATTTGAAAGTCCACTACTAAAATTGCGTGTGCAAAGGCTATGTATTGAAAAAGGCGTGTTGCGGTCTGTAGAAGAGGAGTGATAGACATGGCCGGCTTTAGGGCAGTGCAACCGTTGGTACCCCAGCTGGCAGTGAGCTTGAGGGACGCTGGCTTTTAAAAATTGTTACTGGTATAAGAGCACCTTCCTCAAAGTTCCTGGTATGTCAATCAATTCTCTATTAGTTCAACAATAATAATGTCTTGATAACTCTGGTGATTAAAGTATCTGCTGGCGAGAGATCACAGTTATGTCAAATGTTGGTTGCACAGAGATTTATTATGCCTACTGCAAAGAACTTGTACTACACAAATCCCACAAATGCATGTTATGTAGATAGCTCAGTGGGCTTCTGCTTTTGTTGCAGAGATCCTTTAATTACTTTCACTGCTTAAGTTACAACCCAATTAAAGCACAGTGAGCTATGAACAGTCATAAAAGAGCAGCATGCAGACTGCAAGGTTTACATTAGATTTTTTTTGTCTAAAGCCTTTCATTATCCTAATGTTAGTATAAAGGCTAGGTTTACTTAGAAATAGATTCGTATTAATAAAGGCCTTCCCGAACACTGTTATTTTTGAAATCCTGAGTCTCTGCTTCTCGAAACCAAGTGCCTACCAGAATACATGACATGTGACTCGTAAACCCTTTAGTCCTCACTGTTATATGTAACATTTGTGTTCCGTGATGTACACAATTAGGATATATGTCTCTGTATGATGCGTGGGTGATGTAAAGTACTCTGACATCCTGCACTGGCATGAATAGGGCTATTAAACAAATGATAAAAATGTGAAAGAAGGGAACTAATGGAAAGTTGTAGTCAGAGAATCCGTGGAGAAGGTCATTGGAAGGTCGCCAACAAAGAGTGTCACACCAGACGCCAGCAGTGCTAAAGCCAGCCCTGGTGGTAGGTCGTTGTTGTTTCAGTGGAACATGTTCACCTATATCAATGTTAACAACACACGCATCCACCAAAAGGTATAAAAAATATGTTTTGAAACAGGCAGGATGTTTAAGGCTGTAGTGTAAATAATGCAATGGGTTTCCGGGACTCTGTTTGTAGTTTTCAGGAAATCAGTAATCTGTGTGGTGTAGGTGTTTAGGGCATGATGCTACTGCACATGTTGCACATACTGAGGCTATTGCTTATTAAGTGTAGTTGCGTAGGCTATACCTTTCGGCTTGCCAACGAGTGTTATTATTAAAAGTGTTTGGTACTTGGACTCGCTGACTGTAAATAGAAAGATCATTAGCCATTTACTAGAGGGTCACATTAAGCAAAAGCCAACAGTGCTTTCCTAGAAGAACCTCAACATGAATATTTGTTTGTAAATTGTTTGTTTTACGTTGTCTAGTCAATATTTAGTGCATTTTGAATGTTGTTGTCGTCTGAATGTGTGAGGTACGCTAGTGTGTTGTCATTTATATGTGTCTATGGAGTGTAAATATTTGTAATGCATCTTTTGTAATTCTTTGTATTTTCTGATTATCTTTGAAATGCTTTAATCAATTCAATATAACCGTGCAAAATAATAAGAAAAATTGCATAAAAATATCTTTTGATTAAAATCAACTAAAAAATGAAAAAAATGGACATGTTTAATTCAGTTCATTTGTAAAAATCTTTTTGAAAGTCTAGTGCAGCATTGGCACTCTCTTTGTTTTGTTCATTCTAATTCACAGTCCAGCATGGAGAAAGTAATGGTTTAAGTGTTGGAAGGTGGGCTGTTTCTTGAGTGTTTGTTTTAGACCAACTACAAGGATTCATTTAATTCAGAAGGTAGAGCCAAATAATAAGGAAAATGTTGTTTAAATGCAGTAGGATGCAGAAACATGATTTGGCTATCATTGTGGATTATGTTTATCTGGATTGATTGAGATGTATGATAACATTATTGTGATGTAGAAGAAGCTGTAAAAAGTAACAGGAGAAAGAAGATGTGATTAGGAAACCATTTAATTTGTGACAAATGCATATTAGTGGTCTGTGTAGGGTGCCTCCCAAAGTGTAACTTTATATTATGTATTTTCACTTCAGTTAACCTTTTCTGTAAATTTAAATATTTCTCCACCAAGCACTGAAATGAGAGTGACTATCACTCCTTACCGGCTGATATCAAGGTCTGTTGACAAATGAAAAGAGACCATGGCCAGGCCTCAAGTGTGAATGCCCACAACTCTTAATGACTAGATATTTCCACAATGCTCTGAGGATGCTTAAATACTTGAATGTAGCTCCAATTAAGAAGCCTAAAAGAGGTTGCACTCAGACGCTATCAACAGCAAATTGGAGACACCAAGAAAAAAGCACTAGTGAACCACTTCGAAGGAAGTCTCAACAGCTGCAACCTGGCCCTCAGCCACTGTTAACAACATAGCTGCCTCCCAACAACTCTGCAACAACTTACCCAACATCTTCCACAGAAAAATCGCAAACATCTTCGCACACCTACCCAACCCCAGTGATCTCACAGCTAACCTATCCACCACCACTCATGACAGCCACCTGAGTGAATGGACAAATCACAGCGACAATCATGCGGACCATCCACACAGGTGCCTCACTTAACCTCGGTTGCCTCTACAACCAGAGAACATCACCAATCAGCACCAACCAGACCAACATCATCAACACCTTCATCACATCCGCCACTTTCCCAGATGTACGGAAACTTGCAGAAATCAATGCCCTACTCAACAAGACTGCAGCTGACCTAAATCAACGGAGCAACATTCAACCTTTTTCCCTGTTTCCCTATCCAGCCAAAGTGATTGAGAAAGCCAGCAACCCACCTTGAACTTCAACATTTTCTAGACAAAGGTCAATCATGATCCATAGAAAACCATAGCACTGAAACAGTGCTCATCTTGGCCTCCGACACAATTGAGTCGTCCTGGACTGAGGAGAAACAGCAACTCTTATCCTGCTTGACCTCTCCGTGGCCTTTGACACAGTCTCCCACATCACCCTAATCAGAAGACTACACAAGATTGGCATACAAGGATCCGCTCTCAAACAGATCTGTTCCTTCCTCATTGGAAGAACCCAAAGGGTCAGACTGCTACCCTTCAAATCAGAGACTAAGAAACTGATATGTAGAATCCCACTGGGTTCATCCCTCAGCCCCACTCTTCTCAACATATACATGACACTGTTTACTGCATCATCTGATCAGAAGACATCGCCATTATCTCTTACACTGATGACATTCAATTCATCCTCTCCCTGACAGACAAGACAACCACTACCACAACCAATTTCACCAACTGCATTATCATGAGACTAGACTGGATGCGAACCAACTGCCTGAAGTTCAACAAGTCAAAAGTACTGATCTTCAGCAACAAGACCTGCCCATGGGACTCCAGCTGGAGGCTTCGGAGCAAATGCCAATACCCACAGACCACACAAAAAATCCAGGGATCATCTTAGATAACAAGCTTAATATGACGGCTCAATTCAATGCAGTGTACACCTCCTGCTTCCACATCCTTCTAAAGATCTTCAAATGGTTGCCTCAGAACACCAGATAGACTGTCACACAAGCACTCATCACCAGCAAGCTGGACTATGGCAACAGTCTCTACACCGGAACCTCCAAACAACTCTTATATAGACTCTAGATCATCCAGAACACCACCACAAAAGTCAAACTCAACCTCCCTTTCTGTACCCATATCACACCACACCTCAGAAAGTTTCAGTGATTCCCAATTCACAAGCACAGACAATTCAAACTACTCATGCACACACACAAAGCCCTACACAACACAGGGCCAGAATACCTGAACTGCCACATACACTTTCACCAACCCATCAGACACCTACGCTCTGCTGCACAGTCACTCGCACAGACTCCCTGAATCCGCAAAAGCCAAACTAGAGGTCACTCATTCTCCTAAATTGCACCCAAGACATGGAACGACCTCCCTCAATACATCAGAGCCTCCTCCTCACTTCTTGAGTTACGCAAGAAGCTGAAGACCTGGCTCTTCATATAAGGACCTTGGGGACCACAGACGTGCCCTAGTGCCTGGATACCCTCTCAGCGGATCAGTGCGCTATACATATCAACATAACATAATTTATCATAACATCTTTATAAAAGTCTACAGTGGTTTCATAGGGTAACCAAACAGGTTGCAGACTGATTTGTACTGAATGGTCACAGCAGCTTAATTGACAATTGCATTCGGTTTGAACGGAATACTTCTAATTGATTTGACCCTGAGTGTGATAGCCTAAGCAAAGCCTATAGAAAGGTGAAACTAATGATAAGAAATTATAAATCTGACTTGCTACTAGACAAATTTAAGAATATCAGTTTTATCAATTGATATATTATTATTAAGAAAAAACAATTACATAATAGTAGGAATGGAAGGAAGCATGAGGTTCAGTTCTATGACCTTCTAACTGACCTAAGGCCCGATATTATGTTTGTAACAGAAACATGGCTAAATGACGGCTCCAACCCCACAATTGCTAGTGCGATCCCCCCGGGATATCAGATCCTAAGAAAGGATAGGCAGGGGGGTAGGGGCTATAATCTTTAAGAACATTTTCTCGCTCTTTACTACCTACCGCAGAGATAGAGGGGGCAGAGGGCCTTGGTTTCCTTTTGGTCATGTCGGCCCACCAATCTATTGCTGGCGCAGTAATTTACCAACCGCCAGGGCCGGCCGGAAAGTTTTTGGAGTCGATGGGACATGCTATCTCCCCTATTGCGGCCAAATATAGGCACTGCTTGGTACTCGGGGATTTTAATATTCATGTGGACCAACCAGCTGAGCCTGAGCCCTGTAGGCTGTGTGAATCCTTAGGAATTCTTAACTTGACCCCCTATGTCTTTCTTCCCACCCATGAAAGGGGCCACATTTTAGACCAGATGTTTTCTACGGCCAGGATAGATATGGACGTGCCCCTCCCCATAGCATGGTCAGACCATTTTCTGCTGGCCTTTAGAGTCCATAAGGAATTAGGCAGGCCTCAATCATACTGCAGCAGTTTCAAGCCCTTTTATCAGCTCACCGAGGAGGCACTGCATAGTGCACTCAGGCTACATCCTATTCCTTTTAGTGGAAACTTGGAGAATGATGTGTTCTCCTTGGAGAATTGGCTACAGCATTGTTGTCTGGAGCTTGCCCCTCCCACAACTCGGTCAGCAAAAGCCAGCAGAGCCTCTGCCCCATGGTTCACGGAGGCCCTTAAAAAGAGCAAAACGCCTTGAGAGAGCGTGGCAGGAGAATTTAAATCCCGCAGACAAAACCACGTACAAACTGGCCCTGAAAGTTCATTACTCTAAAGTGCGCAAAGAAAAGAAACTTTTTCTGTCCACTAAAATTGAACAGGCCAGGAACAAAAGTAAGGAACTTTTTAAAATTGTAAAAGACTTCTCATCCCCTAATGCAATAGATAGCCCATTTACCCCTACTAGCAACTGGACTAACCACCGGGCTCGCTATTTTTATGACAAAATTAAAATCATCCAAGATTCCTTCAAGGCGCTGCCCCAGGCGATGGAAGGAAACACAGGCTCGCCCCCTCGAGTTTTTCCCAATCGATATTGCTAAGACGTCATCCTTAGCATATATGAATAATTGATGAGTACACTCTCCAGGAGGCATACTTCACCTCTCCCATCGACACACAAGGTTTAATCTCCAACGTAATCCTCATACTGAACAATGGGTAACACACGTACATAAACTGTATAAATACAGCACCTCTTGCTATCAGAAGGCAGGAGGGAACCGAGACTTCAAGACCGACACACTGACTAGAGACGCTGCAGCTCCGGCATGCCTTTGCTCCAGCTGACAGTGGTCTGATGATCCCTTGCGGGGTGTCCATCTCAAGTCCAGGACAAAGTCCCACACTCTCACTATTCAGGTATGGGGGCTCGACTCAAACCTAGCGGGATTCTTGGCTCGTAGACTCTTAGGCTTAGGCTCTGTAGCACCTACTCACATGCTAGGTACACTTAGGCACATCTAGTTAGGCATCTTCGGAGTACGCACTTCATTTTTATAAATGCATTTCATATTCATGTATATGTTTGTGACTATTGCAAAATGGTAGAACAATACTATTCCTTTTTATTCATTGTACTGCGGGTTCTATATCTCTGCTACTGTGTGACAGTTGTAACAGCGCACTTATTCTACATGAGACGAACTATGGTACAATAAATTCTTATTGTAAAAATGGTCCACTGTTTCTTCTCTGTATCTCTCTGAGAGGAAAACAAGGAAGCGCGAGTGACTGGGTGAAAAGTAGTATATTGTATCCACGATTCTGAGGTTCTTGTGTTCTGAGGTTGCCAAAAACGAATCTCTCTGATAGTAGGAGATTCTAGTGGCACTGCGAGCTAGCTAATGCGAACCATAGGCTAACATATGCGGTGGGGGTGCACGGAGTCAGTCTGGCAGCAGACCACAACATATGTTATTCGTAAACAGCGTAGGTCCTGCATGACAGGGTACTATTAGGACAACACTACATTGCATGGACCGGAAACAAGTATCCTGGGACCGGTTTCAGGCTAACAGTCCTCTTCAGCCAGGCTAGCTTGAATCCAGTGGCAAAGTGAGCAAGGGACCCACTTCTGGGCATACCTTGCCAACTTAGGGCTAACAAAGCAAACACAAGGAGATGATGGTTGGAGCGCAGAAACTTTTCAGACACTCACCCCCAGTCACAGATCTGGGTTGAATCCATCATCGTCCTTTAGCTCACTTCACCACCCCAGTTCAGACACAACTATATGCAAATCAGTCTTGATACTGTGCCTCATGAGAACAGTCCAGCCCGAATTGCCAAGCAAAGTTTCCTTGGACTGGAAACAAGCATCCTGGGACCGGTTTCGGGCTAACAGCCCTCATCAGCCAGGCTAACTTGAATCCAGAGGCAAAGTGAGCAAGGACCAATGTCTGAGCATACCCTGCCAACTTAGGGTGAACAAAGCAAACACAAGACGATGATGGATGGAGTGCTGAAACTTTTCAGACACTCACCCCCAGTCACAGATCTGGGTTGAATCCATCAGCGTTCTTTAGCTCACTTTGCCACCCCAGTTCAGACACAGCTAAATGCAAATCAGTCTTGACCCAGTGCCTCATGGGAACATTTCATCCCCAACTGCCAAGCCATGTCTTCCCAGGACTGAAAACAAGCATCCTGGAACAGGTTTCGGGCTAACAGCCCTCATCAGCCATGCTAGCTTGAATCCAATGGCAAAGTGAGCAAGGGACCCATGTCTGGGCATACCCTGCCAACTTAGGGCGAACAAAGCAAACACAAGGAGATGATGGATGGAGCGCTGAAACCTTTCTGGGACCGGTTTTGGTCTAACAGTAGAGGAGGCCTATGTCCCTGACCCAGTAGGCTAGGTGGGTCCACTATGGGACCCCAAATCCGTTGCCGCCTACCATTTTGCTGAAGTTTGACTGCTGCAGAACGACCAGCAGAAAGGGATATGGTAATTCCTACAGTGGTGCCTGACAGGTACTGCCACCATTCTCAGACTACAGGAGGTCGAATAAAGACTACCTGTCGGGACCATTGCAGTTGGTGTTTCCGACCGCCCCCCATCCAGAAGCCTGTTATGATGGCTGAGGTACTGTCACCGACAGCCTGTCAGTGGCGGTCCCTCGGCCATCGTAATCAGACCCTTAATTCTTATATCAAATATCTTGATATCTTTCCCAACCCAAAATTATGTAATGCACTTTTGAGATGGTGGACTGGTATCCGTGCTGGTAGAAGATTAGTAAATTCAAGAAAAACTATCAGAAAAAAAGGTTATGTGTTTGCACATGTGATTTGAAGTGTGAATCTGCTGCAATATATCTTAAGATTGCTTGATGTTTTTAAATGTATGCTGTACCTATCTTTAACTGATCTTTTTAAGGTTTGAATGTTCTAACCTATATAATACAATTAGCTTTTTGGGAAGTATGGAAATCATGGATATTCTCTTGCCCTAGAAACATTAATTGTAATATGATGAGACTTGAATGTAATGTTTAGTATCTGGAATTGTATAGCTTTTAAGGAATGTAGCTTCAGCTATGAAAATGGAAAATTCATAATTTTACAAGCGCCTAATAGCTAACTACATGGACTTTGAAAAATGTTTTTTTGGAGTGTATATACTGCTGAATAACCATGGGCCTGATTATGATGACGATGGGACCGCCACCAACAGCCCATCGGTGGTGGTCCCACCACCATCGTAATACTGATTACCGCCCGCCACATTAAGATAGCAGATAGATGCTTGACTGTCGGAAAGACCGATCGACATGAATCCTCCGTCAGAGTGACTTGTATCCCTACATCCGTGGCGGTACCTGCCAGGCACTGCCCTAGAGCTTACAATGTTAATGTTAATGTTAATGTTAATGTTAAGGGAAATTTGTTGAGCGCACTGTCACCATAAGTTTCCTGGCGCTGATAGACCACCGCGATTGTGCAAGAGGGACTTAGCGGGGGTGTCCCTTCCCACCGGCCTTTTCATGGCGGTTTACCCGCCTTGAAAAGGCAGACAGAAAGGGATATTGGAGGCCCATAGCGGGTCCCCCTTACTCTGTGGCCCTCCGACATGCCCCCCAACATATCCCTGCGCCATGTGGCAGGCACCACATGGTCCCTGCCAAATAGTTCATGGATATGCATGGGTTGCATATTTTGTACTGCGTCGTGTGCTGCAGCCGGTAGCATCCACCGCAATACAAAATCTAGACTTTGAGACCGCCTTGAAGGCAGTCACATCATGATTTAGGGTGCGGGACCGCCGACACCTTGTTGGGCGGTCCCGTTTCCCAACAAGATTGTGGTCGGATGTTAGTCCGACCGCCATCCTAATCAGGCCCTATGTTACTTTCGATACCCTCTGGATTAGGACTAAGAGAGACAGACAGACCAGTTATGACAACAGACTTTAACAACAAAGACATATCATTGGTTGAAAGACAGCTGCCTACAAGATCAAAGAGTGCAATGGATTGGATTGAAAGAAACTACATCTCCCAAATACTGTGCTAGCATCAGTGACATATGTCAGGAGAATTTTAATGCAGATGACAGGGTGGAGGGAGGAGCACCTGACAAACTGTCATTCATAACTCATTAGGGATGTAGAGGGGGGTGTCTTTTTAGCTTTATAATTTAAGTGTTGGAATATCGCGCACTCCTTATTTAATCTCTGAGTGTAGTATAATTTTGACAGGTAGCGGCGTGCTGCTAGAGGAGCGACCCCTAAACCAAGGTCGAAGAAATAATGAAAGTTGCACTAACCCATCCAGGGTGGTGTCCCTCTATGCGCACAGCATTGTGGTGTAACAAAGTTACCAATTTTCGTACTGGTTAGATCAAAGTTCATTTATTCATGATTAGAAATTCATTGTTCGGTCTAGCAAATTATCACATGTTGTGTCAACGACGGTACTGACGGATATCCTCTATGCATTTTGGGTAAAACCCTTCATCAGGAGGAATCCTATAAACAGAAACAAGAGATAAAGTAGCATGTCCCCTCATAGGATTCATTATTCAACCAATTACCGTTAACTGACAAATTAATGCATTAACAAATGGATAACACAATGTTTGGCCACGTGTACCAACCGAAATATCAACCATAAGAAAGTGCGCGAAAACATCTAAGGAAACGCTATTGAGAAGAATTACAAAAACGTGTGAAAGTTGCACCTGCGAAATAGATGCGGTGATAACAGTGTTTTAAATAAAATACGTGAATAATAAATAAAATACGTGCCAAAATCAAATGAGATAATCCATCTAATCCGGATTAGAGCATTTTGGATACGCTCATTCGAACGGGTGAACTGAGGTAACATTCACGACCTTACTCGGCACTGGTGCGTGGTTCTATCTCACGGTGTATGTTGTTTCTAGTATACTTCGCACACACGATGGATTATCTCATTTGATCTTGGCACGTATTTTATTTATTATTCACGTATTTTATTTAAAACACTGTTATCACCGCATCTATTTCGCAGCACGACTTACACGCGGTGAACTTCAAAACACCGGATAACGCAGGTGCAACTTTCACACGTTTTTGTAATTCTTCTCAATAGCGTTTCCTTAGATGTTTTCGCGCACTTTCTTATGGTTGATATTTCGGTTTCGGCGTCGCTCTCCCTGATCCTTGCGACCTCCTTCTCTGCGAACTGAGCTCTTCTCACTGGACTTTAGAAGGTAACTTTTCAGCAGGACTAATCTTGTCCCTAGTTCCGGCTGGCACTCCATTGTGGTTGTCCTGAACTTGTGACTTCTCCCGGTCTTGCCCAACCAGATAACCGTGAGTGGCACTTTATGCTTTTCGGTACTATTCTTAAATGAAATGTTTAGAATTGTACTTATCGGGTTCTACTGATTGGATTTTTGTCATTTTGGTCTCAAATAATTTATTAAAATATACTCAATGTTCTAGATTGGTGTGGGATTTTTCTTGTGTGGTGTTTTCACTTTATTACTGCCTGAGAGCGGCATAAATACTTTACACATTGCTCTAAGTTAAGCCTGACTGCTTTTGTGCCAAGCTACCAGAGGGTTAAGCACATGTTGGAATGGAATGATATTTATATAGCGCATGGCTACCCGGAGGCATCCCAGCGCTGCGAGGAGGCTAGAGACCAGGTGGAGTTACGGTAAAAGCCAGGTTTTCAGATGTTTGCGGAAAGTAAGGAGGTTAGTTTGTCTGCGGTCAGAGGCAGGGAGTTCCAGAGCTTGGAGGCGTTGTAGGAAAAGAGTCGGCTCCCTGTCCGGGATTTCTTAATTCATGGAGTGTCGGCCAAGTGAAGGTCGTCGGAGCGTAACCTTCGATTGGCTTTGTATGGTTTAATCAGGTTTCTTAGAATAGGGGCCCTTAGCCTGGAAGATTTTATGAGTGATACAGAGGGCTTTAAAATTGACTGTCTCCTGAATCGAGATTTTAAGGCGGGTTTAGCCGATCACTGATTTTTATGCCTGTGAGAAGACTTGCCGCCAAATTCTGGACTACCTGAAGCTTAGGGATGACTGTTTTGGGGGCGCCAAGATAAAGGGCATTGCCGTAGTCCAGTCTGGAGAGGATAAGCCCCTGAATGAGGAGTTTTTTTGAGTGGCAAGGTAGGAGGGGGAGAATTTTTTGCGTAGTCCGAAGCAGACCGAAGCATATCCCAGCAGTTTTCATTGCTTGGGATTGGAAAGTGAGGTCCTAGTCGAGCCAGATGCCCAGGGCTTTTTATCTCTTTTTTTGGGGTAGGCGCTGGTCCCATGCAAGTCAGCCACATTGATTTGGGGATAAAGTTAGACTGGTTGCCTAGCAGTAAGAGCTCTGTTTTTTCACTGTTAAGTTTTGGGTGTGACCTGTTCATCCAGCCAGTGACTTCTTTGAGGCAGGAGCACAAGTCCACCGGAAGTTGCTCTGCCTGATTCAAAGTCACAATTAGCTGGGTGTCATCTGCATAGGTAACCAGTTTGATTCCAAAGGGGGCTACTATATTCTCCAGTGGGAACATATACACATTAAAAAGAGTGGGGCTAAGGGACGAGTCCTGGGGGACCCCACAATGAAGCGGAATGGGTTGAGATCGAGTGATTCCTTCGAATACCTGGAAGGATCTCTTTTCCAGGAACGATTTCAGTTAGGTTAAGGCCGTGCCTGTCACTTGTTGAGACGGTGTACCAGTGTGGAGTGGTTCACCGTGTCGAAGGCTGCGCTTAAATCCAGGAGGATAACGGCTGCGGATCCTCCAGAGTCAAGAATCTTTCTTGCCTCCTCCACAACTGCAATTAGTGTGGTTTCAGTGCCCTGACCGGGGCGGAAGCCCGTCTGGGAAGAGTGGAGTAGTCCACCGGACTCGAGGTAGGTAAAGAGTTGGTGATTGACACATTTTTCTGCCAGCTTACTGATTCCTGGTAGTAGGGAGATGGGATGGTAGTTGCCCATCTCGGTTGGATCTAGATGGGTTTTTTTAGTAGGGCCTTTACCATGGCCATCTTCCAGTCCAGGGGGACGGTGCCCCCTGTTAGGGAGGCATTGATTAGGTTGATGATGGGGGCATTAATGGTAGGTGCAGCTGACTTCAGAATAATGAACGATGCTGGATTGAGCGGAGAACGGCTCTTGATCGATTCTAGTAAGGGGTAGAATAGTTCCTCTGTGAGAGGGGTGAATGAGTCTAGGCATGTGATCGAAGTTCTGAGGTTCAGGTGTGTGTGGCTCTGGGTAGAGATTGTTGTTGGGTGGGAGGTGCTTTAGGATATTTTGATTTTTGGTGGAGAAGAATTCTGCCAATTCCTTGCATCGATGGCCAGAGGGGTAAGTGGTTGGGGATGGATCTGGAATTTTCAGGAGTTTTTTGACTATACAAATTTTTCCCTGGAAGAGTTAGTGGAGGATCAAATTTTTTCTTCATAGAATGCAGCCTGTGTTGTTTTTAGAGCAGTTTTGTAGGAAATAATAGATGATCTATATTCCTTTTTTTTATGACTGGCGAAGTCTTTCCTCCATGCTCTTTCTAATCTCTTGCATTGTTGTTTTAGTTTGCGGAGTTCCGGGGTGAACCAGGGGGATTTGCTCGACCTACTTTTTTTTAATAGGATTTTTCTGGGCGGTACTTTGTCCAGTGGGTTCTCGACCCATGAGGAGAATTTCTCGTTTGCTACTGTGGGGTCAGGATCATATGAGGGTTTGGTTAGTTGTAATTCGTGCGACCAGTCCTTTATGTTCAGTTTGGGCCAGGAGCATTCTAGGGTGCGTGCAGTTGGCATCTGGGGGCCCTCAGTGAGTGGGTGCCAGATGACAGGTACTAAGAAGTGGTCTGACCAGGGGACGGGGATAGGCTCCAGCCCTTTAAGTTCTGTTATGCTTGAAAAGATAGGGTCGAGGAGGTGGCCTTTCATGTGTGTGGCTTGATGGATCTTAAGGTGGAGTTCGAAGGCTGCAAGGTCAAGTGTTAATTTGTCAGCTACTTTTTCTTGTGAGTTGTCAAAGTGCAAATTAAAGTCTCCAAGAAGATTAAAGTTGGATGAGGTACTGGCCAGGGAGAGTGCAGTTTCCAGTAGCGAGCTGCAGAATTGTACCTGTGCTCCCGTTGGGCAATATAGGAGGATGCCGGAGAAGGATCTAGAGGGGGAGAGTTCAGTGGTGAAGTGGGCGTTATCGCAATCTAGAAGGGGGCTGTCCAGGATGCAAAACGTTAGATGTTCTTTGTAGATGATTGCTATTCCACCACCCTTGCCACTTATTCTGTCATGGCGTTGGATCAGGTATCCCGGAGAGAGAGCCTATACAACATCAGGGTCAGAACTTGGGGAAAGCCAGGTTTCTGTGAGAAACAGCACTTCAATTTTTGTGTCCTGTAGGAGGATGGCAATTTCCAGGGAGTGTTTAGGTAGAGATCTGCAGTTCAGTGTTGATTTAGTGACTTATTTGGTTCACCCTGACAGGGATTTTTCTGCTGCTTGAGTAGGGTTTTTATCTCCTGAACCAACAACCCAATTTCAGAAAGTGCTTCTTAGTACACCATTTTAAAGTGAGACGGAAGGGAATGGGAGATTCAGTTACATTGATTACAATCAAATTTGAATACAACCAGTAATTTGTTGCAGACGCTCCGGTGATTTGAAGTAACAGGCACTGAGAGCTCCATGAGATTGGCTTGATTGTGCAAGACATTTTTCTTCACAAGCTTTGGAGGCTTCAACAAAAATATTAATGCAAAAGATATTGTGGCCCGAATATCGTGATCTCAAAAATATCTTGGGACTTAATATCGAAGGTAAGAACATTGATTTTTAGGTATTGAATAATTTTTTTTAGATACAATTGTGTATATATAACATAAAATATAATTTGTAATTAGTTTCGATAAATATTAGTTTATTTAGTGTATAAGGCATTAGTAATATAATATTTTTATTTCTTTTTTTAGTATATTTTGTAAATTTTTTAATGAAGCTTTTAATTTATTACTCAAAAATGTTAGCTTTGTAGTGGGTTGATGTGTATGAAGGGTATTGGATTGTAAAATAAAAAAAAAAAAAAAATTATTGATCAAAATTTTTTGTATGTAATTGAAATTTGTATTGATTATTAATTATGTTAATTAATTAATTGATTAATTGTTATTTTAATTATTGGTAGATTTTTAAGTAGTTGGGTGATCAGCTTATTTTAAAATTAAATTGCATTAGTTAATTTCATGCTTATTAATTGTGATAGTATGAATGGTGTTATTTAATAATTAGATGAATTATTTTTATTGTTTGATGTTTTAGATATCATTTATGTTACTTATTAATAGTAATTGTTTCTTGGTATTCTGGTAGGATAATAATTGTAAAACTCAATTTTTTAAATTAGTTTTAAAAATATGAACCATTTTAGTTTTATAAGTTATAAATATTTATAATATTTTTTGTTTTTTATTTGTTTTAGTATACTTTGCTCGTTTTCAAATGTAATGTAATTTGTACATTTTGTATTCGAAATTGGTAATTTAGTAGCAGGTTGTTTGGTGTGCTGAAGCTAAGGGAGTGAAGGTTTTTAAAATGTTAATTATTGATTTGAACTCATTATTAATTGTTTATTACATTTTTTAGTTAATAATTAGGTATGTAAATGAATTAATTGTTGATTTTAATTTAGTTGTCAATTATTTGACAAGTTAATTTTATTATTAAATTGTGTGAATTAGTTTTATTATAATATTGTGTTAACATTGAGGGGCTCATTACGATGTCGGTCGGAGTTGCCTCCGACCGACATCGCCGCAGTCTCTGGACTGACCGATCTCTGGTCGTCGGCCCCGACACCGCAATTATGATGCAACCGCACATGGTGCGATCGCCAGCTCCCCATTCCTTATGGGAGATTGTGCTGATGTCAGAAATCGGCCGCAGCAAATGCTTCCATAGAGAAATTTGAGTTTCTGTTAATCCCTGCACTGCGTGGCAGGCCACGTGGTGCAGGGATTAACAGGAGCATGCCATAGGTGCCCCCAGGCCCCCAACCGGAGGCCACTGAGGCATGGGGGCCCTGCTAGGGGCCCCCAAAGCAGCTTTCTGACAGGCTTTTTTATGTCAGAAAGCTCAACGTGAAAAGCTTATCGGAAACCAACATCATGATCCCCGCAGTGGAAACGCCGTCAATAGGGGATTATGTGTGGCCTCCAACTGACTGACAGGCTCCTTGAGCCTGTCAGAAGCCAGTCGGTCTGACCAACCAGTTTAAACTCCGACTGCCTACATTGTAATTAGGCAATGAGACTTTAAACCTACAACGTCGGTCGTTGAGCCTTGGATGAGCAGTCAGATGCTCACCCACAGACATTGTAATAGGGCCCTAAATGTTTTATTCATCAATTAATTTAATAATTATTTTATATTATGCTGCATTTTTTATTAATTTAAATAGTTGTGATTTTTAGGGCAATGGGAAGGGACAAGTTTTGCATTCAAATATTTTAATGTTTTAATTTTTCTTGTTACTATGTCCTATATAATGTGTATTTTTCTATTTATTTGCATTGGATTTAAATTTATTGAATACATGTATAATTTTCAATATGTTTTAAATTTGTATTTTTTGTTCTTGATTTCACAGTTCTATTTTTCTTAAATTAGGAGTGGGAATAGTAAATCAGACCAATACAAAGGCGAACACTTTCCTTACTTTAAAAAAAAAATTAAATGGTAATAGTATATTTGACTCCTCCAAAGTTCAACACTTTCTCCTGTCGTGTAGTTCCTAGGAGTCCCTCAGGACCTGCGCGTTTTGGATGACCTAAACTGAGGGCTTGGTATCCCAACCACACCCCCACAGGATATGTCAGCTGTTAGACCAGCTATCTCTACAGTGCCACTACCACGCCCCTGTATTCTACAGTGCTGTAGGTAGTCTCTGGCAACCACTGAACATGCCAACCCCGATTCCTCAGGGATCGTGGAAAACATTACAGTACATTTTGCTCAGACACTCGTGCTTGCTTTCTCTCGGAGAATACACAGGATAGCAATTAGGACGTTTCAATAAGAATTTGTTGGTCCAGCGACAGCCTTGTGTAAAACATATGTGCTGCAACAATCAAGAGACAGAAGCATACAAAAGCGATTGCTAGTACCAACATAGTGAATAGTAGATACATTTCTACCAATAGTGCTAATAAGATGAACAGAAACAGTTCAGATAAAAACAGTAGCACTTGCATAAT
The DNA here is from genome assembly GCF_964204655.1 of Triturus cristatus. Lineage (NCBI taxonomy): Eukaryota > Metazoa > Chordata > Amphibia > Caudata > Salamandridae > Triturus > Triturus cristatus. The sequence goes on along the minus strand of NC_140584.1, from coordinate 481,867,855 downwards.
TCTAAAATGCGCGCCCTGAGTAATTTGCCAAAATGTACCTAGCCTAACCTAGATGTGTAGGTGCATGTATGGGCAGTCAAGAAATCCCTAGGGATAAACCAGCCACCTCACCTGATGGTGTAAAACGAAGGACCCATCTGTGCATCGAGGATGACAACCCGCAAGGGATGTCAGACCGCTGCTTGTCGGAGATTGAGCATGCAGGACCCCAGTCTCAGCTTGGAAGGAATTCTCCTCTAATTTGTAGGGGTTAGTGAGGTTCTTTTATACTAAAGTGGTAACTCCAGGGTTTTTTCTAGAATTAATATGTTTTTAAATAAACCATGGATGTTTTGAAAACCATCAAAAATGTTTTAAAAACAATCACCGATGCTTTTCTAAACAAGTGTGATCATGCACAGCTGACTGTTGGCCAAGGATGAAAAAAGTGGTAACCCTTCTACAGAATAGATCTGCCGTGCCTGGGGACATGTTTATGTACGTCAGGTACAGGGATTTAGATAGAAGATTGAGAGCCTGGTGTTAAAGAGACAGGATCAAGCTATTAGGTAAAAGGTCACCTATTTAGAATCATTATAGTCGTGTGGATGGGATCACGTCTGTAAAATGGAGTATACATGACAGGGCTATCCTAAAGAACATGACACCCACTCCTCATCAAAAGGTCAACAAGGTCAGCTAGGTCGGTACCTAGCTAACGCTATGAAAAGGCATAAAATCATTTACAATAACAAATACTAAAAAGTACTTAAAAGCCTGAAATATGTCCATAATAAAAAAGTCATTTTTCCCTAAAAAAGCGTTCAAAAGATCCTCTACACTGGTATATATTGTGATTATTGCACTGAGCACCTTGAAAGCCATGAAGGTCAGTTAGAGCAGAGAAAAAAATAAAACAAAGTCAGTTTCGACCTTCAATTTTAGTAAATGTTAAAAAATTGCCAAACGGTTCCCAGCACAGGTGATGCCAGATTGTTTTAAGAATTCTGTGCTGAAGACTCCACATCGCTGAACATCGACCTGCAGATGGCAGTCCCTCAAGAATTTCCAGTATCATATCCAATGAGCAAAGATGGTCATCTCTGGTTCCTACGGCAGCCGCTGGGGAAGAGTTAGATGCTTGCATGCCTAAAGTCGATGCCTGTATTTCTGGGGCAGAGCCGATATTCCTTCCAACAGAAGTGGAAGCATCCCTTGGAGGCTCTACAAATGCTGTAATCAACATGGGAATATGCTATGGACAACTGCTGGTGTGGGCCTGCAAAGGTCCCAGTAGCGATTCTATGTCCGGCGGCGCAACCGAAGGAAGTGTTAGACACAGGTCCAACATGCAGCCGAATCCGTAGAAGAGGCAACGGAACACAGGCAGGACACAGTCTAGCCAGACCAGTCTGAAAGACAGGAACCAATGCTCACTCAGCACCCGGAGCAAATGCATTATCATGCGCTCATGACAACTTCGTTCCGGCAGTGTACTCTCCATTTCGTGAGGAATTGCGACGTCCATTGTGAAGCAAGAGTATTAAAATCAGGATGCCCACTAACAAAAGCAGGACCAGAGTAAGCCCTCCAACAACACTTCCAAGTACGGAGTGTATAAAGGCTGGAATTACTCTGAAGATGGTCTGAAAGGTGGTTAAGAGACTTGATCTGAGTCACTTAAATAAAGGTACAATCCCACTCATATCAGACATGTTTTAGATACGATGAACCATTTCTCTGAAATGGATCAGAAAGTTCGTACGGACCAGGGCCTGTATCTCTGCTGAAAACCTTGCAACCTGGAGATCAAAAGATTCCCGAGTTGAATTTAAAGGCCAGATTTTATTAAAACAACATGGCTTTCAGTCTGCTCAGTGAATCAAACCTCATACTGGAAACATTCAATGAAGGCCACAGTGGTGTCTCCCCAACTGTGCGACCCGGGGGAAACAATACTTGCTTTCAGCAAACATCCCTGAAGTTTACTGTGACTATATATGCAATGCATGGCGCCATTCCACAACAGCCTTGATCATTCAGCACTAAATAACTTCCATTCTAAAGTAATTCGAACACTAGATGAATCACTGCAGATGGGGAGCCCTTCAAGTAGCAAGATAAGTTCGCTTTTGATGCATTACATGTTCCATGAAGCGACACTTCTTTACACACTAAAGACCCACTTAAAGCCTTTGCACAGTATTTACCACTTAAGGAAACTTCAGTGTCCTTTTTTCTGCACCTATATCTATAAGGTAACTCCCAGGTTTCCTGTATGAACCCTTCACCCAACACTTCATATCTGCCTGCTTGGATGTATCTAAAGCAGTATTGGAACTGAAATGTCGTGATTGGCAGTGTAATATAGCCATGGATTAACCATTCAGTAGATGGTGACTCTGCTACAGTGAAAGGTAACTTCTCCAATTTCTCAATGAGCAGCATGGTGCACTTTGCATCTCTGCATGTCACAGATAACTGTCTGTCGGTCAGATTGTAAACCGAAAACAAACTTTTGCTGTTAATGTATTTCCATGGCACGTGGCCTGAATGCAGTGATTTCAGCGTTTAGCTTAAAAGCATAATGGAGCGCAATTGAGATTGACCCTGTTATAGAATAGACAAATTTTGTTCCATTATGTCGATTGCAAAGGACACAATGTTGCCCGATGAATAAATACTAGGCCTGGGCGGTAAATTCCGTTCCGCTCGCGGAATTTGGGTAATTTCGCGTTCCGCAGAGAACGCGGAATAGCCCAAAATTCCACGATCCGCAGCTTCGCGGAATTTTTTGCTTGTTCGCGCTTTCAAAATGCGTGTTCCGAGCACGCAAACAGCGTTTGCGAACAGGAAAAAAGCATCGACAACGGGCAGAACAAGCAATTCCATGTGTTCGCAGAACTCTGTGTGCTCGCGGAAATTTTTTACCATTTTGCAGAGCTTTGCGTAGCGCTACTACGCAAATTCCGCCCACCCCTTATAAATACATGAAGAAAGTGTGGTCATACCATTGTCTACCACAGCCAGGGCCTTTTCAAGGTTAATCCTATCAATTTCACGTAATCTCTAAGCAGCATCCTGTTGGGAGACTTTTCATAGTTTATTGTGGATGGCATACAAGAAGCGTTTCTTACGTGGTTTCTTGTGATTTAACAAGCAATCCCTATGATCCATGTCGTTTGATAGAAGGGACAAGTGTTGCTTCATCTGTTGTGGTGTTGATGTTTGGATTAGGGCCCAGATCTCTGTACTGGGGTGTGAAACCCCAAAACCGGTCCTAGGATGCTTGTTTCCAGTCCAGGGAGGACCTGGCCTGGCAGTTCGGGCTGGACTGTTCAAATTTGGCGTAGGGCCAAGACTGATTTGCGTATGGCTGGGTTCAAACTGGAATGGCATGGGGAGCAACAAAACAATGGATTAAGGCCCAGATCTCTGTAGTGGGATGAATGTATGACATTGTTCTGCATTCTGTCCATCAATTGTTCTTCTTGCATTTGTCACCCCAAGTGGGTCGTGTATGCCCAGACGTGGGTCCCGTGCTCTCCATGCCACTGGAGTCAAGCTATCCTGCCTGAAGAGGGGTGAATCCCCGAAACCAGTCCTAGGATGCTTGTTTCCAGTCCAGGGAGGACCTGGCCTGGCAGTTCGGGCTGGACTGTTCCCATTGGGCACAGGTCAAGACTGATTTGCGTATGGCTGGGTTCAAACGGGAATAGCATGGGGAGCAAAAAAACGATGGAGTAAGGCCCAGATCGCTGTACTGGGGTGAATGTATGACATTGTTCTTCATTCTGTCCATTAATTGTTCTTTTTGCATAGCGTGGGTCATGCCTGTGGATACTAAACCCTCTGGTGGGATCCTTGAATCTTGCTTGACACCTCTTTGTGTTGATAGGCCAAACCAACAATCCCTTCAAATTGGGAGCTGAAGAATTATATGTATCAATCTGTAGCATTGCACCCAATGCATCCTCACTAATCAGTGTTGTTGCATGCATTCTGCACATACACAGAACTATGAGCAGGTAAACAGGACCTCAGTGTATAGGGGTTGTACCTTCCTACCACCTGAGTACCCAAAATCCCAAAACCGACTAGCTATAGTGTCTCATTCGTTCTCCTACATAATCACGAAGCTACAAATGATTAGACAACCCAGAACATAACACTACTGACTCTCTCAGGAATCGCTGTAGCAAGACATACCCTTTCACTCACTCACTCATACTTGTCCACAATAAGGATTGTCTATAATGCAGTTTATGAGCCACTACCAGCAGCAAAATGCGTAAACCTAAAACAGTTAGCATTGTTACAATACCATAAAATATAAAGGGGGATGTCATCATACACAGACAGTGGATAAAGGACTATATGGCCTAACCACCATCCCCTTGGTAAGTTGAGGTTTACTATATAAAGGAAGATCTCTGGGCTTTGTCAGCAGACCCCATACCCCAGAGCCTAGATGGTAGGTTTTCATCATATGGACAGCATAGCTCTTCTCCAAGGAAAGGTCTCTCTCCAAGTGTATGTGAACAATATGCATCCCCTTAATAACAAAGCACGAGTTTTCCAGCAGTACAGCTGTGTTTAGCATGTTTCGTCTAGGTGCTAGGGACTGACCAGAACAGAATAAGAAGGGGTATGTTTATCGACCTTGCACATTGTGTTCAGACTAAACTCCAGGAACAGCAGAGAACGCAGAAAGCAGACAGTTCTCATGTGAAAGGCACAAACAGAGTCTTGCAAAATAAAGTCATGTAGTAATGGGCGCAAAAGAAGCATCATGGCAGCAGAGCTCATGCTAACTTAGCAATGTGGAGAATGACCCTAATAGCCATATAACACCCTCCCCTTGGTGAAGTCATAGTATATAGGCAAAAGACCAACACAGGGTTCAAAGGTAACCAGATTTCAGAAGCTCTTGAAAAAACCAGATTGGAATTTTTTTGGTCTGTATGTTGTGTCAAATTTTGTCTGGGTAACAGAACCTGATTCCACTGGGTGTCTAGTTTTCAAAAATGTATAGGTTTGCTAGGTTACCCTGGGTGCCGGCAGAGCTAGAGTTCAAAATCTACAGCTAGGAACTTTGCCAAGAAAGGGTCCGTTTGTCCTATAAAAATATGGTGTGTCCATGTTGCATTTTGGGCCATTTCCTGTCGTGGGCACTAGGCCTACCCACCCAAGTGAGGTATAATTTTTATCAAAAGACTTCGGGGAATGCAGCGATGGTCGAATTTTGTGGATCCACGCAGATGCCAGAACTTTCCATCAGAGAAATATGAGGAAAATTATTTTTCTTTTTTTACAAAGTATGAGTTTGCAAGGGAGTCTGTGTAACAGAACCTGGTGAGAGCCAGAGAAGTCACCCTATCCTAGATTCCCCTGGGTGTCTAGTTTTCAAAAATGTATAGGTTTGCTAGGGTTCCCTAGGTGCCAGCTGAGCTAGGGTTCAAAACCTACATCTAGGCACTTTGCAAAAAAAGGGTCCGTTTTCATTTTAAAAATGTGGCGTGTCCACGTTGTGGTTTGGGCCGTTTCCTGTCGCGGTCACTACGCCTACCCACACACGTGAGGTATAATTTTTTTCAGAAGACTTTGGGGAATGCGGGGTGGGTGTAAGTTTGTGGATCTGCGCAGATTCCAGAACTTCCCATCACAGAAATGTGATGAAAATTGAGGTTTTTTTTTTACAAAGTTTGAGGTTTGCAAGGGATTCTAGGTAACAGAATCGAGTGGGAGCCACACAAGTCACCTTATCCTGCATTCCCCTGGGTGTCTAGTTTTAAAAAATGTATAGGTTTGCAAGGTTTCCATGGGCTCCATCTGTGCTAGGACCCAAAATCCACAGGTAGGCACATTCCGAAACAAAGTCTGTGCCTAGTGGGCTTTCTGCCACCCTGGGGAGGGGGGAAATCGGGGGCTATTTCCCGATATGCCTCCAAGGGGGGCAAAAAGACTGATGCTATTTTTTTTGGGTGGGTGGGGCCATTCTGAGCAGCTCCTGCCCGAACTTTGGAAACATAAAAATCTCTGGTGCCTAGTGGCCTTTCTGCCCCTGGTGTCAGATCAGGGGCTTTTGCCCCCATCTGCCTCCTGTAGGGGGGCAGAAAGTCTTATGCCTTCTCTGGGGGTAGGGTGGGAGCTTTGGCATGCCCATTCTGGGCAGCCCCCACCCCTGGCCTATAAAAAAAATCCCTGGCATCTAGGGTGCTTTTTGGCCCACCTGGGGGGCAGATTGGGGGCTACTGCCCACCCCGGGGGGCCTGAAAGGATGTCTGGCAACATTTAATGGGGGAGCAACGGCCCTTGCCCAAGGGGCCACTTGCCCCTCCATGGTGGCTAGTGGGTGGATCCCTGCTTGAGGATCCCCCTCCTGGGGTGCCCCCAAGCAGGAATCTACTAGCAACGGGTACCATTGGAAAGAGGAGATTCTCCTCTTTCCAACGATACCTTTCCCAAGTGTTTCGGTGCTTCGGGGGGCTGAGATAAGCCTACGAGCACTGAAACATTGAAACTGAAACTAAGTTTCAGTTTCATTTTTAATGTAATGACGACAGCGGCGGTGCGCCATGTGGGCGATCGTCATTACATTGAAAATCATCAAAGGGCCTTGGGAGGTTGTGGAAGCTCTTCCCCACCTCCTGAGGCCCCCACAAAAAAATGGAAATCCCTCTGCTGTTTGCAGCAGAGGGATTTAGCGCCCCGATCCTCATGACGGAATGGTTCCATCATGAGCACTGAAGGGGTTAAAGCAACAAGCAACGTGGTTCCCTGCATCCTCCATGTGGAGGAGCTCTAGTCTTTCTCTGTTGCCACTCCGTAATCAAAATGAGGTGTCCTCCCTGCTGTCAGGGGGAAAACGAGTTTTCCCTCCAACTGGGAATGAAGCTAGAAAGTCCAAAATGGCCCTGCCTTGAGAATGAAGGGTAGCTATTCCTCACATCCTCATTTGGCATTGCCAGGTCAAAGCAAAAACTATGAACCTTTGTTCTGCCACCTATTCCTGTCCCTATCCTAGATGGCTAATCCACACTAAGTGGTCACTTGTTTATAAAACTCCTGTCTTCCTCAGCCCAGAGGCCAAACCATTGTATTCCAGGAACTGGGTTGTTGAAAGGTAACTTTTAGCCATTGCGTAATATTTTCACAGGAAGAGAGAAGATGTAATGATTTTAATCAGAATTAAGTCTGTTTCTGAAAAACTAAGCCTTACCCACAAAATGTAAACAGCTATTAAACAATTGTTGACTAACAGGGCATACTGGACCCAATGTACTAAAAATATTTGTACTTGCAAACCCTGTGAATCACAAAGTCACATGGTTTGTGTACATACATGTTTTATGTGATATATACAAAATTGGTTTTGCAAGCCTAAAAGTCTTTTGGACATGCAAAATTAGTTTTGTAACCCCTTCTAAATTGCAATTAGGAGTTGGCGGGAGAGGGGCATCCCTTCCTAATTGGGAACAGCAGTGGTATCTATCAATGGTTTACAACTGCAATTGTGGTCGCATCGCATTGATCAGTTGCAATACCTTGAAGGAGGTGGTAACTTATTCCCGATAGGATTCCTTCCTCTTTACGAATCCTGTTCAGAGACCTAAGGGGGAGCAGGTAGTGGTCTAGGTAACCACTGCCTGCTACCTATGATGTAGTCCATAACCGAAAAGATTTTTTTAAAAAATTAAAGCAGCACTGGTTCCTTTAAGGAACACTGACTGATCTTATCATCATCATCATAAGAATCTTTATTCAGTTGATCAAAGTAACCATAAAAGAACAGAGTGCATTGCAATAACATCATGTAAATAAGACACATAAAAATAAAAACAGGATAAAAAGTAGAATAATAACAGGTTAAAAACACAGTGTCAAGTACATAAACATGTTTATCAATCAGGCCTTGAGCATCTAGATGCCAAAGCTGCACGTAAAAAACTTGTACCAACAGATAAGACGTGAGCATTGGGGAGCAATTATAAGTACAAAAGGGCTGGACAAACTTGATTACATTTCAAAATCCTCAACAATGGTGGCAAATACCTCTTTATAGGCCAGCTATAGAGATTACAAAACATAACAAAATGAAGTGTGATCTGCGCGGAGCTTGTTGTCGCAGCCGCAGGGCAACCTGTGTTCAGAATTATCACAGTTACTAGAAATGGACAAAAGATGGTGTAATTGGTTAAAATGAAATCTGACAAAGAGAAAACACTCTCGCCTTGAAGTAACCTGCACCAAATACTGCTCCATTCCCTGAACAGACTTAAGAATTATAGGGCCACTCACTAGGGGTTTCATCAGTTCTGCCCCTTCTCTGATTGGTGCTGCCCGCTAAACGTACAAATCTTTTATGCCTTGTAAATCACATGCCCTCAGGGAATGAGGGATCAAATATGCATCTGCTTCCCCCAGTGCCATAAATGTAGATTTTGCATAGGCAATCCAGGGACTTCTAGAAGCACCATCCAATGCCAAACAGTCAAAAAGGATTAATCTATCGAGCACGAGATGCTCACTAGTCCAGAGTTTTATCCAAGCAGAGCAGGGGCCTGAGGGCCAGCCGGTCCACAAGAAATCTAATACCAAGCTTAGCATGTACAGACCAAGCCAGAGTGCATTGCCGGACCTGTACCATTTTAAAAAATTGTTTTCTATTGTTAGAATTATGTCGGTCTTCACATAACCCCAGACCTCGCGGCCATGGCAGATCTGCGAGACTGATTACACCTTATAAATTTTAAGCCAAGTTTGCAGTGACCAGTGAAGCAGATCGTGACCCCAGTAGATTTAATAATCTCCACTTTTCTTCAACAGGGTGTGCCAATTATTCTTGATGTCAAAGAATACCCCTAGATAGGGAAAAGCCGACACCTTGCCCCTGGTATGCTGAACCACCTTAAAGGTCTTGGAGCTAATTGACTGTGGGCCTACAACCATAAGATTTCTTGATATTCAGTGCCAGCTCTAGATTGGCGATAAAAGCCACAAATGTATCCAACAAAAGCTACAACACCATGGCCATGCGGGCAATCCGAACCCCGTCATCTGCATATAACAACACAGGAAGCGACCTTTGGCCCACCATGGGAAAGTTAGCCTAGGTCGAGAGGAGGGTCTCCTTAAACCTATTAACATACAGGGTGAATAAAAACAGAGCCAGGATACACCCTGCCGTACCCATTTGTTGTGGGTAAAGACCCGGTACTAGTGGCACTGTGCAGCAAGCCTTCAAGAAAGATCACTAAAATAGACTACACCCCCAACTCGAGCAACAAAGCCCACAATTTGGCACGGTTAACCCTGTCAAATGCAGGCGTAAAATCCATAAAAGCCAGGTGGAGGGATTCTGGCTGAGCAACAGTATACTTTTTAAGATTCAATAAAGATTCAAACATTAGTTGGATGTGGACCACCCAGGCCAAAATCCATGCTGGACGTCCATCAGAATGTCATTAGCATCCAACCATGCCATCAGCCTATTAAGTATAATCCTCTCAAGGACCTTAACTACAGGGTCATTCAAAGTGTGATATTAAAAAAAAACTTCCCATTTGGGAATACAAAGGAATGGTTGTTTGCTGTTCCTTGCAGGCCACCAACATATCTTCTTCCCACAGATCCCACTGAAAATCTCCTTAGAAGAGCTCCTACCCCCGGGACTTGAGCCCACCCAGACACACTAGGGGCTCTGGGTGAACACTCAATGAAGAAGCATGCCGCTGGAGTGTCCTAGTGGGTGGGAGGTCTTTGCAAAATGTAAAAGGATTCCTAGATTAGGAGTGGATTTGTTCTGGCTGCCTTCCCCCTTTGTTTGCTGGCACCAACATATCAAATCACAAAGATCGACAAACAGCAACCTAGCTAGTTAATATTCATTAGGCAGATGGTTATATGACCCCTTGTGACTCGTGATTTTGCAATATAAAGTATAAGTACATAGGTCCCATCACTAAATTAAACTCGGGTTACAAACGGTCTGATCACAATTTGTGAGATCCTTGTGTGACAAGATTCTAGCACATCGGACTGTTCGCAATATGTAGTCTGCCACAATTAAGTTTATTAAGCACCCAGCTCTGTGAGCTTACAAGAAACACCTGAGGGGTGGCTTACCCAATATACAAAGATACGTTTTCCTACATGGCATAGGCACTTTTTCCTGCCATGGATCATTGAGTATTGGAGTGCAATGGTGCTCCCTGAAGGCACATATTTTAGTAATACATGTTGGTAGTATAAATATCCATTAGCGGCCCCCAGAAAAGCCATCAATTGGAGCCCTTGGTATTCAGTTAATTGGTCTCCCTTGTTTTTCAGTCAGCTTGCAACCCTAGAAGCAATCTGGTTCACAGTGTGCACGCTACAAATAATGTAAATAAATAAACAGATAAATAAACGGATGTCGACAATGCATTGAAAAATGTTAAGGCATGGTGAGCAGTGGCAATGAGGTAGAACATATAGGGGATATACTGTATTGTTAGAATCAGGTATTTTGTTGCAGGTATAAGACCCCAAGTCCTCAACATTCAGACAAACCCTTTGTTACTCAATTCCATTTGTCACTTTTTAAATTAGAAAAAAAACATCAGCTCTTTATTTATTGTTTTGCAGCACTCTTGGTTCTAATTAATCCATTAACCGTATGTTGGTCCATTGTCACCACACATGACCAAACCCAGAGTAAATTAGTGATGAGCTATTACTAAAACACACATCTATTTCAATGCAAACCCCATTTCTCCTTCTCCGAACAATGCAGAAGTCAGTTGGAAATTAACGATGTGCCTTTGCGAAGCGATGCACGAAAAACATTACTGAGCAGACTTCACCATACTGAAAGTGCCATTAACAGTTGAGAGTTTTTTCAAAGAAATATTTTGTGACTGGGGCGGGGTTTTCCAGGTAACCATTTCAAACATATATTGAAGATGTTTCTCACACGTTCTAGGCTTTCCTCCACCTTTCCGTGGGGAAGGGGCGTGGCTCTCATTTGTAGAGCACGTGCATTGCTACCGAGCATGGTGGGTTAAGGGGGTACTACATCCAATTTCTCTTTTCCTATCCAACCAGTAGATGGAGTTACAATTTTCCTAGTTTGCTTACGGGTCCATGGCACCCTTGCTATCTATTGTATTGCATGGCAGAAAATCATTCCATTTCGATTTGGGGTTATGAATGGAATGTATTGAAGTGGAATTCAAATTGCCCCTTCCAGCTCAAATCCATACCTGAAGACACACACCAGGCAAGCTAAGGAAAAAAGGGAAGGGGAGGAGATACACAGTATGCACAGCTGACGGCTCATTGTGTCTGCCTCTTCAATGGGAGGGTTGACCATTACAAAGGATACACTTAAGCATCTGTAATAATCAGGATTATCAGTATAGCACCTGTAAGAACATTTAACGAACTTGTGCCCAAAAATGATGTGTGGAGAATAAAGTGAATACCAGGAGATTTCACCATGACCCAGGAGAAAGAGGCATACTTGAGTCTAGTAGACGTCAAAAGCAGAGTGGAAAAGAGGAGTATGCAGAGATCACCAAGGAGAGAAGACGTCCAAAAGCAGAGAAGGCTAATTCCTGATGCAAGGGAACTGATAGTGTAGTGAAATCCAGAGTATTAGCAGGTAGCTTTAGCAAGATGCACAATTCCCAAGCCAAGCCCCATTGCAGGAAAGCTCTTCTTGCAGTGATTCCTCACATTAGGTCATTGAACACCTTTTACTACAGAAAACCCAGAATCTAGAATTTGAGGGAGCAGAGGACCTGCTATAAATTACTAGCTTTTCCACTTCACCAAAATCGTGATTCTCCCACTCTGCTCAGAATTGAGGAAATCGCTGTGTTTATCCGGTGGTTCATCAGCGTCCTCTGGCAATGTAAACCCTAGACCTGGTGGCATATCTGCCACTGGGCGTCATGGTCATAGCAATGTTCGCCTCAACCTTTTTAGGTTGAGGTATCCATCAAATATTTGCTCTACCCTCGACTGCCACCCAGAGTCTTGCAGGCTGGGATTTCTAAATATGGTGGATGGTCCTCCATCAGGGGCTAAGAGCCTCTGCTGACCCTGGAGAGGTGGTGGGCTGCTGTGTGGGCTGCTCACCAGGCTCTAAATGATCATCTAAGTCAGCGGGTTTGTGCCGAGGCTACAAAAAACAATTTTTCCTATAGTCCAGAATAAAATGTTTCACTCATCGAACCACATAATGACAAAGGTCATACTGGGACAGGAAATAATCCCAGGCAACAAAAGAAAAGTGGCCTCCATTAGCGAATCAGACAGCCAAAACAGCTTTCCACGTTTGCACATGCTGCCCACATCATATAAACTAATGCAGATTATTGGGTGCGCTATTGCTATGTTAGGAAAATAAATAAATGTAATATTAGTAGATGACCATGTACTACAATAACAGTGCAAAAAGTGACCTGAATGGCATAAAACCTTATTTTGCTCCATGTGTTGTTTTACTGCTTGGAGTGATTTAGCTCGTAAATGCAGTATACCTCATACTGTTGTTTTCTTGCTACTGGCATTTTGCTCCTTAACATAATTGTGCTTCATACTGTTATTTTTCTCCTCACTGACTTTGCTCATTAAATGCATTTTGCTCCATACTTGGATTTTGCGCCACACTGATTTTGTTCCTCAATCTGATATTACCCAATAACGTGATTATGTTGCACATGTTGTTTCCATTATTGTCTGCTTGTTCTCATTCACTTGTTTTTGAGTCTTCTCTCCTATGTGTGCTCTGTATTTTTCGGTGTGTTGACAAAATGACCACCAAATGTAAGACTTTATACCAGATCAGATTACCTCAACACCATGACTAAAGAAATCAACCATGAAAGCTTGATGATGACCTTTGCAAATTAAGGTATCACCAGGTCAGCGTCATCAACCCCTCTAGAGCTTCCCAATCACCAGCTCTGCTCTGGGCCTTGAAACCAACCAAGATAAAACTAGCATGAATCGGGGCCATAAGGGACATGAGCAGCATCAATGACTTAGAGTTCATTGCGGTCAGCAACGCAATAACTGATTAGTTATGACTGTTCCTCTGACATCAACGAGACTGCTTCCAACGACTCTTATGTCTCCATCGCCAGCCCTCCTGGAAACCACCCCATCCAATGATTCTCTCTCCCTCTATTCCCCACCTCATTCTGCTATGAGTATGCACCATCCCACCAGCACACAAACTGACATATTCCAGTTGGACCCCATCACACCATCAATGATCCTCATACGCTGTGTGACTCCATGACAGCTGCTTGACTACAAGCCCCTCCTTCTGGTTGAAGATGACTGTCTCACCTGCCCTCTAACCAAATTGCGTGACATCGAACTGAAACTGAATTACCTCCATGCAACAATGCAAAACCTCCAGCGAATACTCTCAAACTCCCTCCCTCAAGCACACTCATAGAAAATGCTGCTTTCCAGATCTTACCTGCTATTCTCATTTGAATACCCAATCCGGTCCATATGGAGATAGACAGCATAACAAGGACCTCTAAATGCTTCTTCACACACACAACGTCCGGGTCAAACTCCACTCCCAAATATTCAACAACTGCAGATGCAACAACTCACACCTCTCTCAATAACCCCAGAGTCAGGCGTCCCAGGAAGATTTGGAGATCTATTTACGAAGGTGTTATTTCTTCTCATGGTAGCAAATAATTCTCTCCTAGCATATCAACATTGGCATCCTAAACTTTTGGTCTGTTATATACAATGTCAAATTCACATCTGTTCTCAATCAGGAATAAGACCGTGACTATTGTGATCCCCGCACTTGGTTCAACAAGTAAAACATATAGAGCTGCAGGATAGCATAAATCACAAAACACTCCTTGTAATAATAAAAGGCTCTTTGGACCTGGCATTCTTGCAACATTCCTGTAAAATAAATGCTACTAGTAGGCCTGCGCAAAAAGAACGATTGATGAATGGAATGCTGAACAATATTTGAGACTCACCCCGTGTCAGAGATCTGGGTCTAAACCTATCATTTTTTTGCTCACTACGCCATTCCTGTTTGACCCAGTCATAGGCAAATCGCAAATCAGTCTTGACCCTGCACCCGCTGTGAATATTCCAGCCCAAACTGCCAGGCAAGGTTCTCCCTGGCCCGTAAACAAGTATCCTAGGTCCGGTGTTGGGGTATGGTGATCATGGGACCCATGTCTGGGTATACCTGTTCCCACTTGGGGTGACAAATGCAAAAAGAACAATTGATGGATGGAATGCTGAACAATGTCAAACGCTAAACCTCAGTCAAAGGTATGGGTCGAAATACAATTATTTTTTGCTCACCGCGCCATTGCAAATATGCAAATCAGTCTTGACCCTGTATGCCATGGGATCAGTCTAGCCCAAACTGCCAGGCCAGGTCCTCCATGGACTGGAAACAAGCATCCTAGGACCAGTTTTGGTTCGGTGTATCACCCTTCATCAGCTAGACTAGCTTTAATTCAGTGGCACAGTGAGCACTAAACCCACATATGGGCATAGTCGTCCCACATGAGGTGACAAATGCAAAAAGAACAATTGATGGACAGAATGATGAACAATGTCAACCACTCACCCCTAGTCAGAGATCTGGGCCTAAATCCATATTTACGTTTGCTCACCACGCCATTCTAGTTTGGACACAGCCATATGCAAATGAGTCTTGACCCTGCTTCCCATGGGAACAGTGCAGCCTGAAATGCAAGGCCAGGTACCCCCTTGAGCGAAAACAAGCATCCTTGTACTGCCTATGGGAAATCACCCCATATCAGCCAGGATAGCTTGAATCCAGTGGCATGGTTAGCACAGGACCCACGTCTGAGTCTAGTAGGACTGCAGGGCTCATTGTGGCATCCACTTAAGTAGTGCCAAAAAGGATATTCCTGCTGTTCCTCAATATATGAGAAAGAAGGAAGAAGAGTCAAGGGAGAGGCTGGATCTAACTGTATCCAATGTGTGTTTAGAGTTGGTAATCCATTTGTTGGATAATAATGCCCTCACACACCCTTTCAGGTGTCATGCTTCATCATATGGGCTGCTCCTCGTCGGGCCGGCGGTGCAATGCCTAACGGGCTCCCTTAATAAGGGGCACTTTATCGGAGATCTTCAATCCAACTGCCGTATGGTGAAGTGCGGGTATGGGGGCCAAAGTGATGTAGATGTGACTAAGTGATTAAAACAGGGTTGTGACTCACCCTATTCAGTATCAGTCCAGACCACAACAGTACCCAGTGGGTGCAACATGAGCGACAATTCCTCATAAAGTAGGACTGTAAACGGGACCAAGTAACTCCAAGCGAGAAACATGTTGACCATTAAAACACAAATTACTCACACATGAGACATTATACTCAGTTGAGTGCTACACCTTCTACACCTTCACGTTTTTAATCAGGGAAGAAGGCCTCCAGAATAAAATTAATTCCCAGCCGGCACTCTCAACCCTGTTTTAATCACTTAGTCACATCTACATCACTTTGGCCCCCATACCCGCACTTCACCATACGGCAGTTGGATTGAAGATCTCCGATAAAGTGCCCCTTATTAAGGGAGCCCGTTAGGCATTGCACCGCCGGCCCGACGAGGAGCAGCCCATATGATGAAGCATGACACCTGAAAGGGTGTGTGAGGGCATTATTATCCAACAAATGGATTACCAACTCTAAACACACATTGGATACAGTTAGATCCAGCCTCTCCCTTGACTCTTCTTCCTTCTTTCTCATATATTGAGGAACAGCAGGAATATCCTTTTTGGCAATGCATATTCTTGGGGCATCTCTTCTTGCTGGACCTCCCGCTCCCCTGTGAGCGGAAATAGCCCCTTCTGTCCCTCTTTTTGCACTTCATACTTTGCACGGCTTAAACACCCGTGGGACTTCTACTGGCGGGTAAGATTAGCTCTATCCCCCAACACCTTATTCGAGACCCTTCTTCTCACCACAAAAAAACATTTGTGGATTCAACTCGACATTGTTATTTTATTACCCCTAACTCAATTCCACCCATCCTCTCATGGAGGGCCAGGGTCTGAGTTATGGGGACGACCATGCAGCGGAAATACTCAGGACCCCTTCCATTCTGGGTCTTGATCACGAGACTGCCACAGGAAGCCAATCGGCGGACTGGCAATCATTATCTGACATGAAACGAGAGTGGGTACGGATCACACTACACGGTGCCCTTATGACCGAATACTTTAGGGCTAATATATCACCCAATGGCCTTATAGTAAAGAACTTCCCCAGGATCTTTTGGGAGGATGGTCAATTCAAAATTGAATGGTCACAGATTTCCTGGAAGTGTACCAGGGACCTCCTCATTCTTATTGTCAACACGGCCAAAAGATTGGCAGACTAGCTACTCATACGGATTCAAACCGCAGAAAGTGCTTTGAAACAAAACAATCCTGGTTCCAGTTACAAATCCAAATTGACTGAACTCAATAATGAGATTGCCGAACATAAAGAGTATCTGATGAAACAAAAAGTTGTGAAGTTACTAAAGGACATTAAATGCTTCGAGAAAGAGAAAGTGTACCCATATCTCAAGGCTGATTATGTCCCACTTAACACTAATTATTCATCCGATACTGATACTAATTCTTCAAGAAGAGGGTCTTCCACCAACAGTGACTCCAATACTGAATACTCAAGACCCAATCAATATAGAGGGAAGAAGGGCAGACAAGGATACAACACGTACCCACCACCACTCTATCAGGGACCTGCCTTTTGGCAATACCCTATGTACCCCCAAGGCCCCCCTCAGTTCGGTCCACACTGCCCACCTCAATTTATACCCCAAGGCATGAGCCAGCCTTTTTTAGGCAGAGGTTGGGGCAGAGGGTGAGGGCGAAGAAGAGGGGCCCCACAGGAGAAAAGAGTACAATGGGAGGAACCTCCCCAACGGGGAATAGAGACCAGGAGCCACAGCAGCAGAAAACAAACTTAGTTGTCAATCTGTCATCCAGACAATTGACACAAATAGAAGACGACGTCCTCCAAAAAGGATTGGGTTTTGTCCCAACCCCGAGAGTGTATCTCTTCACCCAAACTTGTGAACTTCATCAATTCTTTCGCAAGATCCGTCTCAGATTTTTCTTTGAAGGAAAAGTGAAAGCACCCGATACTGACTCGGGTCTTCACAATCCTTCTACTTTCACCCCACATACTGGGATGGTACCAAATGAAGTTCTAACCTATGAGCAGGCAGTACTTAAAGAAGTGAAAACTATTCCAGGACACAAACCATTCAATAACATCAGTAACAAAGAGAGATTGGCTATTGAAACACTGGCCAATGATCCAACTATCACTATTAAACAGGCCGACAAAGGCGGGGCCACTGTCATAATGACAACGACAGATTATGACATTGAATGTTTACGACAACTGGGAGATAGGAAATATTATACTCCTATCCCTAAGAATCCTACAGAACATCTGAGAAAAACCATCACTAGTCTGGTTGTTTCAGCTGAAAGTCAAGGGTGGCTTAGTGAGAAGGAGGCTTCTTTTCTCATCAAGAAGGAACCTAAGACCCCCTACTTTTATATTTTACCAAAAATTCACAAGGGGGTCACACCAGTACCAGGACGCCCGATAGTGTCAGGTATCGACTCCATTCTCGAACCCCTTTCGCAATTCTGCGACCATTTCCTACAGCCCTTGGTGAAATGTACACCATCATACATACAGGACACCACTGATGTATTACGCCTGCTGGATCACTTTCAGGATACTGATGACATCAACTTCCTCATTACTCTAGATGTTGAAGCCCTTTACACAAACATCCCCCAAAGGGCAACTCTAGAAGTGATTGAGGAAGTTTTGAGTACAATTCCCTGGGAGTCACTTACCCCTCCATCTTTCATTACAGACTGTGCCACATTAGCACTAACTGAAAACTTTTTTGAATTTAGGGGCCAACTCTATCATCAGACACAAGGTACTTCCATGGGGAGTACCTTTGCTCCTAGTGTGGCCTGTCTGTACATGGCATCGTTTGAGGGAGAACACATATTTTGTGACAATAACCCATACCGTCACAATATTCGTCTATGAAAACGCTTTATTGATGACATTCTCATCTTTTGGACAGGAGATTGCACGAGTTACACCGACTTTTTCACATGGATTAACAATCTCAATCCCTATCTAAACTTCACCATAACATCATCCCCCTCTCAGATTGCCTTCCTAGATCTAACCATCAAGCTTACACAGGGGCACTTCTCGACCACTATGTACAGGAAGGCTACTGACCGTAATAGTCTGCTACACTTCCACAGCCACCATCCCAGATCACTCAAAGAAAAGTTACCCTTTGGGCAATTCCTGAGAGTCAGAAGAAATTGCAGCACATTAGACACATACAAAAGTGAATCAGCAATCCTCGCCCAGAACCTGAGAGAGAGACACTATCCACAGAGGAGCATCACTCAGTCTAATAAACGTGCTCGCAACAACAATAGAGAAGGACTTCTGGACCATAGAGAAGACAAAATTGGTTCCGAAGCACTTACCTGTGTCACCACTTTCACATCGGCCTCAAAACAATTGACCAAGGTGTTGAGAAAACACTGGGATATACTCAATACAGGAAACATGAACCTGGAAGTGCCACGTTTTGCATATAAGCTATCCAAGAACATCAAACATATGCTTATACAAACTAGACCTAAACCTAAGACCAAGTCCATACAGAATACTCTCTGGCAATTACCTACGGTGAAAGGACACTATCCATGTGGGACATGTAGCGCATGTACTTTTACATCTATACACAAGATTGTCACACTAAATACCACCTTTATTTGGGAATTGAGGACCCATACAAACTGCAACACATCCAATTGTATCTATCTTTTGATTGTCCCTGTGATCTCTATTATGTGGGGATGACGACTCGCCCTATTAAATTGCGTATTTCTGAACACCGCAGCAGTTTTCGTTGCCACAAGAATAACACCAAACTATGTATGCACTTTCTTGAGAAGGGACATTCACCAGACTCAGTTAAATGGCTAATTTTAGAAGCCAACCCCCATTTCACTAAACTAAGTCTGTTCGCGAGAGAACAGAGATGGATACACCGTCTATCTACTGACGTTGATGGGCTGAACGATGATATCCCCTGGGGATCAATCAAAACCTGAATTATCACCTGAATCATTCTATATTTCAATCTTTGCCCCAGTTGCTACACGACATAGTAGTCCCACTACTATACCCATATTGGATTGGCAATCTGTCCCACACCCTAATGTACCATTTCTATTGCCCTCCGCCTGAGGGACTCTCACTATTATGAGAACCTTTTCCACAACGGGAAACCTTAGACTGGGCGTTGATTCACCACATGACTCTTTATGCTCCACAAACCTAAATAGTCACACATCAGCCCCTCTCTAAGATGGCCGCCATAGTAATTAACACCACTGATCTATCGGTCAACCCCCTTTTCCCAATCCATGATGTCTGCCATTTCCATCTCACACGTAAGCAGGCGCATGTACTGACCCCATCCGAGGTCACATGACAAACATCTTCAATTTAAGTCCTCCCTCGCTGTCGAGCGAGTCACCTTCCGGACTCGGTGGTGAGGGTAGGTCTAAGCGGAATACATGAGCTACGGAAACCGTGAGTATTTCCACGCTCTCCCTGGAGCATTTTCTTGTTAGCGCTCGACTATGGTTTTAAAACTCTCAACCCTGTTTTTACCCTTTATAGAGTGAGGACTAGTAGCACTCGTATGATCCTGACGAGCACCCTTCGTCTCCATTGACATAGAGGCCACTATTACCTGACATTGGTTTACAGCTGCTGGCCGCCGGCCATACATCCCTTCAGCTCTGTTCCCTCATTTGATCTGTAGTTTCAGGGATATTCCTTACGTTATACCCGATACGGTTTTACTGTCACTGCATTGTGTTTGTTATTCACACGAGGGATCTATTACTAGTCCTCCCCCCTGACAGTTAACTCCCCCTTTTTTCACAACGCCCTTTTGCATTCGCACAGCGCTAATCTTAAATGATAATCAACCGATCTTTGCACACACCATCAGTGCCCATTGATATGTATCTGTATCTAGTGTATAACTTCTTCTAATTCACATTGACTTTTTTGATGAGTTTAACATCGCATTTTCATGTGGGATTTACGTATACAGCAATTTACTCGCTATGAATTTGTGCCAACAGTTTTAATGCTCCTTTCCATCACAATTGTGTCTTATCTATGTTTTACCCACTCCATTACTTGGTCCCGTTTACAGTCCTACTTTATGAGGAAATGTCGCTCATGTTGCATCCACCGGGTACTGTTGTGGTCTGGACTGATACTGAATAGGGTGAGCCTCCCGAGGTTATCTCTTGCTGCATTTTAATGAATTCCACACAGGTGAATAGTCACTTTAGTTCACCGTGGGGATTCACCACCAACGAACATGTTCTGATGCTTTGCCAAGCATTAGTAGTCACCACCACTTGAGTTTTAGAACAATTGAAGAGTCATGGCTGGTTCTTGAATAATCGTGTCTATTGTATTCCTTTTTACTAGCATCACCTACTTTTTTCTTTTACAGGTAATACCAGACACTAACAGGTATTTTAATTAGGAGTTACTGACTCGCTTTATACCATTCAATTTACAATATTATTAACATTACATTCTCTCCAGTTGTAGATAGTTTTTTTCGTAGGTCCTGAAGAATCACGAGTGTAACAACTCCAAGCGAGAAACATGTTGACCATTATCACACAAGTCACTCACACATGAGACATTATACTCAGTTGAGTGCTACACCTTCACGTTTTTAACCAGGGAAGAAGGCCTCCAAAATAAAATTAATTCCCAGCCGGCACTCTCAACCCTGTTTTAATCACTTAGTCACATCTACATCACTTTGGCCCCCATACCCGCACTTCACCATACGGCAGTTGGATTGAAGATCTCCGATAAAGTGCCCCTTATTAAGGGAGCCCGTTAGGCATTGCACCGTCGGCCCAACGAGGAGCAGCCCATATGATGAAGCATGACACCTGAAAGGGTGTGTGAGGGCATTATTATCCAACAAATGGATTACCAACTCTAAACACACATTGGATACAATTAGATCCAGCCTCTCCCTTGACTCTTCTTCCTTCTTTCTCATATATTGAGGAACAGCAGGAATATACTTTTTGGCAATGCATATTCTTGGGGCATCTCTTCTTGCTGGACCTCCCGCTCCCCTGTGAGCGGAAATAGCCCCTTCTGTCCCTCTTTTTGCACTTCATCCACTTAAGTAGCCCTTTACTCATGTCTCAGTCCTGCCATTGGAGACGGTTTGTGCAGTTTTAAACTGCCAAAATAGACTTCTTGCCAGGTCTAAATCTCCCTTTTTATTAAATGTACGTCACTGCTAAGGCAGTCCCTAAGCAGCCCAGAGTCCAGGGTGCATTGTATTTGAAATGTTGGACATGTACTTCAAGTTTTACATGTCATGGTCATAAAAAACTCTGAGATTTTTTTTTTTACTACTGTGAGGACTACCACTCCCATTGGATAAAATCGGGTTATGGTATTACATTTAATAAGTTATAACTCTCAATTGGGAGCAGGTAGGAATGTCAAGTGTGTTGTTTAAGGAAGTGTAATTTAAATGGTGACATTGTAATTTAGGCAACAATTCTGAAAAATGCCACTTTTAGAAAGTTGGCATTTTCTTGTCCTAACAATGGATCACTGACACAATATTGTGGTAAACATTATAGTTCACAAAAATATTGGGTCAAAAATATCATCTACCACAAGATCGTCATTCTATACTTACAATGGTAAGTACAAAAATATCGGAAAAACTCTTTGACGCTAAAATCATCCAAAAATAAACAAAAATGAGGATTTTTTTTTATATAAATAGAGTTTGAGGTAGTAAATGTTAAATATTTCAATGCAAAAATTTCATATCACTTAAATTAAATATATTGCAGTAATATTTATTTCTCTCTATAAAACATATACTAGTATAAACACACAAATCTATGTGTGTTTGTATTTAAATAAATAAATACACATAATAGGCCCTTGTGGTTATCTGTCCTAGTTTAATGGGTGTTATTCAATTGGATCAAGATGTTCAAATGGGAAACGCCTAACCCATTTAAACAATAGACTTTGAGTTTCTTACTTTCACTTTCTTCCCTATTCATTTCCCCTCTCCCCTTAATTTATTTTATTTTGTAATGAATATAATTTTTTAATATCAGCTTTGAGAAAGCACCAGCCCTGCATGGGTCAAAATACGTGTTGGATGTTCATCTGCTTTGCCCTATTATTCTGGACTATCAGAACAATAAAATGAAAAAAATTCTTTACCACTCTGGATCATTTACCCAACTTGGAAATAATATAAAGCAAGATGATCTAGTTTCCAGCTCTGTCTTTCACCCAATCCAAATATATATAGCATAACACAATGAATAAAAATATTTATTTTACATTATATAATTTTTAATATTTATAAATGTATTTTTAAGAACATATATGTGTACCAAAATATGTATATACATATATATATATATTATCTATGGGGGTCGCCAGTAGATAGTTATAGTTACAACCTAGTTTCCATAGGAAATCTCAAAATTCTATTTTGAATAACTTTGGCGCCGGTTGACGAATCCTCGCGAAAGTTTCAAAACTAATGGGGCGCTCCGTTCAGCTCCTACCCTGAAAGTCTCGGGGTGATTCGTCAAGCGGGGGCCGAGAAAAAAGTGGGGTCCCAAAATGCGTTTTCCCCATGCATTTTTCCATAGGACCTTTAGACACAGCTACAGCCAGAACGGCTGAACAGAATTACTTGAAATTTGGCAAAGAGGTAGTCCTCAGGTCAGGCATGTGCCTTTTGCATATATGGTGTAAATCCGTTCAGTAGTTCCTGAGAAAATCAAAAGTAAAATCATATACATATCTGGGCGGAGCCTAACCACACATCTCATTGTGAGATCTGATTGGCTGTCAGCACTTCATCCAAGAAGTATTGGCAGCCATCTTGGGACCAATATACATGATAGCACCTCATTAAAAAGCATTGCAGTTAATAGAAGGTTTTAAGACTTTAGTTACATTATAAATCATTTGTTGATGGTACCATACTCATTTTGGGAATTGTAGTATGTTCTAAGGTGATTTTACCATGTGAAAAAGCCTTCTGCTGGGATATCATGAATCATGTTTGAGAGAAAACAATTTTCTCATGCTTTTCCCACAGAGGTTTGGAAGGTGATCTATAAGCTAAACTGAGAGCATATTTTCTGTAAATTCACATTATCTTTCTCAGTCATGTGAGAATGAAGTCTGACATTCTCAGTAAAACATGTACATCCAACAAGGGCAGAGACTGTCAGTTGATTCCTTTGTGTTCTACTGCAGCTTCCCAGAGTGTTCCAAAGAACAACTAGAGCGCTAACAGTCTTACTTATGACAAAGGTATGGCACACCTGAAGCCATCTTGATTGGAATAAAGTGGTAACATTTAAAACATTTAATTTAAAAAGGAACAAAATGAGAGGGTTCATTTTGCCATAGAATGTATGATTAGTGCTGCAGAAAGAAAAATTAGGGCACATTTTGAGTGACTTCTCAAATCCTCTTCTATTTCATTAAAGAATTCTGACATGCAGACATGCACTTTCAATACCAGCAGCAGACTTCCCTGGTGAGCAGTAGCTTTACTACAGTGATCTAATGAGCAACTAGAGTGCTAACATTCTGAATTTATGGCAAATGTGTGACACATCTGAATGCCTTCTTCATTGAATCAAAATAAAAAAACTGACAGTATGCCTACTGAGGAGACTGCAGTAAATGAGGAAATTAGGAAACTTCATAACAAGTCTCCCAAGATGGCCACCAGAGACAAAAGAGCCCAAATGTAGCACAAATATCACCGAGATGTAGCCCAAGTATAGCCCAATGACAGAAATCCCAGAGTGTTTTAAAGAACAACTAGAGCGCTAACAGTCTTACTTATGACAAAGGTATGGCACACCTGCAGCCATCTTGATTGGAATAAAGTGGTAACATTTAAAACATTTAATTTGCAAAGGAACAAAATGAGGGGGTTCATTTTGCCATAGAAATTATGACTAGTGCTGCAGAAAGAAAACTTAGGGCACATTTTGACTTCTCAAATCCTCTTCTATTTCATTAAAAAGTTCTGACATGCAGACTGAAACATGCACTTTGAATACCAGCAGCAGACTTCCCTGGTGAGCAGTAGCTTTACTACAGTGATCTAATGAGGAACTAGAGTGCTACCATTCAGAATTTATGGCAAATGTGTCACATCTGAATGCCTTCTTGATGGAACCAAAGTAAACAAGCATTGAAAATGCAATAGGTCTCGCCCTCGTTTAAGTTAAAGCAATTCTGTTTGTAATTAGGTGGCTTTTTAGCTTTGCTTTTATTAGTGTTTTTCAAAATGTCATGTAAATAATATGCATATCTGTATATGTATGCATGCATTTATATTTGTATTTATATAGATATGCAGATTATATATATGTTTATATATGTATGTAAATACATATATATACACATACATATATATAAATGCATATATGTGCATATGTGTGCGTGTAGAGAGAGGTAGAGAGAGGTAGAGAGGTAGAGATGTAGAGGTAGAGATGTAGAGGTAGAGATGTAGAGGTAGAGAGGTAGAGGTAGAGAGGTAGAGGTAGAGAGGTAGAGGTAGAGAGTAGTAGAGGTAGTGAGTAGTAGAGAGAGAGGTAGAGAAAGGTAGAGAGGTAGAGAGTAGAGGATGAGTAAAAGAGAGTAGAGAGTAGAGAGAGAGTAGTAGAGAGAGTAGTAGAGAGTAGTAGAGAGTAGCAGAGAGTGAGTAGGAGAGAGTAGTAGTGAGTAGTAGAGAGTGAGTAGTAGAGAGTAGTAGCGAGTGAGAAGTAGAGAGTAGTAGAGAGTGAGTAGTAGAGGGTGTAGTAGAGAGTAGTAGAGAGTGAGTAGTAGAGGGAGTAGTAGAGAGTGAGTATTAGAGAGTGAGTAGTAGAGAGTAGTAAAGAGTGAGTAGTGGAGACTGAGTAGCAGAAAGAGAGTAGTAGAGAATGAGTAGTAGAGAATGAGTAGTAGAGTGA
The DNA here is from genome assembly GCF_964204655.1 of Triturus cristatus. Lineage (NCBI taxonomy): Eukaryota > Metazoa > Chordata > Amphibia > Caudata > Salamandridae > Triturus > Triturus cristatus. The sequence continues at coordinate 481,842,690 of NC_140584.1, read as the reverse complement.
GTAGTAGAGAGTAGTAGAGAGTGAGTAGTAGAGAGTAGTAGAGAGTAGTAGAGAGAGAGTAGTAGAGAGTGAGTAGTAGAGAGTGAGTAGTAGAGAGTGAGTAGTAGAGAGAGAGTAGTAGAGAGAGTGAGTAGTAGAGAGTAGTAGAGAGAGTAGTAGAGAGTAGTACAGAGTGAGTAGTAGAGAGTGATTAGTAGAGAATAGTGGAGAAGTAGAGAGTGAGTAGTAGAGAGTAGTAGAGAGTGAGTAGTAGAGTGAGTAGTAGAGTGAGTAGTACAGAGCAAGTAGTAGAGAGTGTGTAGTAGAGAGAGAGTAGTAGAGAGTAGTAGAGGGTGAGTAGTAGAGAGTGAGTAGTAGAGAGAGTAGTAGAGAGTAGTAGAGTAGAAGAGAGTGAGTAGTAGAGAGTGAGTAGTAGAGAGTAGTAGAAAGTGAGTAGCAGAGAGAGTAGTGGAGAGTAGTAGAGAGTAGTAGAGTGAGTAGTAGAGAGTGAGTAGTAGAGAGAGAGTAGTAGAGAGTGAGTGGTAGAGAGTGAGTGGTAGAGAGTAGTAGAGTGAGTAGTAGAGTGAGTAGTTGAAAGTGAGTAGTAGAGAGTAGTAGAGAGTAGTAGAGAGTAGTAGAGAGTGAGTAGTAGAGAGAGAGTAGTAGAGAGAGTAGTAGAGAGAGTAGTAGAGAGAGTAGTAGAGAGGGAGTAGTAGAGAAAGAGAGTAGTAGAGAGAGCAGTAAAGAGTAGTAGAGAGTGAGTAGTAGAGTAGTAGAGAGTGAGTGGTAGAGAGTAGTAGAGAGTAGTAGAGAGTGAGTAGTAGAGAGTGAGTAGTAGAGAGTAGTAGAGTAGTAGAGAGTAGTAGAAAGTGAGTAGTAAAGAGTGAGTAGTAGAAAGTAGTAGCGAGTGGGTAGTAGAGAGTGAGTAGTTTAATTTAAAAGGAACACAATGAAGAGGTTCATTTTGCCATAGAAATTATGATTAGTGAGGAAAAAAGAAAAATTAGGGCACATTTTGAGTGACTTATCAAATCCTCTTCTATTTCATTAAAAAATTCTGACATGCAGACTGAAACATGCACTTTCAATACCAGCAGCAGACTTCCCTGGTGAGCAGTAGCTTTGCTACAGTAATCTAATGAGCAACTAGAGTGCTACCATTCAGAATTTATGGAAAATGTGGGACACATCTGAATGCCTTCTTGATGGAATCAAAGTAAACAAGCATTGAAAATGCAATAGGTCTCGCCCTCGTTTAAGTTAAAGCAATTCTGTTTGTAATTAGGTAGCTTTTTAGCTTTGCTTGTATTAGAGTTTTTGAAACTTTCATGTACATACCATGCATATGTATGCATATATGTATATGTTTGCATGAATTTATATTTATATAGATATGCAGATTATATTTATATGTTTATATATTCACTGAAAAAGACCATAGGTTTCACACACGTTATTATTACGAATTAGCATTTAAAAAACCTTGCAAATTCACTTAAAAAACCATAGGTTTCACACATGTTATAGTTAGCTGGACATTTCACTCGTAAAAAAACAATGAAATTCCCCCATTATAGTTAGTGCAGGCAACTATAACTCACGCGACCGCAATCCTCTGCTGATGACGTCAGATATTACATCACTGTATTTAGACACTTATTTACCCATGTCTTCTTCCATTAATCTTTAGCTATACATATATTACAAATATTTATTTTTCATAAAGACACATATGTCATCAGTGATGTAATATCTGACGTCATCAGCAGAGGATTGCGGTCGCGTGAGTTATAGTTGCCTGCACTAACTATAACGGGGGAATTTCATTGTTTTTTTACGAGTGAAATGTCCAGCTAACTATAACATGTGTGAAACCTATGGTTTTTTAAGTGAATTATATATATATATGTATGTGTATATATATTCACTTAAAAAACCATAGGTTTCACACATGTTATAGTTAGCTGGACATTTCACTCGTAAAAAAACAATGAAATTCCCCCGTTATAGTTAGTTCAGATAACTATAACTCGCGCGCCCGCAATCCACTGCTCATGACGTCACATATTACATCACTCATGACATGGTCAGTGGCATCACTCATGACATCTTTGATGACATCATCCTTGTGATAGAGTGGCGGTCGCGTGAGTTATAGTTATCTAAATTAACTATAACGGGGGAATTTCATTGGTTTTTTACGAGTGAAATGTCCAGCTAACTATAACATGTGTGAAACCTATGGTTTTTTAAGTGCATTTGCAAAGTTTTTTAAATGCTAATTCCTAACTATAAGGCGTGTGAAACCTATGGTTTTTTAAGTAAATTTGTAAGGTTTCTTAAATGCTAAGTTATGTATGTATTATTATATTTTTTACATATTTATTTTACAATACTCTACCTATGTATATAGTTATAGATTGACTGTATGCTGTAATATGGAATGGCTCGTTTAAAATGTTTTTTTTTTTAAGGTTTTTCACCGTGCGTGCACGGTGCGCGCACCCCACGAATTTAAAAAAAAAAAAAAAATGTTTTTGTCACCCTTCGGGGTCCTTCAGGGACCCCCTGACAAAGGCTAGGGGGTCAGAAACTCTCTACCCTGCCCCCTTTTCACGTTCTCCACCTTTCTTTTTCACTGTCACACACCAAACACACAAAATGGCGGCCGACACTTCCTGATTTCGACCGATTCGAATGTTGACTGACATGTAACCACCAATCAGAATTGCGCTCGCGCGCGTTACGGTGCGCGCTTATAGATATTTATGTACTTTTAAATGCAATTTTCTCAGGAACTACTGAACAGATTGACACCATATATGCAAAAGGCACATGCCTGACCTGAGGACTACCTCTTTGCCAAATTTCAAGTAATTCTGTTCAGCCGTTCGGGCTGTACCTTCGACTAAAGGTCCTATGGGAAAATGCATGGGGAAAACACGTTTTGGGACCCCCCTTTTTTCTCAGCCCCCGCTTGACGAATCACCCCAAGACTTTCAGGGTAGGAGCTGAGCGGAGCGCCCCATTAGTTTTGAAATTTTCGTGAGGATTCGTCAACCGGCGCCAAATTTATTCAAAATAGAATTTTCAGATTTCCTATGGAAACACGGTCCTAATATATATATATATGTATATATATATATATTCACTGAAAAAACCATAGGTTTCACACATGTTATAGTTAGCGGAAATTTTACTGATAAAAAACCAATGAAATTCCCCCGTTATAGTTAGTGCAGGCAACTATAACTCACGCGACCGCAATCCTCTGCTGATGCTAATACTGTATTTAGACACTTATTTGCCCATGTCTTCTTCCATACATTTTTAGCTATACATATATTACAAATATTTTTTTTTCATAAAGACACATATGTCATCAGCAGAAGATTGCGGTCGCGTGAGTTATAGTTGCCTGCACTAACTATAACGGGGGAATTTCATTGGTTTTTTATCAGTAAAATTTCCGCTAACTATAACATGTGTGAAACCTATGGTTTTTTCAGTGAATTTGCAAGGTTTTTTAAATGCTAATTCCTAACTATAACGTGTGTGAAACCTATGGTTTTTTCAGTGAATTTGTACGGTTTTTTAAATGCTAAGTTACTTTACGCCATTCGTGGCGTGCACGCCCACTTAACGCAGTTCGTTCCGTGCGCGCACGGTGCGCTTCGCGCACTGTGCGCGCACAGTGAGCACGCGGTGTGCTTCGCGCACCGCGCGCCCACTTTACGCAGTTAGTGCCGTACACGCAAGGTGGGCACGCACCGTGCGCACATGGAGGACATATTATGCGCTTCCTTGTGATAGGTAATCTGTTAAATTTAATTTGTAAGTGATGACAATAATATGCCATGCACAGAGAGTGTTTTTTTTTTTTTAATTAAAATTTTTAGCGTAAGCGCACCGTACGCGTACGGTAAGCGTAATCGGCGAAATTTTCAAAAAATAAAAATTTACCGTTTTTGGCCTTGGGGGATCTTTGAGGACTCAACTAACATGGCTATGTGCATGGGCGCTGTCTAAACAGCCCCTTTATATGTTTTTTGCCTTTGTTTACAGCCCCCCCCTCAGAGTGCGAGAGAGAAAATGGCGGCCGCCGCTTCCTGGTTTCGACCGATTCGAATGTTTACTTAGATGTAACAGCCAATCAGAATCGCACTCGCGCACGCCACCGTACGCGTACGGTAAGCTTACGGTAAGCGTACCGTAAGCTGGCTCAGATATATATATTGATTTAAAGGCTATTTTCTCAGAATCTACTGAACAGATTTACACCAAACCTACAAAAGGCACTTCCTTGACCTGAGGACTACCTCTCTGCCAAATTTCTAGTAATTCTGTTCAGCCGTTCGGGCTGTAGCCCTGTCTAAAGGTCCTCTGGAAAAATGCATGGGAAAAACGCGTTTTGGGACCCCCCTTTTATCTCAGCCCCCGCTTGACGAATCCCCCCGAGACTTTCAGGGTAGGAGCGGAGCGTAGCGCCCCACCTATTTTGAGAAATTCGCGAGGATTCGTCGACCGGCGCCAAAGTTATTCAAAATAGAATGTTGCGGATTTCCTATGGAAACAGGGTCCTAACTATAACTACCTACTGGCGACCGCCAGTAGGTAATATATACATATATATATATATATATATATATATATATATATATATACACATTCATAGTAATTCATTTTAAATAATAAGAACATTAACATACAGGCCCTCATTATGATGTCCGCCCAACATTAAGAGCAAAGGTTCAACCGCCGGATTAAGATACCGGTGGTCAAAGTCCAGTATGTGGAAGAAAAGACCGCCACCTCGGATAGGCTCGAGGAGCTCGTTGAGGCGGCCGTCAGACAGTAATCCCTACAATGAAGTTGGTGCCTGCACACGCACTGCCATAGGTAATAAGATGTCCATTCCCAACAGCCTTTTCATGGTAATCCCACCACCATGGAAAGGCTGTTGAAAGGGATTTGTGGGGCCTCTAACAGGGCCCATGTCCCCGTCGGTCACAAGTATGTGGCAAGTGCGGCACATGTGATGCCCCCAAACATCCATGTACCATGTGCCAGGCACCACATTGTGCCTGGCACTTGGTGCATGGATGTTTGCAAACATGCCTTTGTCTGCTGCGGCTTGTGCTGCGGCCATTTTACGAGCCATAGCACAAGCTGCAATAGAAAGCTGAAGGTTTCTGACCGCCTACACAGTGGTCGTATCATAATATGGCGGGTGGAACCGCCAACTACATGTTGGGCAGTCTCCATCCTGCAGCGATGGCGGTCGGACGCTCGTTTGACCACCACAGTAGTGAAGCCCATAAGGTAAAATACATATTTTTTTATTCTTTACGTTGCACTATATATACACATATGTGTGTGTGTGTATATATATATATATATATATATATATATATATATATATATATATATAATAACGCTCAAATTATCCTCCAACTCCTGGTAATACCAAGGAAGACAGCACTCTCGGGGGACAGTTCTGAAGTTTATTCAACAGAACACTCGCACAAGCAAACAGACGCGTTTCGGCAACGGCCTTCTTCTATGTTTACCATATGCGCCGGGGTTCATGCAATATAAACAATGTCACTTCCTGTAACAACACAAACAAGGGACTATCGCGTCATCGCGATCAGTCGTCCCACAACAGAATCCATCAGCGCCATTTTGAAATGTCCTCATGTGTAAATAAACACCTGAAGACCTGATTCAAATCACCACTTAAAGGATAAATAACCATAGTGGTGAATATTAAATCAAAATACTAATTCATTAACGCCCATGATGGGCCTACGTATAAAAAATGTGGCAAGATTCACTTGATGCTAATTCCAATATTTCAAGCCCTGTATGGGCAGACATCTCGTCACCAAATGGTGGCATAGTGTTGTTAAAATCTATATTCATCAAACATGATCAAAACAATCTATCGCTATTCCATATACAATTACTACGAATGGATACATACTGTTGCTCTAAATGATTCAAAAAATGATACAAAAAATAATTAAAAAAATAATTCAGAAAATCGATTTAAAGAATCCATACAATCCAGCAAATTCCAGAAATGCAAAGAATTCAAAGGTACTTCAAAGATATTTCCACATATTTCAAGGATATTACAAAGTTATACAGGATTACAATATCCAATGATCCCAAACTAAATGATGAAGAGAAAGTACATTTTAAAATTCATCGAATTTTATATATTTCACCAAATATTTTCTCAATATATTCTCTGAAAAATAATCTCTGAAAAATATTCTGGGTCATGGAGGATGGTCCCTATTACACAGCATCATTCCCCTAGGTGTATAGCAAGCTCCTCACTACTATTCAAACCTAGGTGCGCTTTGGTCTGGAGATCGATTATAAATCGTGACTCCAGCCTCCTCAACCTTAAAATCCTGTCACCCCCTCGGGGATTACTCGGTTCATGATCAAGGCAAAAGTAACTGAGCAGATCCCTGTTACGCTGATGTACTTTATCAAAATGTCGCGCAACAGGGTATGTCTCATTCCCATTGGCTATTGCCCGCATGTGCTCCAATATCCTGATCTTGGTTGGATGAATCATTCTGCCCACATAACGTAGGCTGCATGGGCACATGAGACAATAGACAGTATAGGGGGTGGTACAAGTCAGGAATTTAGTGATACTCCATCGGATCCCCACACCAAAAATCTCATAGGTGAGGACCCTCTTGCTCCCCCTGCAGGATTTACACTTCCCACATGGGAAGAACCCATTCATAGAACCAAACGGTAATCTTGGAGTATCCGTAAGATAACTATGGACTTAGTCATTTTTCAATGACCTGGCCTTCCTGAATGTGACAAGAGGGTTAGATGGAAGATCCCCTCCTATCACATTATCAGTCAACAAAATATGCCAGTTCTTTCTCAAAATTCTCTTCAAGTCCTTAGCATTCCTAGAAAATGTTGTTATAAGGCGAAATTCACCTTCACTCGTTGTGGATTCTGTAACTATCTACCAAAAGTCCTTCTCTCTTTAGGGAATTAGCCCTACTGTATGCTTCATTAAGGACCTTCTGACTGTAACCTCGTGCTCTAAAGCATCTAATACTACCCTGACAGCCTCCTGAAACTCATTTTCATCCGAGCTGTTTCTCTTAATCCTGAGAAGTTCCCCATAGGGGATACTTCTTACTAAATTAATCGGATGGCTGCTAGAGGCATGCAGGATAGAATTCCCTGCCATTTCCTTTCTGAAAAGCTTTGTATGCAGTTTACCTCCTTCCGCATACATGTTAAGATCTAAATAATCCACTGAGTCTGCACTGACTGATCCTGTAAACTCCAGATTCACTTCATTCTTATTCAAAATCCCAATGGAGTCTAAAGCTGTTTCTGTTGACCCGTCCCAGATAATGAACAGGTCGTCAATAAATTGATACCAGCCCACCACCCGATCTGTCCATTCTCTATTGGCTGTGCCCCAGGCCACCAGCTTTTCCCACCAGCCCACGAACAAGTTTGCGTAGCTGGGGGCGAAGCAGATGCCCATGGCTGTACCTGCGATTTGTTTAAACATCTGGGTTTGAAAGAGAAAGATGTTATTATACAGGCAGAACTCAGCGAATTCCAACACCAAAGCATTGTATTCCATATACTTCAATGGACGTTTGTCCAGGAAGTATTTCATAGCATTCAGGCCAAATCGATGTGCTATTGAGGTATACAAGCTGGTAATATCGTGCACCATCAATTTATAATCATCTTTCCAGTGTATAGATGCAATATGTCTCAATAAATCTTTAGTGTCTCTAATGTACGTTTTAAGGACTTTTACAAGGGGTAAAAGAAAAGAATCCACATAGATCGACATGTGTTGCGTTAAATTGCCTTGCGAGTAATTCCGGGCGTAGTACTACGCTTCGCCCACGTAGTGTACATAGCGCTGCCTGCTTTGCAGTTTTCGAAGTAGGCGAAGCAGGCAGCGCTACGCACACGCCAGGGCGAAGCGGAGCTGCCTGCCGCCCGCCACCCGCCTCCCGCCCGCCCTCCTTTTAAAATAATGTAATGTATGTTAAAATAATTAAATATAAAGACATACCTGCAGCGCGGCGTCTCCAGGGCTCCCTCTTCCTCGTTCACAACTTCTTGTCACAAATGCGCGGACGCCCGCGCATGCGCATTTCTTGTGAGTTCTTAGAGAGTTCACGTACAGCTTCCTTATAATAATTGTGCCTGGTCTGAAGAACAATGTTCCCGCCCTTATCCGAGAGCTTACAAACAATTCCATTATCTTCACTAAGGCTCTTTAAAGCCAATCGTTGTTTAAATGAGAAATTCCCTTTATTTCCTCTGATACCATTCATAAACCTCTGCTTTCGTCGTAGCTGAACCAAATCCTTCACTACAGAATCCGCAAAGGTCTCAATGGCATCTGGCGGCATCTGCGGACAAAACTGTGAGGCAGGCTTGAATAAAGTCAACCCACCACTTTGTTGAATACCTGTCACTGATAGTTGCTGTGATCGACTCATAGAAGTTAAAGCATTCTCTGGTGCTTCTGTTCTCAATTCTTCCAACACCATGATAGCATTCAAGTTTTGTCCTGCCAAGCCATCCGTTTCTAGTTGAACATTATTTCTCTTTGTCAATTTTAACAACGTTGGCTTGATCTTAAAATACTTATGCAGATTCAATTTTCGAGTAAACTTGAAAAGGTCTATACGTGTTTGAGTAAACTCCATATCTTTCTGAGGGCAGAACGTGAGTCCCAACTTTAACACCGACTCCTCTGTGTTTGTCAATTGTTTCTCGGTGAGGTTGATAATGGTGAGATTATCACCCATCATGGACGTTTCCTGTTGTAACTTTCTTGCTCCGTGTCATTGGTGGGGATAGGTTGCCTCTTGTGGCCCCCTTGTCCCCTTCTTGTCTCCCTCTTCCCACCCATTCCGGCGGCTTACCTCTGCCCCTCTTTGCCATGACTGGCGAATAAGCTTGAACTCCTCGCGGAAAGGAGTGTGAATCAAACCGGATCTCAGAGTGCTGCGAATCTCATCCCCTGAAGATTCATTCTCGGTAATATCAGATTCAGAAGTACCCGGTCTCTCAGTCATTATTGGCCCTTGTGCTTTATTATCACTCAAAAGTTCTTTTCTTGGGTTGTCATATTTCTTTGCGAAGGTTAAGACCCTCCCTTGGGCATAATCCTCTTCATCCCGATCAAATTTGCTCTGTTTGCGCAATTTGATCTTTTCCTCATACCACTTTAATCGTTTTTTCATTTGTTCTCTGAATTCTGATATCTTGGTTTGATCCTCTTCTTTTCTTAATATCGCTTCCATCTCCTCAATGTCATGCAACGCTTTCTCCCGATCACTCCAGGCGAACTTAACCAAAATTCGCAACATACTTTTGCAGGATTCAGCAGTATGTTCTGCCCATTCGTCTAATAACAGGGGGCCGGAGAGTCATAAGCCGGTACAGTGTAAATTCTAAGACCTCTGGGGACCCTGTTCACCTCTATATAGTTCTGTAGCGAGGTTCCCTCCCACCATTTTCTTATCTCTCGCTCGTACAGCCGTTCGAGCGCAGGGCATTTGGTGGTCAAACTAGATTTATCGGGCCCCCCAGGTTCTTGCCGTACTCCCCCTCTCTCCTCCTTTCTTTTGAACATGTTGGATGCAGCCTCCCGGCGCTCTGATTCACAAAAGATCTTCCACTCGTATGGCTGAAATGCCAGTAATCTTGTGTGCTTTACTCCCCCTCGCCTTGTCATAATGGAATAATAAAAGTAAGAATCGCCAGCCGGCATCCTACCCGGACTTCACCCGTGTACTTCTTCCCTCGGCGCGAGCCACTTGAGCTCGTGTTCTGCTTGGGTTTTCGGATCGGATAGAATTCGCTCATCAGAGCCTCACTAACCCAGCCAGAACGTTACCCCCTCCCTAGGGCCTATTCACAACAAGTAACCACATGTATATACCACCTAAGGACAGGGAATTCCTACTATATATATATATATACCAAGACCTCTTATAATCGGCGGCCTCGCGATCCCATACGGATCCAGACCTCTCTGCCCATACGACAGTATCACAAGTGGCGGCCTCGCGATCCCATACGGATCCAGACCTCTCTACCCAGACGGCAGTCTCACAAGTGGCGGCCTCGCGATCCCATACGGATCCAGACCTCTCTACCCAGACGGCAGTCTCAGACACAAGTGGCGGCCTCGCGATCCCATACGGATCCAGGACTTCCTACCCAGACGGCAGCCTCAGACACAAGTGGCGGCCTCGCGATCCCATACGGAACCAGGACTTCCTACCCAGACGGCAGCCTCAGACACAAGTGGCGGCCTCGCGATCCCATACGGATCCAGGACTTCCTACCCAGACGGCAGCCTCAGCACAAGTGGCGGCCTCGCGATCCCATACGGGTCCAGACCTCTCTACCCAGACGGCAGTATCAGACACAAGTGGCGGCCTCGCGATCCCATACGGATCCAGGACTTCCTACCCAGACGGCAGCCTCAGCACAAGTGGCGGCCTCGCGATCCCATACGGATCCAGACCTCTCTACCCAGACGGCAGTATCAGCACAAGTTCATCCTATGATCACCATAACATACAGGAAGGGAATCAGTCTCACTATTCATCAGATCACACAAGGATTGCTAGTTCGAGCACAGCCTGTTCTCTGGTTCGAGGGGCTCCTCTCTCCCTTATTCAGTTACCACTTACCTGATCAGGGTGAACATCTGTTCATGTCAAGTCACAGCTGACTAGAAGAATAGGCTACCCTCTTATACAAGAACACGCAGCACATGTTGGTTCACTACAAACTGGGTACTTTATTACTCATTACATACGCAATCACATAACATTACAATATAACACATAACCTGCAAAGAAAAGTGAAAGATTAAGTTGTACACTCTAATAAGAAAGGGGTCGACATCACCTTAGTAGTGTGTAGCCTGCACTCAATGGTCATCTAGGTTCCCTTCTCGTCTGTGCCTCGGCTCGCCTGGAAGTCACACCTCCGCAGTCACGGATCTGTTCCCTTCACCCTTCTCCGAGTCACTGGGACCTCTTCCTCATCGGCTACTCTCTCCTCTCTGGCTATTCTGCTAGAAGAGTATCTGTCTCTCGGTTTTTCTCCGCCTTCAAGATGGCGTCTGTCTTCCCTGGAATAAGTAGTAGCTTTACTGCTAACGGCTAGATGCCGCCTACGGACTGAAACAAGTGCCAAGTAACTGCCTCGGACTTTCACTAATATAGAGGTGCGTTTCCTCATGGAAAATTCCGGCCCGTAACCTGCCGCCCACCAAATTCTTGTACCTCCCCGTACCAAGGACACGTTCCCAGCCGGCCGTCCTGATGTAGTGTCTTCGGCATGAAGAAAAATACAATCCTTCGATAAGGGCCGGCCTGAACCAGTTCTCTCCAAGCGAATAACACCTCATAACTAAAACATTACATTTGACCTAGAAGCATCCCAAGCTGCCGGAGCAGAAAGAAAGATGGAGTCTCTCCCGTTTAAGGCCTACCAGGCCTGAATTCAGCACGGCTCCATGAAATACCCTCCCTACAGGACAGGTTATCCCCAATACTAACAAATCTATCCCCTAGGCTATGTGTGCAAGCCCTGATCTATGGGGAAGAGCACAGGATCATGTCGAAGTGCCTAGTAAATAGGCTCCATTCACTACTCTAACCCTTAGACTTGGATGGTAAGAGACTGAAGTCACATTAATCACCCTTCAACACAAGAAGGCCGGGAAAATCGAGCAGTACAGCTCGTCAAGTCCTCGATAATCACTTCATTCTACTGCGACGGTGCTCCGCAAATCCAAATTGTCGCTCAAAAGCACCAAAACGTTGCACTCGCAGGCGGATGCTTCTCATATGCCAGGGTGATCCCACATCACAATAACGCTCAAATTATCCTCCAACTCCTGGTCACACCAAGGAAGACAGCACTCTCGGGGGCCGGTTCTGAAGTTTATTCAACAGAACACTCGCACAAGCAAACAGACGCGTTTCCAATTCATTGAATTTGTATTTTGATTTATTATTCACCACTATGGTTATTTTTCCTTTAAGTGGTGATTTGAATCAGGTCTTCAGGTGTTTATTTACACACGAGGCACTGATGGATTCTGTTGTGGGACGACTGATCGCGATGACGCGATAGTCTCTTGTTTGTGTTGTTATAGGAAGTGACATTGTTTATATTGCATGAACCCCGGCGCAAATGGTAAACATAGAAGAAGGCCATTGCCGAAACGCGTCTGTTTGCTTGTGCGAGTGCTCTGTTGATTAAACTTCAGAACCGGCCCCCGAGAGTGCTGTCTTCCTTGGTATTACCAGGAGTTGGAGGATAATTTGAGCGTTATTGTGATGCGGGAGCACCCCCGCATATGAGAAGCACCCGCCTGCGAGTGCACCGTTTTTGTGCTTTTGAGTGACAATATATATATATATATATATATATATATATATATATATTCACTGAAAAAACCATAGGTTTCACACATGTTATAGTTAGCGGAAATTTTACTGATAAAAAACCAGTGAAATTCCCCCGTTATAGTTAGTGTAGGCAACTATAACTCACGCGACCGCAATCCTCTGCTGATGCTAATACTGTATTTAGACACTTATTTGCCCATGTCTTCTTCCATACATTTTTAGCTATACATATATTACAAATATTTTTTTTTTCATAAAGACACATATGTCATCAGCAGAAGATTGCGGTTGCGTGAGTTATAGTTGCCTACACTAACTATAACGGGGGAATTTCACTGGTTTTTTATCAGTAAAATTTCCGCTAACTATAACATGTGTGAAACCTATGGTTTTTTCAGTGAATTTGCAAGGTTTTTTAAATGCTAATTCCTAACTATAACGTGTGTGAAACCTATGGTTTTTTCAGTGAATTTGTACGTTTTTTTAAATGCTAAGTTACTTTACGCCATTCGTGGCGTGCGCGCCCACTTAACGCAGTTCGTTCCGTGCGCACACGGTGCGCTTCACGCACCGTGCGCGCACAGTAAGCACGCGGTGCGCTTCGCGCACCGCGTGCCCACGTTACGCTAAATGGGCCATGTACGCACGATGCGCTTCGCGCACCGTGCGCACATGGAGGACATATGATGCACTTCGTTTTGAAAGGTAATATTTTAATTTTTCGTAATTTTTATAAGCCATGCACAAATGGTGCCCTTCGGGCACCATTTGCACACGGGGTGGAGAGAGTGTGGATAATTTTTTCTTTTATTATTTTTGTTTAAAATATTATAGTTTATCACACCTCTTATAAGCCATGCACAATTGGTGGCCTGCGGCAACCAATTGCACACGGGGTGGGGAGAGTGTGGATAGTTTTTTTTTTTATAATTTTTTACCGTACGCGTACGGTAAGCGTAATCGGCGAAATTAGCGAAAAAATAAAAATTGCATTTTTGGCCTTGGGGGATCTTTGGGGACTCCCTCAACATGGCTATGTGTGTGGGAGCTGTCTAAACAGCCCCTTTACATGTTTTTTGGCTTTATTTTAAAACCTAACTCTCAGTGCGAGAGAGAAAATGGCGGCCGCCGCTTCCTGGTTTCGGCCGATTCGAATGTTTACTAAGATCTAAGAGCCAATCAGAATCGCGCTCGCGCACGCCACCGTACGCGTACGGTAAGCGTACCGTAAGCGCACCGTAAGCTGGCTCAGATATATATATTGATTTAAAGGCTATTTTCCCAGAATCTACTGAACAGATTTACACCAAACCTACAAAAGGCACTTCCTTGACCTGAGGACTACCTCTCTGCCAAATTTCTAGTAATTCTGTTCAGTCGTTCGGGCTGTAGCCCTGTCTAAAGGTCCTATGGAAAAATGCATGGGAAAAACGCGTTTTGGGACCCCCCTTTTATCTCAGCCCCCGCTTGATGAATCCCCCCGAGACTTTCAGGGTAGGAGCGGAGCGTAGCGCCCCACCTATTTTGAAAAATTCGCGAGGATTCGTCGACCGGCGCCAAAGTTATTCAAAATAGAATGTTGAGGATTTCCTATGGAAACGTGGCCCTAACTATAACTACCTACTGGCGACCGCCAGTAGGTAATATATATATATATATATATATATATATATATATATATATATATATATATATATATAGATAGATAGATATATTATCTACTGGCGGTCGCCAGTAGATAGTTATAGTTAGGACCGTGTTTCCATAGGAGATCCGCAACATTCTATTTGGAATAACTTTGGCGCAGATTGACGAATCCTCGCGAAATTTACAAAATAGGTGGGGCTCCGCTCCTACCCTGAAAGTCTCGGGGGGGATTCGTCAAGCGGGGGCTGAGAAAAAAGGGGGGTCCCAAAACACGTTTTTCCCATGCAATTTTCCTTAGGGACCTTTAGTCCAAGGTACAGCCCAAACGGCTGAACAGAATTACTTTAAATTTGGAAAAGAGGTAGTCCTCAGGTCAGGGATGTGCCTTTTGCATATCTGGAGTCAATATGTTCATTAGTTCCTGAGAAAATTGCAGTTAAAAGTACATACATATCTATAGCCGCGCACCGTGCGCGCACGGTGAAAGACCTGAAAAAAAAATATATTAATAAATACATAACTTTATCATTTAAAAAACCGTACAAATTCACTTAAAAAACCATAGGTTTCACACACGTTATAGGTACGAATTAGCATTTAAAAAACCTTGCAAATTCACTTAAAAAACCATAGGTTTCACACATGTTATAGTTAGCTGGACATTTCCCTCGTAAAAAAACAATTAAATTCCCCTGTTATAGTTAGTGCAGGCAACTATAGCTCACGCGACCGCAATTCTCTGCTGATGACGTCAGATATTTACAAACTCCCTGGTGCCTGGCTGTGCTGTTTTTTTCCAAGTCCTCGGATCGTGGGGAATTTTATCTTGGAGAGTGTTTGAGATGTATACATAGAGCCTCACGGTTTAAGGAAGGCACAAAAAGTTTGAACACATCACTCCACTTTTAGATCAGTTTATTTCGGCAACACGTTAGCAGGTCTTCCATAAAAAATAAACAATTAAATATGAAAAATATAAAATAAAATATATTAATATATTAATTAATGTGGACGATAAATAATCCAAAAAATCCCAAAAATATATTTAGAAATGAACTATAAATTAAAATGTTTAACTAATAATTTAAATCATATAGAATATAAAAAGAAACATGTAAACAATATTATGAAAACTATGGGAGTCCAAAAATATTAAATATACTATTCCCATACTACTTTATGCTATAGCGGGAAAAGTGATGTAATTCGGATGGTTACATTTACTATTCCTACTCCAGTCTCCGGAATATTAGTGAAGGTGTTGGACTATGGAGGAGTTAGAGTTACTATTCCTATGTTAGTCAGTGCAACAGGAGAGAAAGCATTGGACTTCGGAGGGATGAAATGTACTATTCCCACTCCAGTCCAAGCAGCAGTAGGGAAAGGGTTGGACTTTGGAGGAGTGAAATATATTATTCCTACTCCAATCTACACAGCGGTAGGGAAAGTGTTGGATTTAAGGGGGTTAGAATTTACTATTCCCACTCCAATCTGTGCAACCGCAGAGAAAGCATCGTACTTTGAAGGGGTACAATTCACTACTGTCACTCCAGTCTGTGCAACAGTAGAGAAAGCTCTGGATTTTGGAGGAGTAAAATTTACTATTGTCACTCCAAACTGTTCAAAAGTAGGGAAAGCATTGGATTTCAGGAGGGAAAAATGAACTATTCCCACTCCAAACAGTGCATTAGAAGGGAATGTGTTGGACTTTGAGGGGTAACGTTTACTATTCCCACTCCAGCCTGTGCAACAGTAGGGAATGCGTTGGATTACAGAGGAGCTGAATTTACTATTCATACTCGAGTCAGCGCAAAAGTAGGGAAAGTGATTTATTGCGGAGAGGTTAATTTTAATGTTCCTACCACAGTCTAAGCAAAAGTAGGGAAAATACTTCACTTCAAACACATTACATATCTGAGTAACCCTTTGAATGCAAAAAAAGTCTTAATAATAAAAATATTAATTAAAATGTATTATATATATATTTTGAAAAACTAAAAACATTCAATGTATATAATTACTCTTCAATATATTAATAAGCAATTGATAAATATGTGCTATTCAATTATTAATTAATTAACTTTACATCCTGTAGGCCTACAAACCTAGCAGTCCGCAGCTAAAATATAACTAAAAAATATATATATTCCAAAACTTACATAATTGTTAATTCATTATTACTTAAATAACTTCCTACCCCTAGACCCCCTACAAACCTAGCATCCAGCAACTAAAATAAAATGAAATTAAATAAGTATTTCACAGTTTACTTATTAAAGATTCAATTAAATCATTACTTTACAAATAATATTCAATAGCTAATTATTACTTAATTAATTTCTCACCCTGTACCCCTACAAACCTAGCAGCCCACAATTAAAATATAAGTAAAAGTCAACAGTACTCTATATTTGACATAATTAAAACACGATTATATTATTAAATATATTTAATAATAAATTGTTAATTCATTATTACTTAATTACCCTCCCACCCTACACCCCTACAAAGCTAGCGGCCTGCAAATAAGATATAAGTAAAATAAATAAGTGTTCTATACATTACGTAATTAAAAATCAATTAAATAATTAACAATCAATAATTCGTTAATAAATTATTACTTAATTAACGTCCCACCCTATACCTCTACAAACCTAATAACCCACAAATAATATGAAACGAAAATAAATCAGAATTACATACATTATGGTGCCGATTCCGATCCTGTAAAACCCGGGTACAAATGGTTGTACGGAGCGTTTTCTCCATATGACTCGTACCCGGGAATTCCACCGTACAAACCAGCAAGTACGATTCGTACAGAAATAACATTTCCGTACGAATCGTAAAAAACACCGTGCGGCTAAAAAATACATACAATTCCGATCCTGGACAGCGCGTACGCGACGTCTGCATGGAGTCAGGTAGTATTTTACGGACCAGCAAGTACGATTCGTACCCACAGCACTCCGCACGGATATATTTTTACGGGAGCCAAAAAGTGCCGGAAAAGCTAAGTACGCCGTGATGCACGAGGAAAAGGGGGCCCGGTACGCACCGTACCCCCAGCCCATCTATGTACGCGCCGTACCCCCAGCCCCGTATGTACGCACTGTACCCCCAGCCCCCCGTATGTACGCACCGTACCCCCAGCCCCCTGTATGTACGCACCGTACCCCCAGCCCTGTATGTACGCACCGTACTCCCAGCCCCGTATGTATGCACTGTATCCCCAGCCCCCCGTATGTACGCATCGTACCCCCAGCCCCCCATATGTTCGCACCGTACCCCCAGCCCCCCATATGTATGCACCGTACCCCCAGCCCCCCATATGTACACACCGTACCCCCAGCCCCTGTATATACGCGCTGTACCCCCAGCCCCGTATATACGCACCGTACCCACAGCCCCCCGTATGTACGCACCGCGTAGCGCTGGGGGTACGGTGCATACATACGGGGGGCTGGGGGTACGGCGCGTACATACGAGGGGCTGGGGGTACGGTGCGTACATACGGGGGGCTGGGGGTACGGCGCGTCCATACGGGGGCTGGGGGTACGGTGCGTACATACGGGGGCTGGGGGTACGGTGCGTACATACGGGGGCTGGGGGTACGGTGCGTACATACGGGGGGCTGGGGGTATGGTGCGTACATACGGGGGCTGGGTTGGGAGGCTGGGTGGGCCATACGACTCGTAGCCCGGGCCCAAGTGTACCCGGGGTAGGGGTCGTGCACAGTTCGCTCTGTACGGAACGTTTTCCATACGCTTGTGTATTCTGGATGCCGGTATGGATCGGACTTGTGCGCTCGGACTTCAGTTTTACCACTCGTACGTAAAACTGTCCGGGGATGTGTCGTAGACTTTTCCCGAGGTCATTCGTATGTATTTTTCACGTACGAATCGTACTTCACCGTTTGTACGGGACTTGTACGATTCGTACGTAAAAAAATACGGCTACCAGTCGGTCGGTACATTTTTTTAACAGATCGGAATCGGCACCTATGTATTAAAAATCAATCATATTATTAAATTTAATATACTAAATCATTTTTAATTAATTATTACATAATCAGCTTCCCTCACTATCCCCTTACAAGCCCAACAACCTGCTAAGACACTAAAACTTACTATTAAAAATTAATAAACAATTCAAAATCACTTAAAATTACAAACTATATTTGGAAAACAATAACACATAAAATTAATATATCAAGTAAAACACATTAACATAATTAAAACACAATATTTGTTATTACAACATTAGTGAAAACAATATTAAAAATATCAATGCCATTTACAACAATAATACTTACCTCAAAAAATGATATTCTTGTCATTGATATTTCTGCATCACGATATTTGTGTATCATGATATTTCAATTTGGATATTTCTGTCTCTCGATATTTTTAAATTGATATTTTGTCCAAACACTCCTAACCATTTGGTTCCTGCAGCCTGTTTACTTGGTCACATGACTAGATGTAGCTGACAGTTGGTCTTTGTATTGCTCCCAGACAGTGAAACAAAGGGCGATAGGTGTGGACAGGATGGACCATCTCTGGATTGATGAGGGGAGGTGCTGTCACCTACTGTACTTGCACATCACAAGGGCTATGCCTTGGCACACTCACAAAGAGTTTGACACTATTCTTTTGTGACATCAGATATTCAGTGGCAGGAGCAGGTAGGCAGGAAATTCCAGACACCACTGGGGGTGGAAAACTTCAGAAGCTTCTCCTTCAGACCCTCAGACCCAACTCTTCAGTACACCTCTGGACCGGTTAATTTGGGTCTTGCTGGTGTTTCAGCCTCACAAAGATTGTGGTTCCTGCTTGAGCAGGGTTTCACTCCCTTCAACCAGTAACTACATTTCCAATAGGCTCCATGCAAATGAGGGTGCATCATTGACTGTGGGCTTATCGCAGGTCCAGGGGCCCACTCTGAAGGTGTCCCGTATAGAAAATTCACACAGTGTGCACCCTCTAAGAGTGTCTTTTGGAAGGAGACACAAAGGGCCCAATGACTCAACAGATGTTTCCCACCGGCTGGTGCAATGACAAACTACGTGCTTGCGGGTGGGAGGGCATTTCCTCTCTGTAAAAGCCGGGTGGTATCCCATCATTGAATGATGGACCAGCAGTTTTCAAACCTCCTATCCATCTTTAAAGTTTGTCAGCCTACACAGCAGGCAAGAGTTTCTGCAATGGCAACAGCACATGCTTTTTGTGATATGGCGCTATGTCCCAGACTATACCAGGAGAACCCATTTCAGGGGCACCCTTGATTCATATTAATGTAAAACATGTCCACTTGTCTGGGCCGGCTGTCCTCTTGTGTACTACCACTTGAACCACGACCCCATGCTCTATTTGCAAGTCCCTACCTCGTGCTTAGGTATGCAGCCAATATAATTAATTCACTTAGCAAGTGGGAATCCACACTTGCAGAAATAATCCACAACTACAATGTGAGCACAAATATCTGTATACTTTATTAACAGCCAACTCTATATATGTTACTCCATCATTTGAAACATGACAACTCACAAGCCAGCCCCCACAGTTAGGCTCCATCTACAAATAATAGCCCATAGACACAAGCGTGCATACATGTCACACCCATGTCACGCTCATGTCTCGTGCTAACAATATGCCACATTATTTGAATACCATGAGCACAAGTGAATGACAAGAGTGCAACACAAGTCACGCTTGTGCATGCCATTTATGCATATATGCGTGTAACAAGAGGAGAGAGAGGACTAGAAAGCTAGTCCATGTCCCCGAGGGATTTATATGTGATTAAACAAAGAAGACTAGCTTAAGTTGACCAAAGTGATGCAGTACTCAAAGTAGTTCTGTCACAGACACCTTGTAGGTGTATTCATGAAGCCCTCACCCACCAACCTAGTTGGTGGCATGCTTCATCATCGGGCCCACCCAGTGACACCTAGTATGTCCCGGGTGTGCTACGACGCCTGATTACAGCGGAGCTGGTATATTGCTGAGAGTGCAGTGAGGTTGGGTGAATTGTGATTTAAAACGGCTTGGTGGTGGTCCCAGTACCCAAGGGTAAATTAAATTTTAATAACTGGGCCGACACCAGCGGTTAAAAGTAAGGCTACAGGACGTGTAAGGGTGGAGAGTTACTGCCCCCTGCGTCCTTCAGATGGTCGAAATGTTTCAGCCAGTGCCTTAGAGTATTCTGGCTTTCCTCAGGACCGTTTTTAAAAGGGTGTGGTGAAAATAAAACAGACTTAGTGTTGTGGTACAGACTATGTGATACACTCACTAAGGCGTTTTTCTATGTGTGAGAGGGGGATTCCCTTCTCATGCATACCTGTACAAACAAACATTAAAAACAAGGACAAAACATTTGTAGAGAGAGTCAGTAGTCAATTTAGACATCCGGTCAATAATGCTTAGGTGGCCGGCACTATAGTGCATGGTGAGAGGACTATAGTCGGCTAGGTGTGATGGTGCTGGTGGTGCCATCAGAGTGAAAGTGCGCAACTAATTAAGAGCGTGGTGTGGCTAAAACACGGAAATCACACTGAAGGCAGGTGACTTAGTGTAGCAGGGCGCAAGGAAAATGTTCTTACGCTTTGGGTTATTAGCCAAGGCTTCCTGGAGGGAAGCGGTAAGGGGATGACCCTATGAGAGAAAAAGAGATAGGCTGTGGGAGTTAGGGACCTGTGAGGGAAAAAGCGCTTACCCAGTTTGTTGTTTGGAGGCTTGTCAGGATTGTCATACTCACAGTCTTTCTGGTCAGTGCCTGCCTTGTACCTGTTGTCCCGCCGTCGTCCTCCGGTAGAAAGAGCCTCTCGGCGTGTGGGCTTTTTATACTGAGGTTAACGAGGTAGCACCGCCCCTAGATGTAGTTGCTGCGCATGCTCGTAGTTTGCACACTAGTCTCTCGTGCATGCTCAGTGTATCAGCGGGTTATTGCTCATGCTCATGAATTGCACACTAGTTCCTCGCACATGCTCAGTGTGAGTGCTTGATTTACAATGTAGGAGATTTGCACACTAGTCTCTCATGCATGCTCAGTGTATCAGCGGGTTGTTGCTCATGCTCATGAATTGCACACTAGTTTCTCGCACATGCTCAGTGTGAGTGCATGATTTACAATGTAGGAGATTTGTACTCCTGCCTTTGGCATACGCTCAGTTTGATAGCGCGATTGTGTGAAGGTATATGTAAAAACTAGATTATGAAAAAACTACAATATGCCGCCAATGATACGGGGTAGGGGGCAACACCAGTGTTAGGTGTGGCGTGGTCTTATATGCGCAGGCGCTAAGGGTTCAGTGTTGGTTATGTGTGCGTTAATGCTGGGAAAACATGCCTGCGGGACGCGCCGCCTCCCAGAGTGGTTCGGCCCATGAATTACTGTTAAGTGCGCGCAGCGCGCTAAGGTTGACATGGCAGAATGGGTGGGGTTGAAGCATGTGCCCAAGATGTTGGCAGTTTGGTGGTACACACAAGAGGGAGCATGATCAATAATTGTGTCCAGGGGGACTATGGCACGGGGGGCAACTGCACGCAGGCCAGGTGATGTGTGGGTCTAGGGTGTGACTGAGTTCCACGGTATGGCATCGTTGAGGCCATTGGTTTGGGTGGAAAGACGATATATCCAACGTTGTTCCTTGCTGAGTAATTTCTTCTCATTATCCACTGCCAGTTCCGGTAGTTGTTCAATGATGGTCCAGGTCAGGTCATTGGGAGTGTGTCCCTGGGTAATGAAATGACTGGTCAGTTTGCTAATGTTCTTCTTGCACCTGATTGTGCTCCTGTGTTCTGTTATTCTAGTTCTTATTTTTCGGGCGGTCATCCCAATGTATCGGAGGCCGCAGCTGCATGTAAGTAGGTAGATCACGTTACGTGAATTACAGTTTGTGTGGCTGCGTTGAGTCCACACTTTGTCTGGTTCTAATATCAGTGTTTTCGTATGGCTGGTGAGATGGCACACGCTACAATCATTGCATGGGTAGTGTCCAGAGATCTTAGGTAGGCCCCACATATTCAGGATAGTATTGGGTTCTCTGTTGGTCAGGGGTCTGGGGCGGGTGCTCACAAGTTGGTCTTTCAGGTTGTTGCACCTTTTGTAGGCAAACCTGGGGGTTTCCCATTGTCGTTGTCCAGAGTTTAGAATTTTCTAGTTTTTGCGTATGAGTTTCGCCACCTCATTGGAAGCTGTGTTGAATGTGGTGACACACGTGATGGGTTGGTCACTTTTGTCCTTGGGTACCGTTTCCAGGAGAGCCTCCCTATTTTGGTTCCTGGCTCTTTTCTTGGCTTTGTTGATGATGGCACGGGGGTAGCCTCTTTCCTCCAGTTTCTTAGACAAGTCTGCCGACTGATTTTTGTAGTCAGTTACTTGAGTGCAATTTCTGCGTATACGCAGGAATTGCCCAAATGGTAGGTTTTCCCTTAGAGGGCGGGGATGGAAACTTGTGTAATGAAGGAGTGAGTTCCTTGAGGTAGGCTTGTAATAGGTCGTAGTGATCAGTTGGCCATCTTTGGCCCATATGTTCAGATCAAGGAATGCCAGGTGGCTTGCACTCGAGGTGCTTGTGAATTTCAGGTATGGGTCTCTTTCATTGAGCCAAGTGAGGAAAAGTTGTAGAGTTGTTTCTGATCCCTTCCAGATCATAAGGATGTCGTCTATATATCGACGCCAGGTGAGAATATTCCTGGTATAGGGATTGGTATTGGGAGTGATGTGGGTCTGCTCAAAGAGGTGGACATAGAGTCCTGCCACGCTAGGAGCGAAAACGCTGCCCATAGATGTTCCGTTGGTGTGGAGGTACAGGCTTCCCTCATACTCGAAATAGTTTTTCTTTAGTGCTATTGTGGCACATTGGAGGATGAAGTCTCTAGGTGTGCGGTGCGGCCATGGGGCCTCCATAAGTACCTGTCTCAGGACTTGGATGGTGGCGTCCTGGGGGATACTGGTGTAAAGACTTTCGATGTCCAGGTCCACCAGGAGTTGGGTTTCAGGGTTGAATTCGATGTTGTTGATGACTTGTAGTAAGTGTTTCGTGTCCTGGATGTAACTAGGTGTTTGCTGGACCAGTGGGTTAAGAAAGAAATCGCAGTAGCGAGAGAGAGGTTCCAAAAGGGAGTTGATGCCAGACACTATAGGTCTGCCCGGGGGGGGAAGAATGCCTTTGTGTATTTTTGGTACAGTGTAAAAGTATGGTACTTTTATCTTTGGAGGGCAGAGGTACTCTGCTTCTTGTTTGGAGATATGTTCCGCCGGGTGGGCGGTATTCACTAGGGCCTGAATAGTGCCTTGTAGTGAGTTGGTTGGGTCATGTTCTAGTTTCTTGTAGTTTCTTTGGTCGCTCAGTAGTCGGCGGCATTCGGTGTCATAGTCCTGCTTGTCTAAGAGCACAATGCCTCCTCCCTTGTCGGCAGGTTTTATTATGATAGAGGGATTGTTTTTTAGTTCCTGGATGGTTTCTCTGTCTTCCTTTGACAGGTTGTTGAAATGGTTGGTTGGTTCTAGATTCTCGACATCATTGTAAACAGCCAGTTCAAAAGTGGTGATCTCAGGGGGCACTGTGGATGGTGGCGGGGTGAAGGTGGATTTGGTCCTCAGGCCTGTGATGTTAGGGTTTTCCGTGGGGATTGAGTCATCCCTCGAGGATTTCTCGAAGAAGGCTTTGAGTTTTAGTTTCCTCATGAACTCCGCCAGTTCCACGTGCAATTTAAATTTGTCCAATCTAGTCGTGGGTACGAAGGATAGTCCCTTTTCTAGTACTGAGACCTGTTTAGGTGTCAGTGAGATGCTTGAAAGGTTAAACACCATGGACTCATGGGTTGCTTGATTCATGGTTTGCTGGTTCCCGGTTGGCTGGGTGCCTTCTGGCGAGTGTTCGCGCTCACTGGGTTGCCGTCTTCGGCCCAGTGTACTTGTGGTTGTGGGTTGTGTCTTCTCCTTCCGCGTGTTCTTCTGCCCTGTCCTAAAAGAGGAGGCCTGTGGGGTCCATGGTTTCCTGGGAATAGGGGCATGGGGCCAGGTGTATACGCTTGTTGGTATCCGAAGTAGGGGTTTTGCATTGGGCCAAAGTTAGTTGGAGGCCCGAAGTAATATCCAGGTGGTCCTCCCTGCCAGTTGTTTTGCCAGCGTTGTCCGCGGCGGCCTCTGCCACCCCGTTTGTGTGAGCTATTGCTAGAGTCACTAGATGCGGAACTGTCATCTGCTGAGGAGTCTGAGGCACTGGAATTATTGGCTGGTGGGGTGAAGTCTTCTTCAGAGTATGGAAAGACTTTGGCATAACTGAATTTTTTGAGGTCTTTCTCAAATTTCTTGATTTTAGCTTGAGTCAGGTACTCCTTGTACTCGTTAATTTCTTTATTTTGATCGTCTAATTTCTTTTTGTAAGCTGTCAGGGTTGTTTTGAAGTGGCTTTCTGATAGTTGGATTTCAATTACAATAGCTTCTGAAAGACGTTTGGCAGTTTTTATAATTAGTATCATCCAGTCCCTCGTGCAATGCCAGGCGATCTGGGCCCAATCCTTCCTGAAGGTGGGGTCATCTAGGAAGATCCTGGGTGCGTTGGTGACAATCAGACCTCTTGGGGCCGTGTTGGTTTTGACATATTGGGCTAGGATCACTCCATGGAGGATGGTGCGGATCCTGTTTCTCTTTTTCTCAGTGAGGGTCTCCCAGTCAGTTGTTTGGGCTATGGAATTAGCGATGTTGAAATCAACTTGAAAAGAGGGGTCTGCGAGAACGTCGTTGACCTCCTCCTCCGTAAAGGTAAGGCCATGGTTCTCAGCCATGGTGATATGGTTAAACTCTCGCAGCTGTGCGCTGCCTATATATGCGTGTAACAAGAGGGAGAGAGAGGACTAGAAAGCTAGTCCATGTCCCCGAGGGATTTATATGTGATTAAACAAAGAAGACTAGCTTAAGTTGACCAAAGTGATGCAGTACTCAAAGTAGTTCTGTCACAGACACCTTGTAGGTGTATTCATGAAGCCCTCACCCACCAACCTAGTTGGTGGCATGCTTCATCATCGGGCCCACCCAGTGACACCTAGTATGTCCCGGGTGTGCTACGACGCCTGATTACAGCGGAACTGGTATATTGCTGAGAGTGCAGTGAGGTTGGGTGAATTGTGATTTAAAACGGCTTGGTGGTGGTCCCAGTACCCAAGGGTAAATTAAATTTTAATAACTGGGCCGACACCAGCGGTTAAAAGTAAGGCTACAGGACGTGTAAGGGTGGAGAGTTACTGCCCCCTGCGTCCTTCAGATGGTCGACATGTTTCAGCCAGTGCCTTAGAGTATTCTGGCTTTCCTCAGGACTGTTTTTAAAAGGGTGTGGTGAAAATAAAACAGACTTAGTGTTGTGGTACAGACTATGTGATACACTCACTAAGGCGTTTTTCTATGTGTGAGAGGGGGATTCCCTTCTCATGCATACCTGTACAAACAAACATTAAAAACAAGGACAAAACATTTGTAGAGAGAGTCAGTAGTCAATTTAGACATCCGGTCAACAATGCTTAGGTGGCCGGCACTATAGTGCATGGTGAGGGACTATCCTTCGTACCCACGACTAGATTGGACAAATTTAAATTGCACGTGGAACTGGCGGAGTTCATGAGGAAACTAAAACTCAAAGACTTCTTCGAGAAATCCTCGAGGGATGACTCAATCCCCACGGAAAACCCTAACATCACAGGCCTGAGGACCAAATCCACCTTCACCCCGCCACCATCCACAGTGCCCCCTGAGATCACCACTTTTGAACTGGCTGTTTACAATGATGTCGAGAATCTAGAACCAACCAACCATTTCAACAACCTGTCGAAGGAAGACAGAGAAACCATCCAGGAACTCAAAAACAATCCCTCTATCATAATAAAACCTGCCGACAAGGGAGGAGGCATTGTGCTCTTAGACAAGCAGGACTATGACACCGAATGCCGCCGACTACTGAGCGACCAAAGAAACTACAAGAAACTAGAACATGACCCAACCAACTCACTACAAGGCACTATTCAGGCCCTAGTGAATACCGCCCACCAGGCGGAACATATCTCCAAACAAGAAGCAGAGTACCTCTGCCCTCAAAAGATAAAAGTACCATACTTTTACACTGTACCAAAAATACACAAAGGCATTCTTCCCCCCCCGGGCAGACCTATAGTGTCTGGCATCAACTCCCTTTTGGAACCTCTCTCTCGCTACTGCGATTTCTTTCTTAACCCACTGGTCCAGCAAACACCTAGTTACATCCAGGACACGAAACACTTACTACAAGTCATCAACAACATTGAATTCAACCCTGAAACCCAACTCCTGGTGGGCCTGGACATCCAAAGTCTTTACACCAGTATCCCCCAGGACGCCACCATCCAAGTCCTGAGACAGGTACATATGGAGTCCCCATGGCCACACCGCACACCTAGAGACTTCATCCTCCAATGTGCCACAATAGCACTAAAGGAAAACTATTTCGAGTATGAGGGAAGCCTGTACCTCCAAACCAACGGAACATCTATGGGCAGCGTTTTCGCTCCTAGCGTGGCAGGACTCTATGTCCACCTCTTTGACCAGACCCACATCACTCCCAATACCAATCCCTATACCAGGAATATTCTCACCTGGCGTCGATATATAGACGACATCCTTATGATCTGGCAGGGATCAAAAACAACTCTACAACTTTTCCTCACTTGGCTCAATGAAAGAGACCCATACCTGAAATTCACAAGCACCTCGAGTGCAAGCCACCTGGCATTCCTTGATCTGAACTTATGGGCCAAAGATGGCCAACTGATCACTACGACCTATTACAAGCCTACCTCAAGGAACTCACTCCTTCATTACACAAGTTTCCATCCCCGCCCTCTAAGGGAAAACCTACCATTTGGGCAATTCCTGCGTATACGCAGAAATTGCACTCAAGTAACTGACTACAAAAATCAGTCGGCAGACTTGTCTAAGAAACTGGAGGAAAGAGGCTACCCCCGTGCCATCATCAACAAAACCAAGAAAAGAGCCAGGAACTAAAATAGGGAGGCTCTCCTGGAAACGGTACCCAAGGACAAAAGTGACCAACCCATCACGTGTGTCACCACATTCAACACAGCTTCCAATGAGGTGGCGAAACTCATACGCAAAAACTGGAAAATTCTAAACTCTGGACAACGACAATGGGAAACCCCCAGGTTTGCCTACAAAAGGTGCAACAACCTGAAAGACCAACTTGTGAGCACCCGCCCCAGACCCCTGACCAACAGAGAACCCAATACTATCCTGAATGCGTGGGGCCTACCTAAGATCTCTGGACACTACCCATGCAATGATTGTAGCGTGTGCCATCTCACCAGCCATACGAAAACACTGATATTAGAACCAGACAAAGTGTGGACTCAACGCAGCCACACAAACTGTAATTCACGTAACGTGATCTACCTACTTACATGCAGCTGCGGCCTCCGATACATTGGGATGACCGGCCGAAAAATAAGTACTAGAATAACAGAACACAGGAGCACAATCAGGTGCAAGAAGAACATTAGCAAACTGACCAGTCATTTCATCACCCAGGGACACACTCCCAATGACCTGACCTGGACCATCATTGAACAACTACCGGAACTGGCAGTGGATAATGAGAAGAAATTACTCAGCAAGGAACAACGTTGGATATATCGTCTTTCCACCCAAACCAATGGCCTCAACGATGCCATACCGTGGAACTCAGTCACACCCTAGACCCACACATCATCTGGCCTGTGCGCAGTTGCCCCCCGTGCCATAGTCCCCCTGGACACAATTATTGATCATGCTCCCTCTTGTGTGTACCACCAAACTGCCAACATCTTGGGCACATGCTTTAACCCCACCCATTCTGCCATGTCAACCTTAGCGCGCTGCGCGCACTTAACAGTAATTCATGGGCCGAACCACTCTGGGAGGCGGCGCGTCCCGCTGGCATGTTTTCCCAGCATTAACGCACACATAACCAACACTGAACCCTTAGCGCCTGCGCATATAAGACCACGCCACACCTAACACTGGTGTTGCCCCCTACCCCGTATCATTGGCGGCATATTGTAGTTTTTTCATAATCTAGTTTTTACATATACCTTCACACAATCGCGCTATCAAACTGAGCGTATGCCAAAGGCAGGAGTACAGATCTCCTACATTGTAAATCATGCACTCACACTGAGCATGTGCGAGAAACTAGTGTGCAATTCATGAGCATGAGCAACAACCCGCTGATACACTGAGCATGCATGAGAGACTAGTGTGCAAATCTCCTACATTGTAAATCAAGCACTCACACTGAGCATGTGCGAAGAACTAGTGTGCAATTCATGAGCATGAGCAATAACCCGCTGATACACTGAGCATGCACGAGAGACTAGTGTGCAAACTACGAGCATGAGCAGCAACTACATCTAGGGGCGGTGCTACCTCGTTAACCTCAGTATAAAAAGCCCACACGCCGAGAGGCTCTTTCTACCGGAGGACGACGGCGGGACAACAGGTACAAGGCAGGCACTGACCAGAAAGACTGTGAGTATGACAATCCTGACAAGCCTCCAAACAACAAACTGGGTAAGCGCTTTTTCCCTCACAGGTCCCTAACTCCCACAGCCTATCTCTTTTTCTCTCATAGGGTCATCCCCTTACCGCTTCCCTCCAGGAAGCCTTGGCTAATAACCCAAAGCGTAAGAACATTTTCCTTGCGCCCTGCTACACTAAGTCACCTGCCTTCAGTGTGATTTCCGTGTTTTAGCCACACCACGCTCTTAATTAGTTGCGTACTTTCACTCTGATGGCACCACCAGTACCATCACACCTAGCCGACTATAGTCCTCTCACCATGCACTATAGTGCCGGCCACATAAGCATTGTTGACCGGATGTCTAAATTGACTACTGACTCTCTCTACAAATGTTTTGTCCTTGTTTTTAATGTTTGTTTGTACAGGTATGCATGAGAAGGGAATCCCCCTCTCACACATAGAAAAACGCCTTAGTGAGTGTATCACATAGTCTGTACCACAACACTAAGTCTATTTTATTTTCACCACACCCTTTTAAAAACGGTCCTGAGGAAAGCCAGAATACTCTAAGGCACTGGCTGAAACATGTCGACCATCTGAAGGACGCAGGGGGCAGTAACTCTCCACCCTTACACGTCATGTAGCCTTACTTTTAACCGCTGGTGTCGGCCCAGTTATTAAAATTTAATTTACCCTTGGGTACTGGGACCACCACCAAGCCGTTTTAAATCACAATTCACCCAACCTCACTGCACTCTCAGCAATATACCAGCTCCGCTGTAATCAGGTGTCGTAGCACACCCGGGACATACTAGGTGTCACTGGGTGGGCCCGATGATGAAGCATGCCACCAACTAGGTTGGTGGGTGAGGGCTTCATGAATACACCTACAAGGTGTCTGTGACAGAACTACTTTGAGTACTGCATCACTTTGGTCAACTTAAGCTAGTCTTCTTTGTTTAATCACATATAAATCCCTCGGGGACATGGACTAGCTTTCTAGTCCTCTCTCTCCCTCTTGTTACACGCATATATAGGCAGCGCACAGCTGCGAGAGTTTAACCATATCACCATGGCTGAGAACCATGGCCTTACCTTTACGGAGGAGGAGGTCAACGACATTCTCGCAGACCCCTCTTTTCAAGTTGATTTCAACATCGCTAATTCCATAGCCCAAACAACTGACTGGGAGACCCTCACTGAAAAAAAGAGAAACAGGATCCGCACCATCCTCCATGGAGTGATCCTAGCCCAATATGTCAAAACCAACACGGCCCCAAGAGGTCTGATTGTCACCAACGCACCCAGGATCTTCTTAGATGACCCCACCTTCAGGAAGGATTGGGCCCAGATCGCCTGGCATTGCACGAGGGACTGGATGATACTAATTATAAAAACTGCCAAACGTCTTTCAGAAGCTATTGTAATTGAAATCCAACTATCAGAAAGCCACTTCAAAACAACCCTGACAGCTTACAAAAAGAAATTAGACGATCAAAATAAAGAAATTAACGAGTACAAGGAGTACCACCCTCAAGCTAAAATCAAGAAATTTGAGAAAGACCTAAAAAAATTCAGTTATGCCAAAGTCTTTCCATACTCTGAAGAAGACTTCACCCCACCAGCCAATAATTCCAGTGCCTCAGACTCCTCAGCAAATAACAGTTCCGCATCTAGTGACTCTAGCAATAGCTCACACAAACGGGGTGGCAGAGGCCGCCGCGGACAACGCTGGCAAAACAACTGGCAGGGAGGACCACCTGGATATTACTTCGGGCCTCCAACTAACTTTGTCCCAATGCAAAACCCCTACTTCAGATACCAACAAGCGTATACACCTGGCCCCATGCCCCTATTCCCAGGAAACCATGGACCCCACAGGCCTCCTTTTTTAGGACAGGGCAGAAGAACACGCAGAAGGAGAAGACACAACCCACAACCACAAGTACACTGGGCCGAAGACGGCAACCCAGTGAGCGCGAACACTCGCCAGAAGGCACCCAGCCAACCGGGAACCAGCAAACCATGAATCAAGCAACCCATGAGTCCATGGTGTTTAACCTTTCAAGCATCTCACTGACACCTAAACAGGTCTCAGTACTAGAAAAGGGACTATCCTTCGTACCCACGACTAGATTGGACAAATTTAAATTGCACGTGGAACTGGCGGAGTTCATGAGGAAACTAAAACTCAAAGCCTTCTTCAAGAAATCCTCGAGGGATGACTCAATTCCCACGGAAAACCCTAACATCACAGGCCTGAGGACCAAATCCACCTTCACCCCGCCACCATCCACAGTGCCCCCTGAGATCACCACTTTTGAACTGGCTGTTTACAATGATGTCGAGAATCTAGAACCAACCAACCATTTCAACAACCTGTCGAAGGAAGACAGAGAAACCATCCAGGAACTCAAAAACAATCCCTCTATCATAATAAAACCTGCCGACAAGGGAGGAGGCATTGTGCTCTTAGACAAGCAGGACTATGACACCGAATGCCGCCGACTACTGAGCGACCAAAGAAACTACAAGAAACTAGAACATGACCCAACCAACTCACTACAAGGCACTATTCAGGCCCTAGTGAATACCGCCCACCAGGCGGAACATATCTCCAAACAAGAAGCAGAGTACCTCTGCCCTCAAAAGATAAAAG
The DNA here is from genome assembly GCF_964204655.1 of Triturus cristatus. Lineage (NCBI taxonomy): Eukaryota > Metazoa > Chordata > Amphibia > Caudata > Salamandridae > Triturus > Triturus cristatus. The sequence continues at coordinate 481,811,384 of NC_140584.1, read as the reverse complement.
TACCATACTTTTACACTGTACCAAAAATACACAAAGGCATTCTTCCCCCCCCGGGCAGACCTATAGTGTCTGGCATCAACTCCCTTTTGGAACCTCTCTCTCGCTACTGCGATTTCTTTCTTAACCCACTGGTCCAGCAAACACCTAGTTACATCCAGGACACGAAACACTTACTACAAGTCATCAACAACATCGAATTCAACCCTGAAACCCAACTCCTGGTGGACCTGGACATCGAAAGTCTTTACACCAGTATCCCCCAGGACGCCACCATCCAAGTCCTGAGACAGGTACTTATGGAGTCCCCATGGCCGCACCGCACACCTAGAGACTTCATCCTCCAATGTGCCACAATAGCACTAAAGGAAAACTATTTCGAGTATGAGGGAAGCCTGTACCTCCAAACCAACGGAACATCTATGGGCAGCGTTTTTGCTCCTAGCGTGGCAGGACTCTATGTCCACCTCTTTGAGCAGACCCACATAACTCCCAATACCAATCCCTATACCAGGAATATTCTCACCTGGCGTCGATATATAGACGACATCCTTATGATCTGGCAGGGATCAGAAACAACTCTACAACTTTTCCTCACTTGGCTGAATGAAAGAGACCCATACCTGAAATTCACAAGCACCTCGAGTGCAAGCCACCTGGCATTCCTTGATCTGAACATATGGGCCAAAGATGGCCAACTGATCACTACGACCTATTACAAGCCTACCTCAAGGAACTCACTCCTTCATTACACAAGTTTCCATCCCCGCCCTCTAAGGGAAAACCTACCATTTGGGCACTTCCTGCGTATACGCAGAAATTGCACTCAAGTAACTGACTACAAAAATCAGTCGGCAGACTTGTCTAAGAAACTGGAGGAAAGAGGCTACCCCCGTGCCATCATCAACAAAACCAAGAAAAGAGCCAGGAACCAAAATAGGGAGGCTCTCCTGGAAACGGTACCCAAGGACAAAAGTGACCAACCCATCACGTGTGTCACCACATTCAACACAGCTTCCAATGAGGTGGCAAAACTCATACGCAAAAACTGGAAAATTCTAAACTCTGGACAACGACAATGGGAAACCCCCAGGTTTGCCTACAAAAGGTGCAACAACCTGAAAGACCAACTTGTGAGCACCCGCCCCAGACCCCTGACCAACAGAGAACCCAATACTATCCTGAATGCGTGGGGCCTACCTAAGATCTCTAGACACTACCCATGCAATGATTGTAGCGTGTGCCATCTCACCAGCCATACGAAAACACTGATATTAGAACCAGACAAAGTGTGGACTCAAGGCAGCCACACAAACTGTAATTCACGTAACGTGATCTACCTACTTACATGCAGCTGCGGCCTCCGATACATTGGGATGACCGCCCGAAAAATAAGAACTAGAATAACAGAACACAGGAGCACAATCAGGTGCAAGAAGAACATTAGCAAACTGACCAGTCATTTCATCACCCAGGGACACACTCCCAATGACCTGACCTGGACCATCATTGAACAACTACCGGAACTGGCAGTGGATAATGAGAAGAAATTACTCAGCAAGGAACAACGTTGGATATATCGTCTTTCCACCCAAACCAATGGCCTCAACGATGCCATACCGTGGAACTCAGTCACACCCTAGACCCACACATCACCTGGCCTGTGCGCAGTTGCCCACCCGTGCCATAGTCCCCCTGGACACAATTATTGATCATGCTCCCTCTTGTGTGTACCACCAAACTGCCAACATCTTGGGCACATGCTTCAACCCCACCCATTCTGCCATGTCAACCTTAGTGCGCTGCGCGCACTTAACAGTAATTCATGGGCCAAACCACTCTGGGAGGCGGCGCGTCCCGCAGGCATGTTTTCCCAGCATTAACGCACACATAACCAACACTGAACCTTTAGCGCCTGCGCATATAAGACCACGCCACACCTAACACTGGTGTTGCTCCCTACCCCGTATCATTGGCGGCATAGTGTAGTTTTTTCATAATCTAGTTTTTACATATACCTTCACGCAATCGCGCTATCAAACTGAGCGTATGCCAAAGGCAGGAGTACAAATCTCCTACATTGTAAATCATGCACTCACACTGAGCATGTGCGAGAAACTAGTGTGCAATTCATGAGCATGAGCAACAACCCGCTGATACACTGAGCATGCATGAGAGACTAGTGTGCAAATCTCCTACAATGTAAATCAAGCACTCACACTGAGCATGTGCGAGGAACTACTGTGCAATTCATGAGCATGAGCAATAACCCGCTGATACACTGAGCATGCACGAGAGACTAGTGTGCAAACTACGAGCATGAGCAGCAACTACATCTAGGGGCGGTGCTACCTCGTTAACCTCAGTATAAAAAGCCCACACGCCGAGAGGCTCTTTCTACCGGAGGACGACGGCGGGACAACAGGTACAAGGCAGGCACTGACCAGAAAGACTGTGAGTATGACAATCCTGACAAGCCTCCAAACAACAAACTGGGTAAGCGCTTTTTCCCTCACAGGTCCCTAACTCCCACAGCCTATCTCTTTTTCTCTCATAGGGTCATCCCCTTACCGCTTCCCTCCAGGAAGCCTTGGCTAATAACCCAAAGCGTAAGAACATTTTCCTTGCACCCTGCTACACTAAGTCACCTGCCTTCAGTGTGATTTCCGTGTTTTAGCCACACCACGCTCTTAATTAGTTGCGTACTTTCACTCTGATGGCACACCAGTACCATCACACCTAGCCGACTATAGTCCTCTCACCATGCACTATAGTGCCGGCCACCTAAGCATTGTTGACCGGATGTCTAAATTGACTACTGACTCTCTCTACAAATGTTTTGTCCTTGTTTTTAATGTTTGTTTGTACAGGTATGCATGAGAAGGGAATCCCCCTCTCACACATAGAAAAACGCCTTAGTGAGTGTATCACATAGTCTGTACCACAACACTAAGTCTGTTTTATTTTCACCACACCCTTTTAAAAACGGTCCTGAGGAAAGCCAGAATACTCTAAGGCACTGGCTGAAACATGTTGACCATCTGAAGGACGCAGGGGGCAGTAACTCTCCACCCTTACACGTCCTGTAGCCTTACTTTTAACCGCTGGTGTCGGCCCAGTTATTAAAATTTAATTTACCCTTGGGTACTGGGACCACCACCAAGCCGTTTTAAATCACAATTCACCCAACCTCACTGCACTCTCAGCGATATACCAGCTCCGCTGTAATCAGGCGTCGTAGCACACCCGGGACATACTAGGTGTCACTGGGTGGGCCCGATGATGAAGCATGCCACCAACTAGGTTGGTGGGTGAGGGCTTCATGAATACACCTACAAGGTGTCTGTGACAGAACTACTTTGAGTACTGCATCACTTTGGTCAACTTAAGCTAGTCTTCTTTGTTTAATCACATTCATGCGGATGTATGACGTTACAACGCACACTTTTACAACGCATGCACTTACAACGCATTTTTTACAACGCATAATCCATTACAACGCATGACATTACAACGCAGGACACTACAACGCATTTTTAAAAAATACCTTTACAACGCATTACCATTACAACGCACACTACCTTTACAACGCATACCATTACAACGCATAATATTAAATTACATTTAAGGTAAGTATTAGATAGTATAGGGGTAAAAATTACTATTCTAACTCCAGGGGGTGCAACAGTAGGGTAAGTGTTGGATAGTGTAGGGGTAAAAATTACTATTCTAACTCCAGGGGGTGCAACAGTAGGGTAAGTGTTGGATAGTGTAGGGGTAAAAATTACTATTCTAACTCCAGGGGGTGCATCAGTAGGGTAAGTGTTGGATAGTATAGGGGTAAAAATTACTATTCTAACTCCAGGGGGTGCATCAGTAGGGTAAGTGTTGGATAGTATAGGGGTAAAAATTACTATTCTAACTCCAGGGGGTGCATCAGTAGGGTAAGTGTTGGATAGTATAGGGGTAAAAATTACTATTCTAACTCCAGGGGGTGCATCAGTAGGGTAAGTGTTGGATAGTATAGGGGTAAAAATTACTATTCTAACTCCAGGGGGTGCAACAGTAGGGTAAGTGTTGGATAGTGTAGGGGTAAAAATTACTATTCTAACTCCAGGGGGTGCAACAGTAGGGTAAGTGTTGGATAGTGTAGGGGTAAAAATTACTATTCTAACTCCAGGGGGTGCAACAGTAGGGTAAGTGTTGGATAGTGTAGGGGCAAAAATTACTATTCTAACTCCAGGGGGTGCAACAGTAGGGTAAGTGTTGGATAGTGTAGGGGTAAAAATTACTATTCTAACTCCAGGGGGTGCAACAGTAGGGTAAGTGTTGGATAGTTTAGGGGTAAAAATTACTATTCTAACTCCAGGGGGTGCATCAGTAGGGTAAGTGTTGGATAGTATAGTGTAATATTATGCGTTGTAATGGTATGCGTTGTAATGGTAGTATGCGTTGAAATGGAATGCGTTGTAAAGGTAGTTTTTAAAAATGCGTTGTAGTGTCATGCGTTGTAATGTCATGCGTTGTAATGGATTATGCGTTGTAAAAAATGCGTTGTAATGGTAGTGCGTTGTAAAAGTTGCGTTGTAAAGGTTGTTCCCCCATTCATGCATATATAACACCTTTTTGGGGACCCCCCCCCCCAAGAACAACCTACAGTATGAACACTGATTCCCTACCTATACTAACACATAATCTCAAAACCTCACAGGAGGTTTGGTGTCCTCACACTCCCCGTTGTGCCCAGACCGTTAATTCCTCCACTGAGCTGCATTTCTATGGACATTGCAGAATCCCCCACACAATAAGCGGCTTCTCTCCCACATCCCCCAAAAAAACATTATCCTGGCTCTCCAATGGGCTGCAATCCATCCCTTTGAACAAAGACAACGGAACCAAATTCCAGACACTGCCATTTCCCACCCGCAGAGCACTGTTAAACACACAATGACCCGCGTGGGTTTTGACCAACACGCTAGTCCCTTATTGCTTATCCTCCTTTTCTTGAGATGCACCACACCACCAACATTCACCTATAAATAATCCCAAAACATTTTCTTCCCACTAGTGCATCTCTCATTTTTAGTTTATATTCCTCTACTCTATGCCGGATCGCCTTACAATCTACCTCCGCCACATCAGACACATTTTTCTTCTGATTCTTTAACCACAAAGGAACCAGCATAGTACATTGTTTACGCCTCCGTAGCAACCTGAAAGGACTCACCGAATTCATCGAATTAGGAGAAGTATGTTATACCTGCTGCTCAGCCAGTGTGAATGCAGAATGGAATGTTGGTGTGAGAGGTGACTGCGGAATGTTGGATGAGTGTCAATGTCAGATGGTGGATGGGCTGAGCAGCAGGGAGGCTGCTCCTGGTGGGTCTCTCTTCTACTTAAGATCATATTTGGAATAAATACTTAAAGAAACTACCTGGACTGGACCATCTTCATTACAACACATTTCTTTAATAACACATAGACACGAGCGCGCATACATGTTGCGCTCATGTCTTGTGCTAATAATATTCTGTATTATTTGAATGACGTGAGCACACGTGAGTGGCATGAGCACCACCCGTGCACACATATCACATATAACACACCTAGACAGAAGGTACCACTTTACATCTGTTATAATAGTGCCACACATTTATTGTTAGTCACATCGGCACCACTGATGATTTACAGACTTTAATGTCTGACCTATGACGATGATCAGCGAAAATGTAGACAGGTCCCATGACATTAGCTGCTTATAGAGTTCTTCACACGCATCTATCTGTGCAATTGGTGTCTTCACTTTCTCTCAGAAAAGTAAATGCACACATAGTAACCTTGAATTTATATCAGCACATATAACACTGCTGTAAATAATCAGACGAAAAACTTAAACAGACAGGATGGTGAGCAGCAACAAAGCTATGAATCCTTGGCTAATCATCAGGTGCAGGTTCTCCCTTCAGAAGTAAAACCCTAGAAAAACACTAAAAACTCATAAGAGATTAAACAACATATTTCAGATGAGTAAGCAAAGCCAAACTAATCTTCAAAACTGAAAGCAGAACAGAAATTCTAATGAAATATGATTTATTATAAGATAAAAATCTTTCAGCCATTTACATAATGAGTACTGGAAAGCAAACCATATGCAACTTAATCAAAAGTGCATGACAAGACAATTATGCGTTCAGTTATAATTTTCTTTTTACTTTTTTTGATCCCCTGATCTTTCTTTCTTTATCCGTTAGACATGTTTCCAAATAACTTCACGCTCTCCTGTGCATAATAAAATGTCTCTTAAAATAAATATGTATTGTGCATTAGTTACTTAGTGGCAAGCAGAATAAACACCCTCTCTTTTGGATTTTAAAGTTGAAGGCGCATCATTTCATGTTTTTGCTGTTTCTTTGTGATATCATTGCATTAGAAAATTATGTACCTACATATACAAGAGTTGTAGATGCCTAACATAGTTTTTTGAATATGTGACTGTTGATAACACTGATGATAAAAAAATGTCATGACATCAACATCATTGAAAGGCACAGACTGAGGAAATTGCTGTTATTTCTAAAGACATTGTAAGGCTCAGGTAAATTGGGCAGGTACCCAATCTTCCAAGGCCCATCTATACCATCTCTATTTCTCTATACCAACCTCTACCCCTCTGTCTGCCTACCTCAACCTCCCTCTGTTCGTCTACCTTCCCCTTACCCCCTGTATCTCTCTTCACAGTGTCATTTTGAGGATAATGGGACCCAGCTTAGACATATGTTGACTGATTTTGTGTGATCCTGCTTCTCATAATTTAACATATAAAATCAGTATTGTTCGGTATTTCCAGGCTTGAATTAGCTGAAAATGGATGATAAAAGTAAAAGTATGTTTTGCCTTAAATTACACAGATTATTTCCTCTGAACGGTGTGAGCTTTTTAGCTTTGTTTCTTACGAAACGGACCCCCCCCCCCAAGAACAACCTACAGTATGAACACTGATTCCCTACCTATACTAACACATAATCTCAAAACCTCACAGGAGGTTTGGTGTCCTCACACTCCCCGTTGTGCCCAGACCGTTAATTCCTCCACTGAGCTGCATTTCTATGGACATTGCAGAATCCCCCACACAATAAGCGGCTTCTCTCCCACATCCCCCAAAAAAACATTATCCTGGCTCTCCAATGGGCTGCAATCCATCCCTTTGAACAAAGACAACGGAACCAAATTCCAGACACTGCCATTTCCCACCCGCAGAGCACTGTTAAACACACAATGACCCGCGTGGGTTTTGACCAACACGCTAGTCCCTTATTGCTTATCCTCCTTTTCTTGAGATGCACCACACCACCAACATTCACCTATAAATAATCCCAAAACATTTTCTTCCCACTAGTGCATCTCTCATTTTTAGTTTATATTCCTCTACTCTATGCCGGATCGCCTTACAATCTACCTCCGCCACATCAGACACATTTTTCTTCTGATTCTTTAACCACAAAGGAACCAGCATAGTACATTGTTTACGCCTCCGTAGCAACCTGAAAGGACTCACCGAATTCATCGAATTAGGAGAAGTATGTTATACCTGCTGCTCAGCCAGTGTGAATGCAGAATGGAATGTTGGTGTGAGAGGTGACTGCGGAATGTTGGATGAGTGTCAATGTCAGATGGTGGATGGGCTGAGCAGCAGGGAGGCTGCTCCTGGTGGGTCTTTCTTCTACTTAAGATCATATTTGGAATAAATACTTAAAGAAACTACCTGGACTGGACCATCTTCATTACAACACATTTCTTTAATAACACATAGACACGAGCGCGCATACATGTTGCGCTCATGTCTTGTGCTAATAATATTCTGTATTATTAGAATGACGTGAGCACACGTGAGTGGCATGAGCACCACCCGTGCACACATAACACATATAACACACCTAGACAGAAGGTACCACTTTACATCTGTTATAATATTGCCACACATTTATTGTTAGTCACATCGGCACCACTGATGATTTACAGACTTTAATGTCTGACCTATGATGATGATCAGCGAAAATGTAGACAGGTCCCATGACATTAGCTGCTTATAGAGTTCTTCACACGCATCTATCTGTGCAATTGGTGTCTTCACTTTCTCTCAGAAAAGTAAATGCACACATAGTAACCTTGAATTTATATCAGCACATATAACACTGCTGTAAATAATCAGACGAAAAACTTAAACAGACAGGATGGTGAGCAGCAACAAAGCTATGAATCCTTGGCTAATCATCAGGTGCAGGTTCTCCCTTCAGAAGTAAAACCCTAGAAAAACACTAAAAACTCATAAGAGATTAAACAACATATTTCAGATGAGTAAGCGAAGCCAAACTAATCTTCAAAACTGAAAGCAGAACAGAAATTCTAATGAAATATGATTTATTATAAGATAAAAATCTTTCAGCCATTTACATAATGAGTACTGGAAAGCAAACCATATGCAACTTAATCAAAAGTGCATGACAAGACAATTATGCGTTCAGTTATAATTTTCTTTTTACTTTTTTTGATCCCCTGATCTTTCTTTCTTTATCCGTTAGACATGTTTCCAAATAACTTCACGCTCTCCTGTGCATAATAAAATGTCTCTTAAAATAAATATGTATTGTGCATTAGTTACTTAGTGGCAAGCAGAATAAACACCCTCTCTTTTGGATTTTAAAGTTGAAGGCGCATCATTTCATGTTTTTGCTGTTTCTTTGTGATATCATTGCATTAGAAAATTATGTACCTACATATACAAGAGTTGTAGATGCCTAACATAGTTTTTTGAATATGTGACTGTTGATAACACTGATGATAAAAAAATGTCATGACATCAACATCATTGAAAGGCACAGACTGAGGAAATTGCTGTTATTTCTAAAGACATTGTAAGGCTCAGGTAAATTGGGCAGGTACCCAATCTTCCAAGGCCCATCTATACCATCTCTATTTCTCTATACCAACCTCTACCCCTCTGTCTGCCTACCTCAACCTCCCTCTGTTCGTCTACCTTCCCCTTACCCCCTGTATCTCTCTTCACAGTGTCATTTTGAGGATAATGGGACCCAGCTTAGACATATGTTGACTGATTTTGTGTGATCCTGCTTCTCATAATTTAACATATAAAATCAGTATTGTTCGGTATTTCCAGGCTTGAATTAGCTGAAAATGGATGATAAAAGTAAAAGTATGTTTTGCCTTAAATTACACAGATTATTTCCTCTGAACGGTGTGAGCTTTTTAGCTTTGTTTCTTACGAGTGTAGATATAACGTAGACTCTCCTCTGTCGGCTGCACTCTTGTTTAAGTGATATAATACTACCACCAGTGTGCATGTGTCGCCTGATCTCTCTTGGGTTTATTGTTCTGTCATCACCAGAGACACTGGTTATATAACAAGAAGAGTTTGGGAACTGCATCACATTCTTGGTAGTAGCATAGGATATTGCATGTTTTCAGCCCACATAGTACCAGTAACTTGATATTTCCTATATATGGCACATGGCAATGCACATATTCCATGCATTGTACAGTTTCTTATAATCTCTGTGTTCTACGCTTGTGTTGTGATCACATGACATCGCCATGTTTCCTATCACAATTGTCTTCGGTTTGTTCCTTTAAAGTTTCTTTACATCGATCAACACTACTTTCTTTACTCTAGGGGTAGATTTACTAGGAAATGGCACAACGTGGCACTGTGAGCAATTTTGCAGCACCGCATCATTTAACATTTGCCTAGCACCAGCGCAGACACCCTCGCACCATTTTGCTGGGGTGCCTGCATTGCAGGGATGATTGTTCTTATGCAGGAAGGTGTCCTTCCTGCACATAAACAATCAATAATGCCGATTTTCTACTTCTATGTTTGGTGCATTCACCAAGTGTTTTGTTTCAATCCCTTTAGTAAACAATATCTCTGGCCACCTTGAATACATATCATTCAAAACCACCATATATATCTTTCAACCTGTCCCATGCATGGAACCAAGGAATCTAAGGCAACTTCTTCCCAGGGACAAGTTGGGCAATCCCTGACCACCATAGGTTGCACTTTAGGGTATATGGCCTTTTCACTTACTGCACATGCGCTCTCTTACCATTCTCTCCACTTGACGGTCCATCCCTGGCCAGCAGTAAGCTCATATGAATGTCTCTTTAGCTTTCAACATTCACTGATATCCACAATGAGCTAAAGAAATTAGTTCTGCTCTAATGACACTTGGGGGAACTAACCTTATACCTCTAAACAGATGACCATAGCTCTCTAATAGCTCATCTTTGACAACCCAAACTTTTCTGCTCTCTTCACTTCCTTTATTTTTCGTACACCATCCAGTATTTAACTACATCAACACCTCAGTCATTACTTTATCAGCCTTGAGTTCTGTATGCCACCTCTCTTCTGAAATTATGGTGGTATCAATTTCACAAACAATTTCATTGTCAAATTCATCATCACTAGCCAAGCTTTCCTTTTGATCGCCTAAATCTGGTGCTACCACTCTTGATGAAGAATGTGCTACGCTGTTCTCCACACCTGGAATGTATTTCACAACAAAATAATATTCCTGTAAAGCCACAAACCACTTGTTTATTATATTATATAGAAACTACATATATGCCCTTCTTCTTACAAAGGTTGCGCAGGGACTTATGAGCTTTGCTGATCTCAAACTTGCATCCCCAGAAGAATGTCCTCGTTTTTTTTACAGCTCAGTATATGCCAAAGCCTCCTTTTCTATCACAGAGTACTGCAGCTCAGCACCTTTCAAAACATGTGACATGAACAAAATAGTTTTAGTTGACTTTCCATCTCCCTGCCGCAACAAAGCACCCAAACCCTTCATGCTGTCATCAGTAGTAAGAACCAACATCTTGTTAGGATCAAAATTTCTTAATTTTGGAGCTGAACTTCAGTCCTTATTCAGATCTTGGCAGACAGGTTACTCCATCACGATGGTGACGAATATACTGTCCGTCGAAATATAAATACCATTGTATCATATGGGATTTTTATTTCAGCAGATGGAATATCCATCACCAGTTTGACGGAGTAACCCGTCTGCCAAGATCTAGATCAGGCCCTTAGTTTTTTTTATCTTTTTGAATGCAGCTTCACAGACATCATCCCACATATATTCTACACCCATCCTGAGTAAGTTCCTCATACTTGTACAAATCTCAGCAAAGCCCTTCAAAAATGTGTTATAGTATTCTGTCATTCCGAAAAACCGCATCAATTCTTCCTCACTTGATAGAGACTTTAAATTCTGTATCAAACTGACCAAATCTTTGGGTACAACACCTTCTCCTGTGACAGTATGCCCATGATAGTTGATGGAATTCCTTCGGAATTTACATTTCTAAACTCTAATGGTAAGATTAAATTCATGCAAAAAGAACAATTGAGCCATATGCTAGTCAGTCGTGACCCTGCGCCCAATGGGAACAGTTCAGCCCAAACTGCCAGGCCAGGTCCTCGCTGGACTGGGAACAAGCATCCTAGGATTGGTTTCGGGTTTTCAGCCCTCATCAGCCAGGATAGCTTGACTCCAGTGGCATGGAGAGCACGGGACCCACGTCTGGGCATACCCGTCCCACTCGGGGTGACAAATGCAAAAAGAGCAATAGATGGACAGAATGCAGAACAATGTCATACATTCACCCCAGTACAGAGATCTGGCCCTAAATCCATTGTTTTTTTGCTCACCATGCCATTCCAGTTTGGAGTGGACCCAGCCATATGCAAATCAGTCTTGACCCTGTGCCCAATGGGTACAGTCCAGCCCGAACGGCCAGGCCAGGTCCTCGCTGGACTGGAAACAAGCATCCTAGGGCCGGGCCAGTTTCGGGCTATCAGCCCTCAGCAGCCAGGATAGCTTGACTCCAGTGGCATGGAGAGCATGGGACCCACGTACGGGCATATCCGTCCTACTCGTGGTGACAAATGCAAAAAGAACAATTGATGGACAGAATGCAGAAAAATGTCATACATTCACCCCAGTACATGCAATCTCTCCAAATCCTGTTTCATACTCATGTCATGCTCAACTACATCTCTCCCGAACATCTGATAAATCCTTATACTAACAAGACCTAACCGTTCCAAGGCTCTCTGAAAGAGAGACGCCACATATATCAAACTAAACAGCAGCCTGGAATACCTATATATCCCAATTGGAGTGATGAAAGCCTTGAAGTTTCAGCAGGTTTCATTAATGCTAATCTGGTGGTATTGTGACGTAAGGTCAATGGTGAAGGAAATAATGGATCCCCCTAAAAAAGTTAGCATATCAGAAATGTTGGATAGTGGCTATCTGCCTATCACCACATTTGTATTGAGTTCCTCAGATTAATACAAATTCTTAAACTCTCATTGGCCTTCCTGGTGCAACCACTGGAGCCAACCATTCTGTTCCTTCAACCTCTTCAATTATTCTATCTTGCTTAAGTCTTTCCAACCCTAAGTGCATTTCATCTCTTACAGTCACCAGGACACTCCGAACCTTGCCACACAAAGGTTTGGCCCCAGCAACCAAACATATCTTGTGAACATATTCTTTTTTGCTCTCAAGTTTTTCTTGAAACACTTGTGAAAATTCATGTTTAATTTCTTGCACAAACTCATCATTGGACTTTTCTCTTTGTGTACCAACTGGTTGTCTTTCACTAAAATTGGAGCTTTACATTTGGGATCCAAAATCAACCCCAAAACTCTTTGATGGGACAAGCACAGAACAGTGACTTTGTTTTGTGAGACAAAACCTTTGCATTAGTATACCTCTGTTTATATTCTATCAAACCAATAAAGTATCCAAGTAGTTTGATAGGTTCACATCCATTTGCACAAGGTCTAATATCTGGCTTCATTCATTTAACTTTGCCTTCAAGTTTGTCGTTGCAAATATTTCTAGAAACTATGGTGATTTTTGGCCCAGAATCTAATAATACTTTTGTCCTTACACTATCACCCATATGTCATCCACAAGATGAATACGACCATTCCAACTGTCCTGTAAGACAATTTGTCTGCACTCAAAGTCAGTATCTTTATCAATCTCTTTAACATCACTTTCCACCTCACACACTTTTCCTTAGATATATTTGCTTTGTTCTGCACACACTAGTAAAATGTCCTTTCTTTTTACATAAACTACATGCTGCTATGAGAGCAAGTGACATTTTGTCATTTGTTATATTTCCAATCCAATTTTCCTGCACTTAAACATTTTCCCAGAAAATCTTCTTTCCTTCAAATCCTGGAAGAATTTCCTTTTTCTTGTTTCTTTACATTGCACTTGACCACATGAATGCCACTATCTTTGTCTTCTTACATTGTAATGATCTCAGCACATTTAATTGAGTGTTCAATCCTTTTAGCTACTTAAAAAACCTCATCTAAACTTGGATCATCCTTCTACCAAAGCTCTTCTCGCACTTTCTCAATAATGCAACCCAACATAAATTGATCCCCGCTTCTTTCTTCGAATAGACCTCTAAACTTGCAAGAGGAGACTATGTTTTCACACTATCCACTTCAATTTAGTTTCTTTTCCATAAATGATATCTCTATAAAATGATACTCACTTTTGGGGTTTAGTGTTTATCTAATTTCCTTATGCAGATTTCATACTTGTTACGATTCATTGCATCATAGTCCATAACTTCTGGAAGACGATTAAATACCTCCTGCCCTTCAGAGCTCAAACACCAAAGTAGTCAGGCTGTCTTCCTTTCAGAACTTAATGATGTCCCACACAATCTGGCATGTCTTTCACCCTGGCGAATATAACAAAAATGGAGGAGCAGTTATGTTTTGAACATTAACTTATCAGAGATCAGTTGATATGGAAGGTTCTAATACCTACAATACAAAATAATGCACACCACTTCTCAGAATAATAAAATGCAATGCAGCAAAGCCAAAATAACACAAACACGACCACCTGAAGAATACACCCAAGGTCCTCCTGAAAAGAAAAGAAAGTTAGATTAAATATAGAATTCTAGCTAAAATATATTGTCCACTGGTTCCTCGCAATCCTCCAGGGAAACACAGAAACATCTAAGAAGGAGAGTACAGTGTTTGCAGTCTAGATTTTTTTAGCTCAAACCCACTTCAACACACCCACCAGCAAATTCATATTGAACGGAAGAGCTCGTACAGGCATGCATGCAACCAGCTTCAACAGAAGACTAGACTCCCACAGCCCAAAGAAGTGTTCCAGACTATAAGGTGAACAATGTGAGCCACACAACTAGTACTGCGGCTGTCTTACTGGTCACGAGTTTTCTGGACTGCTCGCACACTCCTTTGAAGATCACTCTCCTCCGAGAGCAAGATAACACGCAAGACCTCAGAGCATGGAAAATGGCACAAAAGGTTTCTCTCCTCACTGTATCTTTGGATATGAGGAGTTGCGTGCGCCGCTCCACCTCATTTGTGATCCAAGTTCCCCTATGAAAAATAACTAACACTCCCAAATAGCTTCATGCAAATGGGCTGTCACCGCACAACAATGCACATGAATGTGACTGAGTTTCAACCAGTCAATCAATTGGCATTTGTAAAGCACAACACTGTCATCCCCAGGGGAGATCTGATAATTCATCAATGAAGTACTTGTTCTGACCTGAAGGCCTGTAGATGAGATGGAAATGGCACATCAGCAGCTCCATGGAGTTGAGAGTTGCTTGATTGCCTAGGGTGCAGGACTAGTATGACTTATGAATGGTAAGGAGGCCTCCTCCCGGGTTCACTGACAGAATATCAATGTCACTAATATCGTCCCACAAAATTAGCGACAGCAAAATATCAAATGCAAAAATATCGACATCCTATACTTATAATGCAAATGACAAAAATATTGAAACAAAAATATTGATGTCACTAGAGAGCCCAGCGCCCAGAGAACTGCACTTGCACTTTGCCGCATCTGGGGGACTTCATTTCCCAGAAGCCCCAGGCCAGGAGTGACAACAGGAACATGCCAGGAGGCGTATAAAATCAGCCTTGCCACCCGCAGTGTTTGAGAGCCCGGTACCCAGAGAACTGCACTTGCACTTTCCCACATCAGGTGGGACTTCTTTTCCCAGAAGCCCCAGGCCAGGAGTGATGACAGAAATGAGCCAGGAGGTGCATAAAATCCGCCCGAGAAAAGCCCGGGCCAAGGGCAGGCCCATCCTGGGCCCGTCCTGCAACAGGAGGAAACAGGGCAGGGCCACCCACTTTAATTTAAAAAATCTTAAGACATCATCCAGGACTCTGCACCTTCTCTGTTTATTCGTGCTCAAGAGACGGTGCGATAACACTCACAAACAAAACCTGAATATACCTGCATATGGGAGTTCCTTAAGTGGTGGAGCTGTAGCCTGGATATACAAGCAAGTTGTGACATCAGGATTTTAAGAAGCAAGGTACCCAGCTACGGGCAGGTCTCCGGAGGTAGCTGTGCGCTTTACAAATGCTGATACTTCATTTAATTTCATTGCCTTTTATTCTAAACAAACTGACTCTTGAGAAGGGGAAGGGGCGACAAGGGCTGTAGTATTCAGGTAAACATTTCATTTGAGGGTGGGTCGTGTAACAGCCTGAGTAATGTTCTTATTACAGCCAATTTGTACTTTGCCCCCCAAAAAAAGTCTTAACCCATATTGACTTTTTTACCCTGGATTTAACCTGGAAAAATTGTGCACTTGCTACACCTGTTTTAGCAGTTTTTAAAAATGGGCAAAAGAAAGCATTAAGCCACAGTAGGAAAAACACATTAGCCAGATAAGTCGCAAATGTCGTTATTAAAAATATATCACAGGAGCAATGGGGGTTATTGAGAAGCAGGTTTTAACATTTGAGGAATCTTTATCAATAAACGGAGGAAGTGAGATGGCTCCGGTAAACGCAGCCCATATCCTTGTCAATGAATCTGATACCCTCGTAGATACAACAGCAGGGAAGGACCTTAGAAGGGAGAATAAAGGGGAAGGAGCAAACAAGGCAAATGGCTGCATCCAATATTTACCTGACTGTGTGTCCCAATCTAGATCTAATTTACCGCCACCTAAACGGGTCTCAAAACCCCGACACCACAGTGTAGGCACTCATCCCGGTAGAGACTCAATGCAGAACAAGAAATACTCAAATACAGGGATTGCCCCAAAGAGAATTAACTCCAGCAAAAACCCACCCAGACCCCAATCATAACATAATTGTAGGAAAATTGAAGTTTCATCCTAGAGAGTAATCAATAACACTGCACCAACTGTTAAATGGTAGCGGCAGTTTCAGTCGATAACCTTTCAAGTATTGCCCGGCGGTAATTGCCTCTTATACCATTCGATAATTTACCAATGAAAGAGGCAGGCGCCAGAGACTGGAAGGCAGGAAACAAAGTTTTTATTCCGTCGGAGCAGAACACATCAGATCAGACAGCAAGGTATCGTCACGAGGTGCTCTAACTGCATCTCTGAGGCCTGGCCTCTTATACACAGGTTTATTACTTTATTGCAGGTTTATCACACATGGCACATTCTTGAGATCACTTTGATGCATAAAAGAACGTCTTCAGAATCCTTGGCTCAGATCCGATCCCACGCATAGCTACAGTAGAAGTTCCCACCCCACCCGCAGTAGGAGATGGCTATCACACAGCAGGATATTCCGCCAATTCCCGGGGGTGTGTGTGACCGGTCGGGTCTCAGGGGGTGGGGGGCCTTGATCTACTGTAATCCCTTTGATGTGGGGCGTTTCCCTTACAGTAGGGGCAATAAACTGCATCCGCAGGGCTAGGTGATGGCCTGGGATCTTTCATTCGTTCCGCTTCAAAGTTCAAAGTCTTAGGGCAGATGCAGTTCATAAAAAGCGAACATAAAGGTGGCAGACACTGAATCCCCAAGCAACATCCACATAGTATCACAATCGGTATTAGGATAAATGAAAACAGCCTCCATCCCCAACTTTTAATAGTGTCCCAAAACCAACTCCCAAGGGACCATCCTTCTTGCTCCTGATGAACCTCTGCGGAAAGTCTGTGGAGGTGTTAATTGCTTTGTAGACTGAGGGTGAGTTATCCGGTACGTAGGTACAACAGCTGGACCCAATGATGCGGCATGCTCCTCCACGATCAGCCAGAACCACATCTAGAACGAGGCGGTTCTGAAGAGCCACCAGGCGGACGGCCTGAAGCTCGGCGGTGTTGTTGGCGAGGATGCCAGCCGTAATGTTCATCGCCGTCTCGACTGCCTGAGTTAAGTGGCGGATGGCACGGCTGTTTGCCATTGGACCCCAGAGTGGAACAAGTCCCTTTACTGCATCCAGGAACTGTGCCCCGGTGGAGTCGGCTTGTACAAGGTCTTTGGCACGTTTCTGTCGGTGATGGTTTGCTGGAGCCACATATGTCGGAGGAAGGACAAAAGCGATGTAGCAGGTGCCTCCCCAACCTTTCGGGAGCCAGGTGTAGGCCTTAGTACCACAGATGAAGTACATATTCGGGGAGGCAACAAAGGAGGGTGGATCAACTGAGTCCAATGTTCGGGTGATGAGGCAGGAGCTGTGGCCCACCAGCTGCGCCCCCAGGCCTTCGAGGCACACAAATCCAGTGATGTTGATGATGGATAGGGCCACTGTCAGGGTGGCGGCCGTTCGTTTCCGGAGGTAAGAGAAGGTGGGTCTGGCTGGGTTGTTGAACACTTGCATTTCAACTCGTTCTTTGGCAGGGATGTTCATGTGAAAGGAAGTGTTTGATCTCAGAGGGCAGAAGGGGGCAGAAGTTTTTCCAGTTTTGTTCAGCCAGAACCCATGGTAGAAGTGCGACACAGTTTTGCCGGAAGTGGCATTGTCCCTGTAGCTTTCCTGCAGGAGGATTAGCCAGGCGAGGCAGGAACCATGGACAGAAAAAGGTGAAGGGATGAAAGGGATAGAGTGTCCAGTGGCATGTGGTAGCAATCCACAGATCCAGCAATTAGTGGCGTTGGCGGCAAGATTGTGTTGGTGGAGCAACTGCACAAAAGAGTTATTCCAGAACTCCTTACGCCTTTCTCGGAGTTGGGGTGAAAGTGAGATCAGATGGTGTTCTTTCATGGTGGTAGGTTGAACGGTGGTCAGCAATGTCTTATGAGCGGGTGTGCTCTCCTCCATGATCCAGAAGGTGACCATGAGGAGAAGGCAAAAGAGAAGGGTAATGAAAAGTGCAATAGTCTTTGAGCTGTGCATTCTGTCAGTCTTTGGGTTTTTGTAGTGGATCTTCGGACCTCCGGTTGCTTCCATCATCTTCATGTCGGGCGCTTCCATCACCTTCAAGAGACTCGGTAGCGGGCAGAACCACAGACTTTGTTTAGTTTCTCTCCTGGTGGCCTTTGAGGTGACTAGGCTACCGCTCTGAGATTTCCACTTAGTTTGTGGTCTGCTTAGCCGAAGTTCTCTCCTTTCGTCGCAAGTTATACCCTTCCTTGGATGGCACGGTGGGATCGGGATATTTCACTAGCTCAAGTGTCTCCGTATCTGGGCAGTGGCTCAGGGATGGTCGGTCTTTGCCCAGAAGTTCTTCTTGGGCGGTGATGTTGTCCGTGGTCGTCAGGGTCGGTGATACCCTCTTGCAGTGGTGTGCATGCAGCCAATTGCGTTTCCCCTCCACTCAAAGAGCTGTTCGGGTGGTGATCAGGACTTGCAGGGGGCCCGTCCACCGGGGCTCCAGACTCTTGGTGCGCTGGAAGTTACGCACTAAGACAAAGTCGCCGGGTTGGATGTCGTGCCCGGGGCCCCTGGAAACATCGGGAATGGCTTGCAGCACCTGCTGATGGATAACAGACAACGTTTTAGTTAGGTTATACAAATAGTCAGATATGAGGACGTCCGGGACGTCGTGGATGGATGTTGGCTTTGGTGCAGTCCAAAGGTTCATGGGCCGCCCGAAAACGACCTCGTAGGGGGTTAAGTGGTGTTTAGTGGGGGTGGAACGCATTGATAGCAATGCTAGCGGGAGAGCATCTGGCCATTTCAGTCCTGTGGTGGCAACTATTTTTGCTATCTTAAGCTTCAATGTGGCATTATGTTGCTCAACCAAGCCTGCAGATTGGGGATGGAAGACCGCATGGAATTTCTGTTTTACACCCAGCCCCTTTAAGATGAGTTGGATAACCTCGACTACAAAGTGGGGGCCGTTATCGCTCCACAAAATTCGACAAAGGCCGTATCGGGGGAAGAATTCTTTCAGTAGTACTTTTGCGGTAGTCATAGCGGTGTTGTCGTGGGTTGGGTAGGCTTCCACCCACTTGCTGAAGGCACACACAACGACAAGTACGTACTTAAAACCTTGGCACCTTTCTAACTGGACATAGTCCATTTGTAGGACTTCAAAGGGGTGATTGGGAACCCCAAACCCTCCCCGGGGTACAGCAGTTCCTTTCCCAGGGTTGTGTTGGAGGCATACCAGGCATTGTTGGACCAGACGTTTGGCTGAGTCTGGGATTTTGTCGTTGTGCCAGACTTTGGAGATGAGTTTGATCATGGGGGCAGACCCTATGTGTGCGGGGGAATGTGCCATGGTCAGCATGGGGATCAAGTATGAGTCGGGTAGCAACCATTTGTTCGAGTCTTTAGTTCGCCAGCAACCGTCATCGTCCTTCAATCCCACCCGGGCCCATTCAGTTAATTCGTGTGGTGTGCTGGCTAGTTGGATATCCCTAATCGTTTCCCTACCATCCTTCCATTTCTCAGTTTGTGACCTGGTCACGTACATATGGGTCGTGGACCTATTCTCGGCTGTGGTTCGGGCAGTAATGTCAGCTAGTGCATTTGCCTGTCCTATAATGTCTGTCACCTTCTTGTGTGCCTGGCATTTGATCACAGCCAGTCGTGTGGGGAGGAGGACTGCTTCGGTCAGGGCAGAGACTAGATCTCCATGCAGGATGGGTGTGCCATGGGAAGTCAAGAATCCCCTCTCTTTCCATAAGAGCCCAAAGTGGTGAACTACCCCGAAGGCGTACTGACTGTCTGTGTAAATGTTTGCGGTTGTCCCTGCTGCCAGGATGCATGCTTGTGTGAGAGCAATTAGTTCCGCCGCCTGTGCAGATCGCTGTGTGATGCGAGCTGTCTCAACAACTGTTCGGGCTGTGGTGACTGCATAGGCAGCTGAGGTGGTGCCATCGGGGAGCTTGATACATGAGCCATCCACCCACAGTTCTCCATCAGGGTACGGGAAGGCAGTATCCCGGAGGTCAACCCTACTCTTGGTCTGTTCGTCGGTGAGGGTCACGCAGTCATGTATAGGGGACGCATTGGGGTCAGCGTCAGGGAGAGGTAGTAGAGTAGCTGGATTCAGAGTGGTGCATCGTTTCAATGTGATGTGGGGTGCAAGCAGAGTTAGTTCGTAACCAGTCAGTCGTGCGCTAGTCAGGTGTTGAGTCTTGGTTTTGTTCAGGAGGGTGTCAACCGCATGGGGTACCAATACTGTGAGGGGGTTCGAGAGCCCGATCCTCTCACTTTGCCGGATAGAGACAGCAGTGGCGGCTACTGCTCAAAGGCAGGCGGGCAAAGCTCTGGCTACAGGGTCAAGAGTGGCAGAGAAGTAGGCACAAGGGCGTTGTTTAGGGCCTATGGACTGGGTTAGGACAGACAACGCACATCCCTCCCTTTCGTGGGTGTAGAGGGAGAAAGGTTTAGTGTAGTCTGGGGTTCCTAGGACTGGGGCCGAGCAGAGGGAGTCTCGTAATTCTTTGAAGGAGGATTGGCATTCGGGTGTCCAGGGGAGGGGGAAGGGGACATCTTTAGCCAGCAGGGAAAGCAGAGGTTTTACAATAAGACTGAAGTTTGGCAACCATTGTCGACAAAAGGAGGTGAGGCCTACTAGAGACCGCACTTTCTTCTGAGTTTTGGGAACAGGGGTTTCTAGGATGGTCTGAATTCGGTCAGGGGTAAGTTTCCTCCCGTCTTTGGATAGTAGGTGGCCTAGATATGTCACTTGGGGTTGGCAGAATTGCAACTTCTTCCTGGAGACCTTGTGACCGTTTTCCGCGAGGAAGTGGAGGAGGTGAATGGTGGCTGTGACGGCAAGTGGAGTGGTGTCGGCTGCCAAAAGAATGTCATCGACGTACTGTATTAACACCACTCCATCGGGTAGTTGGACTGCATCTAGTTGTCTCTTGAGGGCTTGGCTATAAATGCTGGGACTCTCAGTGTAGCCTTGGGGTGCCCTACAGAATCTGTACGAACGGGCTTTTAAAGTGAAGCCGAACAGGTAGCGGCTGTCTGGGTGGATGGGGATGGAAAAGAATGCGTTCTTGAGATCAATAACGGTAAAGGTGGTGGCAGTGGACGGAATCAGGGTGAGGATGGTGGTGATGTCTGAGACCACGGGGTACTGAGCTATGACTACTTTGTTAACTTCTCGTAAGTCAACAATAAAGCGGTATGCTTTCTCATCTCCCTCGCCTTGCTTTTTTACAATGGGTAGGATAGGGCTGTTGCAAACATTACTGACTACTTCTTCTACCACTCCTGCATCGACTAGGGACTCGATGATTTCCACCAATGCCTTCTCGCCTTCGGGTGATATCCGATACTGTGGAAGCTTTGGGAGCACTGCGTCCGGTCGGACGGTTATGTGTACTGGGTCGATCACCATGCGCCCTACATCTGAGTCGGTTTTAGCCCATAGATGTGAAGGTAACGTGTCGAGTAGGGACAGGTCAGCATCGGTTATAGAGAGCATACGTCGTGTGTGACAAGGTCTGAACAGATCTGGGTTATCGTGCAGGATGACTCGAACTCCGTCTGGGGAGCATCTGATGGTAGCTCGAAAATGTTTTAGCAAATCAAGTCCCATAATAGCATCGGGGGTGTTGGAGGAGAGCAGAAAGGTCGTGTCAGTGGCGTTATCTTCTAAGTCAAAGGAGATTGGTGCTGATAAGGGGTTAGTGGAGGGCGTTCCATCGAAGCCTATTGAGGTTACGTGTGAGCCAGACAAGGGTGCCCTAGGAATCAGTCGTTTAGATAACGCACTACGTGTCGCCCCAGTATCTACCAGGAATGGAGACTTGGTGCCCAAGACCTTAGCAGTGACGTAAGGACCTTGCTGGTCAACACGGAGTTCGACTGGATCCCTCCCTTGCCCCTGGCGGTCCTATGCGAAGTCATGGGTGCTTTCGTAGTCGGACTGCTGACACTGGTTTTGTCGGGGGCGATCAAAGGTGTTTGGTCTGCCTGGCCTGTCGTTGATGGCGTCGTTCGTGTACCCTCGTCCCTGTCCTCTATTTCTGGGGTCATATGCTGTATCTCTGGGGTCCCTATTTTTGTTCAATTCCAGAAGGACCGGGCACTGGGATTTCCAGTGTCCGAACCCTCTACAGAACGCACATTGGTTCCCATCTAAGTCTCTCCGTCCGTTGTAGGGTGCAGGTGTATGGTCTCTAGGGGGTAGCTTTCTAGGGGCGGTTGGTTGGTAATTCCCTTTCGGGGGTTCCCTTCCTATGGTCACCCCTTGCAACTGTGCTATCATTACCCTCTCCTTCAGTTCCTTTTTCTTCCTCTCTGACGCCCTATCGTTCTCATTCTTTTGGTTTTCGTAGTATTGGGCCATCTGGAGGATTGCTGCGGGTTTGGAGGCTGCCCAACTACTCTCGCTGGTCTGTAGCTTCTGGGAGACTTCTTGTGACAGACCCTTCACATAATTCTGGACAAAGAGGTGATGTCCGGTTGCAGTGGTCATGTCCTGGCCACTATAATCGGAAAACACAGTCTCGAATCGAGAGAAGTATTCAGACACATCCTCCTGGGGTTTCTGGCGACAAGCCGTCACTATCGACCAGTCTACCTTTCTTTCTGGGATTAGAGTCTTCAACTTCTGTACAATCTTGTCTGGGAGCTCCAATATGGCTTTCGGGGGTTTCTGTCCCGGTTCTCGCTGTTTATCTATGGTATCGAGTTGTACCCAGGTATATCCGAACGGCTCAGCGTGGTCAACTTTCCGGATTTGCTTCCACACATCAGCCGGCAGACATAACCCGAAGAACAAGTCGATATCTGCTAAGGTCATTATTGTTGAACCTAAGGCTGTACCTAGTTCGGTGTAAAAGGCAGTCGGGTTCTTTCTTAAGTCGGGTAGGGTTTTTCTAAAGGTCAAAATGTCTTGTCGGTCCCATGGCTGGTAGACCCAATTATATACAACCCTTCCCTTCGCATCTTGGTGGTTGATGTCGTCATGTGTTCCCTGACCTCGTGGGGGGACCCAGTAGGGGGCGGCCTCTTTGATGGGCATCATGGTATCAGTCCTTCCTTCCTGGGGCTTAGTCGCTATGGGGGTTTCTGCTTTGGTTGTCTGTCTGTGTTCTTTAAGGTGTCGATAGACCTCGAGTGTACGAGTGAAGAGGTTCGTCACATCGCCCTCTCCTTCTTCCCCAATGTCTACCTTCCTATATAGGGCCGCTAAGCCTTCGGGACCTTTATCGTGGTACCTATCCTCATATGTATTCAGGGCGTGATAACAAAGTCGTACGACAAAGTGTCGTCTGCGGCTGTCGGCATACGAGTTATACACGTCTGTTATATACTCCTCACTTTCCTTACGCTCCACCAGTGTCCTTACTATCTTGTCGATTCCTGCTCGTTCATCCTTTGTTAGTCGATTCATTCTGGTGGAATCTTTCTTTCTCATCTCAGGGTCATCCAACGTTATTGCCGACGTTGTGTTCAGTACAAGAGGCTCGGCCGGCCCGGAGGCCGTGAGGACCGAGGCCCCTGTACTGCTTTCGCTCGTGTTTGGGGGTTGTGGGTGTTGCACTACCGATTGGGAGGGTGCGTATGGAGGGGGCATGTAAATGATCGGGGGACCTAATAGTAATTCATCATTCGTTCGTTGCTTAGAGGACAACTCAGGGTAGAGCATAGAGGGGGTCCTAACAGCGTACTGGCCTGATGTTTCGGGCTCCTGTCTTAGTTTAGTTTCCCTTCTCTCCTTTATTTCTTCTTCTAACTTTCTAGCGGCAAGGTGAGCTGCCTTTCGTAATTCTTTTTCTGCTTTTACTTCTTCCCTCTTTTTCCGTTGTGTTGCTTCTTTGCTCCACATGCCGATACTGTCAAGCATAGTAGGCGTCGTCTTATTGCTACGCAGGGCTATTTCTAGCATTTCTATCTTATGGTCGTCGAAGGATCCCATCAGTGGCCACTGACTCTCGGGGTCCTTCCTTGTATATTTATGCCATAGCTTGCTATAAGCTACGGCGACTAGTCCATATTTAGTGAACATGTCCTTATTAGGGGTGCCTTCCAGTGGAGCCGGATGGTCCACCTCTAATAAGCGGTCCGGGCAGAACCAACTACCAATCAGTGGGGAGAAGATAGGCATGACGGGTTTCAACGGGGACAAAAGTCAGCACTACCTATCTTTTCACTGCTTGCAAAGACTAGACAGAATATCTCTATTCCTCGTTATTTGTAAGCAGAGAATACCTCCAAAGAACCAATATCGAACAACTAGTGTTCGGACAATCAATCAATCAATGGGGAGATAAAGATAGGCACGACGGGTTTCAACGGGGACAAAAGTCTGCGTTACCTACCCTTCACTATTTGCAAAGACTAGACAGAATATTTCTATTCTACGTTATTTGCAAACAGAGAATATCTCAAAGAGCACTATTCTTCAAAACAATCAATGTTCGGACAATCAATCAGTGGGGAGATAAAGATAGGCACGACGGGTTACAACGGGGACAAAAGTCTGCGTTACCTACCCTTCACTATCTGCAAAGGGAGAGAGAGAGAGAGTATTTCTACTCCTCCCCGTTTGTAGACAGCGAATATCTCAAAGAGAACAATCAATGAGCAATACTAGTATTTCAGTCAATCAATCAATTATTTCGCAATTTGTCGTGTTTCACGACCTTACCCGGACCGCGTGGACAGTTTCTCGTCTTCCGCCTCCAGCGCCCGATCGTCCTCTACTCTCCGTATTTGCCGTGGCACTCCTGATGGTTCCCAGTCAGGACCTTAGATCACTCGAGAGAGGTCTGCTCGGAACCAGTGAAGTTCGGATGATCGGCTGCCAGACGAGGGTCTATCGGGCAGGAGCTCTCCCGATCGTTGCAGTCGTTCACTCTGTCGTCGGGACCTCTCCCACTGGATCCACGTGTCGCTGATGGGCCCCACGCTTGGGACGCCAATTGTTAAATGGTAGCGGCAGTTTCAGTCGATAACCTTTCAAGTATTGCCCGGCGGTAATCGCCTCTTATACCATTCGATAATTTACCAATGAAAGAGGCAGGCGCCGGAGACTGGAAGGCAGGAAACAAAGTTTTTATTCCGTCGGAGCAGAACACATCAGATCAGACAGCAAGGTATCGTCACGAGGTGCTCTAACTGCATCTCTGAGGCCTGGCCTCTTATACACAGGTTTATGACTTTATTGCAGGTTTATCACACATGGCACATTCTTGAGATCACTTTGATGCATAAAAGAACGTCTTCAGAATCCTTGGCTCAGATCCGATCCCACGCATAGCTACAGTAGAAGTTCCCACCCCACCCGCAGTAGGAGACGGCTATCACACAGCAGGATATTCCGCCAATTCCCGGGGGTGTGTGTGACCGGTCGGGTCTCAGGGGGTGGGGGGCCTTGATCTACTGTAATCCCTTTGATGTGGGGCGTTTCCCTTACAGTAGGGGCAATAAACTGCATCCGCAGGGCTAGGTGATGGCCTGGGATCGGTTCGGACAATGGGGCGCAGAGGAAGGGGGTTGTCAAAGGGATGCATGACCATGTATGGGATGTCGGTCAGGCGTGGGATGCGGTTCCATGGCAGGGTCGCGCAGAAGGAGAGGGTTTATGGCCCGTGTATGAGAGAGCGGGGGATGCTTGCAGCGCCAGGGGGACGCGCTGGCGATCGGCAATGAGCAGGGAGAGACCAGGGTGCCTAAAATGGCTGCCGTGCGCTTTCCTGTGTGTCGCGCTGGGGAGAGACAAGATGGCGCAGATAATGTTCAGTTTGCAAGCTAAATTTCCACACAACAGGTTCTACTACATATCCCCTTAGTCTCTCAAGCATTAAAAACATGAGAGGGATGGGGGATAGGGTAATTCCAGGAGTCAGGGACGGGGCAAGTAGTGACTCTGGCCCAGTAGTAGTCACCCCAGCAACTACCAATCAATCTGGAGAGCCAGCAGAACATCTATCTGACCGCTTGGACCTCCCACCGGCTGCAGCCCCATATGTGGTAGATTTGACCAATGTTCCTCCTTTACCCTCAAATAATAAGCACAACTGGATATCATGGAGAAACACGTCCCTAAATTGGCTGGGTGTTAGATCGGGTCAAACCGACCATCTATTTAACGACTTTAAGATGGTAAGGAGAGGCAAATGGGTAGGGGGGGGAATAAAGATTAGAGTGGCTATTGTGTGGTACTGTCCTTTGGCTCACCTCGGCTGGTGGAGGCAGTCCTGAATAATGAAGCTAGAACCAATTCTGCTGTGGCATAAAATCTGGACCTCAGACTACACAGACCTCAACCGGGCCATAATAAGTGATTGTCTTAAATCAACTTCCTATACACGTATTGCATGGTTGGAGTATGTCTAAAGGTTTTTCTGTGACATGATTCATCCTGAGTATTTCGAGAAACCGGAGTTGTTAGGCACCATCAGTAGAAAAACATTAAAAAGGGAAGCTATGACTCCCTAAACCTAGGGTTTAAAAAAATCAACTGATTTGAACTACTTTTAACATGCAGCCTTATCTTAAATCTGTTTTAAATGCATGCCTTAGGTTTGTTCTTACACGTTTAAGACTGGACATATTCCATCGATTAACTACCTTTCCTACTATGAATGACTGGTCTACAAAACTGTCAAACTGTCCCTGTGATGACAGGATGCCCCAGAATACAATGAATGTTGTTCCTTTCTGTAAATGTTATACCCAATATAGGAAAAGGTAGGTTTTTCTGATGATTAGACAATTGTGCCTCACACAATGCCACCCTACATACTTTTTTTTACAATCACTGCCAACGTTAGAGATTTGTTGTGGGATATCATCATTTTTATGGGCTGTTTTCTATGCTAGGAAAAATGTGTCAATAGTTACTATCTAGGATGCAGCAAAAAGAGCATATACACGATGGGCACAAGTAGTACTAGCTGAGGGAGTAAGAGTAATCTGGAAACGAATAGAAAATATCACACTACTGCACTTTAATAACTTTGGGAATGTATTTAAGGAAACATTTAATGACAAGCTGGCAACTATATGTTTTTACCAATTGGAGCTCATGTTTATACTGTACATAACTGTATTTTATCAAGATGTAATTAAACGGATGCTTAATTTTCTTTGTTTAACTGCTTTTATGGATGTTTCTTCATGAAACCGAATAAAACTATATATGAGTATTGATGTCACTAAAATTGTTGTAAAAAATATCCTTTTTGTATATAGAGATAAACATAAATAATAAACATTACATTTATGTAAAAGTAACAGTGAAATAATAAAAATTACATGCATTTTATTAGTTTGAAAAATATATAACTATTATATTTATTTAAAAAAAATAAACACAAATATACATTAATATACATTTAATCATTTATATTTAATTTAAAAATATTACTAAACTAATAATTGTAATTTATGTGATTTAAATATATATATATATTCACTTAAAAAACCATAGGTTTCACACATGTTATAGTTAGCTGGACATTTCCCTCGTAAAAAACCAATGAAATTCCCCCGTTATAGTTAGTGCAGGCAACTATAACTCACGCGACCGCAATCCTCTGCTGATGACGTCAGATATTACATCACTGATTA
The DNA here is from genome assembly GCF_964204655.1 of Triturus cristatus. NCBI lineage: Eukaryota > Metazoa > Chordata > Amphibia > Caudata > Salamandridae > Triturus > Triturus cristatus. The sequence goes on along the minus strand of NC_140584.1, from coordinate 481,783,555 downwards.
CATATGTGTCTTTCTGAAAAATAAATATTTGTAATATATGTATAGCTAAAGATTAATGGAAGAAGACATGGGTAAATAGGTGTCTAAATACATTGATGTAATATATAAATGTCCAGCTAACTATAACATGTGTGAAACCTATTGTAAGTGAATTTGCAAGGTTTTTTAAATGCTAATTCCTAACTATAACGTGTGTGAAACCTATGGTTTTTTAAGTGAATTTGTACGGTTTTTTAAATGCTAAGTTATGTATTTATTAATATATATTTTTTTTTAGGCATTTCACCATGCGCGCTTCGCGCAACGAGCGCCCACGATGCGTTGTGCATGCCGTGCGCGCACGGTGCGCACACCCCGCGCTTTTTCGTAAAAAAAAAAAATGTTTTTTCCACCCTTGGGGGTCCTTCAGTGACCCACTGACAAAGGTCTGTCCACCCTGCCCCCTTTTCACATTCTCCACCTTTGTTTTTCACTGCCTCAGACTGCGAGAGCCAAAGTGGCGGACGACACTTCCTGATTTCGACCGATTCGAATGTTTACTGACATCTAACAACCAATCAGAATTGCGCTCGCGCACGTCACCGTGCGCGCTTATAGATATATATGTACTTTTAACTGAAATTTTCTCAGGAACTACTGAACAGATTAACTCCAGATATTCAAAAGGCACATCCCTGACCTGAGGACTACCTCTCTGCCAAATTTCAAGTAATTCTGTTCAGCCGTTCGGGCTGTACCTTGGACTAAAGGTCCCTATGGAAAAATGCATGGGGAAAACGCGTTTTGGGACCCCCCTTTTTTCTCGGCCCCCGCTTGACTAATCACCCCGAGACTTTCAGGGTAGGAGCGGAGCGCCCCACCTATTTTGAAAAATTCGCGAGGATTCGTCAACTGGCGCCAAAGTTATTCAAAATAGAATTTTCAGATTTCCTATGGAAACACGGTCCTAACTATAACTATCTACTGGCGAGCGCCAGTAGATAATGTGTGTGTATATATATATATATATATATATATATATACATATACATACATACATTATCTACTGGCGCTCGCCAGTAGATAGTTATAGTTAGGACCTATTTATCATAGAAAATCCGCAACATTCTATTCCCAATAAGTCTGGCGCCGATTGACGAATCTTCGCGAAATTTTCGAAACTTTTGGCCAGCTCCGCTCTGCTCCTACCCTGAAAGTTTCGCGGTGATTCATCAAGCGGTGGCCGAGAAATAAGGGGGGCTTTCCCCATGCAATTTCCCATAGGACCTGTTGTCGCAGCTACAGCCCGAACTGCTGAACGGAATTACACCAAATTTGGCAAAGAGGTAGTCCTCAGTTCAGACTCATGCCCTTTGCTTAAATGGTGTAAATCTGTTCAGTAGTTCCTGAGAAAATGAGAGTTAAAAGTTAGTGATATCTATGGCCGAGGAGGATCCGCGGACCCTCCTCGCACCCAGCGCGCACCCTGCCGTGCACGAATGCTAATTGGCTGTCAACACTCCGGATCAGGAAGTGTTGGCAGCCATCTTGTGCCTCGGTAGAATCGAGGCACAAGAAGCCCCAAAAAAAACATTGCAACACGCGAAATGGGGGCAGGGTAGAAACACCCTGACCCCCTAGGCCTGCTCAGGGGGTCCCACAAGGACCCCCAAGGCCCCCAAAAAAAGTATTTTTTTTAAAAAATTTGCAGGATGCGCGTGCGCGCATCCCGCTGAGGAAAAAAAAATGAAGCACTTCGTTTATAATTAGCCCCCGGGGGGGCCAAGTCCTGGGGGCAATTTTTCATAGTCATGGGGGGCCCTGAGGGGCCCCCCACCCCCGGGGACCGCCACCCTCTGGGGCTTATCTTAATGTATGCGGGGGCTCATGGCACCCCCGCAGCCCCAGGGACCGCCACCCCCCGGGTCTTGTTTTTTTTTTTAAAACCTGTGTGGGGGGCTCGAGCCCCCCCACACGCCTCGGGGACTGCCACCTCCCCGGGGCACTACATATTTAAAGTAGGGGACCACCACCCCTGGGGCTTAAACTTAAGTGGGAGGGGGCCGCGCGGCCCCCCTCCTGGAGCCTTGTCGTGGCCCTGGGGACTGCCACCCCCCCAGGGCCGGCTCCTGCAGTATCCCAGGGTGCTCACCCCCGGGACACTGCTGTTTGCAATGGCAGGGCGGGAGCCTCGCGGCTACCACCCTGCCATTGCAAACTGCTTTGCTATTTGGAAGAGAGAGCAGGGAAACCTGCTCTCTCTTCCAAATAGCAAAGCAGATTGCTTTTCCACATGGGGAGCAGCATGTTAGCTGCTCCCCATGTGGAAAAGCAATGCCGGCTCCCACAGGAGGTGGGGAGCCGGCGGGGCCGTGGGGGGATTGGGGACCCCCCCACGGTCCCCAACGGAGGCCAGGCCCCGGGGGATGGGGTCCCCGGGGCCAGTAGTGGCCCGGGTGGGGGGCCATGTGGCCCCCCTCCCCAAAATAAAAAAAAAAAACGGCCCCAGGGGATGGGGTCCCCGGGGCCAAAAGAGGCCACAGGAGGGGGCAAGGCAGCCCCCCTCCAAAAAAATTAAAAAAACAAAAAAGGGCCATACCCCGGGGGATGGGGTCCCCGGGGCAAATTAAGGCCTCGGGAGGGGGCCACGCGACCCCCCTCCACAGTTTAAAAAAAAAAAAAATATGGGGCAGGCCCTGGGGATGGGGTCCCCATGGCCAAAAAATAAGTAAAAGAAGGGGAGCTACACAGTCACCCTTCTTAAAAAGAAAAAAAAAACGGGATCGGGAGGAGGCCACGCCCCCTCCTTTCACCACTCTGCAGAGGGGGAACGAATTCCCCTTCAATACTGGGGGTCCCTGGGGGCCAACTAGCCCACCAGGAACCTCCAGTATGCGCCAGGGGGCTGCATTGCAGAGAGGTGTAATGAGGCCACGCCCCTTTTTACACCTCTCTGCAACGCAGCTCCGTGGCACTTACTGAAGGTACCTGGTGGGCTAGTTGGCTGCCAGGGGACCTCAGGATTCAAGGGGACTTAATCTCCCAACCTAAAATGCACCACGGGGTGCGTTTGCACAGTGGTGAAGGTAGGGGGCAGGGCATGAGGTGATATGTGTGCAAACACGCCCTGTGGCGCATTTTAAGTTGGGGAATTAATTCCTCTTCAATCCTGAGGGTCCCTGGGGACCAACTAGCCCACCAGATACCTCCAGTAAGTGCCACGGAGCTGCGTTGCAGAGTGTTGTAAAAAGGGGTGTGGCCTCTGAACACCTCTCTGCAACGCAGCTCCCAGGCGCATACTGGAGGTACCTGGTGGGCTAGTTGGACGCCAGGGGACCTCAGGATTCAAGGGGACTTAATCCCCCAACTTAAAACACACCACGGGGCGCGTTTGCACAGTGGCGAAGGTAGGGGGCGGGGCATGAGGTGATATGTGTGCAAACACGCCCTGTGGCGCATTTTAAGTTGGGGAATTAATTCCTCTTCAATCCTGAGGGTCCCTGGGGACCAACTAGCCCACCAGATACCTCCAGTAAGCGCCACGGAGCTGCGTTGCAGAGTGTTGTAAAAAGGGGCGCGGTCTCTGAACACCTCTCTGCAATGCAGCCCCCTGGCGCATACTGGAGGTACCTGGTGGGCTAGTTGGTCCCCAGGGGACCTCAGGATTGAAGAGGAATTAATTCCCCAACTTAAAAAGCGCCACAGGGCGTGTTTGCACACATATCACCTCAGGCCCCGCCCCCTTCCTTCACCATTGTACAAATATTCCTCTAAAATCAGCCGAACTACGAATTCTGATTTACTCACCTGTAATCAGGAGAGGATCCTGGGCTGCATCTTTTAGCCCAGCACTGACCCTGAAAAGTAATTCTAAGCGTACTTACCAGTAACTTGTATTTCCTTCCATAGGAATCCATTGTGTGGTTTTCACCTGAAAATGTTCTGTGTCCATTTTTGAAACGTACAAATATTGCTCTAAAATCAGCCTAACTATGAATTCCGATTTACTCACCTGTTATCAGGAGAGAGAACCCAGTGCTGCATCTTTTAGCCCAGCACTGACCCTGAAAAGTAAATCTAAGCGTATTTACCAGTAACTTGTATTTCCGTCCGTAGGAATCCATTGTGTGGTTTTCAGCAGAAAAGTTTCTAAGTGTCTATTTTCACAAACTAAAAATATTCCTCTAAAATCAGCCGAACTACGAATTCTGATTTACTCACCTGTTATCAGGAGAGAACCCTGGGCTGCATCTTTTAGCCCAGCACTGAATCTGAAAAGTAATTCTAAGCGTACTTACCAGTAACTTGTATTTCCTTCCATAGGAATCCATTGTGTGGTTTAAACCAGAACATTTTCTAAGTGTCCATTTTTGAAATGTATAAATATTCCTCTAAAATCAGCCGAACTACGAATTCCGATTTACTCACCTGTAATCAGGAGAGAACCCTGGGCTGCATCTTTTAGCCCAGCACTGACTCTGAAAAGTAATTCTAAGCGTACTTACCAGTAACTTATATTTCCTTCCATAGGAATCCATTGTGTGGTTTTCAGCAGAAAAGTTTCTGTCTATTTTCACAAACAAAAAATATTCCTAAAAAATCGTCTGTATGACTTAAACACATTCTTTCAACTATTTACATGAGGTTGGCCAGTGCTGGATCCAGGATCCACCACTGAGTAAGAAAAGGTAAGTAAGTGAATTTTCTGCCATAGGATAACATTGGTGATTCTATGTGAAAACATTTCTAAGTGTCAACTTTTAAAATACAATAATATTCCTTAAAAATAACTACTGTAACCAAAACGCTTTTACTCAACTGTTTACAGGAGATGTCCAAGGAGTGAATCTAGTATCCAGTCTGTGGTTAGAAAAGTAATCTTTAAAGTAACTAATTGCATTTAACTAGAAATTCACATTGAGCTCAATGTTGCTTTGTGTTTGAAATTGTGTTGGCCATTGCAACAACTGTAACTACAGTACTTAAAAATCTGTTGCCTATTTGCCAAGTATTTAAACTAAAGTAATTCATTCTGAGAAAGTATATTTTGTATTGTAATGTATAATGTAATTATAATGTAATAAAAAAAAAATCTAAAAATAAATAGTTTAAAAAATGTAGTAAATCAGTATCAAAAAAATCAGCATAACAATTAATGCATTAAAAATTGTCATTTACAAAACCTTTGAAATTCACTGAAAAAAAGATAGGTTTGAGGCCTTATATAGTTAGGAATTAGCATTTAAAAAACCTTTGAAATTCACTGAAAAAACTATAGGTTTCAAGCTTGATATAGTTAGGAATTAGCATTTAAAAAACCTTTGAAATTCACTGAAAAAAACATAGGTTTCAGGGGCGTTATAGTTAGCTGGACATTTCCCTCGTACAAAACCCTAGAAATTCCCCCGTTATAGTTAGTTCAGCTAACTATAACTCGCGCCCCCACAATGCACTGCTGATGACGTCACATATTACATCACTCATGACATGGTTAGTGACATCACTGATGACATCACTGATGACATCTGAAATGACATCACTGATGACATCACTGATGACGTCATCCAGTGGGTGTGTGTATTTTAAATAGGTTTAATATATATATAGGGAAAAACCTATGGAAGAATGAGTGGGTGTATAAGTGTGTGAATGGATGATTTAGTAGGTGCGTGACTGACTCTAAAAGTGAGTCATTAAATGTATCTTACTGCAGACTAGTGACTAAACTGTGTGAATGTCTGTATCTGTCTGTCTGTTGGTGTATAAGCGGCTGCATGATTTTGTGAATAGCTATATGAGTGTCTCGATGGGTTATTGATTGGTTGTCTGAGTATCTGTATGGGTGCTTGAGTGTTTGTGTGGGTGGGGTGTGGTTGACTCTGTGCATACATACATGTGTAAGTGGGTGATTCTATGGGTGCATGGTTTTAAGAGTGCATCTGCGATGGACTGTATGGTTGGGTGAGTGTATGTATGGGTGTGTTAGTGATTGAATGTATATCTCAGTGGTACATGTGTGAGTAACTACATATGTGAAAGGCAGTATATATGTGTGTAAGAGTATATAAGTGGGTATATGTGAGAGTGTGTTATTGTGAGAGTGGCTGTATGGATGAGTGTGTGCTTGTATCAGTGATTGTATAAAAGCGTAAGAATGTGGTACTATTTTTATGAGTAAGTGAACTTGTGTGTGTATAACTGCATAGGTGAGTAAATGGGAGTGTGATTAATTATTTGCATGACTGACTAGGTGTGAGAGTACCTCTATGGATGATTGGTGGTGTGTGAGTGCCTATGTAGGTGTATAAATGCATATGATAGTCCTGTACTGAGTGACTGTAAGTATGGGTGACTGTACAGGTGAGTGAGTGGATGTGTTTGTAGATCTAAGAGTCAATGAGTGGGTATGTAGTTATTGGTATTGGAGTATCTATGGTTTTGAGAATGGACGTCTGAAATTTTGATTGAGTATATCAAAGGGTACTAATTTATCACATGGATGACGTCATCAGTGATGTCATCAGTGATGTCATTTCAGATGCCATCAGTGATGTCATCAGTGATGTCACTGACCATGTCATGAGTGATGTAATATGTGACGTCATCAGCAGTGCATTGCGGGGGCGCGAGTTATAGTTAGCTGAACTAACTATAACGGGGGAATTTCTAGGGTTTTGTACGAGGGAAATGTCCAGCTAACTATAACGCCCCTGAAACCTATGTTTTTTTCAGTGAATTTCCAAGATTTTTTAAATGCCAATTCCTAACTATAACGCCCCTGAAACCTTTGGTTTTTTCAGTGAATATATATATATATATATATATATATATATATATATATATATATATATATATATATATATATATATATATATATATATATATATAGAACACACGTATATTTTCATGTATAGATTTTTTGAGGTGTGGATAATTCCTCTTTGGCAAAACTTCATAGCTGTGCACTATGCGCTATTTGTACTTATTTATTTTCTGCACTATGCACTTTATATTTATGCCATGTTTAGTCTGTTTTTGCCAGACATGATTTTACTTATTTTGTCTGTTCTCCATGTTTACTGTTGCCTATGTGAAAGGGGAGGGCTATATATAGTTGATAGCCAAGGGCGCCAAACAGATTGATAAAGCCTGCTGCTCAAGCGAAACGCGCCTCTCTTTCTTTGTGGGGTCGTGGGAGACCTAAATACAATAAATAAGCCCTATTCATTCCTTCCATGTGTACGTGCCTCTTCTTCTTGGAGTGGAAGGGACTTTTGATATAGCCTCCGGATGATCGCTACTGAACAGTAGGACTGCAAAACCCAGAATCCCCTTTCACGGCTATGCAAAATCAAAGTCCGTGCACACTAATTAATGTCAAAGTTCCAAGTGTAAATATCATTAGTCTTTCGTCATCCAAATCCAAGAATAATGTTCCATTAGAAGGGCTTCAAGGTGACCATGGCAAAAGTGGTGACAAGTCTCCAAAGTCACTTTTGCAAATAGCACGCATATGCAAAAATATGCTCACACACACATATATATAAATATATATGTGTGTGCATATATATTTATTGGTGTGTCATATCGAATGTATTTTGCATCGGTCTGCTCCGACCTTCCTTGTGTGCCTATTAAACTGTTAGTTTGTGCGTTAATTGCATATGCGTGCTATTTGCAAAAGTGACGTTGGAGACTTGTCACCACTTTTGCCATGTTCACCTTGAAGCCCTTCTAATGGAACATTATTCTTGGGTTTGTATGACGAAAGACTAATGATATGTACACTTGGAACTTTGACGTTAATTAGTGTGCACGAACTTTGATTTTGCATAGCCGTATATAATATATATTACCAACTGGTGGTCGCCAGTAGGTAGTTATAGTTAGGACCTAGTTACCACAGGAAAATCGTAACATTATTTTCCCAATAACTTTGGCGCCGGATGACGAATGTTCGCAAAATCTTCAAAACTGGTATATATATAAATACTTTTTGAACGTTGTGTGACATACAATAACATAAAGCTTTTAAAAACATATCAATTACTTTACAAATATAAATATAGTAATTTAAAATTACTAAAATATATTACATATTAAAAACTGATCTAATAAAAAATATAATTTTAACTACACAAAAACATAATAAGGTCAATTTAATTAGGAAAAACTAAATTATACAATTCCACAAATTAGACATATAGTATAGCCACTGCATCTATAAACAAGTTAAAGAACAATTCACTCAAAAAAAGAAGAAATTACTTTTCCAACTACTATAAATGCAACAGGTGGGAAAGAGTTGAATTGTGCTGGGGTAAAATTTGCTATTCACACTACACTCAGTAATACGGTGTTGTATTGTGGAGGGACAACATTTACTATTCCCACTCCAATAGGTGCAACAGTAGGGAAAGTTTTAAATTATGGAGGGGTAAAAGTTACTATTCCCACTCCAGTCAGTTCAACAGTAGGAAAAGTGTCAGGTTACGGATGGGTTACATTTACTATTCCTACTCCACACATTACAACAGTAGGAAAAGTGTTGGATTGCAGAGTGGTAGAATGTACTATTCCCACTCCTTTCAGTGCAACAGTAGGGAAAATGCAGGATTGTGGAGGAGTAAAATTTACTATTACTACTCCAGTCAGTGCAACAGTAGGGAAAGTGTTGGATTGCAGAGGGGTATAATTTACTATTCCACTTCAATCCGTGCAACAGTAGGAAAAGTGTTAGATGGCAGAGGGGTAAAATTGACTATTCCCACTCCAGTGAGTGGAACAGTAGAAAAAGTGTTGGATTGCGGAGGGGTAACAATGACTATACCCACTACAGTCAGGGCAACAGTAGGGAAAGTGTTGGATTGCAGAAGGGTAATATTTACTATTGCCACTACAGTTTATGCAACATTACACACATAGTAGTTCACTTTAAAGAAAACTAAAAAAATTAAAATAATTATTAAATATCAAAATGTTTAAATATTTACATGAAAACATTATATATTTGTATTTAAATGTGTTTTATATATTTATTACAATATTTAATGCATGTTAAAATGTAAAAGAAATATTATAATTATAATTAAAATATAAAACTATATTCTACAAATAATAACAAATAAATAAAAAAATGTTTTAAATTAAACAGCACAACACAATTAACACATAACAAAAAACACATTTAACAAAATATTTAAATAGTTTAAAATATTTTATTACATATGTAACTTCCTCCTCTATACCTATCCAAACTACATAAAACACACAAAAATATATTTATTAAATGATAATATTTACACATTTTCCATAATTAATTATCAATTAAAATATTAATAATAATGATCTAATAGTAAATTAATTATAAATACAAAACAACCCACACCTAATATATATATTTCAAAAAGGTTAACATATTTATTTACATAATTATTTATCAACTAAACAATTAATAATAATTAACCAAAAACAAAATAATTATATTTAATAAACTCCCCACCCTTTACCCCTACAAATGCAATTGATACCTAATATATAACAAAAACAATATCTTAATTACACAATGTACATTAGTATTTATCAATTAAATGTCTATATTATAAATTAAAGTTAATTAAATACTATAATTAATTTCCTGCACTACCTATACCCATAAAAACATCAAACTACACAAAATAAAGACAAATAAATTTGTAGACAATTTACATAATTATCATTTAAATCATCATAATTCTTAGATAATAATAATTAATTTACTTCCCACCCTATACCCCTACAAAACCCACAACCTGCACCAAAAACATATATTGCTAACAATGTAACTATACAATTAACATACATAAGCATCAATTAAATATTGAATATTAATAAAAAATTAATTATTAATTAATTTAATTAATTTACTTCCCACCCTGTACCCTTATAAACCCCGCTACGGTGCTTACAATGACAAAAAGCTATTACATTAATTTTTAAAAAGTATAATACATTTGCAAACTATATTAAAAAAGCATTACCAATATTTATTCAAACAATTTATAACATATACAATTAAAAAAAATACTAAAATACGTAAAAAATAATAAAACAATCAATATTCTTAACAATATTTTTAACCATGTTATTAACAACATAGATATTTTTGTAATTAATTCAACACTTTCCATATTTCTAACACCGATATTACTTAACCTAAAATCTATGTTCTTATCAATGATATTCTTGCTGACAATATTTCTGTTTGGCAATCTTTCCAACTCAATATTTCTGTAGGTCTATATCAAAATTTAGATATTTTGGTGCCGATTCCGATCCTGGAAAAAATTTCCCCGTACGACTCGTATCCGGTCTTTTTACCGTACTAATCGTACAAGTGCCGTACAAACTGCCAAGTACGATTCTCATGGGAAAAAGTCCATACGAATCGCATTGGGAATAATTCCCCACACGTCCTCGGGTCGGAAAATGTGTCTGACACGTCCCCGGACGATTTACCGTACAAATGTGAATAGTGAAGTCCGACCGCGCAAGTACGATCCATCCCGTGCGTCCGATGTTACAACCGTATGGAAAAAACACCGTCCGCACCGAACTCCCATAGCAACCATGGAGACATGTGCCCACATACGCGCCGTACCCCCCCAGCCCCCGTGAGTACGTGCCGACCCCCCCGTGTATGTACACCCGTGTACGTACGAGTCGTACCCCCACCCGTGTATGTACACCCGTGTACGTATGAGTCGAACCCCTACCCGTGTATGTACACCCGTGTCCGTACGAGTCGAACCCCCACCCGTGTATGTACACTCATGTACGTACGAGTCGTACCCCCACCCGTGTATGTACACCCGTGTACGTACGAGTCGAACCCCCACCCGTGTATGTACACCCGTGTACGTACGAGTCGTACCCCCACCCGTGTATGTACACCCATGTACGTACGAGTCGTACCCCCACCCGTGTATGGGGTGGGGGTACGCACCGTACATGCACAGGTGGGGGTATGACTCCTATGCGCTGGGGGTACGCACCGTACATACACAGGTGGGGGTATGACTCCTATGTACACGGGTGTACATACACGGGTGTACATACACGGGTGGGGGTTCGACTCGTACGTACACGGGTGTACATACACGGGTGGGGGTACGACTCGTACGTACACAGGTGTACATACACGGGTGGGGGTACGACTCATACGTACACGGGTGTACATACACGGGTGGGGGTTCGACTCGTACGTACACGGGTGTACATACACGGGGGGTCGGCGCGTACTCACGGGGGCTGGGGGGGGGTACGGCGCGTAGCGGGCCCCCTAATCGGCTCGTTTCGCGGCATACTTCGCTTTTCCGGCACTTTTTGGGTGCCGTAGAAATATTGCCGTCCGGACTGCTGTCGGTTCGAATCGTACTTCCTGATTCGTGAAACGCTGCCTGACAGCGTCCCGAAGTCACGTCGGCGCTTTCCCGGATCACATTTGTATGTATATTTTCGTCGGTCGGTGTTTTGTACGACTCGTACGGAAATGGTGTTTCCGTGCGAATCGTACTTGCATGTTTGTACAGTTTTACAACCGGGTACCAGTCGGACGGAGAAAACGCTCCGACCGACGGTTCGTACCCGGTTTTTCCAGGATCGGAATCGGCACCTTTGTCTGAATACCCCGCCTCCCATCTTATGAGGAGGTTCCGCTCAATGGAAGTGTGAAGATGTACCAGGTTTCTGTGATGAAGTGGGCACCATGCTTGTGATAGTTGATGAGGTCTGTGATGTCCAGTGCATGAAGTACTGCAGAGTGAGAATGTTGATGAGCATGAGTTGGAATGCGTGGTCTGTAGATTGAGGGGGGGGTAGTTAGCGGGACTTGTACAAGTTTGGGTCTCCGTGTTGTGAGAATGCTATGTTAGTGCCTTTGTCATCTTCATCGTGGTATGACTGTGGGTATTGGCAGTATGGGGTGCAGGGTGATGCACATTATTTTATTTCACTTTGTAAGTTTCAGTGGAACAGGAGAACTGGCCAAAGGTTCTACCTAGCCCTAACAGGCCCAAACAGGCAATGCCGCTGTCTGTCTTTTTGATGGGAAGATCTGGGCAATGGGGTGCCATGGTGACTGAAGAAGGGAGAAGGCAGGAAATTATCTCACTTTCTGTGCAGATGAATGGTGAGAAATCCTATGGCATCACTTCCTTTGCAGTTGGATGATGGGAAAAGAAGTCCGTAAGCTTGGCTTCATTTTTTAAAGATGGGTTGGGGGGAACAAGTGATCTCACTTCCTGAGCAGATGGATGATGGGCAATCCAGTGGTGGCACTACCTTTGCAGATGAATGATGGGAAATGAGCTCTTTTTGCTTGGCTTCTTCTTTTAAAGATGATTTTGGCGAGAAATCTGTGAAGTCACTTCTTGTGATGATGGGTGATGGAAAATTGCCATAGTAATAGAGGTAGTGAGAGAAACTTCGAGTTTGAATAGTACACAATAATCTTTAGTAAGGGTGACACTCATGACAAAACAGGGTGAAGCAGATGCATTGTGGAGATCCCGCCATGAGTGCTGAGCCATTACTCCCAGTGCGGAGAATATTTGTAAATCAGGGCCTTAATCTCCCTGTGCCTAAATAAATGGTTCTGGCATTGTGTAATTTCATTGGTGCTGATGTAAATCACTCAAATATCTTTGGGATGAGTTTGCACTATAGAAAAATTCAAAAATTGGATTGAGGACCATGCATGGTGAGGAAGGTGTGAAATAGATAGCTTGCTACTCCATTGCAGATACTCCTCTTTGTGAATCAGGGCTATAGTAATTTGGCCAGAATAACAGGATGTTGAGCCAACGCTGCGACCTGAACCTGGTACCCCAGTTCCAAAGTTGGTAGCTCTCACGCTTAGGCCACATCTCCTCCCTTTCAGAAAAAACATGAGCTCCCACATGTTGCCCTCATTTATATGGCATGGGTTCCCTTGGACATAATGCTAGCAAGGTAAATGAGCCCCCATACCTTGTTTTAAAGAAAGTCATAATTTGAAAGAGTGAATCCTCAGACACCTGGATCCTAGTGCTGCTGTAACTGCTTCTCTAATGATACCTACTGCCTTGCAAAGTGAGCTGTCCCTGCTGCCCTTTTCCTAAAAACATGAACTCCCATCTTCCCTACTCCCCTAACTGCCATCTCCCTGATACCCAAAGTAGGATGTCTTCTCTGCCTCAATTTTCTCCTTCTTTGGACCATCGCTGAGGTGCAAATCAACACTGGCACAACAAATGTATTCTGGGCACTAATGCAAGCAAGGAAGGATAGTAAAAGAGCTACATTTGGGGTTTAATTGGTGCTTCAGACTACTTGGCCCTGGTGCTACTGCGTCCGCAGGGGCAATGATACCTACAGATCTGCAAAGTCAGCTGGTTGCTCTGCCCACTCTGCTAAGACATCCCTGTTAGGCCTGACACACAAACCATGTTTTCCCCTTGGTGTGAAAAGATGGAAAAAGTGCTACATCTCACCCCTATTCTCCTTGTCTCTATTGCTTCTGCCCCATTCCACTCACAGCAACCATGAACTGGGCCCTAATTCTAGTAAATAAGCCCCACCACCCTTTTTGATAGTACAACAGATATAATTGGGGTGCAATGCACAATCACACCCCTGGCCCCTTTGCCACAGCACATGCGCACTAATTGTAGTTATGGTTTTTACAATTGTTCTGGCTCCTTTGCTCATTCTGGGTCATTACTCTGAGGCCCCAGCGGTCCATCGGAATAGGGCTCTGGATATGAATGCAACCTGCTGGCTTCCTTCCTGCCACACCCTGGACTCCTCCTTGTAGAAAAAAAACAACCATACTGAAACGTTAAGGCTGATCTTACGATGCGTCTGCCTGAAAGTGAAAGAGGAGGACTGTTCTGCTGTGTTGCCGAGAGAGGGACAGTAAGAGGAGGGGTGAGCAAGACCTCTGACCTCCTTGTCAGGGACCTGCTCTCTCCTCCAGCAGCTCCCCTGTTGTGCCGCTGCTGCTGCCCTGTGCAGGAAGGTGTTCGAGGCACTCTTCCACCCACAGGCTCATGCCTGCACCTCATCCCTGGTGGTCCAGTGGGAGAGCCTTGCTCTTCGGCTGATCCGCTGTTGTTTGTCTAGTGTTTCTGCCCATTTTCTGTCTTTTGTCTCTCTTTTCCGGTAATTTTGTGCCTCTGTTTATTTTGCCTGTTGTTTGTGTCCTTGTCTGTGTCCTCTGTGCCCGTTTTTGCCGTCCTCTTCCCCGCCAATGCTGCCCCTGCTGCCCCTGCCAGTTCCCGCCTCCCAGCTGCGCTTCCCTTACCATCCCTATTTAATGGCACTGGTGTGCCAAAGGAAAGCCCATCTGCACCAGTTTGCGACCCGACCGTGACCAGCACCAGGGACCCTGGTTCTCCGACCACCCACTGCTACGACTGCTGCCCTCCTTGCACTCAACCCCGGAAGGAACAACAACTGCCGGCTGTCTACGCTGGCCAGCTGGCCACCACTCATGGCCAATTCTCCTGCCAACAAACCTTCACCAACCTCTGCACCGGCACAGCCGACGCTCCATGCTGGACACCAGCATCCCCGAAGCCCTTAGGTGCATCCTCCTCCACATGTGCTCCCTGCACAGACACGCAGTAGAGATCTGGGACCTCCTTGACACCCTCTCGTCAGACGTCACCTTCTTCACAGAAACATGGACCAACCCCACCTCCGCCCCTGACATCGCCACCGCTATCCCCGCAGGATACAAGATCCAGAGTAAGGACTGCCCCAACTGCCCAGGAGGAGGACTCGCCATCGCACACATGAGCTCCCTCCGACTCATCAACTCCAGCACGAGCAACTCCCCATCCACCACCGAACACCTCCATTTCCAGATCCAGACCAGCCCCAGAACGACCTTACGAGGCTCCATCACCTACAGACCTCCCGGAACTCGAACTGTGTTCACCACTACCATCGCCGACCTCACTGCGACCCACACCATAGCCTCCATGGACTACATACTCATCGGAGACCTCAACATCCACCTCGACAACCTCAGCGACTCAAACTCCGCCACCCTCCTGGACAACCTCGCCAACCTCGGACTGCAAGAACTCATCACCACCCCTACCCACAAGGCAGCACACATCTTGGACCCCATCTTGGCAGGAGGCAACAACGTCCACTTCAGCCACGCAATGCAACCCATCTGGATGGACCACTTCTGCATTTACTTCCACGTCAAAAAACCCGCCGCACCCAAACCGGCATGCCACCTAACATGAAGGAACTGGAGCAAGGTCACCGAGGAGCACCTCAATGCCACCCGCAATTGCGAAGTCCCCCCCACGACTGATACCAACTCCACAGCCAAAGAACTTCACAGATGGATCACCAACTGCGCAGACGAGATTGCCCACCTCCGCAACCCCGATAGACAGCGACCGAGGAAGTTCTCCTGGTTCACCACCGACCTCCAACAAGCCAGACACACCTAAAGACGTCTCAAGAGGAACTGGAGAAACAGCAAAACTTCAGAAGACCACTCCACTTACAAGAACGCCATGACAGAATACCACCAACTCATCAGATCCACAAAGAGGATCTTCATCTGTAACAAAATCCATGCCAACACCATCAACTCATAGGAACTCTTCAACATCATCCAGGAATTCACTAAACTGCCCAGCGAAGCCACAGACGTCACACCCTCCCAGAACCTCTGCAACAAACTCGGCTCTTACTTCCACCTGAAAATAAGATCCCTCCACAACAACTTTGACAAACAGACACATGACACCAAACCCACTCTGCCCACCAGCAACGGAAGTCAGCCTACCATGTCCTCCTTGAACCCATTCACCACCGAAGACAACACATCGACCATGAAAGGCATTCACTCATGGGCCCCAATGGACCCCAGTTCTCCACAGAGATGCCGCCACCATCGCACCGGAGATATGACGCACCATCAACACCCCCCTCGAAGCCGGCACGGTCTCTGATGACTGGAAATGTGCAGAAGTCAAGCCCCCTCCTCAAGAAGCCCTCTGCAGATCCAACGGACCTCAAGAACTACCAACCCATTTCTCTCCTCCCCTTCGCGGTCAAAGTCACAGAAAAGATCGTCAACATCCAACTAATGAAATTCATAGAAGAGAACTCCATCCTCCACCCCTACCAATCCGGATTCCGCTGCAACCACAGCACCGAGACTGCCTTACTCGCTGCCACAGATGACATCCGCACGCTCCTCAACCAAGGACACACCACGGCCCTGATCCTGCTTGACCTCTCTGCAGCCTTTGACACTGTCCTGCACCACACTCTCACCGCCAGACTCCATGACGCCAGCATACAGGGGACCGACCTTGACTGGCTCCAGTACTTCCTCACCGGCAGAATCCAAAGAATCAGACGTCCTCCCGTTCTCTCTGAACCCACAGAGATCAGCTGCGGAGTACCCCAAGGATCTTTGCTCAGCCCCACACTCTTCAACATCTACATGACCCCCCTCACTGCCATCGTCAGACAGCATGGACTCAGCATAGTATCCTATCCCGACAAAACCCAGCTCATCCTCTCCTTCACCAAGAACCCCCTCACTTCCAGGCTCAGTTTGCAGGAAGGAATGAAGGACGCCACTACCTGGATGAGCAGCAGCTGCCTGAAGCTCAACTCGGAGAAGACAGAAGTCCTCGGACCCTCCCCTTCTGCATGGGACAAGACCTGGTGGCCCACCACCCTCAGAAGCCCCCCCACACCCACGGATCATGCCCAGAACCTCAGCCTCATACTCGACTCCTCCCTCTCCATTACCCGACAGATCAATGCCGTTGCCTCCACCTGTTTCAACGTCCTCCGCATCCTTCGCAAGACCGTCAAATGGATCGCTCCCGAATCAAGAAATGCCATCACCCATGCACTCAGAAACAGCATATTAGACTACGGAAATGCCCTCTACGCTGGGATCAACAAATCCCTGCTCCGCAAGCTCCAGATCATAGAGAACACTGCAGCCAGACTCGTCCTAGGTGTCCCCGACATGAACACATCACTCCACACCTGCAAGACCTCAACTGGCTCCCCGTCGAGAAGAGAGTAACTTTCAAGATACTCACTCACACATACAAATGTCTCCTCAACATCGAACCACAATATCTCAATCAAAGAATCACTTTTGATCCGCCGACCTCACCTTTGCCGAAACCCCGCACATCTGCAGAGCCAGAACAGGTGGAAGAGCTTTATCCTACGTCACAGCAAAGACCTGGAACGATCTCCCAATCAACATCAGACATGCACCCATTCTCTACATCTTTAGGAAGACCCTCAAGACCTGGCTCTTCAACCGACCGGAGCTGTCCCCGTGCCTTGAGACCCTCATGGGTGAGTAGCGTGCTTCACAATTCCCTGATTGATTGAATAGACCCTTCTAACTAAGGTACCTGCTACCTGAAAGAAAGTTAAATGTGTGCAATTGATGTATCACCAAGTATAAAGGTTGCTTGGGAGCCTTAACAGATTGAGTCACTTGGAGTTCCAAGGTGACAAAGATTTACTCTCCTTGAGAGGTAATGTGAGGATGTGCACTTTGATATTAGAGTGTCAGACGTAACCCCCTTATTTCTAAACCCCAATAGGCCATGTATAAGGGGTTGTTTTGATTTTTACACAATTTTTTTATAAAAAGTTGTGAGCCCCATATCCTACATAATTTTATGTGGATACATACATCAACGGAGGCCTTGAGACATTAATCTACGTATCAGCATTTATTGCCATGAAATTTTCACGCTCGCAGTAATGCATACTACATATCCCATGATTCCTTCATCTACACAGTGACCGTTATGTCATCACGCATCACGCGCCAACTAGCGCCAAGTAATGAATAGATGAACAATGCGTGAGAAAAAATCCCCGTCTTCCATCTGGGAAAATAGAATCATGAAGACCGCAATAAAAAATCTTCCTATCAGCATTGATCTCAACTAGGTAATCATGCCAGTAATAATTCATACTACATTTCCCATGATTCCCCCATCTACGTAGTGACCGTCATTACGTCACACAGTATGCGCCAATTAACGAGTAAATGAACAATACGGAAGTACAAAATCCCCCGGCTACCGTCCTACCAACGCGAAAGCCGGGAACCGAAGCTGAATAGGTTTGCAGGCGGGGCAGGACTCTTGATGAAGTAAGTCACAGGCGAACACATGGACATCCGAGTATGATCGTGTCTCCCCACACGGGGAGCGCCTGCGAACATAAGCGCCATTCTGAATACTACCCCTTACACTGCCTTCTTGCATTTCCTTTTCCTACTCGGGGCCATTATGACAGGGTTTGACTATAGAGCTACCCTTAGAAGCCTTACGGTTCCCCGAGATACAGAAACCCTCCAGAACTTGGGTAAGGACGTTTATTGATGTATCCTGCATAACCCTTTAGAAGGAAAGATAACGATAATTGTACATGATCATTGTCATTGTTTTTATTCACAAGCACGGTGTGAGTGATGAGTGAGAGCGAGATATAGAGTTTTTACTGAGATAATATAGACCAACTGGCATGAATTAACTGTCAGGATATGAGCAAATTCGCCACCACACTATTTATCTGTCACGTAGTAATATTATGTACAGATACGGATACGAGTGGCACATGTTTGGAAAGAGTTGAACACCACTATGTCATAGACACATTTTGGCACCTGTGGTTTTGGTCTTTTTCCAAAGCACGTTTTATGGGACACAGCATTGTGGAAATACTACTATGAAATCATACAAAAGTATGTTGTTTGTTTCTTTGTCGTTTGTTCTTCTCTTTTCAGATGGAGGATGGCGTGTGATTGATAAATAATCAATCACTTACACAAGGAGCAGCTACTCTGCCCTTGAACCGCGTACAGGATTGGCAATCCCCTCTCCTGTCCCCTAGGGAGGCCTACTTTGCCCTGAAGCAAGTCCAGGACCTTTACGGCCATATATGGACTGAAACATGTTGGCACTAGGGTCTTAGGACCATAAGACTTCCAATAAGACCCAAACTTTTTTGTTTTATTAACCCAGGCAGACCCAAAAATAAAGGGATACTGGGGATCTGTCTGAGGTGTTTTAATCTTTCAGCCCCCCAGGTCTTACATTTCTTCAAAGAGCTCCCAACACTGTGGTTGAGCCCACCCCGACTTATAGGCATCGGGGTGACCCGATGATGAAGCATGACACCACTAGGGTGTGTGAGGGTAACTAAACAAAAAGGAAGCGTTTCCTTGCTCACCTTTTGGTGAAGAAAAATATATTCCCTCACGTAAACTCGTCACATTTCCCCATTACAGTGCACCTTTATTGACCACTGATGGTCAGTTAGAGTAATTTAATTGTGGTTAACTGATTACATTAAGGAGGAGTTACTCTGACTCAGAATCCTCTCTACCCTCTAGGCATTGAAAAAGTGTTTCACTAGCCCTTGATGTGAATACACAATGTGAGGATGTTGCCAGACACGTTTAGGAGTGCGGAATTTGTTGGGGACCCTTGGAAAATGTTTCTGAGTATTATCTAATTACTTATTAGTAAAATATATAGATACAAATAAAGACTTACATATTCACAGTGCTTTTTCTCACAGGCTGGAATATCATAGCACTATAAATACACAAACCACTATTTCTCACCACTTCAACTACGAATCAACTTGGTGATTCTCTGTTCACACACAGATATCTCTAGTGATTGCATTAGCCACCTGAAGTTTCACAACATAAAACAATTTATTTCCCACCGATTAGTTTAGCGTGCATTTATTTGTATTTAACTTGTGCACTTTATTTTACATGCAGTTACCTGAAAGTGAAAAAATAACAAAACAGTTGCAGAATTTTTACTCATTTGAGCCCTATCTTTAATTCCACCTCCCCACTCACTGACCCCAAACCCACTGCACCCAGCATTCCAACTCACATACTTTTTTTAGGCACTTCAACTGCTGCACTTAAAGGAGGACAGCCCGGAAACAAGCCAAATAAACAAAATTGCTCTTCCAGGTCATCTTCATTACAAGCAGTTGCAGACACTTAAAGTCGGCCACACCCTTTTATGTTTTGATCATGTAATATACAGGGACACATGGTCCTGTATATTTGTGTGTGTTAATGTCATTAATGTGAAGTGATGCAACTTGACCGATATACTCAAGGAACACTTGCTGTATAATCTAGACATGTACATGAGTGTGCATTCTAATGTTTACTTACATTAATACCAATTGCAGTTCTCATATCTATCTGCTTTTATGTGATTTGAATAATTATGTCAGCTCTCATATATTTTTGTATTCATTTGAATATTATCCTGTATTTATTTTATAACTGCATATGAATCTATAACCATGCATTCAAATATGTATTGACATATTCTGCTATTTTAGCTTGACCAAAGGCCTTAACCATTTTGACTTACTCTTTACCCTTCAAAGTGAAAGTTGTTTGCTTTGCGAATTCTCTCCTCTGCAGGTGCAGTCTAAAGGCATTCATTAGTTAGTGAAAGGCACATTGTGTATGCGAGCAAGTGAGGCTCGAACAGGAACGTTGGCATAGATAAGAGGTGCTAACGAACAAAGAGTATCAGTATTCGGGTGATATCCGGAGATTGGAGAAATCCAAGGATGTTCTGATGTGCATACCAGGAGTTGGGAGTAGCAAGGGAGGGCGCCAAGTTTCACTGTGAGAAGGAAGAAAAGTACACAGGATGTAAGATTCTCAAATGTTCTGTGAAGTTTAATAGGGGGTCACATTTTTAGTTCAGACAGACTCCTGTTAGACTCAGAGAGGTACATACCTCTTGGCAACATCTCTGTTGCATGGCTTTGTGCTATATAATGCTCTTCATTTTGGAGGATTTCTACAGAGGTTTTTCAACGCTAACCCCTTCCTACTCTCCTGGATCTAATTAGGGCTTCCCCAATCAGTGCTGTTTAGTTTAGATTTAGGTTTTGAGATTTAGATTTCCTCATGCATAACAGGCAAGAGGACCGCAAATCATATACTGGCCACCAAATTCTCTTTCTCATTTTCTGAATTGCTGTTACCGAATTCCTTGTATGCTTCATGTTATTGAGACTGAAGTTTGTTAGACGATTTGGCCTTCCAGTAGTGAGTCTGTACTTTTACAATATATTATTGATACTTTTACACATCAGTCTGGCTTTGAATTTGTAATAAACCTACATTTGATCCTGTTGGACTTGGCCCTTTTTGGCAGGTTCATACTTAAACTTTTTGCCTTTTCTCTGACTTAGTGTTGGTGGTTTTAGGCTTCTGGGCACTTTAGCACTGTGGTCCAGTGTAAAGTGTGTGCGATCTCTGTGTAAATTTGGTAAAGTTGGCCTGCCCTCCCATAGGAATGCATTTGGGATTCCCTGATAAAGTGTGTCAGTGATAATTCCTGGAATGAGAGGAGCAGCGTGGTCGAGTTTAGTAAGTATGAAATTGTAAGACTAAATGCTGCGCGATGGTGTGCGCAGATTTATTATGACTATGGGAGAAATGCCACTTTTAGAAGTTGGCATTTCTGTGTGTTATGTGTCTGCCTGCCTGATGTGAATTGCATGATCCCAGGGTGAAGTGAAGAGAGGAGTCCCTGGAGGTTGGCGCATGCCTGCGCTGGTCTCCCGTGAGTGAGGGAGAGCCCCTCGGGTGCCACGAAGGGGGAGAGAGCCAAAGAGAGGAGACGGAGTCTGGCAGCAGCAACCCGGTGAGTGGGGCTGCTGCCTGATTGTCGTCGAAGCCTACAGTGGCAGCCCCCGTCATTTTGAGCAGCAGGAGAGCCTCCCCAGACCAGCCCGGTGAGTGGGGGCTGCAGAGGGCACACGGAGGAGCCCTGTGAACAGGGCTCCTCGGGCACTATGAGTGCCAGTGCGAAGTTCGTTTTTGGGCTACATCTGTTCATAGGGCCCGAGTGGGGATCCAGAGGGTACCGAGGTGCCCATGCTTGTCTTGGTGATTCACAGCTGCACCGCGGTAGCGGGCAGCTGCAACGTTGGCCACATTTTTGTAATAAGAAGTCCCTGAGTGGGACAAAGGAGGCACTGTGTTGCCAGGGCTGATTCCTTTTCCCAGCTGCACCGCACCAGCGCTGTTAGCTGCGACGATGGCGCACATTTGTTGAGAGAGCCCCAGTGGGGGCCCAGAAGGCACAGTGAATGCCATGCCTACCGTGATGATCACAGTTGCACGGCAATTAGCGGTAGTTACTACGTTTAGGCCAGAGCATCTTGAGGAGTCCCAGTGGGGACCCAGGAGGCACAATGGTGCCAGCGCAATTGTGCACTTTGGGATTCTGCTGCATTGGCAGTCGCCCTGACATTTGGGACATAGGGCATTTGAGCCCTCTGAGAAGGCCAGTTGGCCAGGGGGACTGTGTGAGGTTTGCAGGGTGCCAGGCCCTAATGTGATTTATGTGGTGCTAGGAAATGTGATTTATGCACTGGGATTTATGCCTCTGGTATTTATGTTTAGGAGGTTATTCCCTAATCTGAGATTTCTGCTTATGAGGTTACGGCATAATGTATTTATGCTTGTGAGGTTATGGTCAAATGCGTTTAGGCTTATGAGGTTGGTGCAGAATGTATTTCACGCCTAAGGTGATGCTGCTTGAATAATATGATTTATTTTGCAGGAGATGATGCTGAGTACAGTGTTTGCCAGTAATTACTGGTTGTCTTCTACGGTGACTATTTGGTTCTACATTTGCTATTTGTGCTTGTGATGGCTCTGACAGTGGCCCACTTGGCCCTGTCATGTGTATATAATCCCCTGTAAATACTGCCTAGTGCCAGTTGGTACAGTGTATATTGTGTGATTACTATTCTAATGTGTTTATGATAATATAAAGGCTAATTATATATATATAACCTTGTGTGGAGTTCCTTTTGTAGTGTACCTAGTGGGTTGCTGCTGTGTGTGTGTGTTGCGCAAACGCTTTACACATTGCCTCTGCGATAAGCCTAACTGCTCGTGCCAAACTACCAAGGGGGTGAGCAGGGGTTATCTTCAGGGCGCAACTTCCTTGCCCTGACTTGAGTATTGGTTTCTGCCTGGCTTCGGCGCAAGCCTTAGCCAACCAGAAATCCCATTTCTAACAGATCCCATTTATCAACTTGGACTCTCACTGTGTAGTGAAGTGGGTTACACTGTAATGAACTTGTGGATGATGCTAACTCCTCTTTACTCCTCAGGCTTCTAGAAAGATTAATTGCAGGGAAATTTGGATATCATGCCCTGTGCCCTATCAAGTTAATACCCCAATATGCTGTGTGGTATCTGGAGAAGCCCCTTAGAAACAGAGAACTACCACAGGAATGTGTGTTAAGTAACCAGGTTCCTTTGGTAATTCTCCATGTTCTTCCTTTTCTCTACCCAGACATTTCAGCTGTTTAAATGTCAGGTTGGGACGTACCTGAAGCTTTGCATTCCTGCATCTTTTTCAATTTCTGTTACTCATCGAAACTCAAATTACAGGGCACATACTCCACTCAATGAAAAGACACAATTCTCCATCCATACATCAGGTCAGTGAACCTCACTAAATGCTTGATTAAACTTACTTTAGTTCACCTTCAAAATGTGAAAAGCACATCCCTAAAAACACAAGAGACAAGTAGATTACTCCAACCACCACCCAACTACTGAGAAGAACACTGTGTCTCTGTTTTAAATCGATTGGTAGATATTTTCCTGTCAGCAGCAATCTAAGTATGGTAACCTATGCACTTACAGGGAATTATCCCTGGTTCTAGATGAGGTTTCCAGAGACAACACTTGTAACAAAATGACAGACCACATTTGTCTTGGAGTAGCATCATTTTTGCTCCATCCTTTTACATTTGGCTAAGCCATATATATATTTTCCTTGCCCTATGTAGTTGGGTGATGTAATAATACCAATGAGATAGGGTTCACTCAAGGTATAGAAGTTGCATTTATTGTGAGTTTTGACATATATGTGTGTGCATATTAACGTTTTTCCTTTTCAGAGACATCTGGATTGCTGATATGAATCTTCTATAGGCTAAGATTGTAAGGTTTGGCGCTAAAACGCATTTGGTGCATTGCATTTGCCAGGGATTAGTCAGAATGAATCATGTATGTGTTCAATGCTTTCTTTATAAATTGCGACCATTTGTTGTTTTTGGTTAATAATACATGTATTAGTCTATTGTACCACATATAAGCAAACAGTATCATTTATTGGATTATATGTAGTTTTTTAAAATGAATATGCATTTAAAGAAAACTGTTAAGTTAGTGTGATAGTATGCCTTAAACTTACAGTCAAGACAATTTAATACTAACGTGAAAGTTGTTTTTCTGCATGTGCAGACCAAAGACATTCATCAATTAGTAAAAAGCACATTGAATTTCAGAGATAGTGAGGTGAGGAAGAACTGGCGAGGTCAAATCATTTTAATGAAGAATAAAGGGGGTGTTACCAGTTGGTACTATCAGGCGAAGGGAGGAATCCAAGGATGTGTTTGAAGAGGAGACTGGTATATTGGAGTAGTTTTCAAGGCATCAAGGGGTATATGCATCAACATTGGCATTTGCGATTCCTTATTAGCGAAAAATAAGGATTCGCTAATAAGGAATAGCAAAAGGCTATGCATGTAGGAATCGCTATTCAAATAGCGATTCCTTAACTTTCCTTAATTGCTACTAGCAAATTGCGAGTAGCAATTAAGGAATGCCGTCCCAATCATTCCTATGGGCCTCCAGGCCCTTAGGAATGAATTGGAGATTGCATGAGCAAATTGCGAGTACCAGTAGGTTCTCGCAAATTGCTCATGCAATTTCAAGGGTGCAAGGGTGTCAAAATGACACCCTATTGCACCCCTGAAATTGATATGTGCACATATGTTGCACACACACATGCTCTAAGGGCATGTGTGTGCGCAACATGAAACTTTGAAAAATGCACAAAAGTGCATTTTTCAAACTTTTAGCAAATTACCATGCAGTTCAACTTCATGGTAATTTGCTCCCCCTATTAGCGAATTCGCTAATTTTTTCACTTTCATGCATTGCATTTAAGGAATCCCAAATTGAGATTCCTTAAATTAAGGAATCTCAATTTGGGATTCCTTAAATGCTATCGCTATTTAAGGAATCGCTATTTAAGGATTCCTTAAATAGCGATTTTTGCTTTTGGGTTGATGCATTGGGATTGGGTTTTTTTGACTCAATACCGGGAGCTATTAGCGAATCGGTATTTTACCGACTGGATTTTGGCTTGATGCATGAGGCTGTACGTTCCTTCTTGGGAGCTGGAAAAGTACTATGATATGTATGAGGTCAAATTTCTCGAATGTTCTTTGTGCATTTTAATTAAGAAACCCATCTTGGGTTTGGTCAGATTCACTTTAACCTTGGAGAGGTAAAGACCTCTCTTGTGATTACTGATTGTGTGGCATTATGCTTACCTATAGAACCTCTACAGAGGTTCTGAAGCAGACACCATTCTTGCTTCCTTGATTCAATAGGGTTTCCTTAATCCTTAGTTTAGTGTAGGGTTTGGTAGATGTTGTAAATCTTTTCCATGTATGGGAAGAAGGATCAAAACCATTCGTCTAGTCATTAATCTCATTTTTTATCTTGTACATTGCTGCCATTGAAATTCTTATATGCTTCTTGCTGTTGAGTACTACTACTGTGCATCACTTTGGTCTTCCTTTGATTATCCTGTACTTTTATTGTATGTTCTTTGAGATTGACTTAAATTAGTTTGGCTTTGAGTCTGTAATTAACCTTCTGACTTCAAGTTACTGACTCAGACTTTTAATGTGTGGTCCTAATGGTCACACAGTACTTTCACATTTAAATTTGTTGCTAACCCCTTTTCCTCTCAGGCTACTAAAAAGGTCTACTGACCAGAGTGGATTGGGAGAAACAGCCCAGAGTTTTCTCTGTTTCAAACCTCATCTCTTTTTTTTCTTCTGTAGTTCAATCCAAATCATAGCATTGTCATATAACAGCACAGCTGGAAACTTGACCAAGGGCAATTGCTGTTTTTGCTTCCCAAATGTAAAAGGAAACAGAAAAAGGAACTGTTTTCATGACCTGGTTGCTCACACGTTTTGTTCATTCTACATTATTAAAAGGCTTAAAGCTATTAAAACAACAAAAGTGAAACAGCAAGCCTATAGAGCAACGGCACCTCCCTCAACCTTCCCCCACAATCAGTCCAGAGTCCAGAATTTGAAGCTGTATAGCGTGCACATCCACTACTCCCACTGTTTCCAGAGAGTGATCCCAAGGACCAAATAGGATTCTCGCTATATCTCTAACGGTATCTAGCAGAAATGCGATAGTTCTTTAATTAAATATATGTTACACTTGGGTGGCTGACGCTTAATAGGATTTGGACGAAACGCATTGGCTGTTTTTACAATAATCATGTGAAGATTAAAGAATATTTTGGATATATATTGACTGCTTGGACTGAATCATTTTGGAATTTACTCATTGTGGTGCACTTCACAGTCATGATTGGCTTAAAGCTATTAGTTGGTTAACTGAGTATATGTACAATGCGGGGTTCATTCAAAAAACATCTACACTAATTTTCAAAAGACAAACACACTGGCATAACCATGCATTACATTTTGCATTTATGGTAGTATGACATAGTGGCTACTGTACTAAATCCTCAAAAATGAAAAATCACTTTTGGTGTAGTGCTAACCCATCAGACATCCTTACAATGACAACAACAAAATAGCCAAGAATCCAAAGTCCCCAAAAATCACAAGACTGTAAAAAAATGTAGGTTAATTGATTGTGTCACAAAACAGAACAGTATACAAGCCCACACAAGAGTGGTTAGTCCTGCACAAAGGTGAAAATTCACATTTCAGATGGAGAGACTAGTTCAGAGAAAATACACATAGGGGCCAATTGCGATGCAGCTTGTAAGGCTCCGACCGATGGTGGGAGTTTCCGAGCCGCCTCAAAATGAGGCGATCGGAAAGGAATCTGACCAGTCATTTGGCTGGCTTCCGACGGGGTTGGTGAGCCCATCCGCTAGTCGAATAAGGCAAGTAATCTCAGGGGCGGGTTTTTCCGCCCTTGAGATTGTGATGACGGTTTCCAACATGGTTTCCATGCCGGTCTGTCCGAAATGGAAACCATGTTGGAAAGCGTCTTTGGGTACCCCCAGCAGGGCCCTCCTTGGGTGCATGGCCTCCGGTTGAAGGTCGAGGTGGCACCTATGGTGGCCCTCTCATGATTCCTGCAACTTGTGTGCCTGCCACAGGGTGTAAGGATGAACTGCACCTCTCATTTTACTATAGTCAAGTCAAGTCAGAGATACTTATATCGCGCACATATCACTCAGAGAGTCTCATGGCGCTTGCAGAAACTCCGAAAAGAACAGAGGGCCACAGATTAATTGCCAAAAAGCCAGGTCTTTAGCTTTTTACGGAAGTCGCCGTGATCAGGCATGTTACGGAGATGGTAAGGCATTTTGTTCCATGAAGAGGGGGCCAAATAGGAGAAGGCACGGCCTCCCTGCCTAGCTGTACGAATCCTTCGGGGGATAAGCAGGGCAGCATCACTGGATCGCAGGGCCCTAGAGGGTTTGTACCAACGGAGCTTTGGCAGCCAATACTTGGGACCATTTCCATACATTTGCTTATGAGTTAAGCATAGTATTTTAAACAAGGTTCGTTTCCTTATTGGGAGCAAATGAAGGGAGTTTAAGCAGAGGCGGGCCGAGGTCCTATATGGGCAGTCCAGGACTAGCCTGGCGGCCGTATTTTGAAGGACTTGGAATTTAGCCAAAAGATCTGAATTAATGGCATGCAGAAGCGAATTACCGTAATCCACTCTGTTCATGATGATGCCTTGTATTAGAGGTCTGCGGGCCTCTAAAGGAAGCCACTTAAACACTTTACGCAGGCTCCGCATAACACCATAGCATGTGCTAATCACATGCTTTACGTGGCCACTCATAGACAGATTATTGTCAATGTGAAAGCCCAAGTTTCGGACCACGTTCTTATATGCAGGGCAAGGTCCGAGCTTGGATGGCCACCACTCATGCGTCCAATGGTCAGCTGCATTACCGAACAGCATGATCTCTGTTTTGGTTCCATTTAATTGGCGATGATTTGATGACATCCATTCATCCACCTGGGTCAGACAGTCTTTAAAACGCTGCTTAGTTTCCTCTGGGTCGGGGCCCAAGGTGATTAGAATCTGAGTATCATCTGCGTAAGATATGACATCGAAGCCATATTGTCTAATCACAGCGGCCAGTGGAGTCATATAGAGGTTAAAAAGGGTGGGGCTAAATATAGAGCCCTGAGGAACACCCATCTTTACTGTTCGTTCACTAGCTGTGATGTTGCCCATCTGGACCACGGTTTTGCGATCTCTCAGATAGCAGCTGAACCAGTTTAGGGC
Organism: Triturus cristatus; assembly: GCF_964204655.1. NCBI lineage: Eukaryota > Metazoa > Chordata > Amphibia > Caudata > Salamandridae > Triturus > Triturus cristatus. The sequence continues at coordinate 481,755,114 of NC_140584.1, read as the reverse complement.
CGACCCCCTGACCCCCATCTCCCAAAGTCGACGTTCAAGTATGTGATGGGAGATGGTGTCGAAGGCCGCCGACAAATCAAGCAGAATAAGGATAGCTGACTGCTGCTTATCCAAGGCTAATCTGATATTATCTGTGATCTCAATCAGTGCTGTCTCTGTGCTGTGTGCCGCACGGAAACCGGATTGAGAGGGATCTAAAAGCTCATGGCTCTCGAGATGACATACGAGCTGCTTATTTACTAGAGACTCCAATATTTTTCCAAAATATGGTAGCAGGGAGATTGGCCGATAATTCAAGAATATATCTGGGTCCGCTGAAGTTTTTTTTAAAATAGGCCTGATTCTGGCTTTTTTCCAACACAGTGGAAAATCGGCTTTTGCTAGCGACTTATTGAAAATTACAACTAGTCTGGTTAGGATTGTAGGGGCCAGCGAAGGGAATATTTTAGGAGGGGAAGGGTCATCAGGGGAGCCAGATTTAAGTTTTATAGGGGCATGCATAATGGGCAGTTTATGGCCAGAATGCATGCTCCCATAGTAAAATGTAGGAATGCGACCGAAAAGTGTTTGGTTGCATTCTAATGAGGCGTTCGGGACCGCCGACCAGGTCTCTCAGTTGTCCTATGACCGATGTGGTGTCGGGCGGAACATTGTAATGAGGGCCATAATATTTTAGTTTTCGATTGTTGTGCTCATCTGCAGCTGTGGTCATCCCCTTTTTCCTTTGATACCCCTCTCTATCCTGAACCCATCCTGGTCTCTTCTTTCACTTTTGTATCCCTGGTTCTTCTCCTATGTCTGCGTGCACTGTCATGCTTTAAACCTCTTAGCAACAAATTCTGCAGTGTTGCGGTGACCCCTGTGCCCCACACAGACGGTCGCTCACCTCGCACTGCTGCTGCCTCTCGCCTACCTGCTGGTGCCGATCCCGCTCACGCCGCTCCCTCCTCACCTGCGCTGACCTCTGCTTCACGCCGCTCTCCTCCTCCTCCTGCTGCTGCTGGCCACTCTCCTCGCCTCCTCTCCGCCGCCGCTGCCCCGGTCACTCGCCTTCCTGGTTTCCTGCCGCTGACCCCGCAGTCCCGCCTCTCCTCCCTGCCCATTGGCCACCCAGCCTCCCGCCTCCCAGCGGACCCTCCCTCCCGGCTCCTTACTTATGACGCCCCCCCAGCGACCGCGCAGCGGACGCGCGCAGCGGGAGCGCCAAATGAGCGCCGAAGGTGCGCCAAAGGTAAGCCCGTCTGCGCCCGTCCGCGCCTGGACCACGCCCAGCGCCAGACCCCCTGGCCCCCGCACCCACCAGCCCCCCCCCCGCAGAACCTACGACTTCGCTACGCTCATCGCACTCAAAACCGCCCGAGCCCCCGGATGCTACCGAGCGTCCCCGCGACGCACCCATGGACCCTTTGGCTGCCGATCCTGCAACTTCTCCTGCCTCCAAACAAGCACCACGCCCACCAAGACGGACAACAGCAACCACCTCAAGTGCATCCTGATCAACACCCGCTCCATCCACAGACACGCCGTGGAACTCTGGAACCTCCTCGACACCGCATCTCCAGACGTCGCCTTCCTCACGGAAACCTGGATGAATGACTCCTCAGCCCCCGACATCGCCATAGCCATCCCGGACGGCTACAAGATCATCGGGAGGGATCGCAACAACCAGACCGGAGGGGGCATCGCCATCGTTCACAAAAGCACCATTCGCATCTCGACTGACTCCACCGACGCATTCAACACCGCCGAATACCTGCACTTCCAGATCCACACCGACCCCAAGACTACCCTCAGAGGCACCCTCATCTACAGACCCCCGGGACCACGCGCACAGTTCTGCGAAGACATCACGGACTTCATCAGCCCTCACGCCCTCCCCTCCACCGACTACATCCTCCTCGGAGACCTCAACTTCCACCTGGAGAACAACAACGACCGCAACACGACCACCCTGCTGGACAACCTCGCCAACCTCGGACTCCAGCAACTGGTCAACACCCCCACCCACTACGCCGGCCACACGCTCGACCCCCTCTTCTCATCCAGCAAGCACATCACCTTCAGCAACTGCACCGGACTCCACTGGACTGACCACAGCTGCGTCCACTTCAGCTTCAAGAAGAACACGGCCCACCACCACCCGAAGCAGGTTCCCCACAGAAACTGGAGCAAGATCACCGTCGACCAGCTCACCACCTCCCTCAGCCAGATCCCACCGGTCAGGACAACGGACCCTAACACAGCAGCCCTCGACTTCACGCAATGGCTGACATCCTGTGCCAACGACCTCGCCCCACTGAAGAACCCACTCACCAGGCCCAGAAGCAAGAAGGCCCCCTGGTTCACCGACAAACTCAAGGACTCCAAGAAGGCCTGCCGCACCCTCGAGAAGGCCTGGTTCCTCGACAAGACCACCGACAACATGACCGCCCTCAAACTCGCCACCCGCAGACATCACCAGCTCATCCGCACCACCAAGAAGAAATCTTTGAAGGATCGACTGGACAAGAACGCCCATGACAGCAAGGAGCTCTTCAACATCGTCAAGGAGTTCTCCAACCCCAGCACCGGCAACAACGACATCACTCCCTCGCAGGACCTCTGCGACTCCCTCGCCTCGTACTTCCACCGCAAGATCGCCGACATCCACAACAGTTTCGGCGCTCCACCCCCGCACCCATCGACCGAACCTACGCACCCCGCCGCTATCCTCCAGACATGGACCAAAGTGACCCTCGAAGACACGACACGCATGATGAACACCATCCACTCCGGATCTCCGACCGACCCATGCCCCCACCATGTCTTCAACAAGGCCGCCTCTACCATCGCACCCCACCTCCGAGACATCATCAACGCCTCCTTCGACACAGCCACCTTCCCGGAGAGCTGGAAGCACGCCGAGCTCAGCACACTACTGAAGAAACCAACTGCGGACCCGACCGACCTCAAGAACTTCCGCCCTATCTCGCTCCTTCCATTCCCTGCCAAAGTCATTGAGAAGGTCGTCAACAAGCAGCTGGCCGCCTTCCTCGAGACGAACGGATCCCTCGACCCATCGCAATCCGGATTCAGAGCCAACCACAGCACCGAGACTGCCCTCATCGCAGCCACCGACGACATCCGAGCCCTGCTCGACAAAGGTGAAACAGCGGCACTCATCCTCCTTGACCTCTCAACAGCATTTGACACTGTCTGCCACCGCACCCTAGTCCAACGCCTCAACGACACCGGCATCCAGGTGATTGCTCTGGAATGGATCATCTCATACCTCTCCGGCAGAACACAGAGAGTACGCCTCCCTCCGTTCCGCTCTGAGGCCACCGAAGTCATCTGCGGCGTCCCGCAAGGATCATCGCTCAGCCCCACTCTCTTCAACATCTACATGAAACCCCTCGCTGCCATCGCACGCCAACACAACCTCAACATCATTTCCTACGCCGATGACACCCAGCTGATTCTCTCCCTCACCAGAGACCCCGACATCGCCAAAGCCGACCTACACGAAGGGATGAAAGATGTCGCCGAATGGATGAACATCAGCCGCCTGAAGCTGAACACGGACAAGACAGAAGTCCTCATCCTGGGACCGTCGCCCTCCACATGGGACGACTCCTGGTGGCCCCTGGCCCTGGGCACCGCACCCAAGCCAACAGACCACGCACGCAACTTGGGCATCATCCTGGACTCCTCCCTATCGATGACCAGACAAGTCAACGCTGTCTCCTCATCTTGCTTCCACAACCTCCGCATGCTCCGCAAGATCTTCAGATGGATCCCGACCGAGACCAGGAAGACTGTCACCCAGGCCCTCGTCACCAGCAGACTAGACTACGGAAACACCCTCTACGCCGGTACAACAGCCAAGCTTCAGAAAAGACTTCAGCGTATCCAGAACGCCTCCGCCCGTCTCATCCTGGACGCCCCCCGACGCAGCCACATCTCGAGCCACCTGAGAGACCTGCACTGGCTCCCTGTCAACAAGAGGATCACGTTCAGACTCCTCACCCACGCACACAAATCCCTCCACGACCTGGGCCCATGGTACCTCAACGACCGCCTGACCTTCTACACGCCCACCCGACAGCTACGATCCGCGAACCTCGCCCTCGCCGTCGTCCCTCGCATCCATAGAGCCACCGCCGGAGGAAGATCCTTCTCCTACCTGGCGGCTAAGACATGGAACTCCCTGCCCGTCCACCTGCGGCTGACCCAGGACCACCTCGCCTTCAGGAAACAGCTCAAGACCTGGCTGTTCGAGCAGTAGCAGACCCCCTCCCCCAAGCGCCTTGAGACCCTTCCGGGTGAGTAGTGCGCGATACAAATTCCTTGATTGATTGATTGAATAACTGGTTCTGCAGGTGCAGTGGCACTGGGATCAGGGGACAAGGGACTCAATGCACCCCAGGTATGACTGTTTTTAATGCCCAATATGAGGTTGGGGATCATCTTTCAACAGAAGACTCTACCAGCTCTTCGTGTCCAGGTTAAAAACCACTGAAAACTGTGCAATTATGAAGGGACTCATGTTTGGAATTACTGATTCCTAGGTACTTCCTTATTTCTTCATGTAGGACCCCCTGTAACTTCACCCGCTGGAATTACCAACTCCCCCTGTATTGATACCACCACAGGCTGAGTTACCTGGGATTACTCTAGGCCTCTTGTAAAACTAAACTATAGCAGTGCTGCAGATAGGCTGCAATGGGCCCTAGTACAAGCAAAGTAACTGGGCCTCCTCACTAGGATGACAGTTGAGTCTGTGAGTTGCCCCGACAGTCTTCAAACTCCTTTGACAGACTCTGCCACATCAAAACTCTCTACCATCCTGATATAAACAATATTGTATTCCTGTACTGTGTTTCTGCAAGTTATAGCCATAACCATAAAAAGTATTGCCAATAGGTTTGATTCATGTAATGTGCATGCACAATAAGACATTATATGGAGGGACCCCACACACACACACTACTACCCTCTCATTGACATATCCCTCACACAACACTCACACAGCATATGCCTCACTCTGTATTCACACAGGCACAACTTTGAACCTGTAGACCACTTACACTGCATTCAAAAAAGAACATGTTATTTTTACACTCAAACAGTTGCATCCCTTACAATGCGTTCACAAAACATGGTGGCGATACTACATACGATCAAGTACACTGCTCACACACTGGTACATCGCTCATTAGGAAGACACAAACTTTGGACAGATAGTGGCATAGGAGACACAGGCGGAGTATCTTGTGTATCGGTCCACTAGTGTAATTTAAAGCTCTTGAAGTAAGCTACACTGAAGCCTGAATATCCACTGAGGTTATCTAATCTCCCATTAGCCACACTTGGGCCTTTGTGGACTTTTGCGGGTAAGAGTCTTGGTATCAATAAAAATCCCTCTTGCCTTCTAAAAAACAAGGTGGTGGTTTTATTTGTATTGGCAGCATATGCTAAAATGAAGAAAGAAGGAAATAATGAAAATTAAAAATAAATGCCAACTAAATGTGGAGCAAGACACACAATTGATGGAGGGAATGCAGAACAAATCAAACCATTCACCCCCAGTCAAGAGATCTGGGTTAAACCCATCATTCTTTTGCTCACCATGCCACCCCAGTTTAGACCTGGCATATGCAAATCAGTCTTGATCCTGTGCCTCATGGGAACAGTCCAGCCCGAACTGCCAAGCCAGGTCCTCCCTGGACCGGAAACAAGCATCCTAGGACCGGTTTCGGGGTTTCACCCCTCTTCAGCCAGGGTAGGTTGATTCCAGTAGCACTGTCGGCCCGGGACCCACGTCTGGGCATACCCGGCGCACTTAGGGCGAGAAAGCAAAAGACACACAATTGATGAACTGTTCCCATGAGGCACAGGGTCAAGACTGATTTGCATATGGCTGGGTTCAAACTGGAATGGCATGGTGAGCAAAAAAACAATGGATTTAGACCCAGATCTCTGTACTGGGGTGAATATATGACATTGTTCTGTATTCTGCCCATCAACTGTTGTTCTAGCATTTGTCACCCCGAGTGGGACAGGTATTCCCCGACGTGGGTCCCGTGTTCTCCATGCCACTGGAATCAAGCTGACGAGGGGTGAAACACCGAAACCGGTCCAAGGATGCTATTTTCCAGTCCAGGGAGGACCTGGCTTGGCAGTTCGGGCTGGACTGTTCCCATGAGGCCCAGGGGGAAGACTGATTTGCATATGGCTGGGTTCAAACTGGAATGGCATGGTGGGCAAAGAAGCAATGGATTTAGGCCCAGATCTCTGTACAGGGTGAATGTATGACATTTTTCTGCATTCTGTCCATCAACTGTTTCTTTAGCAACTAAATGTGGAGAGCATCTACTTGATTAAAAAAACTTTCAAAGTAACACTTCGCACTGATCTGACATACTCTCATTACTCAATTAGCAGTAGTCTCTCCATTTTCAGGTGAGATGCTGAAGGATCAACTAAAGAGGTCTGGATGCTGAGTAAGCAGGCAAATACAGTTGCTTAGACTACCTGACATCTTAAATGCCAGCGGTTCTCTACTAGGCAGACCCAAACAGTGACAACAGGGGCGTAGCTTGGTCAGTAAAATGGAGGGGGTGTGGGCATCAGATTTCCCAACAATTATGCAGACATATCTTCTTAAAATACTTTAAATGAGAGGCAGAACATGTGGGGGTCTTAAGGGGCAGTGTTGGAAAGTGGATTATTAGTAGTGATACATAGCGACTTACCACTAGTAATAAGGCCACAAACACAATAAAAGGGTTAATGAAGGTCTCAATAAGTTATCCCTGGCAAAGATGGCTGCTCTCAGCTGTGATCTGCTTTTAGCGGTGACTAATCCTGCCATCCGGCCATAATCCAAAGGCCTATTGAACATCTGACATCAGAATCGCAATTCCTGAGGTACGGACATCTTGTTAATACTGAGGAAACCGAGGGGCAACCAAGACTCACCAGAGAACAAGAGAGGCTGAGAAACGAACTTAGAGCAGCGAGACCAAGACCGGGAATGCAGATCGGAGCTCCTGTGGCCGCGGAATCTGACAAAAAGTACCCGCCTGTTGACCCACACAGATGAAGGTACCGTGAGGTGTCCTCCGGAGAGGTGGAGAGGGCCGTGACTGCGCCCTACTGAGGATAGCTGGAGTGGAGGGGTTGAGCATGCTTTGGCCCCGTCGGCAGTGACGGCGGCACTTGTCCCGTGGCAGTGATCGAGATAGCGAGGGGCGGTGCCCTGCCCTGCAACGAGAAGGCCCAAGAGTGCATGGAGTGCTCCTGCTGCGTGGTTTGAGTCGGCCGAGTGCTGTGGGACGTCGCGGCCCGGGGACTCGAACTGTGTGGCTGAAACAAGCTAAACAGTTAGCCGGCAGTACTGTCAGCGATGTGGATGGTGGAGGTTTGGGGCTGGGACTTGTTCCTCCTTTCTGCCAGCGAGCTCCAGGGTGGACCTCAGCAGAGTTGAGCGGCCAAAAACAGCAGTCTGGCAAGGGCTGTCAGCAGAGTTAGGATGCAGGGTGACGCCGGAGGGGCTACAGGTGTCTGCCTGGACAATGGTACAAGAGGAATGAGGCCACAGCTCCGGGCATAGAACAGAGTAGAGTGAGGCCCCCCAACGGCAGAGGATTTATCAAGACAGCTAGGTGAGTGCAAGCCCCTGGAGTGCTGATAAACAGGACCTGGATGCCCTGGGCCTGGTGTGTGGACTTGGGGGCTGGGAGGTGGATTTGGTGAAACACTGCTGAGAGAGGAGATAGCAGTCTTTGAACCTCCAAACCTATATTGGTGAAACCTAAAGGACAATCTGTGATGCAGTCCAAACAAAATGTACAGCTGTACAATCCCAAAGCCCCCTCTTGCAGTGGGAAGTGAGGAAGCTGGGGAAGCCTCCCTAAACACTATCATGGACTTAAAAAGCTTCCTAGAGCCAAAGATAGACACTGTGATGATCAAGGTAAATTTATTTCAAACAGACTTGTCCAAACTCAGAGAAAAAGTCACAACTGCCAAAACACAAATTGCCCAGCTACATCAGTGACAAAAAGGCTTGAGTGGCAAGTGCAAAAATGAACCCACCACACCACGATGATGGCGGCCAAACTCGAAGATCAGGGGGGTAGGGCTAGAAGAAATAACATAAGAGTAGTGGGGTCCTGGAGGGCATGGCATGCCCCAGTGCAGAGCTCTTCATGGAAGATTTTATTATGAACAAGTTGAAACCTAAGAGACTGTCCAAGTTTTTCTCCATCGAGAGGGCACATCGGCCTCCAGTCCTGACGCCCAGACTGGGGCCCCACCCGAGGACAATAATCACAAAAATCCTTAATTACCGCGATCGGGATGCCATCCTTCAAGCAGCCAGAGCCGCAGGAGAAATACAGCTCTAGAACACCCAAATCAGATTCGTCCCAGACTTCACCTTACAGGTGCAGAAGCAGCGCCAGAGCTTCAAAGAGGCAAAGAGGAAACTATGTGAGAGGGGTGTCAAGTATATGATGCTCTTTCCAGCCAAGCTCAAAATCATCATAGACAGCAAGGCATGGCATTTCACCAATATGGAGGAGGTATTGGAATGGCTGGAGGGGCGGTATCCAGAATCCAAACCCAAACAAGAGGTTTGCAACAGAACTAAAGAGACCCCGACCGAGAACAACATAATAAAGAAGAAACATGCCCCCCAGAGGACACAGAGAGGGAAGGCAGAGACTCTAACGCAGCGGGAGGCACAGCAAGTTGAATACCATGGAGAGCCCCGAAGAGGGGACGAGTAGCAGGACCAATGCAGTAAAGGTACTCAACATCTGAAAGACTGCTGATCTACAAAATACATAAATGAGAGACTGTGATCAACAAAAGTAGAAACAAAGTTTGAAAATTTGCTTGAGCGGGGTGGTGCACGCTTACTGGCTGAGACACCCCCCTGCAGTGTGCTGAAACAGTTTGGTATTAGGGCGACAGGCGCTCTGCGGGTTTGCGAGTTGGGAATGTACAACCTATTTAGCAGGGTTGTTTTCACTTAGGGTTTAATTATTGTTGTAGTTATATAGTTCAGGTTCAAGCTCAGAAAATGATACAGGGAAGTAACAACACTATACAGATTAACATCCCATTTAATATGTGTCCCACCAAGAAACGGGAGAGAGGACGGAGGTTAAACAAGACTTAATTGATAGTGTCCCTTGAAACTACACGAGGACACATACAAATGTTGTCCTGGAATGTCAATGAACTGAATGGAGGACTGAAGCGAACAATGGTGCTTCAGTTCATGAAAAACACGCTCCGGATATTATTCTGATCCAGGAGACCCACATCCTCGTCAATCAATTCAAAGCACTAAATAGATATGGATATATCTTGCTGACACACGCAGGCTACACAACAGGATACAGGGGGGTGGGAATATTTTGTAGGGCATCCTTTCCATACACCTCAATGACACAATGGTCGGATACACTGAGTAGATATGTGGCGGTGAGTGGCCAATGGGATGGCAGGACCTTAAATTTATGTTTGGTGTACGCCCCCGGGCCTACAGGGGGCAAGTCTTGACTCGTTGAGTCCCATGCTGCTGGCACTCCCATAGGGTCGACTAATAATTAGGGGCGATATGAATGACGTTGTCTCGGGAGACCTTGCACCATGAGAGGTGCAGTGGAGGAAAGACGATTAGATCCTTTGGACGAATTCCTCCTGCCGACACTTCCACCCTGGGGTCAGACAATACACGCATGTCTCGGCATCCCATAGAAGCCTTTCTAGGCTGGACTACATCCTTACACCGGACCAAAATCTGGGAGATTTCAGCAGTGCAACCCACATAGCACGAGGAGTGTGAGATCACTCCCTGGTAGAAGTGACTCTAGAGGGTCACCAGAAAGACTATACCCTCCTCCCAAAATTGACCCATGTTATCTTAAAGTCCCCAAATTCAGAGGAGCCCTAAGGAAAGGGGATGAACACTATTCTGTAGAAAATGTGGGTTCCGTTGACTCAAAATTAACACTCTGGGAAGCGTTCAAAACGGTGATTAGAGGACAGGCAGAGGCGCACATAGGAGTATCAAAAAAAGAAAAAATACAAAAATGTCTTGCCCTGGAGAAGGAAGTGCCGACCAATGAGACCCTGGTGGGGAAGGGGGAGGAGAATGATACAAACAATAGACACAAATTGCAACTAAAGCAAAAAGAGTTGAGGAACTTAATGGAAGACAGCGCCAGAACCCAGGCCCGGGACACACAACATAGGTTATATGATGTAGGAGATAAAGCAAACAAATTGCTGGCATGGTTGGATAAGAAAAGAATGGAACACAAATGGATCCCCAAAACATTAGACAAGAATGACCAAAAACACGAGACAGATAGGGCAATTGCAGAGGCCTTTGCTACATATTACGAGTCATTATACCTTTCCCCTTTAACAAACACTGAAGTTGAATATACGGAATTTCTCAGGAATATTCAAATGCTGACCCTCTCTGAGGCAGATAGGGAAATGCTAGATAGTGACTTAACAATAGAGGAACTTAAAGCTGCCACACGAGAACTCCAATCAGGAAAAGTGGTGTGACCTAATAGGCTACCGGTTGAATTATTTAAATCACTGCTAGACAAAACAACGGAACACCTACTTGCAATGTATACAGAGGCCAAAACAGAAGGGACTCTCCCTCCTGACCAAAGGACGGCGACAATAGTAGTTATTCCAGTCTTACAGACATATTGGCAAAACATTGGGAAAATTATGACAGAGTTGGTGGTGGCAGAGGTTTTAATTGACCCCAAATGGCTCCTACTGCTGATCACAAATGAGGAATCGTGGCCCAACTACACGCAAATATGGTAAAACTAGCTGCAGCAGTCGCTAAGCGTAATATTGCTAAACAATAGGGGGCGGTGGCCCCGCCTGAGGGGGCAAAATGGATCTCGGACCTCGACTGGTGTCAGCAAGCAGAGCACACGATTTATCATAGCAGAGGGTGCCAGAAGAAATGCGAGAAAAAAGGGGGTCCTGGTATACATACCAAGGCAGGGAATAAATTAAACACAAAATGAGGATGGGGTGGGGGGAGGGCTGAAATCGATGTTCTATGTCTCTGTTTATGTCTACAATGAAACTTATAACGTATACATGTAACTTGTACTATGCTCAATGAACAAATAAGTAAATTGTTGAATACTTAGCATGTTATTAAAAACCCTTGGTAGCTGGCAATGAACAGGGAGGCGTAACTTAGAACACAGGCGTGTAAAGCATTTAAAAACACCAACACATTAAATAAGTAAGACACAACACACAATAAAAATCCTGCTCCAATTTATAAAAATGTTTTTGAACAAATAGACACCAAAATGAAAAACATCCAATGTAGGGAAATAGAGATATTAATTTTTAAAGAATAAAAACTTGTTAGTGCTTAAAGATATAGAGCTTCACTGTGGGACATCTGGCGGCGCTTGACCAGGACAAAGTCAAAGTTTGATCCCTGGTCAGATACACCAAGTGGGAGGCCTCAGTCAAAATTTTACCTTCACACTTAGAAACTTTTCTGAAGCTTTTTCCTCCGACATCAAGCAAACTACTTTGTCAGGCTGGATTTAGTGCGGGTTCGCTAGCTTGAGTTTCTGAGAGGCCCCGGTCAAATACTGGAAGTCTGGAGCTTTCAGAGGGACGAACCTGAAATCCAGGCCTGGTTGCGGTTGAAGGTAGCCGGCTTGACTCTCGACGTCGGTCACTTGTGGAGCCTTTTCCAAAAGTTGCTCCAAACTTCTGGAACTTCTTCTTGAAGTTCCCCTTCAAAATTCAAAGTGACCAAAACAAAAATCCAAGGTTCTGGAATCTCCTAGATGGTCCTTTTGATGTTTGGTCTACAATTCCCACAATGCACCTGGCCAAATCCTTTAACGTCCACTGGACGCATTCCAGGCTGGGGACAGTTCATGGAGATAATGCAGGTGGGCTCTGTTAACCTGTAGCTTGCAGGGACTCCACTCCTTAGACTTTTAGAGTCAGGCAAAGCCCCACAGTGTGCAGCAAGTGCAGTCTTGGTGAGTGTGGTCCTCTTAGTGCAGGCCACGGAGTCAGTAGGGCAGTCATTCTTCTTCTTGTTTCTTAAGGCAGCAGATCTGAGGAGCTATGCATCCCTCCCATATGCATTCACAGTTTCTGGACACCAAGCAGGGGAGCACCCCTGACCAATAGGAAGTAGGGTGCCACCCAGGTGTATGACCACTTCCTCCAAAGTATGGCATGTTTTTGTCCCACAAAACACAATTCTCTCAAAATCCAACATGGAGAAAATATTGCCATAGGAGCTGGACCAGGCTAACCCAACCTACTGCTGTGGCATATTTCCTAAGTACTCCCTTTCCAACCCTCTCCCTCATCTAATTACTAGGGCTTATGTGTAGCTGAAAAAGCAGGATGTTTTGGGTGGACCTCTTTAAAGACAGTTTGGCTACCCATCATCCCTTCCTGCCATCTGCTCTGCAGCTTGTACTTCTCCACCCAAAGGAAACCTATTGTGTCCTCTGATAGGACACTTCACACCTCATCAGGCAGCAATGGCACAGCCTGGGAACAGGCTGGCCAATCAGGAGAGAACAGCTGGAAAGATGGACTTTGGCTCCCAGAAAAGAAAGTTTAATAACTTATTTTCTGTAATAGATATTATAAATCTAACTGTGGCAAGTTGATGGATGTATCTAAACTATAAGTTTGATACCTTGAAGTAGATTTTTACCTGGCTCCTATCAATATTTATAGTTACATAGAATATCACAATGTTAGCATATAAAGCCATTTACTATGATGGGGAAAAACAGAATTGGTAGTTTTTCCCTCAACAGGGCTTATAACACATTTTTTACAATGTCCCTGCTTATAGTTACAAGGTACCCTACCCCTAGGGCACCTCGGGGAGACCTTAGTGGTGACCTATATGTAAAAATAAGGTAGTTTGAGACTTTGGAAGTATCTTTAAATCCAAAGTCGAATTTGCATATAAATTTAATGTAAAGGCAGCCTGAAAGGCTTTAAAAGGACAGCAGGCAAAAGAGTAGTGCACGCTTAAGTGCATTAAGTCTACTGGGCCTCAACACCTACATGCCATATTATATACTAGGGACTTACAGCTAGGCTGTCAGTACCAAATATGATTACATCTAATTTGCACATCCTTATGATCAAAGCACTGGTCCAGGGTCTCGCAAGCAGAACACAGCCACACAGTCAGAGCCGGTTAACACCCGTACCAAGCAAAACAAGCATTTGCAATGCAATAGGTCTCGCATTTGCGAGAGTCTGAGCTATTGGCATTGTTAATGACAATGCATTTTATATATGTGTTGGTTTTTAAAACATAATTAAAAGGCATTGTCATTTACAAGGCCAATAGCTCATACTCTAGCAAATGAGACCTATTGCGTTGCAAATGCTTGTTTAGACTTACACTCGTAAATTGAGCTGAAATGTGCAAATGCTGCTGTTTGTGTACATCTGCATATCCCAAAAGAATATCTGTTGCCGAAAAGAAACCCTCCTCAGGATTGCTACCATCATGTCATTGTGCTGTCAGTTGTGTGTTGCTGCACCTATTTTCCAGCGTTATGGAAGTGCTACGTAAATATGTAAGGTTTCCTTCACTGGGGCGCCCCTGATGACTCGAAATTAACACTCTTCCAGATTGCACCTGTGTAAAGCACAGCGTTGGCCCCTTTGACACCTATTTCCAGCGCAGCCGAGAGAGATCAAATGTCTGCGTCTCTTGAGGCTTGGTTTATGGCGCCATCTAGAGGACTTTTTCTGAAGTATTATTGTCTTTTACAATGCAAAACAAGTCCTAAAACAAGCACGCGGTGGTAGCGTGTGAGCGTGCGGTGGGAGCGTGTGGGGCAGAGAGGAGACGCCATGCATGTGCACATCGCCTGTCCGTGCGCGCACATGGTTTGTCTCCCTTCGCGCACCAAACCAACAACAATAGTCTCGCCAAGGCGACGCAGCGCATGCCCTGCGTTCGCTAGGCGAGACCTAAAAATGGGTTTTATCAGGGCCAAAAGGAGGACTTACTCACAGGCATTGGAAAGGGAGAGGAATGCAGATTGTTTGGTGTACTTAAAACACAATATTTTTCAAACTAACAATAGTGTGTGTGCTTTTGTTTGTGTGCATGTAAAAATCCAAAGTGAAATCCAACAGTCACCTCACCATACCCAACTGAAAGCACCAGTACCAAACTATTCATCGCATAATACATTTTTTAGGAAAGTGTAACACTCCAAACACCCCTCATGAAGCTACACCCCTGAGTGGCAGCAAATCCAATGGCTGATCCACTGCCCAATAGTATGTATGCTGTTCTGAAGGACTGAACCAATATGTGTATGACACTCTGGCATCTGAATAACTGAATAGGGCTCAACTAAAGCCCAGTTTCTCGATGCAAGATTATGTATTATTGTTAAAAAAAACATGAGGCTAGTGAGACAGGGAAAACATTCTTTTGTTCAGGCCTAAAATACACAGACAAATATAGAGCACAGTGAGCAAGAGTGCAGGGGGTCCTTGGCTCACAAGTATAAGACATTCAGCCCTGGTCAAGAGCATCACAATTGAGCGTGGAAGGAGAACTCCGCTCCGCCAGCGGAGTGTGCGGAGATTCCCCTACTCCACGCTCCACTGGGAACACGGAGTATAGGGCAAAACTCTGACTCCGCAGTGGAGCGGTGTTAGCCAGCCCCCTCTAAATCGGCTCCCCGCCTCCACCCCCATAATAAAAACGCACTTACAAGGTAATTTAAAAGAAATAAAGTCACTTACCTGTATTGCGGCGTCCCCGGGCTGCCCTCCTCCTCCTCCTTGCCATACATCTTGCGAGAACTGTGCATGCGCATGTTGCACTCCCCCAGCTCCGCCCGGGGTTAATCACAATCTTCCCTGAAAGACATGGAACAAGAGAAAAACTGCAGAGCCAGTGCAAGTTTCCTGTAAGGACTTGGAACAAGTGTGGTATTGCAGGGACAGTCAGTGAAAGCTTCCCTCAAAGAAATAGAAACAAATGTGGTACTGCAGGGCCAGGGCAAGCTTCATTAAAACACATGGAACAAGTGTGGCACTGCATGGCCAGTACAACTTCCTTCAAGACAAGTGTGGGGTCAAATAGTAGGTTCTTCTCTTGAACTATTGAGCACAAAATGAGTTGAGGTTTCCTGTGGTATTTGCCCGCTCCCCTCACTTGAACCTCATGTACCAAGAATAGAAGACAAAGCATACAACTTTGATGACAAACAGGAGCGAGAAAGGAATACCGATCTAGTGGCTGAATTGCACAATATTAGATCAGAAAAACTGGGATCAATTCCAGCTTGACTACTAGACCAAATTCTGTGATCCTAGGAAACTATTTTAATTGTTTCTTACCTCCTATTTTTCATTACTTAATTTGTGAAAACCTTGAAATACGTGAGGATGTGTGCTGTACAAAAATCTCTCTTGTGTTTGACTTAATGAACTATAATTTTGCTCCATGTAAAATAAGAATATTTTCCTCATATAGGGTGCACGGCAACTGATTTGCCTCTTAGTTCTCTAATTGTATTTATCGTCTAAATGGGAGGTGGGGCATGAATGTTTCTAATTTAATGTTTAAAAACTATCACTTTTAATAAACGCCTCTCAATGCAGGGATATGATCTAATGTACTAAGATGAAACTCTTGTCACGGAAAAATACTATTTTGAAGACACTTTGCCATATTTTTACATAACATTTGTTGCAAGATTTCCATGCCAAATGTTCCAATGACTCAGTTCCTACCTGGGCTCTTAGAGCTAAGATGGGCTCTTAGGCACAATTGTGCATTAGCAACCCCAAGAAGTTTAAAATGACCTGTGCATTGTTCTGGCATAAAATGAATCAAACAACTCTCAAATTGTTTACTCTCTAAATTCCAGCACTGTCCTAAGTAAGTTATGTTCTTGTACTAACTGTGATAGTGTGCCCTCAACCCGAAAAGTCAAACGCAGGGATTACTGTGGCTGTCTGGTCTTCAGAAGCCATCTAGCATCATGGGCAACTTCTTCTTTGATCTGTAATAGTGTCAGGCAGCCAAGGCTGAATGGCGCACTCTGTATTTACTAAAGTGATCATGGGTACTAGTCGCCCATTCAGTGTGCTTGCAGCAGGACCATTGCAGCTACACTTGATTCTGTTGCTCGCATTCGAACTTTTGCAGCTGTGATGGGTAGAACTAACAGTAAGCTCGCAGTGCTGTACGAGCTCCTGTGGCCCCATTAGGCAGTAGTGCTAGAACCATTATCAGAATGGTGGTGCTGTCATCAATGTTACATCACTGACCTCTGAAGGATTCTCAAAAATCCAGATTTCACACAAAGAACAACTGTCACAAATGAATCATGCCCATGAAATGCAAAAATCTAAAATATGTAATTTTTGTACTGACAGAGGAGTGCGAACAGGCTGCATATGGGTCTATGAAAATTCACGATACTGTATTCTGAACAGAGTTTAAAATCAATACCTTAATCCCTCTAATAGGAGGTAAACTACAAGCCGCAAACGCTTTCAATAGGATAGCTCGTTTCATATAACATTTTATATCATTTTCACAGCATGAGCTTGTGTTTCATAGTGGGATTGCTTTTACTTTGAGTTGAGATGATTCATTTTTGTGCTAGATACTTAACTTTTATATGAGAAAAATACAGGAGAAGCTGCACAGCATTAAGCGAACTATGGGGTAGCAGAATTAAATGAAGTGCAGTAATAATACAGAAAGCCTAGACATTAACAGCCTCAGTAACTCAGTTTTAGTTGAATAATGCGTGTTTTTGCAGAGACAACTTGAAAACTCCCTTCTTCTGAAGCGCGCTTTGTTCCATCTTTAGAAACACCTAAATATTCGAACGAAAGGAGAGGATGGGTCACTAAACAACTCAAATGCGGATTGAAAATATGTTTTTTCACACTAGGTATGTTTTCCATGGCTGGTTATGAATTCCTAAGCTAGAAAAAATGGCTGTGCTGATATTTAATATGGGGGTATTGAGTTTTGTTAACTAACAAAGAATTATATAGTGCTGTATTGCAATTAGTATGACCTCGCTGCGGGGTGGGCTGCTCTGCATAAGAGCTGATGACTTCCTCAATATTAATCTAACGCATTTAAAATAAGTGTACTTACTTCCCTCAATAGTGTACTGTTGAGGTTATAGTGATGATGGCATTTGCGACCTTTGACATGTCTCCTCTGTCTCACTGTCTAGCTTTTTTTCATCCCTTTGTCGCACTTTATCTGTTCATACAACTCCCCTTCTATCCACGGATCCGTCTATCCATCAACCAGTTTATTTGCTTATTTACGGATTAATTTGCTTGTCTACCAGCCTGTTTATTGATATATCTACGTCTGTATTCATCTATATGACCATTTTTTAATCACTCTGTCATTTATTGTTCCTATTCATCCATTAACTTGTCTATTGGTGTGGCTGTTTATTTGCCAGTCACCCTGTTGTCTGATAGCCTCATTAGAAGACACGAACAATTAGCTATTTAAAAAAAAATCATACTCTCAATTGATCAAAGATTAGGATATTACTGCGACAACTTATGTTCGGGGCCTTTCCAACTCTGCGAGAACTTTGGAAAGCCAAAGCTGGCCTTCACAGTGCCTAACCCCGGTATCATGAACTTTCGTCCTGGTCTCAGATTATCCTGCGAGTGACCTCCATACTTTTTTTTTTTGTTGCATATTTATATAGCGCGAACTAGACCCGTAGGTATTGGAGCTCTTTACATGAGCACCGTATTTACATTACACATTCAGGCACGGGGAGATTAAGTGATTTGCCCAGAATCACAGGATGAGGACGCGACCCCGCGGCTCGAACCCCGGTTTCCACCACCAAAGTCGGCAGCGCTGCCAACACCCTGTGCATTGCGGTTTCCCAGTTTAGGCATTAGCTTGGCTGCAGTAAGTGCAACATTAAAGGTGATCACTCTTAACTAAGGTACACAAAACACAAGCTAGTTCTTTGCCTTTTCCACATGCTATCATGGAGGTGTCAGGTACATTTTAAGATCCTGTGCCTAGAGCACATGGCCCTGCATACAAATGATGTGGCCTATCTCCTCTGGCGATTTAATCTGTACTATTTTGAAGGAACTCACATTCCTTCTTCCAAAAATCAAGGTGTCCAAGAAAACAAAATCCCAGGCTGGCTCCTCTGTATGGATGATCAGGGACTGCAGCTTTCTCTTTTATGGAAGATTAGATATTAAATAAGAACCTAAAATGTAAGGCTCGAAAAAAGCCTTTAAAACACAGACTTGATTATACTCTCCTGTATTTATCATATTATGAAAATGTTGTTGGTAAAAAAATATGGACAAGATATATAAAATTCTACAAACTATTGTCCTATCTCCTCAATTCAGGGTCTGGCAAAACTGTTAGAGTGAGCAACGTCAATTATTTGCGGAACAAAGTTGTCTCATGGATGAATACCGAGCAGGATTCCATCCAGGGCTTCAACTGGAGGCATTCTTACGTCTGTGACCGAAGATCTGAGAATGATACTGGATAATGGTGACCAAGGATGGTCTGTATGGTCAAATCTGTCAGCCACCTTCGAAACCATTGATCTTCATGTCATGATCCAGCAGCTAGGTGAAATGGGCACTGGAGCTCAGGCTCTAGCTTGTTTTTCTTCTTTTCTTACTGATCACAGCAAATGATCCTAATTGAAACTTTTAACTCAGCTCCTAAAACCTAAATTGGGACATTCTGCATCTGCAGCGATATTCAGTCTCCAATTTTGTTCAGTCTTTATCTAAGACTACTGGAATCTCTGCTACGTGGGTTCCAAGTGATCAGCTACATGTATGTGGATGATACACAGTTGGTGATCAATATGAGAAAAATTTAAAATGCCCCCAGGGTGGGAGTTTCAGGAGCAATGGATCCCATAAACGAATGGATTGGTAGGAACCTCCTAAAACTAATCCTGCCTAAATTGGAAATCATTCTAGTATTCTCTACATTTAACCTACGGAGAATGGCTTTATGTTTGATTGGAAAGTTCATGCCCTGGGTACTATTGCTTTTGCGGTCATCTATTTGATACATTTTAGCCTCTGTCTATAAGTCCCTGTTATTTTGAGCCTGAATAAATGCATTCTATACACATGGGCTGGAGTGTGGCCGATATAAGACCCTTCGGGCCCCGTCCCCATAATAAAGGTGCAGGTGCCCTTCTTCGCCTCATGGTATGGTGCACGTCCATCGTGCAGTACAAAACAAAAACACATATTAAAACAAAAACAAAAATGGATAGCAGAACGCGCTAGCCCAGGCAGTGACAGTATTGTTTTACTCACTTTTTAAGCTGTGAACTTTTTAAACATTTGTACTACTTTTAAAATTGTACCCATTTTGTGAATTTTAAAAAACAAACTTGGCTTCTCAGGGCTCTCCTGACCGGTCCTGCACCTCTTCCCGCTTTCCCCACGAGTCTAGGGGCCTCAGCTGCTGCTCAGCAGGGCTGATTGAAGGGGAGGGGCCAGGGGTCACGAGGAGCACAAAAGCGGCACGCTGGAGCGGACGCGCAGCGATAGCAGAACGCGCTAGCCCAGGCAGTGACAGTATTGTTTTACTCGCTTTTTAACCTGTGAAGTTTTTAAACATTTGTACTACTTTTAAAATTGTACCCATTTTGCTGTGAATTTAAAAAAAAAAACTTACGCTTGCCACGCACTCTATCTTGGCTTCTCAGGGCTCTCCTGACCGGTCCTGCACCTCTTCCTGCTTTCCCCACGAGTCTAGGGGCCTCAGCTGCTACTCAGCAGGGCTGATTGAAGGGGAGGGGCCAGGGGTCACGAAGAGCACAAAAGCGGCACGCTGGAGCGGACGCGCGCAGCGGACGCGCGCAGCGGACACGCGCAGCGGGTGCGCCGCTGGCGCACCAAAGGCGCGCCTAAGGCAAGCCCGTCTGCGCCCGTCCGCGCCCGAAAGGGCCCAGGGGCCAGAAACTCTGCCCATGTCTAAAATTACTCGATCAATGAGCTACAAGCATTGGGCGCTGGCTCACATCTACCAAAGCCAGAAATTTTGCTTGCCCTCCAGAGAGAAGGTATCCTCAGATCACAGGTGAAGGAGACACGTTGCGCCTCTCCTCCGCTCAATATGGACCTTGCCCTTCCGAAGCACTATACTCCCTTGAAACTCTCCATTCTCAACACAAGATCGCTACAGAAACACGCCCTCGAAATCTTTACCCTCCTTCAAGAGGACGCCCCCGATATCCTCGCCCTGACCGAAACATGGCTCGACGAGGACTCGGGACCCACGCTAATCGCATCCCTGCCCGATGGCTATGATGCCTTTTGGCATAACAGGACAGCAGGGAAGCGTGGCGGTGGGGTAGCTCTAATTTATAAAAACCACTTGACCATCGAGAAGCTGTTTGGCGAAAGTTTGGAGGCAGCAGACATTTTAGCCACTAAGGTATGCAACAGCGCCTCCAATATAGTAATCATGGTTGTTTACCGCCCGCCCAGCTGCCCACCCTCTTTCGTTGATCTTTTTACCGAATGCAGCACTAATCTCCGGTCACGCTTTCAACAACTCCTGATAGTAGGAGATTTTAACTACCATTGGGACCAGACACCCAGAGGGGCACAGGCCTTAAAAATTGAGGTCATGCTTACCTCCCTCGGGTTTATCCAGTTAGTGTCAGGTCCTACCCACGTGAAAGGACATACCCTTGACCTGGCATGGACCACTCTTCCCTCCGTGAATTTAATGGACATCTCTCCCTGAGGGTGGTCTGACCACTATTTTATCAACCTCCTACTCCCCTCTATCAATCATAGCCCCGGTCTGCCTCCCACCTGGAAGCTAGTCAGAAGCTGGAACAAAATCTTGGGTCCCAGCCTAGAGAGCTCTCTTCGAAGCAACCCCGTCAAGAGGCCAATTTCACTAGATCTGGAAGAATGGACGGACTCCATTGGCAGTCAACTTACATCTGCCATGAACATACTTGCCCCAACTAGAAGAATAAGAACAGGAAATAAGGGGAAAGGCTGCCCCTGGTTTTCACAAGAACTCCGAGTCCTGAAAAGTACACTTCGCCACTACGAAAGACGCTGGCGCAAAGCCTACGAACCACAAGCCCGTGTAGAATATAAGGGAAAACTCGCCGCCTACAAACAGACCTTGCTTAGTTGCAAGGCCAAACACTATGAGAACAGGATTCAGGTGGCCACCAACAAACAAAAAGAAACATTCAATATTCTCAATGAATTGAGCCAAAAACAGGTGCCAGTCGCGCCATCTAGTAAGGAATCTTGCAACAAATTTCTATCCTTCTTCTCGAAAAAGGTCCAAGACATTCTGATAGACATTAAAAACTCCCCCTTTAAACTCCCCTTTAACACTGAGGTGGAGTCACAAGGAAATCGGGCCAAGCTGAGCTCTTCTTTTCAGCCCCTGGATTTGGAGACACTACGAGCCATCGCTACAAAAATTAAATCTGGCTCACCATCAGACCCTTGCCCTCCAAGGATTTTTAAACTTGCCCTCCCAGCAATTGAGGAAGAAATTCTGGCCCTGATGAACCTCTCGCTGGAATCAGGGAAAGTTCCAGCTCAGTTCAAAGAAGCTAGAGTCATTCCCCTCCTCAAAAAGTCTGGGGCTGACGTCTCCAATATGAAAAACTTCAGACCTATATCGCAGCTGCCCTTCCTAGCTAAAATACTGCAGCAATACGTTCTCCAAACCCTCTCCAGTTTTATGGAGACCCACAGCTTGCTTGAGGATAGGCAGGCCGGCTTCAGGGCTCATCACAGTACAGAATTGGTGATGTTGTTCGTATTAGACGAAATTAGGATCAAAGCTGATAACAAAAAACCCTGTGTCCTAGTCCTTCTTGACCTGTCTGCAGCGTTCGACACGGTCAATCACTCACAACTCCTGGACAGAATAAGAGACATCGGCATTGGAGGGTCGATCCTCCGCTGGATTGAATCTTTTTTGTCAGATCGCACCCACAAAATCCAGATGGGGGACCTGACGTTAGAGAGGGGATCTATCCCCTGCGGTGTTCCACAGGGTTCGGCACTATCCCCCTTCCTGTTTAACATCTACCTAGGACCCCTGATCAAGAAGCTCGCCATGATGAACTTCCAAGTCTTCAACTATGCGGACGACACACAAATTATTGTCCAAATAGACAACAGCACTCAAGCACACGAAAGGGTCAAAGATACCTTGAGATTTGTGGTCAGGTGGATGAGCACTAACTCACTCAAGATCAACTCAGATAAAACAGAGGTGCTAGCTATCACCAATAATAGCAACCCATGGAATTCCCAGTTTTGGTCCGACGAGCTGGGTGCGATCCCTGCACCAGCCGCTATGGTAAAAAGCTTGGGAATTAAAATCGACGTCAATCTATCCCTGTCAAACCAAATCACCTTCGTCTTCGGGACCTGCGTGAGCTTACTCAGGCGTCTGAGGAGACTCTACCCCATCCTCTCCTCCTCATCAATGAGAACGGTTGTGCCCGCCCTGATCCTGGCCCGGCTCGACTACGGTAACGCACTTTATATTGGTCTGCCAACCTCACTATTGCACAGACTGCAGGTGATTATGAACGATGCAGCCAGGTTGATCTTTAAACTACCCAGACACACTCGGGCCTCCCCCCTACTTCAACAACTACACTGGTTACCCATCAAGCAGAGGGCCAAATTTAAAGGCCTCTGCATTACACATAAGGCCTTGTTTGGACAAGCCCCCAAATATATCAAGGAACGCTTGACAACATACACCCCATGTCGCACTCTCAGGTCCTCTACAGAGGGTCTATTAAAATGCCCACGCTTCCACTACTCCTCGAAAGGGGGTCAAGCATTTTCCACTCTCATGCCTCAAATCTGGAACAGACTGCCAGACGAGTTGCGCTCTGATAGTGGTCTCCTGTCCTTCAGAAGAAAACCCTCTTATTCACGGAAGCCTGGGCCTAATGCCCTTGCTCGCAATACTCCCACACCCTGGTATTTCCGTAGTTCTGTTCTCAGCGCTTAGAGACCTGCTGGTATTAAGCGCTTTACAAGCTACAATTAACAATAACATTAACATACAACTGACTAACCAGTAGCAAATGATTTAACATATGTTGTATACAAGTAAACATTGGGAATATTGTTGTGTACAATTACAGTGAATATGAATGAGGGGCTGACTCCTGGACGGTGGTATCAGCCCCCGGGCCCACAGCCATACTTCACATATAAGAGAAACCTTGCATTAGGTATTATTGTTCAGTGAGAGTCAAGAAGCTGGGTAAGAATACTTTCTGCATTGGAATAACCGGAATCTGTCTTGTTTCGTACAGATCACACCAGTGAAGCTTCATGTAAAAAGGTAAGGTTTATTTGAAGTTAAGTATCTCTCTGCAGCCGGGTAGCTGCTCCTTCTTTGCCAACCGCTAGTTAACTGTTTTCCCTGGAACGCCACTATCACACAGGAACGTGGAACCGAAAGGGTATTGGAGTTCGACATTCCTAATGCGATAGTTGTGAGGAGTGGCGGAAACCAAGTACAACAATCTGCTAGCCATCTTCTCATGATAATGGGTGGCTCAGACATTCACATCGGGGGCGAAGCTGTTTGCTCTTCCGATCAAGCAATCATGCCACACAAGGGGCCCTGTGAAGTCTATTATGTGTGTCTAGGTAGCACTTCAGCAGAAACAAGAGCGCAGATTATTATTTTAGGCTGCTGGCTCTGGGAACACTGCAGATTTTCCCTTCCCTGCCTGGGACGTGACTTCTCTGCCCCACCACCCCCAGCAATGTGAAAGGTCGAGGGGATTGTAGGTCACCCACGCTTCTTTGCATGTCCCAAGCTGTGCACCCTACAGATGGGTGCTGTGACCTCAAAGTCACAACTCTCAGGCCTCCAAGCCAAGTCCAATTGCTTCTCTGACCTTCGCAATCATCTAGCGGTCACCATCTCGGATTTCGCCAGGTGTGCTTCTGGAGTCCATTGAAGTCTGCTTTGCTCTCAACATATTCTGAAAGTTTCGAACATCATCTGTCGGCATTCTCCCACTTCTGGTGACTCGCAATCCTAAAATTCAGGAAGAACTGTTGTGTTTTGACACAGTTGTGGGCTTTGTCAGGGGCCCAAAAAGCGAAACTAAAGGGGGACGTTCTTTGCGGGTCCCCTGCCTTGGCCATGCCACAGAGTGCAGTTTTTTAATGTGCAAACACTACATATATGTTACACTTCTTTGCTGCATCATACACCCTTTAAATTCCAACCTCCACTATACTTGCCTCTCAGAAACACAATGTCAATTTTTTGCATAAAACGTTTATAGCGAACTTATGGTCATGGTATCTCTATAATGTCTAGTTGATGCTTTATGTCAGAAGTTTCTTAAAAGGGTTACACTTGACCTGAATGTTAGCAAAACGTTCACTTTTAGCACACTCTAGAGCTTTTCTTTTGGAACAATGGTGCAGAAGGTTAAGTTTAGGGAGCATAGACCAAACCGTAAAAAATAACATCTTCACATGGATAGATTAGTACCTCCAATAAACTCGCCATTGCCATTTGGCTGTGTCTCTCCAAATCAGAAAAACATGTAATGATTCTGCAGTAGTAACTCCGGGAAGAAGTTACTTAGCCCTTTGTCACAATATGATGAAATATAATTTTGGACCCTGGAGAAAGAATGAACGAGTGTGGACATCTCCTGCCAGATCCTTAATCTGTTGAACACAAAATCAATATAATTCACTGACCATTTAAATAAGTAACGAGGTATTAGGAATAACAGCATCCCTCCAAAAGCCGAAATCCAGTATGTTAGCCGATTTTTTAATTTAATTATCGTAGTTTACACATTCCAGAAGTTGAGACAATCCCGGAGTTTTAGCTGTAACCGCATAATTTTTCCCTCTGTATAAAACCTCAAAATATATTGCTGGTAAATGCCATATTGTATATCATCATCATGATTCTTTATTTCGGCAATATTTCAGCCATAAAAGATACAAATAAAATCATAATTACACAAAGAAGGTACAACATTAAAACAGTACATACAAGTTCAAAATCCAGAAAAAGCCACTGGCACTAGCCACTATTTGAAACTAAAAAACTCCTTTTGATCCACATGGCATGCAGGAACTTAGAAAGGGCGAACACAATATATCCTGCAGTATCAGATTTGAAAATTCTTAGTGCCACTGAACATTTCCGGAAGCCCAGATTTTTGCAGATTGGTACAATCCAGAACTTCCGAGCTCTACTATAAGCAGGGCAAAAGAATAATACATGACATTCATTCTCCTTTTCAGCACCACAACCTGGGCATTGAGTGGTCCTGGAGGATGACCATTTACTTGTAAGACTCCCTATTGGGAGTGAGCCGAACCTCCATTGTATGTATAACTTCCTGGCCACAGCAGGGTGAATAACATTCAAGAATTCTTCAAAGGAATATACAGATTTAATCTCTAGAAATGATTTTACCATAGTGCCATTCTGGGAATCGTGCAGCCATACACTGCTGCAACGTAATCTATAGCACTCCGTAAGTGATTTCCCTGAGATCTCCCTACAGGCCTTAGCTGGATTATACCACATGTCTGAAAGGCCCATTGTCAGTAGTTCTTGTTTGACATAGGTGAGCCAGGAGATATTCGCTGCCTTACTTGAGCTCAGTACTTCTTGCAATTCGTTTCTATACTGCAAGAGTTCGGGGGTTATCCATAACCTCCTCCAGAACCTAAGGGGTTTAATAGATAATTCCTCCTGAATAGGGAGTAAACCCAAGTCGAGCCTTAGCGGTAGAAGGGGTGTACTTTGGGGAAGCAGCATCAACTGCCGCAAAAATCTATTCTCTACTTTGGCGATTTCAGGCCTAGAGACATGCCCCCAAAGTTCCCCTCCATACAATACCGCTGCTCTCACCCTAGTTTTATATATTTCAAGCCCTGGGTTTATAGGCCTAAATGTAGAGGCATTTGACATCTTTAAGATTCCCCCCACTGTTTGGGACAATTTGAGTTGGGATTTAGCAAGATGGGGACCCCAAGAGAGGCTTTCGCTTAATGTGACACCTAAATATTGAAATGTCTGGACTCTCTCTAATCTAACCGAATCCAGAATAGGTGCTGGTCTAGTGTGTAATGAGGGGTTAAATATCATAAATTTAGTCTTGTCTACATTAATCTGTAATCTGTGAGCACAGCAAAAGTTGTTAAAACCATTCAGTATACGTTGTATTCCCATGGGTGACTTGGAGAGTAGGAGAGTATCGTCGGCAAACATTATAGCCGAAACTTTCCTGCCTGCCAGTCTAGGTGCATCGTTATTTGGCACTGCATCCAAGTGTGATATCAACCCATTCACATACAAACAAAACAGGGTTGGGGCCAGGACGCACCCTTGCCTGACCCCCCTGTTCACCGGAAACCTAGCAGACAATACTCCTCCTCTCGCACACCTGACCTGTGCAAAAATCTGAGTGTGGAGCCTCACCAAAATCCCCAGTAATGTATTTGGAACTCCCAAATCCCGAAGCACAGCCCAAAGTTTCCAGCTGGGCACAGTATCAAAGGCGGAACGGAGGTCTACAAACACCATGTAGAGGCTGCCACCCTCTATTAACACAGTCTTCCAGTACAGCATAACTAAACGGAAGATCTGGTCCATGGTGGATGTATTCCTCCTAAAACCAGCCTGATATGGGGAAAGAATTTCATTCTCATTGATCCACTCCTGCAAACGATCTAAAATGAGTCGTGAGAAGATTTTTTGGGGGACATCAATGAGGCTGATGGGTCTGTAATTAACGGGGAGCAGAGAGGAGCCCTTTTTATAAATTGGTATTATCTCTGCTCCCAGCCACGTGCCCGGCACCTCCGTACCACGCAAATAGTATTAAATAAAGCGCAGAGATATGGCGCCCAAATCTTCAGTTGACCTTTGATCATATCCCCGGGGAGTTTGTCTATCCCTGGTGCTTTACCCATTGTCAGTTTTCCAAGGGCAATAAAAACGTCCTCAGGGGAAAATTCCAAATCCTCCACTACCCCAGATACAGGTATATGCAGAGGCATAAGATCTAAATGGGGAACAACCTTTACAACGCAACTTTTACAACGCACTACCTTTACAACGCATTTTTTACAACGCATAATCCATTACAACGCATGACATTACAACGCATGACACTACAACGCATTTTTAAAAACTACCTTTACAACGCATTCCATTACAACGCATACTACCATTACAACGCATACCATTACAACGCATAATATTACACTACACTATCCAACACTTACCCTACTGTTGCACCCCCTGGAGTTAGAATAGTAATTTTTACCCCTATACTATCCAACACTTACCCTACTGTTGCACCCCCTGGAGTTAGAATAGTAATTTTTACCCCTATACTATCCAACACTTACCCTACTGTTGCACCCCCTGGAGTTAGAATAGTAATTTTTACCCCTATACTATCCAACACTTACCCTACTGTTGCACCCCCTGGAGTTAGAATAGTAATTTTTACCCCTATACTATCCAACACTTACCCTACTGTTGCACCCCCTGGAGTTAGAATAGTAATTTTTACCCTTATACCATCCAACACTTACCCTACTGTTGCACCCCCTGGAGTTAGAATAGTAATTTTTACCCCTATACTATCCAACACTTACCCTACTGTTGCACCCCCTGGAGTTAGAATGGTAATTTTTACCCCTATACTATCCAACACTTACCCTACTGTTGCACCCCCTGGAGTTAGAATAGTAATTTTTACCCCTATACTATCCAACACTTACCCTACTGTTGCACCCCCTGGAGTTAGAATAGTAATTTTAACCCCTATACTATCCAACACTTACCCTACTGTTGCACCCCCTAGAGTTAGAAAAGTAACTTTTACCCCTATACTATCTAATACTTACCTTAAATGCAATTTAATATTATGCGTTGTAATGGTATGCGTTGTAAAGGTAGTATGCGTTGTAATGGAAATGCGTTGTAAAGGTAGTTTTTAAAAATGCGTTGTAGTGTCATGCGTTGTAATGTCATGCGTTGTAATGGATTATGCGTTGTAAAAAATGCGTTGTAAGTGCATGCGTTGTAAAAGTGTGCGTTGTAACGTCATACATCCGATCTAAATCAGAAGTCGCTGCATATAGGGATTTAAAATGTGTTTCCCACACCCCTGCGTCTAAATTGGCTTCAATCGCATTTCGGGGTTCATCACACCCTGAGTTCACGATGGCCCAGAATCTCCGGGTTTCCTTGTTAGCAAGCGCGGAGGCTAAATTCTGCCATCTCTCCCAATCCCAATCTATATTTGCCTGTTTCATTGCTTCTTTATACAATGACCTAAGTGCACGGATTTTTGACCTATCAGTGCCATCTTTAATGGCACTTACCAAATCCATTTTTAACCTCCTACAAATGGCATTGTACCAAGAAGAGAAAGGGGGGACCCTGATCTTGTTTAATGGAGCAATCGGGTTAAAGATGCCTGCTAGACTGTCCACCAGTTCCTTGTGAACTGTAAACAGGTTCACTGATACACCTGGGCTCAGGACTTGTCCCCAGATATCACTTGCCTTGATAAGGAGGGGAAGAATTTGTGTATATAAGCTGGGGAGTGCATCCCTCTTCTCAAGCAAATTCCCCCACTTAACCCGCCTCCTGTTGTTAGTGATAACAAGGCCGGGGTCATTGGTCAATTCATTATGGCTTTTTAAAGTATGGGGAGATTCCATCTTCAACATCAGGGCATTATGGTCACTATCCATTCAATTCAATACCTCCAGATCCACTATCTTTGGCCACATCCGGGTTTCTACCATAACATAGTCCAAGTGGGATTCATGATCTTTTTTATTATATGTACACTTGGAGGGAATATCTGAGGGCTTGCGACCATTTACCGCCCTAATCGAGTTATGTAGTGTTAAAGTCGTGATCTGCATGGCCAATGGAGACCATGCCTTAGCATAAGGGGACTTACAGGGTGGAATTCCCCAGTACTCATCTTCTCCCATCAACGTCCCCTCATTCAACCCTCGCAGGGGCTCAAAGTGGCAATTGAAATCGCCAGCGACCACAAACTGAGTGTCGCGACTTAGGGAGTCAAGAAAAACCGATAATTCCCCAATGGTACTAGACTCCTTGGCCAAAGCAGTCGGTCGGGAGTAGACATTTACCACTGCCAATATATATAATGTGGGCCATGTCATAAGGACACATTGAATGTCATCCGAGTTGGTCTGAATCGATTCCGCCT
This sequence comes from Triturus cristatus, assembly GCF_964204655.1. Taxonomy (NCBI): domain Eukaryota; kingdom Metazoa; phylum Chordata; class Amphibia; order Caudata; family Salamandridae; genus Triturus; species Triturus cristatus. The sequence goes on along the minus strand of NC_140584.1, from coordinate 481,725,742 downwards.
TGCAACCAAGGTGTACACCAACCCACGTTGTCAGGCCACCAGAAGGTCGGCCTTTGCCTCCCCACCGGGCCTTGATGTTAAAGGCCGCAAACCCCAATCTATGCAACTCCTCCCTAGCCCAAGTCTCCTGAAATAGAATGACATCAGAAGTATCAACAAAAGTACCCCATTCTGGGCATGCTAACTTGCTTTTCAAGCCCGCCACATTCCATGACATTATAATCATGTGCTCAGAGTGCTCCTGAATGTGATGTGGGCTGTCTAGTGAGTGGGTTGGGCACCCCTGCTGATATATATCGGTTGCCCGCGATGAGGCATCACTACTACTTTCTGGATTGATTGAGGGGTGCTGCTCGCTGGAAGTGCAGCCAATTTTCTGTGTGGGGGGATTTATAGTGGCCCCTATAGAATAAGTGGGGATCCCCCATGTACGAGGGGGCAGATTACTTTCCCTTGCTACCACGGTGGACTCAGGAACCACGGTGTCACCCACATTATTGACCCGTGTTACCTGGTTATAGCAACCCAGTCAATCAACCTGGTCCAGATAACTATACCTGTTTGAGCAAGGGGTATAATACGGTGCCAAGGCATATGGATCACGTCTGGACTTCCCACCTCCTCCCCATCGCGAATATGGAACAGAGGACCATCCTTCTTCCTGGGGCCTCGGAAATTCACTAGGGTAAAAGAACGTGAGGGGGCGAACTCCTATTTTTGTGTCCGGGCAGGGTGTATCCCACTTACAGATATATTCTGCTGTCCTGGGATCCCTAAAGTTGACTATCACACAATCACCAGTTAGAGATTTGGGGGTACACCCCACCCAACCCACCCTTCTAACCATGATAATCTCACTTCTAACATCAGGGGGCAAAGGCCTATAGTTGCTAAGCCATTGTATTGTTTTATTTTTCAAAGAACTGATGTTCTCTCTACTTGTGGCACTAATTTCAGGTACCCCCGTGAGGACAACCAAATAAGGGCTTGCTTCCGGGGGCAGATCGATTCTCGGAGTAATTCTAGGGGCCTCTCCCATACCTCCCTTCCGTGCCACTCTGCCAATATCACTATCATTAACAAGGGGGGCCGTTCTTATATTGTTGTGGTCTGACTGCTGGGTGTCAGTAGGCCTGGCTTCATGTTGTATGTGTGAGAGATTATGAGTATTGGCAGACGCTACCTGTGGTATAACCTGTGGGATGGGAGGTGGCCGAGACTCTAAACATGTAGAGGTGACGTCTGTCACCACCACCCCAGCCCTACTATTAGGAATACAACTACAGGAGCACTGTGGGCATACTTTAATAGCAACACTGCCTAAAATACCCTTTATTTGTTGTTCAAGATTCGTAAAATGGGTCGCTATACTATCAAGCCTCTTTTCCAGAGGACCAAGGAGGGAGCGCAACAGCGCATCTAATTTCAATGCTAAAAATCCCCATCTACTTGGGGCACTGTAGCAGAAGGAGCCTGTGCCTGACCTAGGGACTCCCCTGAAGGCACTTGGTGCGAGGGCACTGGGAGCAAAACACAGCTTCCAGGACCCTCAGTGCCCAAATTAGGAGCCTCAGGAACTTTGTTATTCCGGCGTTTTAGTTGTTTAACTCCCCCAGATTTTACTCTTAATGCACTGGGGCCTTGAGGCTTCATTTTTAGAGTCGTCCCTGGGACTTTGCCCTTTTTGTTCCGTAAAATCGGTCCATGCCTGGTCACTGGGGGCGTTAAGTCTCTCGGGGTCAGCAACGAATCGTCACAACTCAAAAGGTCGCTATGTGATGTTTCATTTAGAAATTGGGTAAGGGGTTGGATGGCTATTTTAGAACCGGTGCTATTAGGGGCATCCTTAGAAGCTTTAGGCATGCGGGCATTAGCAAAGAGGCCCAACGAAGATCTCTTAGCCAGGGCAAGGTCCTGCGAGACTCTGCGTTCCATAAGATCAATGCCCTGGTCGATCACAGAATTAGCTCTTACTATGAAGTGATCTAGAGTACCAGTAAGGTTGCCATTGGGAACACGATTCCTACCCTCTTTGGTTGCCATAAGACTGTCTAAACGGTATAGTTTATAGAGTAGAAGTAGTTGGACACTAGTTCATTACTACAATCACCCTACACAAGTCTAGGTACAGACATGGAGCATGCAATATCACTGAAGAATATCAGTGTAAGTAGGAACACATACAGTTTTGTCCACAGAGTAAAGGGGGGGGCCCGGTCCGGTCTCTGCCGGTCTCTAACGGTCTACAACGGGCCCGTCCTTGGCCCGGGTTTCGCCCCGGTCTACGCCCCGCACGCATCCCGCTTACGTGAGACAGGAAGTGACTTGTATAAGGAGGAGGAGGAGTCAGGAAGAGGAACCAGGTGCGGCAGGTGAGCAATCCGCAAGGCGCCCTGGTCCTCGCAGTCCCGAAGAATAAAAGCAGAGTTCAAAAGTATCGTTGTCCTCGTTGACCTCCTTAAACACCAATGAAATGCTCCGTGGCAGCCCCAGCGAGGAAAACACAGTCCGAGCCTGCGAGCGGCTCCCGCGAAGCGGGGGCTGCGAGGCGCTAAATAGTAAGGAGGGGAGGAGTCGAGAGGAATCGGGAAGAGGAACCAGGTGCGGCAGGTAAGCAATCCGCAAGGCGCCCTGGTCCTCGCAGTCCCGAAAAATAAAAGCAGAGTTCAAAAGTATCGTTGTCCTCGTTGACCTCCTTAAACACCAATGAAATGCTCCGTGGCAGCCCCAGTGAGGAAAACACAGTCCGAGCCTGCGAGCGGCTCCCGCGAAGCGGGGGCCGCGAGGCGCTAAATAGTAAGGAGGGGAGGAGTCGAGAGGAATCGGGAAGAGGAACCAGGTGTGGCAGGTAAGCAATCCGCAAGGCGCCCTGGTCCTCGCAGTCCCGAAGAATAAAAGCAAAGTTCAAAAGTATCGTTGTCCTCGTTGACCTCCTTAAACACCATATTGTATATCAAGAGATGCACTATATTTAGAATGATTCTTCTAATTTTAGAAATTATTACATCAATTACTTACGTAGTAATTGCATTGTTCCAAGTCCTACTCCATCGCTTCAAGTCCATACAATATGAGGCACTCTTGCCTCCTTCGGCACCCCTTTTCTTTTGCATAAATTGCCCTTTCGTACCTCCCAATCCTCCTGTATGTAGACAAAGCTCAATCAAAGAATAGAATCAGTTGTACTGGCCAGGACCGGTAGGATTTATTACTTAAAGTGAGGGAGTAGGACTAGGAGTAATGCAATTACCAGATAAGAAATTGATGTATTACCCCAGCGTCCCTCCCTCCCTTCAAGACTGTACAATATAAAATCTACCGTTTAATAACAATCCAGACAACTGAAAATTATGGAAACACTCAACACAGGTTTTTATTTTACTCAATAAACATAACAGGCAACCAAACAATACGTTATTGTTTTACATCATAGAACCCAACACTTTAGAGACAAACGTATCCTCTTATAAAGTGCTGTGATGGATTTGATAATGATTAACAAACGTCAATGGAATGCTCCAGGTAACTGCCCTACAAATCGCACTTATCAGTGCCCCATGCAACTCCGTTACAGATTTAGGCATACTTCCGCTTGTTGTACCCTGAAGACCTGCTGGTGGTATCGGATGCACCACTTCATAAGCCATGGATATCAAGATTCTCACAGCAATTAAAGAGGTAGTGGACAGCCACCACCTCTTCTGACTGGCCCAGAATTCCCAAACAAAGGTTCAGACTGCCTTATAGAGGATACCCCACCTAAATAAGTCAGTAAAGACCTTCGAACATCTAGGCAATTAGTTCTAGTTTCCTCCTCCCATGATGGTTTGGAAAAAATGCAGGCAAAATCAACTCCTGCTGTCTTTGAAAAAGGGAATTCACATTGGGAATAAAAGAAGATAACAAGGTTAGCACAACCCTGACCTGAAATATTTTTCAGTATGGGGGATTATGAGAAAGCCCACCCAACTTTCGCAATCTTCTGGCCAATATAATAGCAACTAGAAAGAATGTTATGAACAAAATCCTAAAATCTATTTGGTCAAAAGGTTCAAATGGAGAATGGGACAAACCCTCAACACCAACTCCAAATCCCACTAAGGAATCTGCTTCTCTGATGGAAGAGAAACATTGGTCAGCCCCCTAAACAGACAGGGAACCTGCTGATCTGAATCCCTAAGATTACCCTAAGAACGTCGAAAGGCACAACATTGGGGTCCACTGGACCGTCAAAGTGGTCAAATTAACACCCAATGAAGCCCCTTCTTTGAGGAACTGCAAAATGAAACCTAGATCAACTATTGTAGGATCTAACTGTTTAGAACTGTACCACCTTCAATTCCCAGCGTAGGAAGCCTCAGAGGTCTGCTCTGCGATTTGAACTCCATTGAGCAGCCTGGAGAGTCAAAGCAACCTCATGCAAAAGCAATTTCCTTTTTAAGCCTCTCCTTTCAACTTCCAAGCCATCAAATTTCTCTTCCTCATAGAGTGATAAGACAATACCTGGAAATAGAAAGGCAGAGGGCTCTATTGGAATCCTCCACTCCTCTGACACCCTCAGACTCTATAGAAAAGGTTACCAATTGAAGTGGGGCCATGATGGAGCTTTCATCATTTCTCTCTCCTCAACCTCCCGAGAAAGGGCTGTATTGGAGGGGAAGGAGGGAACACATACAGAAGACCCAAAGGGCATTTGCATGAAAGAGTGTCATCTGCCTATTCCTTCTCTTCCCTCCACCTAGAACAAAATCTTTGAACTTTTGCATTGGCTTCTGAGGCAAACAGGTCCAGGATCGGTACCTCACCCCTTTGTCCATGAATTAATGGAAAATGGCGGGTGAAGGGAAAAATGGACAGATGAAGGAATCTCTCAACTTAAGAGACCCACTAGCACATTATCTGTTATCTTAATGTAAAGTGAACAGCTGTCAGGGATAGCACAGACTTCTGGGCCCATCAAAAGATCTTGTCTGAATCTTGTCCAGAGAGAGGGATTTGGTTCCCCCTGCTTGATGATGAACACCTTTGCAGAAACATTGTCTGCCTGCACCAGAAAATGCTTGTGTTACAGCTTTGGACTGGATGTTGTCAGAGGCTTCCTTTTTGCCTCTACTGAGTAAGTAAGTAAGTAAGTAAAAATGTATTGTTTTTGATTAATTAAAACCATTAAAAAAAACATTCAAGGGAAACATTTTGATAAAAATGGCTTTTCAATCAATGCTCTGTTAAAAGGTTTTCAAGTGTTGATGCATACGTTCGTAAATTAAAAGAACAGAGTGTCCTGAATCGTTTTGCTGGGAGCCTGTGAAGAATTATACACTGGTTGCAGTCCCAAGCATCTTTTGCTTGGAAGCTACTAAAAATAAGAACTTAACAAGCTTCCCATTTAGTTGTGGATCCAGTGGGTTGAAGCATGCGAATACTGCTTGTCTTCGGGTGTGCATGCCTCGTTCGTTAAAATTAGTTTTTAGGAGGCCAACCCTTTCCTTATTAAGCTTTACGTAGGAGCATATTATGTTTTCAATGTCCTCCTTTCCAGCTCCGCATAGCCGGCATAAGTTCCCGTAGTTCCTTCTCAGCCATGGTGGAAGATGAGGTGTGGCTGGCAGGATTCCTAGCCTGTGCTTTAAAAAGGCTTCTTTAGACTTCCTTGAATACCCTAGTTTAAAGTATGGCTGTGATCCAAATGATTTATAATTGGATAGAGTCATCCATGCATGGCTCCGGTGTGTAAAAGCAGCTTTGTCTTCTATGAAAGAAAGTTTCTTAATAACCTTATTAGCGATGCGTTTAAAGTGCAAATGCGTTGTTGGAGTTTCCCATAGGTCGGCTAGTCCCGTTATGGCGAGTGATTCCTCCAAGTAAGCTTTGGCCAGCGAGGTAGGTGTGCTGCACAGTTCCAGTCAGAGCTGGTGGTTCAGTGTGTTTGTGGCAGAGTTCTTTAATTTTATGCCGGTACTTGATGTACGAGCCTCACCTAGCGAGGAGTTGCTTCGGTAGACCAAGCTCGAGCCAAATCTGTGCTTGTGACGTATAAGGCAATAAGTTTAACATTACTCTGTATGCTTTTGCCATGGTGGTGTCCAGCAGTAGGGCATCCCTGCCTCTCAAAACTTTGCTGCCATATGTAACTGATGGTGGAATTTTTGCTTCTGCAACATGAAGAAGTGGAGCGAATGTTGGTCCTGTTAGTTTTGTTTTAAGTTGTCTTAGCGGGGTTGCAATTGCAATTCCTTTCCTCTTAAGGGCTTTGAGCTGGTTCGTGAAATGACCCCCCTTGTCGATCATAACACCTAGGTACTTGTACACATCGCAGTTGGTAATTGCGGTCTTTCCTAGTAACCAAGAGTGGGATCGTTTTTTTCGATTTATTGTCAGTGTTTTAGTTTTGTCGGTATTGACTTCAAGATAATTCTCGTCGGCTTACCTATGCAGTATGTTGAGTAGCCGTTGTAGACCAACTTGAGTGTGGCTAGTTAGAACGACATCATCCACATGAGTCATGCTGGAAATGGGTTTTCCTCCTAATCGAGGGGCGTGCGCATTGCAAGCAGTAAGTGCTGTTGTCAGGTCTGCTGTGTAAAGATTAAAGAAAAAGGGTGCACCCCTGCTTAAGGCCTTTAGTTGGTTGTATGCACCCCGTTAGATATGAACCGTTGCTGAGCTTAACCTGTATCCACGTGGAGCCCTTCCATGATGCGGGCAAACACCCAGTTTGTCTAGCTGAGCTAAAGATGGGAACTAGGGATTCTGACCAATATTCTGGGTCTTGCTTAAAAAGAGCTGTTGGGATCCCATTCGGCCCGGGTGCACCATCCTTCCTCCCTTTGTGTATATGCTCTCTGATCAAGTCGGAATCGATCTCAATAGACTTGGCATCGTCAGTCGTTATAGTATGAACTTGAAATGCAGATTGTTTGTCCGTGCTAGTGTTTAATCCAGGAGCCTGTTGATTAAAGTGATGTTCTAAAAAGGATGTTGAATTGTTTTTTGTTATATGTGATGTTAGACCACCATGTGCAGGTTGTAGAAATGTGTTTATCGTTGCCCAAAAACGTGCACCTTTATTTCCTTTGGAGTCATGATGGAGTTTGCCCAGAGTTCATTTTTTTGTGATTTTCTTATATCCCATTTCAATTTCCTGAGTTCTGCCTTTTCCTTGCGGAGCTGTTGGAGTAGGACCTTGTCCCCCGGCCATTCCCTCAATGACCTTAGTGTTTTATTTATGTTTTTTTTTAGGTTTTTCAGGGTCGCCCTTTGTGCGCTTGTGGCCTTCCCTGGGTCGTTTGGCAGGGAGTGCCGAACTACAGATGAATGAGAATTTGAGAACGTGGCCTTAAAGGTTTCCCAGATATGAATGTGGCTTCCCTTAGTTTAATTACGCTCATTTAATTGCTGTTTTGCTACCATGAGCACTTCCCTGGAATTTGCTATTGATGACTTGATTCTTTTGAGGTTTATTGTGTGGCATGCGTGCGTTCCGACTGGATTTGGGACTGATTTATTCGGTGATAAAATGAGATTTCCTGAGGCCGATGGTCGCTGTCCACTTTGTCTCCAAGACAAAAGCCTTTTAAATTTGGGAAAAATTGTGGAGTTAGCATGCCCAGAGTAAAAAGAGGCGGATGGTGGGGAATCGTCCACAAATCTGCCATTTAGTATCTGTAGACCAATGTTCTCTAGATCGTTTAGCAGCTTTGAGTCACCCTTTGCTGTTCTGCCTTGGGGGCTATACAGTTGAGTTGGAATGTTCCAATAAAAGGATTGTGCCTGGATATCTTCATTTCGGGGAGATACCTAGTAAGTGTTGAATGAAGTCACCTGACAGAATGAGATTTGGAGTAGTATGTGCACTCAGCAATTGGTAAAGGTGCTCAATCAGTTTGTTTGAATCGTGTTTTTTCTTTTTTGGATTGATGTATATGTTAATCAGCAGTTCCTCCTCCTTTTTCCCGCAGAGGTTTAATTGAATCTTTGTGGTGTTTACAGATGGGAGTAGGGGAGGTAATTCCTTCGCACTATGAATTGTTGTTATTTTGATGTAGGTGGCCAGGCTGCCTGATAGTCAGCCATAGTTGCTTTTCCTTAGGGCAGGAGTGTGGAAACAGGTGTAACCCTCTGTTTGCAGAGGTTCCTCTTGCCATGTTTCCTGCAGCAGGATGATGTCAAATGTTTTTATGTAACCAAGAAATTCAACATCTGCCACCTTATTGCTTTGCCCGTTGATGTTCAATGAGCATATCCTCAGAGGTGATATACTTAGGTTTCCACCCTGCCTCGTTACATTTCTATGTCAATATAACTGACCAGATGTGTTGATAGTTCTAGTGATCCGGAGGAGAGCAGGAGCAGCTACATTATTATCTGCTATGCTCATTTGTATGTTCGATGCATGTTAATTTTGTGGAGACCGTCCTCGGGCTCCCCTGAGTATGGACGATGTTGCGGATTATCCCTTCTCTTGTTGCGTTGAGGAAAAGGAATGGGTATCCAATGTTATAGAACACTGTGGATTGGATCCCCCAGGTTTTAAAGATTTCCTGTTCTTCCACGATTTTGTTTGCTATTTGGGTGGTCCTCCAGGTGACTTTGGTGGATTCCGTTTTTTGCGTTTTGTCCAACCTTACAAATTTTATTGAGAGCAGGTCCGCTGAGTGCTGCCTTTCAATGCTGCTATTGTGCCTAGAAGTTAGAGAATATTCCCTCTGTTCAAGATGTCGAAGGGTACTTTTGATTTGTATTCTGGGGTGAAGATAGTGATGGCAGAGTTCACTGCTTGGTCTGCTGAGTATAGCCCCAAGTGTTTTTCCGTAGAACCGATTGTTGAGTGCTGAGTCGATACAATGAAGATGTCAGGGATTAATGACTTTTGATGCCTAGGGCCTGTGGGGCCTCCTAGGCCTCGATCTGGATTTATAAAGAGACCCGGGTGCCCAATTGTAATAGTCCTCGACACATTAGGGGCACTCTGTGCTTCCCTTCGTGATCTGAATGCCGTATTGTTTGTTTGGTTTACCTCTCCTAGTGCCTTAGCTAGGACCTGACTGGGCGTGTGAACTGGCTGTTCGGTTTGCATGGTTGACATGCTAGGACCGGTGCCTAGTGAAAGTGGTAAATGCGATGTTCCGGTTGAGTCCAGCTCCTGGCTTAGACAATGATACGAGGTGGTCTCCCTTGCCCAGATTGTTTGCGGTGTTCGGCTATCAATGCTGTCGTTCTGTTTCAGTTTGGCTTTAGTTGTTCTATTTCTTTGGAGTCAGTTTGACCACTGAGTGAATACCGTACTGCCCCCGATGGCGGTGTTTCCACTTTTGTCCTTTTTTGTGTTGTCCTTGTTTTCCATAGGGTAGGTTTCCCTTAGCTGGTTTGGCATTCCCGCAGCTTCGGGGACGTGAACTGTTGTTGGTTTTTTTTGCGTTTGCTGCTGTGATTGTTTTGTTGGGAATAACGGATACATTTTTGTGAGGCTAGGCGATGATATTTTATTTCGACCTTTTCTCCTGAGTTGGCGGCGTCGCTTAGCGTTCTGTTTTGGTGTTTGCTCCTTAGGTGACAGAATGGTCATGGAATGTGGGCTGCCTTCCTAACAAGTCGAGAGGCCGGCGTTAGGAATTTTTTCAACAATGGGATCCCTTTTCGATGGTTCATTAGACACTGCTTCTTTTGAGACTGCCTTTGGTTTCTCTGGCAGGCCATTCATGAGAGTAGAGACAATTGAAGGTAGTGGTGATAATTTGTCGATAATGGGTCCGCAGCTGCAGATCGGTTTAGCTTCCTGCTGGCCTCTACTGATTAAGTGGCTTAGTTGGCCTAGTTGATCGTCTATCCCCCCCACGAAAAGGGCCAAAGTATCTAGTAGTGACAACTGCAGGTCCATTTTGTCTGATTGGTAATTCAGTACGTCAACAGTCCGTTGCATGTTATTTAGTAGAATGTTCCATGTATTCGATACCTGTTTCCCAGGTTGGATTGGAAAGTTTTTGCGTGGGATTGAGTTTCTGGACACAGTTTCTTTGGCGTTTTCTTGTGTCACTTCATGATTTATACTGATACTGGCTGTGGGCGGTAGCTGTTTTTCAGGAGTCTCCTGTGCGTAGGATGCTAATAGGTCCACCAACTCCTGTGATCCCAAGTAGGAGAGAGGGTCCTGCCCACCTTCCCTGGAGGGCAGGGAATCCGATGCGGTATCAGAGAGCTCATTGGGAATATCCTGGGTGCCCCCTGTTTCTGCACCTGATGACAATTGGGCCGATATAATGGCCTCTTGATGTGATATGGAGTCGTGGGGGAATTGGGGGGGTCTGCCTCTGCTTAATGACCCTCCTCCTCGGCTGTTCCCAGAATTGGTTTTACTTTTTCCTTCTGCTTAGCCTTACGCACAACATCCTCCGGCTGCCCCCTTTTCCTGCCCGACCTCATCTTTAGAGTATGTCTGGAGAACTCTTGGTCCACGAGCGGGCCTACTTTTCTACCTTTCTTTTCACCTTGAGGTGCTCTTCTCACTCCTCTTTCCCGTCCCTAGGAACCAGCCTAAAGGAATATTCCTTATCCCTTATATGCGTTGGAGGCGATGCTACCGTGTGCCTCAATGGAAGGGAAGGGAGAGGAGAGGAAAAGGGAAAGGAGGAATTGTCCGCAGTTGAGTTTCACTGTTGGCAGTGAGAAGACACTTATGCCTCCTGCCGTGTTAAATGAGAGAGGTTTGGGTGACTCCTGCCGCGATGGAAGTAGCTCAGCAGCTTCAACCGTATTTAAAGAATAGTTCTTGCAGTATGTGTCCTGTCCTTGAGTTGCGGCTTTCAGGCAAATATGATTGTGGCTCTGGCTGCTTAAGGCATTTTATTGCGGCCTCTGCCTCCCCAAAAAAATGTGTTCGGCTCCCCAAGAAAATGTGTTCAGCTCCCGCCTCTCCCCCCAGGCAACACGCGGCTCCGGCTGCGTTGAGGACGCTCGCGCCTCAATAAGGCAGGCTCAGGGGAGAACTCTTTGGGAAGTGTGCGTGGCTCCCGCCGCGCTAGAAAGATGCTGGCTATGTGAAGGGAGCGGCACGCACCCTCAGAATAAATTGCAGATGAAATGCGAGTAGGTCCTTGTGATGGGGTTAGGCTGAGGCAGACCAGGGTTTTGGAGGAGCTGGGACCGGGACCTGGACCGTAATCTGTAGGGGGAGGTAGAGCGGTTTGCTAGGGCGATTTGCTGATTGCGGATAGCAGACGGCGGTTGGCAGTTAGCAGTAGGCTTTATGCTTATGCTTTTGGCCCCCGCAGGTTTCTCCTCCGGTTTCTCTGCTCACCACTCACACTCACCTCACCTGCGGGCACTCGCGGCCAAGACCTCAGCCCCGCTGCAGCCTCGCTCCACTCCGCTCCTCTCCAACTGGCATCCGGCACCCACCCCTCTCACCCTGCTCCTCCGTTGGTCTGTTCAAAGCGCTCTGCAAGGTGCCCGGCTTACCCCCTGCCTGCTTGCCGCTCTTTTTGCCCAAGATCCGTATGGGTGCGGGTGTCTCGCTGGGCTGTGGCCTGTCTCTGTCTCGGACGCCTCTTGCCTCGAATTGTTGACTGTAGCTGATGAAGCTCACTCACTTATGGCTCGGCTCTGCCTGACTCTGCTGCAGCTCTGGCAATGTCAGTGTATCACGTGCTCACTCTTTGCCTCTAGTTCCCTCCAATTCAATGACCTCTGAGACTTAATTATAGACAAGGCACCCTTCATCTGACGGAGACCCAACAACTCTCTCCATCCCAACAAGCTTGCATCCATAGTGATGATTATGGGTTGAGAGGGAGAAAGAGGCATGCTGTTGCTGAGATTTTCACTGACCGACCACCAATGCAGTTCTGACCTCATTGTCTGAGACATTGGAATCCTTCTGTTCAGAGCTAGAGGAAGTGCATGCGAGTGACTCAAAATGTACTTCATCAGAAGATGCAAATGAAATCTTATCCAGGGCACTAAAAGCACAATCACTGCCAAATGTCGCAGAACTTGCTCCTAGAAGCCAGTTCTGGAGGAGTTGACGCTGTCCGGTTCAGAATGTGCTAATGAACTTGAACATTCTCGACTCTGGCAGCAATGTAATACACAAGGCAATTTTAAATCTTGCTCAGATAAAGCATATGTCTTGAGAGGGAGATAAACTTCATTTCTCCCAATTCACCAAAAAGCCATGCTCCTGAACGACGCCAATGACTCTAACAGTATGAAGATACACAACTTCTCTTGATGATGCCTGCTCCATCCAGTCCTCTAAATATGGGTGAACAAACACCCCTTCTTGTTGCAGAATCACAAATTAGAGGAGCTAACACTTCTGTGAATACCTTTGCTGAGGACTTTAAACCAAAGGGTAGAACCTTAAACTGAAAGTGTTGTTCCTCCACCGCCAATCTGAGAAAGCCCCAATAAGACTCTCGCACAGAAATATGAAGATATTGTCTTTATCCAGCCATTACTTATTTCAAATCCAGAACAGGACTAAAAGCCCCTGAAAGGTTTTGAACCAAGAATAGGATTGAATATATTCCTTGCCCTTTCTGCTCTGTGGAAACCAGAACTATAGCAGCCTTGTCCAACCACAACTATATCCTTTGTAGCAGAGATCCCTTTTTCACAGGATTGTGTGGACTGCAAGTCCCAATATCACCCGTATATGGAGGAATCTCTAGAAACATTATTGCATATCCATTTCTGATGATATCCAGAACCCATTCACCCTTATCCTCTTGTTCCCACTTTTGAAGAAATTACTGAATTCTGTCTCTGACCGGAAGTCCATCTTTGTAAGGATGACTTTGGTCTGCTTAGAAAACTCACCCTTGGAATAGGTTTTCTCAGGCTGGTACTTACTTCTCTTATCTGGCCACCTGATGTCAAAGCTGTGGATTTTATGATATTTGCCAAAATATCCGCCAACAATTTCAATTGCAATTCCAAGATCACCAGCAAATCTGAACAGTCAAGCCTTTTTGAATGGCCTCTGATAGCTTATTAAAATGCTTGAGCACCTACTGAGATATATACATAGAGCATGTCCCTGCTTTCAAAGTACATTTTTCTGCTGAGAAGGCCTTACACAAAGCTGCGTCTACCTACTTATCTGTCACATCTGTTGGAACACAATCCTCTGGATTCAAGGTTGTGCTGCCTATCATAGAAGCCAGGATAGCATCCATCTAAATCATTTGCGGCACCATACCTCTGCCTGCTCCATCATATACAGGTTTTGAAGGAACCTGAAAACTGACATTTTATCTTTCTTACTTTTTCTAAAACAAAGTCCTTGATTTTACCATGAAATGGCATAGCCAGAGAGCAAAGCTGAACATACTGAGGGAAAAAGTCTGCACAGTCCTTCACAGGTTGAAAGGGAAGAAATCCCAAATTCTCTTGTGCATGTTTCATAATATCAATCATCTCCTCTCTCCTGTTATTTCCCAGAAAAAGTTGAATGAAGATCTGCATCTGACAGACCAGATGAAGACTGGGATAATGGAGATTTCGTCCTTTTGCACTTTGGCTTCTTAGACATTACTCTAGCCATTGCCTCATCAATTATTTGCTGAACCTTCTCAGGAGTCAAGAGAGAAGGATCAACAGCCTGTGGAGCAGTAGACCGGCACTACATCAAGTTCTCCTCACCCCTATTGAACCTTCCTCTGATGATGATGAGGATAGGATAGAACATGGTTACTCTTTGCTCAACTTTTCCCTTACATAGTAACCCCAGATACAGAGGCGACAGGAAGGAAAATTATTTAAGAACAAATTCAGTGAATACTAATGCACCAATCAATACCCCCTACCAGTGTATTAGAATAGCCAATGAAGAGAAATCTGTATTACCAACCATGCACTGGGGATACAAACCCTGTTAGAAACATAAATAAAGGCTAAGCAGTCTACTGGACCCCTACCTCCATAAAGGCATTTGTCAAGGCTCCAACAGAGGCAGCACGGCAGTTCTCAGGCCCCTGCACCAGCTCTAGGCTGATGCTCAATTTCACCTGGAATCCACCACCTTGCCTAAACTGGAGCCGGACGGAACCGGTCCAGGCTACTTCCAGGAAGATGCTCTATCCCCCAACCCACAGAGCACCAAAGATTTACTCTTGCAGCTGTTAGCTCATGCTGCACTGCCCTGTAGACAACCTGGCCTCTTCTGAAGGTGTCTTGGAACTTTGAATTCACCCTGTAGAAAGTGGATGGGGAATCCTCATCCACGAAGTCTGAAATACTTCCAACAGAGCTCCACCACTGCCAGTTGGTGAGTGTCTCTTGATAGACAAAGCAAACAGGACGATGGGGGAAGGAGTGTTTTTGTTAATATTGAAAAACACAATGCCAATGTACGCTATGATATATGTACGTAAAACAACAAACTTGCATCACTATAGAATCCATCCCATACGACCTCCCCATCAACCCTGAGTCAGAAATAATTGGTCAGAGAGGCCCTGCAACCCAGGCCTGAAGCAACTGATTGACAGATCACTGGTGGTGTAGCACGTAACCTTTGGTTTATGATGCTTCATGTATTATACAAAATGACGGCCAAAGCCAATGTGCTTTGAGACAGTTTTCAGACCCTGACTCTGTTGCCTGTTCTCCCGGCTGCTGTGTTTAACTAAACTAGCTGTTATAGTTTTACCAAATGCCTTTTGGCTTTCATTTTTTCAAGATAAATTCAAATTCGAGCAACATTTTGATGAGTCCTATAGGGGAGGTTGGTTCTTCAAGCCTGACTGCAGTTGAAGGAAAAGGATGCCGCCCGTCTGGATTCACATCTGCGCAGCAAGAACAGTGAGCAGATGTTGCATTGATTGGAAGTTCTGCTGAATCCATAGGTCGGAGGTCCATCCTGAAGCAGCCGTCAGTGGGTAAGAGACTACATCTGATCCTAAATCCTAGCATTTAGGATATGGCAAACTATGAAGACATGTACAAATCTAACCTGAGCGCCCCTCCACTAACCGAAATCTGGCATATTGCCTATTTTATGTGTTCAAGCTGAGTACTTGCAAGATGGCCTCAGAGGGAACCCCGTGGATGTCACCTTTCTCTGATAGTCAGCACACTAGAAAGGTGAGGGTTGTGTAGTCGCTTGGACCGCTGGGCATGACACAGAGGGTGCGCTTGTCTCTGAGTGTGATAGAGGGACCGCTTGGACCACTGGGTGAGAAACAGTGGGTACACTTGATCCCTGGTTGTGATACAGAGATGGAGCGTCACTGCTTGGACCACGGGGCATGACACAGAGGCTACGCATGTGCTCTGGGTGTGATATAGAGTTAGCAACTCAATTTAAATGTTGTAGTCTAAAGCAGTTTTCTTAGTGCTATCAGTTTCTTAACACTGATAGTATCTGAAAAAAGAGAGGTGTTATTCGATTGTACCACTGGGCGTGACACAGCCAGTTTGCTTGCATGACCCCCTGGTCGCATAATTTAAATGTTAAGGAAAAATTTGGACCTTAGAGAGTAAGGTGCAGGTTGTGCTTGGCTAAGGAGGGCCTGTAGTTGTCGGGTTGCTCCTTCATCTCCGTGTAAATTGTTGCTGCCTTTGCCCCTGAGCTGATATTGACAGACTATCGGGGTCCCTTAGATCCGTGTATTGCGCAGAGCCTCCCCTCGTCATTGAGCGGCATGCGCTAGGAGTGGGCTAAGGATTTCTGGACAAAATGTTTAAGGAATGGTTCTTGCAGTACCTGTCCTGTCCTTGAGTTGCGGCTTTCAGACAAATAGGATTGCGGCTCTGGCTGCTTAAGGCGTTTTATTGTGGCCTCTGCCTCCCCAAGAAAATGTGTTCGGCTCCCCAAGAAAATGTGTTCGGCTCCCGCCTCTCCCCCCAGGCTTCACACGGCTCCGGCTGCGTTGAGGACACTCGCGCCTCAATAAGGCAGGCTCATGGGGAGAACTCTTTGGGAAGTGTGCGTGGCTCCTGCCGCGCTAGAAAGATGCTGGCTATGTGAAAGGAGCAGCATGCACCCTCAGAATAAATTGCAGATGAAATACGAGTAGGTCCTTGTGATGTCCTTGTGATGGGGTTAGGAGGCAGACCAGGGTTTTGGAGGAGCTGGGACCGGGACCAGGACCGTAATATGTAGGGGGGGTAAAGGTAGAGTGGTTTGCTGGGGCGATTTTCTGATTGCGGATAGCAGATGGTGGTTGGCAGTTAGCAGTCGGCTTTATGCTTATGCTTTTGGCCCTGCAGGTTTCTCCGCCAGTTTCTCCGCTCACCACTCACGCTCACCTCACCTGTGGGCACTCGTGGCCAGGACCTCAGCCCTGCTCAGCCTCGCTGCAGCCCCGTTCCGCTACTTTCCTCCCGGCGTCTGGCACTCACCCCTCTCACCCTGCTCCTCCGTTGGTCCGTTCAAAGCGCTCTGCAAGGTACCAGGCTTACCCCCTGCCTTCCTGCCGCTCTTTTTCCCCAAGATCCATATGGGTGCGGGTGTCTCGCTGGGCTGTGGGCCATCTCTGTCTCGGACGCCTCTTGCCTGTAGCCGATGGAGCTCACTCACTTACGGCTCGGCTCTGCCTGACTCTGCTGCAGCTCTGACAATGTCGGTGTATCACGTGCTCACTCTTTGCCTCTAGTTCCCTCCAATTCAATGACCTCTGAGCCTAAATTATAGACCAGGCTCCCTTGGTGTGATGGAGACCCAACCACTCTCCCCATCCCAACAAGCTTGCATCCATCGTGATGATTATGGGTTGAAGGGGAGAAAGAGGCATGCTGTTGCTGAGATTTTCAATGACCAACCACCAATGCAGTTCTGAGTCCGACCTCATTGTCTGAGACATTGGAATCCTTCTACTCAGAGCTAGAGGAAGTGCATGCGAGTGACTCAAAATGTACTTCATCAGAAGATGCAAATGAAATCTTATCCAGGGCACTTTAAGCACAATCACTGCCAAATCTCACAGAACTTGCTCCTAGCGGCCAGTTCTGGAGGTGTTGACGCTGTCTGGTTCAGAATGTGCTATTAAAACTTGAACATTCTCGACTCTGGCAGCAATATAATAAACAAGGCAATTTTAAATTTTGCTCAGATAAAGCATATGTCTTGAGAGGGAGATAAACTTCACATCTCCCAATTCACCAAAAAGCCATGCTCCTGAACGACGTCAATGACTCTGACAGTATGAAGATACACAACTTCTCTTGATGATGCCTGCTCCATCCAGTCATATAAATATGGGTGAACAAACATCCCTTCTTGTTGCAGAATAACAATTAGAGGAGCTTACACTTCTGTGCATACCTTTGTTGAGGACTTTAAACCGAAAGGTAGAGCCTTAAACTGAAAGTGTTGTTCCTCCGCCGCCAATCTGGGAAAGCCCCAATAAGACTCTCGCACAGAAATATAATATGAAAATATGGTCTTTATCCAGCCATTAACCTATTTCAAATCCAAAACAGGACTAAAAGCCCCTGAAAGTTTTTGAACCAAGAATAGGATTGAATAAGTTCCTTGGCCTTTCTGCTCTGTGGAAACCTGAACTACAGCAGCCTTGTCCAACCACAACTATATTCTTTGCAGCAGAGACCCCTTTTTCACAGGATTGTGTGGACTGCAAGTCCCAATATCACCCGTATATGGAGGAATCTACAGAAACATTATTGCATATCCATGTCTGATGATATCCAGAACCCAATCGCCCTTATATGCTGAAATTACTTGCTTATGCTGAATTGCACGCTATGTTTTTTAACTGTTTTTTCTAAAATATGTGCCCATACGTTGAAATTACCTTAGTACCTCCTGTTCTTATTTTCTTCTTCCAGCGCCCCATTCCACTGCGGGATCTCCCGATTGTTGTGAAGGGCGCGGCATATATTTAGGCTCCTTCAGGACTTAGTGGGCGGAGCTAGGAGATCGTTTAGCGCTCTAGCGCTCTTCCCTATTTAAACACCATTGCCGGCTCGCCGCGAGCGGACGCGCTGAAATTACTTGCTTATGCTGAATTGCACGCTATGTTTTTTAACTGTTTGTACTAAAATGAGCCATTGTGCCCATACGTTGAAATTACCTTAGTACCTCCTGTTCTTATTTTCTTCTTGCCAGCGCCCCGTTCCACCACGGGATCTCCCGATTGTTGTGGAGGGCACCGGCATATATATATATATTTTTGTAAAATTTTACAAAACCTTTATTAAAGAAGTTCAAGTCAAACAAAGTTCACTGTGCCACAAGGCCACTCAGATCTTCACAGTAAAAAAAACAAGTCAAATGATACAGAGGCGAGTCGCCGGCATCCTAGGGCGCTGGCATATATTTAGTCTCCTTCCGGACTTAGTGGGTGGAGCTAGGAGATCGTTTAGCGCTCTAGCGTTCTTCCCTATTTAAATCCCATGGCCGGTTCGTCGCGCAGAGGACGCGCGTAGCAGGCGCGTCGCTGGCACGCCTAAGGCAAGCCCCGACCATGCCAGGTGCCAGGGATGCCGCCCGTTTCACCTTAGATCTCCAGTCTAGGATTTGCCACACTAGCGAGGCTCTGCTAGATCTTCGTCCGGCTGCACTGCCCTGTCACCACTTATGGGACCCTGAGCTCCTCTCCAGGAAGTTATACCGAGGGGGCATAGGCTGCAATATTAGCTGGAAGCAGGAAAGTAAGAACTGCGCAGATATTATAGCTTTTAGGCCCCCCTTTTTACTCAGATAGTTGCACATGGCTTTCTTTTAAATGCTAGATCTATTATCAAAAATAAAATCGCTTTTAAAGACTTTGACTCAGCTAGAAAACCAACTTGGGTTTTTGTTACAGAAACCTGGACGACGGATGCGTCAGGCCCTGATTTGGAAGACGCTATCCCTTCTGGGTACACCTTGTCTAGACTGGATAGAGTAGGCCGGCGGGGCTGAGGGTTGTGAATCTTGTATAGAAATGCCCTTATTTGTCGTACACAGGCTCTGACTATTCCCTCTGATCCTTATCAGGCTTACTATTTTTCCATCAACCTTCACCCCACGGAAAGCTTTTCTGGCATTTTATGCTATACGCAACCGGGCCCTAGGACATCCTTCAGTCAGGACTTTAGCAAACTGGTAGAACCTTATCTGGAGAGATCCAACATAACGATCCTGGGGGATTTTAATTTCCATTTAGAGAACACCTCCTGTAGGGAGACTCAAGGCCTCTTGGAAACTCTGGGCTGCCGTGGTTTTGCGCAGCTGGTCGGAAGTTCCACTCATATTGCGGGGCATACCCTTGACGGGGTTTTTTCTAATGATCCCAGGCTAAAGGTGGGGCAGCCAATCCCCCTAGCCTGGTCTGATCACTTTGCTGTCCCGTTTAACTTCTACGTTCAGGCGTCTGTATCGCCTACCTCGAGCGACAAGAAACTAGCGGAAAGAAGGAATTTTAACCGTATAAATAAGGATGCACTTTCGCATTTTCTTAATAAGCTGGAGCCCGCCAAGCAGCTTGATGCTAATTCTGCATCCGTGGAGCTATCCCAAATATTGACATTAGCAATGGATTCCCTTGCTCCGGTCAAGAAGCATTATTCAGCAAGAATAAGGCCTTCGGCTCCCTGGTTCACAGAGAGACTCAGAAAACTCAGACAGGGCTGTCGTAAACAGGAGAGGTTGTGGCTTGCTCTCTTAGAGCCCCCTGAGAGGGAACGACATAAGCAATGTCTGAAAGATTATAAGGCAGCCATTATGGAAGAAAAGAGATTATACTTCTCCAGGGTCACCGCCTCCCTGAAATATTCTAGGGATCTTTTTACGATCATTAATTCTCTCATCTCCCCGTAGGTATTTGATCCCTCAGAGGTTTCGCAGGAATGCTTTGATAAAATTTCGGATTTTTTTCAAGCCAAAATTTCCGATATTTATGCTTTGTTGGAAACCGCGAACTCCAGTATTAGGTCTATATTGCAAACTTCTATTCCCCCCGGTGAGGTCCTCCCCTTGGGGGAGACCCCCAGTCTCCTTACTTTCCCCTCCATGTCATTGAAGGTGACGGATAGGCTCCTGGACCTTGTCAACTCAGGCTCCCCTTTAGATACTTGCCCGCTTAAGGTGTTAAAAACCTGCTGGGAGATCGTGATTCCTTTTTTAACGGAAGTCATGAACATCGCCATTTCTGAGGGAGTCTATCCCTCGCTATGGAAGATAGCGGTTGTTAAACCACTATTGAAGAAACCCTCCTTAGATCCTGTCGAAATTAAAAATTTCCGACCGATCTCCTTGCTTCCCATTCCTGCCAAGATTTTGGAGGCCTACTTAAATCTCCATCCCAGCACATATCTAAAAGACCACCATCTCCTGGATGGCTCTCAACATGGTTTCAGGAGATATCATAGTACGGAGACAGCCTTGACGGCAGTCTTTAACAACATCCGGACTCAGGTCGATGTCGGCCATACCACTCTTCTGGTGCTTTTGGATCTTACCGCAGCCTTTGACACTCTATCTCCTCATAGGCTGGTGGCTCGCCTTGGAGAGATGGGTGTCGGGGGTACTGCTCTGAGTCTCCTTGCCTCCTTCCTTGGTGAACGCGAGCAGAGGATGAAGTTAGGCCAGTTCTTTTCAGCCCCAAAGCTTTGCAGTGTGGTGTCCCTCAGGGCTCTTCTTTGAGCCCTACACTCTTTAATATCTATGTGGCTCTGCTCACAAAAGTGGTGAGATCTTTTGGGCTGGAGGTGTTTTCCTATGCGGACGACACCCAAATAATGGTCTCCATAATGCATACTGTAAAATATTCTGCACTCAATTTTAGGAGCTGCATGGAGGCAGTTTCCCTTTGGATGGTGGAAAATTTCTTGAAACTGAATGGATAGAAGACCGAGGTCTTGATTTTTGGGAGTGATCGGGAAATCTGGTCCAGTGACTGGTGGCCGGACACGCTTGGTGTCTGCCCCTGTCCTGTTTCTCATGGGAAGAACCTAGGGGTGATAGTGGACAATTCCCTCTCTCTGGATCCTCAGGTAAACAGGACTGTCTCCACCTGTTTCGGTATCATCAGGATCCTTAGAAAGATCTCCCACTACCTTTCTTTTGAAGCACGCAGGCAGGCCGTCATGGCCTTGGTAACGTCCAGATTGGACTGCTGCAATGCCCTTTATTTGGGCATTAATAAAGGTCTTATTCATCGGTTACAGATGGTGCGGAATGCTGTGGCCAGGCTGGTATTGAATCTCCCTAGACATCATTCAGTTACAGCCTCGATCAAACTTCTGCACTAGATCCTGATTAACCATAGGATCATTTTTAAGATTCTATGCCTGACTCATGAAGCCTTCTATGACTCTGGTTCCGGGGACATCAAGTCGACTGTCCATCATTATGTTCCCACTAGATCCCTTCGGTCCACAAAAACCTACTTACTGTTCCCAGATTTAAGAAGGTTAAATGGGGTGGCAGAGCCTTTTCCACTGTGGCGCCCAAACTGTGGAACTCTCTTCCAGTAGAAATTTCTGGTGAGGGCTCGCTACCATTATTTCGCAAGGCCTTAAAGACCTGGCTTTTTGGTGATTCTTCAGTATGAGCATGATCCTTTTCTCACCGTCTTCTGATGTTTTGCATCCAGCGCCTTGACGTCCTTGGGCTAAGTTCGCGCTTTTATAAGTCTAAATTCATTCATTCATTGTTCCCACTTTTGAAGAAATGACTGAATTCTGTCTCTGACTGGAAGTCCATCTTTGTAAGGATGACTTCTTGTCTTTTAGCCCAGTCTGCTTAGAAAACTCACCATTGGAATAGGTTTTCTCAGGCTGGTACTTCCTTCTCTTATCTGGCCACCGGATGTCAAAGCTGTGGATTTTATGATATTTGCCAAAATATCCGCCAACAATTTCAATTGCAATTCCGTAGATAACCAGAAAATCTGAACAGTCAAGCCTTTTTGAATGGCCTCTGATAGCTTATTAAAATGCTTGAGCACATACTGAGATATATACATATACAAAGAGCATGTCCCTGCTTTCAAAGTACATTTTTCTGCTGAGAAGGCCTTACACAAAGCTGCATCTATCTTCTTATCTGTCACATCTGTTAGAGCACATTCCTCTGGATTCAAGGTTATGCTGTCTATCATAGTAGCCAGGATAGCATCCATCTTAATCGTTTGGGGCAACAAATCCTCTGACTGCTCCATCATATACAGGTTTTGAAGGAACCTGAAAACTGACATTTTATCTAAGTACTTACATTCTAAAACAAACAAAGTCCTTGATTTTACCATGAAATGGCATAGCCAGAGAGCAAAGCTGAACATACTGAGGGAACAGGTCTGCACAGTCCTTCACAGGTTGAAAGGGAAGAAATCCCAAATTCACTTGTGCATGTTTCATAATATCAATCATCTCCTCTCTCCTGTTATTTCCCAGAAGAAGTTGAATGAAGATCTGCATCTGACAGATCAGATGAAGACTGGGATGATGGAGATTTCGTCCTCTTGGACTTTGGCTTCTTAGACATTACTCTAGCCATTGCCTCATCAATTATTTGCTGAACCTTCTCAGGAGTCAAGAGAGAAGGATCAACAGCCTGTGGAGCAGTAGACCGGCACTACACCAAGTTCTCCTCACCACAATCGAACCTTCCTCTGATGATGATGAGGATAGAACATGGTTACTCTTTGCTCACCTTTTCCCTTACATAGTAACCCCAGATACAGAGGCGACAGGAAGGAAAATTATTTAAGAACAAATTCAGTGAATACTAATGCACCAATCAATACCCCCTACCAGTGTATTAGAATAGCCAATGAGGAGAAAACTGTATTACCAACCATGCGCTGGGGATACAAACCCTGTTAGAAACATAAATAAAGGATAAGCAGTCTACCGGACCCCTACCTCCATAAAGGCATCTGTCAAGGCTCCAACAGAGGCAGCACAGCAGTTCTCAGGCCCCTGCACCAGTTCTAGGCTGATGCTCAATTTCACCTGGAATCCACCACCTTGCCTGAACTGGAGCCGGACGGAACCCGTCCAGGCTGCTTCTAGGAAGATGCTCTATCCCCCAACCCGCAGAGCACCAAAGATTTACTCTTGCAGCTGTTAGTTCAGGCTGCACTGCCCTGCAGACAACCTGGCCTCTTCTGAAGGTGCCTTGGAACTTTGAATTCACCCTGTAGAAAGTGGATGGGGAATCCTCATCCACGAAGTCTGAAATACTTCCAACAGAGCTCCACCACTGCCAGTTGGTGAGTGCCTCTTGCTAGACAAAGCAAACAGGAGAATGGGGGGGGGGAATGAGTGTTTTTGTTAATATTGAAAAACACAATGCCAATGTAGGCTATGATATATGTACGTAAAACAACAAACTTGCATCACTATTGAATCCATCCCATACGACCTCCCCATCAACCCTGAGTCAGAAATATGTGGTCAGGCAGGCCCTGCAACCCAGGCCTGAAGCAACTGATTGACAGATCACTGGTGGGGTGGCACGTAACCCTTGTTTTATGATGCTTCATGTATTATACAAAATGACGGCCATAACCAATGTGCTTTGAGACAGTTTTCAGACCCTGACTCTGTTGCCTGTTCTCCCGGCCGCTGTGTTTAATTAAACCAGCTGTTATAGTTTTACCAAATGCCTTTTGGATTTCTTTTTTTCAAGATAAATTCAAATTAGAGGAACATTTTGATGAGCCCTATAGGAGAGGTTCGTTCTTCAAGCCTGAATGCAGTTGAAGGCAAAGGATCCCGCCCATATGGATTCACACCTGCACAGCAAGAACAGTGAGCAGATGTCGCATTGATTGGAAGTTCTGCTGAATCCACAGGTCGGAGGTCCATCCTGAAGCAGCCGTCAGTGGGTAAGAAACTACATCTGATCCTAAATCCTAGCATTCAGCATATGGCAAACTATGAGGACATGTACAAATCTAACCTGAGCGCCCCTCCACTAACAGAAATCTGGCATATTGCCTATTTTATGTGTTCAAGCTGAGTAGCTGCAAGATGGCCTCAGAGGGAACCCCGTGGATGTCACCTTTCTCTGATAGTCAGCACGCTAGGAAAGGTGAGGGTTGTTTAGTCGCTTGGACCGCTGGGCATGACACAGAGGGTGCGCTTGTCTCTGAGTGTGATAGAGGGACCGCTTGGACCACTGGGCGAGAAACAGTGGGCACACTTGATCCCTGGTTGTGATACAGAGATGGAGCCTCACTGCTTGGACCACGGGGCGTGACACAGAGGGTACGCATATGCTCTGGGTGTGATATCGAGCCAGCAACTCAATTTAAATGCTGTAGTCTAAAGCAGTTTTCTTAGTGCTATCAGTTTCTTAACACTGGTAGTATCTGAAAAAATAGGAGGTGTTATTTGGTTGTACCACTGGGTGTGACACAGACAGTTTGCTCGCATGACCCCCGGTCGCATAATTTAAATGTTAAAGGAAAATTTGGACCTTAGAGAGTAAGGTGCAGATTGTGCTTGGCCAAGGAGGGCCTGTAGTTGTCTAGTTGCTTCTTCTTCTCCGTGTAAATTGTTACTGTCTTTGTCCCTGAGCTGATATTGACAGACTATCGGGTCACTTAGATCCGTTTATTGCGCAGAGCCTCCTCTCTTCATTGAGCGGCGTGCGCTAGGAGTGGGCTAAGGATTTCTGGACAAACTCATAATTTTTCGCTTTGTCATTTTCTTTCTCTTCTATTTCCATTGTGGTTTTGAATTGATTTTTGATGTTGTGGTGCTGATGTGCAACTGTGTTCTATGTTGAATGTTATGTCCAGTTAACAATTCTATGTGCATATGAAAAAAGTTGATATTTGTTTACATTTTGCTCTTCTGCTGCTAAAAGTACAATTCATAATGTTTTGAGCTAACCAATGTACTTTCTTACAGGTTATTTTTCATATGTGTTGTTTTATGTACTAAGATTGTTTGATGGATCTAAGCTCAGCTCATAGTAAAAGTAGTTATTGCTTTCATTATCCCCCGTACATATTTTCCGCACGATCAGAGTTAAATTTAGTATTATCTAAAAAGCCATGAGGAGTTAGAAGTGTACTAGTCCTTTAAAAACAAAAGTTCCCAACCCATCATGGAGTCGGCTTTAAACTGCATGTGAACTAGATTCCCCACGCAGGCTAAAGGCTTAGATAAATTTAGCTGTGATTCGCACGCACAGACTAAGACACATGGGTTCCCCTAGCCTGGGGGGAGGGAACCTTCAATGCAAACTTAATAAAACACACAAGTACACATTCTGACCAAGTTTGTAGGGCAGAGGGAGGCTAGAGGAGAGACACTGATAGAACCTTAGGCCGTCTTCGAGGTGGCTTCATCTACAATCCTGTTCCAGACCCACAAGCAAGGTGTCTGCGCCTCTCCCACCATACATAGGCATTAAGGTGCTCTCTCTAATGACTTCCATACCTGCCATTCCTGTACTAAGTTAAACTAACCTGCTGGTCGAGGAGGCAGCAGGCCCCCCCCACTGGACAGTGAGCTACTAGATATGGGGCTGGGAGGTTGCCCATCTAGCTATCCCAAAAGACTTCAGCCTCACCCCAGTTTGGTGCTAGAATTCCCTGAAGCTCGGCCTCCCATCCACAGTGTTTAGCCCACAAAGCATAGAATCTACAAGCTGCTCGGAACTTCATAGTGGATCCAAACAATAGCACGACTAGCAACAGCGAGGAAGAGTACACCAGTCCCCCAGGATCTGAGAGCGAGGGTGAGGATGCAGGAATAGTCACTCCAGAGACCGACAGAGCACCCAAAGACACACCCACTACTGTCCATCCCAGGGTGCCCTGAGGAGTACCCCGTGGTCATGATGCTGATAAACTGACACCTCACCACTTTCTACTAGACATGGACAGGAAGATATCTGCCTATAGGAGGCCCGTTTGCGAACAGAAAAAATGCTTCATACATATGCCTCCTTAGATGCCAACTTTGTACATATGGTTTGGTATTGTTCTCATATGTGTGCTTTTTGGGATTCAGTGATTGCTGTCCTGAACTCTGCACTTAGACACTCCCTTCTCTGTGTGCTATAGACCTGTATTTTAGGGCTGTTCCAGAGAGCTAGCACACATAAGGTGAGCACAAGGTTTGTGAATCTGGCCCTCATATTAGCTAAATGTGCATAGCAACAGCCTGGAAAACAGTGACTGGCCCAGGGGTTGGAACCTGGAGAACTGATGTGACCCAGTGGGCAAGAGTGGATGAGAGGGCTCTGGTTAAGGAAGAGGCTAGAAGGGTGCGGAAGTGCCCTATTGCTGACTTATGGACTGAGGTGTTGGTGGCCATGGAGCACCCAGACTGTGACTCAGGGGGAGACCAGGAGGCCACCTATGATTCACCTGAGGGAGAGGAGTTGGATGCACTCTTGGACTTGACGGGAGAGGTAGATGAGCTTTGAATCGGAAGGGGTCCTGGCTGCTGACACTCTGGCTCTCTACTCCAATGCCGCAGTCGGGTGAGAGCTTATCCTTCTGCCTTTTGTGGAGGACTGGGGATGGGATTCTGGCTAGTGTGGTCCTCTAATAATGGGCCTTGGGGTGCGGCCTGGGGGTGTGCCCCCGACACACCCTCTCATCCACCTGCCTAGTAACCTGTGTTTTTCATTTGCCTGTGCTGAGGACTAGTAGCGCAGACCCAGATGGGTCATTTACTTGTGCTTGTTAGGATTGTTTCTTCTTCTCTCCGTCTTTCTACAATTTGTTATAATATTGGCCAACTATATGATTGTTACTTTTCTTCTTACACAACACTTCCCACATACACCCCCTTCATAAAAGCAACGGGGATACCTCCTGTAAGCAAATATCATGTGAACTTAATATTAAATTTGAATAAGACTGTCTCTGATTGTTTATTAATGGAAGTATATCTCTATTGCCAGTTGGACCGTCTACTGCTCTATCAAAGATTGCTGTACTTTGTAACTGTTTGTGCACCTGTGGGTCTATTTTCTGAATGGCAATAAACAGAAGTTTAAAAAAAAAAAAATATATATATATATATACACACACACCACTTTGTAACAAGAGTCGCTATCCCTGAGCAGTTGTTAATTTGTCTGATGTAGATGTTCTGTTGAATACTATGCTGTAATCCCAGCAGCAATCTACGTACCTACCCTACATTCTCCAACTTTAGAAATAAATATTGATTTTGTATTAAACATTATTGGCTTGTGGTACGGTTTCTTATATATACATCTACGTGGAATATGAATATTTATGCTACCCATGACATGTATTAACATTTTAAAACAATTTGTCATAATCTCCAAATGTGCCTCATTGTGTGACCCATGCTGCACAGAAATCTAAGCAGCTTCAACAAACGCAATGTGACTTGCAGTTACTATTTTACTGTGCTTAATAGTTTTAGTGTCACTCTAATAGTAACTACAATTTCCCTATTCCTGGTGGCTATATTGCTACTTCATCCACTACATGCCACATGTGACCAGTATGTCCCCCGAACTTTACTGGATTTTTTCTAGATTGGTTATCATCCAATTACCAGTTTCGTTCACATCAATCTTTATTTCGGTCAATCTAGACCATAAAAGCACATGTATAAAAAAATATAATGTCATGTAGTTCCTATATATCCTATACAGGATCTACGCGTTTGGATAACATAAACTGTGGGATTGGTGGCAGACTGGTTCCGTGCACCCCCATCGGATATGTTAGCCTGTTTGCATTAGCTAGCTTACAGTGCCACTAGAATCTCCTCTTATCGGGGAGAGAATAGTTCCTGGCAACGTCAGAACATGACAACCCTGATCCCCCAGGATCGTGGAAACAATATACTACCTTTCTCTCAGTCACTCGTGCTCACTTAGTTTGTCTCAGAGATACACAAAATAAACAGTCTGGGCGTTTCAATAAGGGTTTATTGAACAGTTGTTATTCTAGTGTAAAATAGATGTGCTGTAACAACCATTAGACAGTAGCAGAGATATATGATTAGTAGCACTACGAAAATAAAGGGATGGTACAGTTCTACCATTTTGCAGTAATCATGAATAGATCCAAGTACATAAAACACATGATAAAAGTTCATACTCGCCCATACAAAGGTCCATAGAGACACCATCAGGGCCAGCTGGTTTGTTAGATGAACTCATTACAATGGCAGTAATTGCCTCTTCCAAGGAAAAGGAGATGTCAATTGGATATCGGGGGAAGGGGTCAGGATCTACCCATACTGATCCACTATACATGGAACAATATATCCTACTGAAGTAAGTCACCTATGCCTCTGGGGCAATGCTGCAATTTATTGCTGACTTAGGGGAATCAGTCAGGGAATTATTATTCACAATATTCCAAAAAGTCATGGTATCTTTCGTCATGCAAGCACAGGCTAAATTTTTCCAATTCTCACTCTCACCTCAACTTTAATATTGCCAAAGATTGTTTATATTCCTTCCTGCATATTGCAATGTCATCCCTATTCCTTGGGGATTTACTTTAATCAAAATGCAACTTTATGTTTGCCTATCTTCATGCTTTGTTAAACCAAGGGGTACCCCTTGGCTCTACTAGCCATACTTCTTTTGTGAGTATCACCATTGTAGCATCTCTCAGGGACTCAAAGGTGGCAATTATAGTCTTGCACCCAAATTCACCAGAGAGGCAGGTAAAAATAGCATTCAATTTGCTTGATTCAAGTTTACAAAAGACGAAGAGTATATTAGCATTTTTCCAAGCCAACCTACTCAAATTATCCTTAGCAAATAATAGAGACCGACCCGCCATTCCCTCCTGCTTGGCTCTCTTTGGGAGATTAATGAAAATAGTAAGGGGGGTTGTGATCACGAAAGATACTAGAATTAACCACCCTGTCAAGAATCAAGTAATGTAAGTTCCTTTTAACAAAAATTTAATTGATTATAGAACATTGGTTTATACCAGTAAATGTAGCTATCTTTTAGATGACAAAACCCAAGAGCTCAAAGGCATTACATAAGTCATGGCTGACTAATAAAGGAAAGAGTACAGAGTCCCTGGCATCTTGGCTCTGGGAAGGGTATAAGGAGTTGGTCACATCGTAAAGGTTTAGTCTCAATAAGAACAAGGTATCGCCCATCTTGGCATTAGAAACTCCAGCTATCAACAGGTTAAAACAGCCCCATAATAAGTGGGCTATTGTATAAAGTATTAATAAAGGAAAAACGAAAGCTTAAATTGGTATTGGTACGTACAGAGAAATTATTGTTATAAAAATGTATTATAAATAACCTCAGATTCAAGGCCCAATTTAAATAGAAAGTTTGGCGTAGCCTACTACCACTATTAATCGTCGCAAGCACACAATCTAGGGTTACCTAAAACTCAGCTAGATATCCAGCTCTAGCCTTCCAGAAGGAAGATGGAGTGCATACTGTATATAGCTCACACAGCCATCGCAAAATACATAATCTTCAGCCCACGTTTCCTGCAGTAAGACAATGTCCAAATGTAATCCAACCATTCCTGTGATCCCAACTTGGCCTTAAGACCCGCTATGTTCCAGCTGATGACTTTAACACTGTGAGTTAGACAAAAGATTGTTAACAGAATTTAGGGCCATATGTAGGTAAATTACATTTACCGATTCTTAAATATCGAATTTTACCGATTCGGTATTTATGAATCGGTAAATGTAATGTAGGTAAAATATTACCGAATCGGTAAATGTCGGTATTTTAGAATCGGTATTTACCGATTCGGTAATGGCAACTGGATTCCCATTCCTTCCTATGGGCCTGAGGCCCATAGGAAGGAATGGGAAGCCAGTTGCCATTACCGAATCGGTAAATACCGAATCGGTAATGGGGGAGGCATCATCATGGGTGGCAGGGTGTCACATTGACACCCTGTTGCACCCCTGATTCGTCCATGTGTGCACATGTGGCGCACATACATGCACTAAGGGCATGTATGTCTGCCACATTGCACACTTCAAAAAGAGCACAAAAATGCTTTTTCACAGCTATTCGTCATTTACCATCAACTTTTAGTTGGTGGTAAATAACGAATCCCCACACCAACGACACACTCCCCCTACATCTCATTTCAGGATTCGGTATTTACCGAATCGGTAAAATTACCGAATCGTTAATTTTACCGATTCGGTAAATTACCGAATCCTGAAATGTGCCCCCTTACATACCAAAAGCCTAAATACCGCTCGGTAACGGGATATTTACCGAAAATCGGCCGTTACCGACCGGTATTAGGCTTCCTACATATGGCCCTTAGTAGGAAGCCCAATACCGGTCGGTAACGGCCGATTTTCGGTAAATATACCGTTACCGACCGGTATTTAGGCTTTTGGTATGTAGGGGGATCATTTCATGATTGGGTAATTTACCGAATCGGTAAAATTACCGATTCGGTAATTTTAGCGATTCGGTGAATACCGAATCATGAAATGAGATGTAGGGGGAGTGTGTGGGTGTTGTGTGGATTCGTTATTTACCACCAACTAAAAGTTGGTGGTAAATGACGAATAGGTGTGAAAAAGCATTTTTGTGCACTTTGCTGTGTGCAATGTGGCAGACATACATGACCTTAGGGCATGTATGTGCGCCACATGTGCACACATGGACGAATCAGGGGTGCAACAGGGTGTCAATGTGACACCCTGCCACCCATGTTGATGCCTCCCCCATTACCGAATCGGTATTTACCGATTCGGTAATGGCAACTGGCTTCCCATTCATTCCTATGAGCCTCCAGGCCCATAGGAATGAATAGGAAGCCAGTTGCCATTACCGAATCGGTAAATACCGATTCTAAAATACCGACACTTACCGATTCGGTAATATTTTACCTACATTACATTTACCGATTCATAAATACCGAATCGGTAAAATTCGGTATTTAAGAATCGGTAAATGTAATTTACCTACATATGGCCCTTAGAGCGTTATCACTCCCCTCCAGAAGTGTTGAGGGAATCGTCAATACAGTGGCAGCATCTAACAAGAGCCTGTGTTGATTCAAAAGATCGAGCTGATTGTGAGATGTAACACACAGCACGGCCTTGCTAGGTGGGGGCTCCATCGGTCATTGTAGCTCTGTCATATCGGAAAACGGGGTCTCAAAACGGTTTGACAACGAAATCCCTATGGCTTCTGCTGTGTTAGTTGGGCCTATTTCAGAAACAGTACGGCCACCGAGGCTTGATTCAGAAGGTTCTAAAAGAAGGATAGTGGCAAAAACGTAATAACCTCTGACTTTATCAAGCCCATGTTTGCCTGATGTATCCGACCATCCACTACACTCGGTTGATTAAAATTAACAATAACACAATCATCTTCAAAACATTGTGAGCGAGAGAGACCACCCACCTAGCTCTGCGAACCATTATGACATTGCTAGGTGAACGGAAGTTAAAACTGACATTGTGGCTAAGCCAA
Organism: Triturus cristatus; assembly: GCF_964204655.1. NCBI lineage: Eukaryota > Metazoa > Chordata > Amphibia > Caudata > Salamandridae > Triturus > Triturus cristatus. The sequence goes on along the minus strand of NC_140584.1, from coordinate 481,694,397 downwards.
TGAATAGCATTGGTTTTGAACTGCTCTGTGGTCTCCACAATCCTTGGTGCCAATACCGGGACTTTAACTAATACAACCACGTACAGGTGTAGAGTTGGTACCCCTTCCCCTGTTTTTGGGGCACCCCTGCAGCTGTTTCCCGAATCCTGCGTTCACCCGAGGCACCACCCTCCCTTGGCAAAGCAACATGCACTCCCTTCAAACATTTCCCTCCACCTGGTATCTCATGGAGGCGTAAAGGTGTAGCAGGTAAAATACAATCCCCAGCATTAGCCATAGTACAGTTATTGGAGGCCCAATTTAAAATCTCTCACGTCTCTCCCATGGCAAGTCCAGTAGACCTCGAACCATTAGACTTAGTACATTTTTCCAGACTATGTCCAATGGCCTTAAGCCTGTTATTGAGGGAGTTGAATTTGAGATTTAAAAAGATGCTAAGCTTGGCACTGAAGAATTCAACAAGTTCATCACTGTGGCTCTGATTAGTCCACAGCGTACCACTTGTCTGGGTCTCAGTACCAATAGTGTTCACCTTTTCCCTTACCGCATGGGTTTATTTCCTGTGCTTTGCCGCTGGGCTCAACCCCGGAGATGGGAAGGTTTCCTGAGGAATCCCAGGTGCTGGATTTAACTCCTCATATTGATGGGAATCCGGCAGGGGGAATCCATAGTGACACATTGGGTACCTCTAGCAGCTGGAAGGCAGGGTGGGGAGTTTTGCTGGGATAATGACACGGACAGGGATGTGAGAGTTTCTTCCGTAAAGGAAAATCGTCACTCAGCAAGCTCAATTTCTTTTGATAAACCCCCACAGCTCATGCCAGAAACCCATCAATGGTAGAACCTCTCAGAGGGTGGGGGCGGGGGCTGAGTAGATGCAGCCTTGCGTTTCCCAATTGCTCTTGACAGTTAATCAAATCAATCGACCTTAATGAAGAAAAACAAAAGGACTTGCCTGAACACCAGAAACAGAAATCAAGGGGGGTGGCCCAGCCTCTGCCAGGCGAAGATGGGCCTAAAACTGGCCCGTTTTTGGCCCGGACTATCCCCAGGCATGCGCCCGGGTGTGTCCCACGCTGTGGCCAGTAGGCCAGGTCTAAATTACCCGAACCGGTGCTGCTGTCACTCCCCCTCTTCCAGGGAGTACCAGGTAATTTGGGCAATGTAGTCTACAGTGCCCTCTAAAGTGTGTCCCGCGCCACAGGCAGTAACCAGGTTTAAATCACCAGCACTAGTGCTGCTTTCACTCCACTGCCTCCAGGCAGTAACAGGGATTGTGGCCAATGTAGTCCACAGTGTCCCCAAAAGTGGCGCAGTAAATCAGGTTTAAATCACTTGCAATGCCACTGCTGTCACTCCCTGCCTCCAGGTGGTATCAGAGATTCTGGGCAATGTAGTCCGCAGTGCCCCCAAAAGTGTGTCGCGTAATTTCCAGCTACTCTTTGACTCTCTGAAGTACAGTGAAACCCAACTAACTCCCCAGATTGATTATCATCCACGTCCCAGTTACTCTTTGACTCTATAAAGTACAGTAGAACCTAACCAACTCCCCATGTTGTGTTCAGTATTGCATCAACCCACAATGGAGGTGGGATGCCCTAGTACACTAGGCCCCTGCATTGACATGAGAATATATCCTGATAAATTCTATCATTCTGCCTAAGATACCCAAGAAACATAATGGCACTGAGTTTAAGGTTTGCAATATTGTCTTAGACCCATACAGTTACCCTGCAGAAATTCACTCTCAAGGAGAAACTAGGACAAAAGGTAAATGGATATAGCCATTGAAATACATTGTAGCCCCATGGCTGCTCTCATGACTACTGCTGGGTAACAAACCCCAAAAATTAGTACATTTGAAGTGATGCACTGGTATTTAAAGTCTTCCACGTTTTTCTAAATCCTCTTGATAACAATGCCCATAGGCTCCAATGCTAAATTGATAATAGTGCCTCGCCGTGTAGGTGACAAAATAACATTTGCACTAATAACCCAGACACAGAAGCTCCAAAATCCTTCATATTGACTGCGCAATTTGTTGTTTTGCTGCCATATTAGTTTTATAATGATCAGAGTGTCATTAAATGTAAGAATGCTAAATAATGAAAATTTTCCTAGCTATCGTAACGGAAAGTTTAAATTCTATTAAGGACTCGGAGGCGAGGATTATGCCTTCTTTCTCCACTTTAATCACACAGAAAGAACAACAAAGACTACATTTCCCATGAACCATAGGGAAAAAAAGGTAGTCAACAACAACATTGTGTCAACCAATCAACAGAGAGAAAATTGTCCAATCAGGGCCTCTCCAGTTACTGATAGTCCCTTGTTAGTGTCCAGATCTCCTCTTTCGAAGCGCTAAGACAGCCCAGCACTCAACTTCAGGAGTCCTGTTTGTGCGTATCAGAACCTGCAACAAACAAGGCAGTATTACCAGGGGAAAATACAACCCTAGGTATCAATTCAGAAAAAAGAAAAAACAGAACAGGTAAAGCAGAACATACTCTCAAGAACCACTTCCTGTCACATAAACATGAAGGGAAGAATTTACTTACTTCTGTACGGGGAGGGGTTTCCTCTAAGAACACCGGGCGGGATAATCCTCGCCTCCGAGTCCTTAATAGAATTGAAACTTTCCGTTACGATAGCTAGGAAAATTTTCATTCTATGTCAGGACTGGAGGCGAGGATTATGCTTGTTTAAAGCTTGCCCACAACCAGATGAGCCATATTGAGAATTGGCTTGAAGTAAAACTTCTTGAAGGTGGAATCCGAGGACCAGTCCGCCGCATTGAGGATATCCTCCAAGCGGGCACCCAGACCAAACGCCTTCGAGGCCATGGCCCCTCTCGCGGAATGCGCCCCAAAATGCCGGAGGCTAATACCCGCCTCTTGCATCACCCAGCGCACCCAACGGGCGATCGTTGGGGAGGAAACAGCCTTAAAGGGTTTCCGGAGCGCGATGAGCAGCTGACGCTCCCCCGGAGGACGATACTCCTCTGTCATTTCCTCGTAGGCCTTGAGACAACGGACCACACAGAGCTTAGGAGAATCTGCGAAGGCCGGGTAGGAGACAACTCTTGTATTGCACTTTGTCCGACGGGAAAGGGTAAACGTCACCCCATCCGGAGTGAAGATGCGACCCGAGATATCGAGTGCACGCACATCCGACACTCTACGACAAGAGATCAAGCAGAGCAGCATTGCCAGCTTCGCCGACAACTCCTTACGGGAAAGAAACCTATTTGGTTGCCAAGACAGGAATAGGTTTAACACCTGATTAACATCCCACAGGGCCGAATACTGCGGTTCTGGAGGTAGGGAAAGTCGAATGCCCCGAAGGAGCCTGCAGACCAAAGGGTGTTCACCCACCGCCGACCCACCAACCGGGACGTGGCCAGAGGAAATGGCCGACCTGAAACAGTTAATGGACCTATATGCCAAGCCCTTAGACGCCAGATGCGCCAGAAAGTTTACAACGTGGACCACATCCATGACCACGGGATCAAAACCCCGTCGCAAACACCAACGGGACCATCTGTACCACGCAGATTTGTATCGTTTAATGGTGCTATCCGCCCAGGCTTTAGACAGGAGCTCCTCAGCTGATCGCGAAAGGCCCGGGGCTTGCCATCTACCCCGGAAATCCTCCATGCCATGAGCCACAGCGAGTTCGCTGACACTAGAGGATGAGGATCGCTGTACGGACCTGTGAGGAGATTCGGAAACCGGGGGAGTAGGATCGGAAAATCCCAGGAAAGTTCCAGAAGAACTGGAAACCACACTTGAGACCTCCACAGAGGCGTGATGAGTACTAAGTCCGCTTTCTGCCTGCGGACCTGAGCCGTAATCATAGCGAACGGGGGAAACGCATAGCCCCGATCCACGCTCCAGTCTTGGAGAAACGCATCCGTGGCCGCTGCCCGAGGATCGGGCTTCCAGCTGAAAAATCTCGACAGCTGGTGGTCCAGGCGAGATGCAAACAGATCCACCGTGAACGGACCCCAAAGCCGGTTGAGGGAGGCAAACACCAACTGATCCAACTTCCAGAGGCTGAAATCGCGGAAGTGGCGTGATTGATAATTGGCCTCCACATTGTCTCGGCCCGGAAGATACTCCGCTGTGACCGATATCTGACTGTCTAGACAATACTGCCAGAAGCTCGCCGCCAGATCGGAGAGGGCTTTCGACTTGGTGCCGCCGAGGTGGTTGATATAACGGACAGCCGACACGTTGTCCATTTTCAGAAGTACGCAAGACTGCACTGAGTCTCTGGTCCAACATTTGACTGCAAACGAGCCGGCCAGAAGCTCGAGACAGTTGATATGTAATTTTCGTTCGTCGGGAGACCACAAGCCTCCCGTGGCAAGATCCCCGCAGCGGGCGCCCCAACCAAGCCTGCTGGCGTCTGATTCGATGATCAAATCTGGAACGAAACCGAAGATTGCTCTGCCGTTCCACGCCTCCATGTGTGTTAACCACCACCGGATCTCGTTCCGAGCTTCGTCGGATAGACGAATCTTGTGGGAGTACGAATACCCTTTCCGCAGGAAGTACACCTTGAGGCGCTGTAGGGCCCTGTAATGGAGCGGACCCGGAAAAATCGCTTGGATAGACGCAGATAGAAGACCTACAATCCGGGCCAACTGGCGCAGAGAGACGCGCTGTTGAGATAAAACGCGACGCAACTCGTGGCGAATCTTCGTAAGTTTCCTGGACGGCAGGCTTAGAGTAGAGGCCCTGGAGTCGATGACGAACCCCAAAAAGGTAACGGACTGAGCCGGCTGAAGAAGGGACTTCTTTCCATTGATCACAAACCCGAGGTCCTGGAGCAAGGACACCGTCATCTGTAGCTGGTCGGCTAAAAGGTTGAGGCAGGAAGCCATCAGAAGGAGATCGTCTAAGTAGACGATTAGCCTGACCCCACGAACTCTCAGGAATTCCACCACTGGTTTGAGCACCTTTGTGAAGCACCAGGGTGTGGAAGACAGCCCGAAAGGGAGGGAAGTGAATTCGTAAATGCGATGACGCCACTCGAATTGAAGGAAACAGCGGTGAGGCCGAAAGATAGGAATCACCAGATAAGCGTCCTTCAGGTCCAAACGCACTATCCAGTCGTGAGGATGAAGAACATCCCGCAAGAGGTGAATACCCTCCATCTTGAAATGGCGGTATACCAACCACTCGTTGAACTCGCTGAGGTTTATGACCGGACGTTTGCCTCCATCGGACTTGTCCACTAAAAAGAGATTGCTGAGGAAACCCCTTGGGTGGCGTGTCGCGAGAGATATAGCGCCCTTGCGAAGCAATGAATTGACCTCTTCGTCCACCAGGAAAGCGTCATGACTTGAAAATTGCATAGGGCGTGGGGGTGTCTTTTGAACAGGATTCCCGCAATATTCTATGTGAAACCCCTTTATCGTCTGAAGAACCCATGCATCGCTCGTGAGGGATGACCATGCCCCGTAACAGCTTGCCAGACGTCCCCCTATGTTTTGTGGGGAAGAAAGGGTAACACTCACCAGAGTTTGCGTTAGACGCTACTCCCCTGTGACCTCTGCCTTTGCCACGGCGTCCTCTTGTGGGGTAGAAGTTTCCAAATTTTGACTGGTCTTGATATTGACCGGAGCCTCTCTGGTTGGTTTGCTGATTTTGTCGACCGGTCGAGCGGCCCCATCCTCGACCGGCCCCTCGAAAAACCCGAGGGAACACTTTTTTAATGGTGGACTGCGCCCTGTCCAATGACGTGAAAGTGTTGACAAACATGCCCAGTTCCTTGATGAAGGGCTCCCCAAAAAGGCCCCCTTGGGCAATCGCCCCTGCTTCGGAATCCGCTAGGTCACCCAGTTTTGGGTCAATTTTTATTAGAAGAGATCTCCGCCGCTCAGTGGAGAGGGCACAGTTGGCGTTGCCTAGGAAGACCACTACCCGCTGAGCCCAGCCTGAAAGCGTTTCGGGAGATATCATCGAACCTGAAGCCTTCGCTTCCTCAGCCATATCAAGAATTTTGGTGGCGGGCCCCAGGGCGTCCAAGAGCTTATCTTGGCACGCCCGCCACGACCTATCTATGCCCTTCTTGGGGTCTCGAATACATTTCTGCAAGAACGTCAGCATTCGTGGGTCAATATCCGGGGTCAGGGCAACTTTACCCTCCAGGGAAGGACGAGGACACTCCGCTCGGAGACAGTTGCGGGCCTCCTTTTCAAGCGGGCACCGGATATGCTCTGCGACTTAAGTCGCCACTTTGTCCGCTGGAACCCAGTCTGAGGAGCGAGGATGGACAATATCATTTGGGTCCAACATGTCGAAAGGTGTAGGAGGTGGCTGTAGATCAGAAGGTGCCAAAGGGACCTGTGAGGGACGGGTCGGAAGCCAAGGTCTAGACGGGCTGGCATCCGGATCCCCTGAAGGGCCTGGAAGTGCAGGGGAGGGAGAGAGGTTAAGCGCTAGCGAGTCGCCAGTACCTCCCATAGGGTGGCTATCAATAAAGGCCTTTTTGAGCCGCTCAAATGCATCCACATCCACACCCGGGGCACAAGTGCATTTAGGGGGAGGAGGCCCAGAAAGGTCTTGGACCTGGGATAGTAGAGGACTTTTGCGTTCAAGGCGTAAAAACGCCTGCTCTATTTTTTGTGTCAGCCTGTCCTCCAAAGGAGAGATGGCCTGGTCCACTGCCCTATAAATTGAGGTATCCACTGCTTCATAGAAAGCATTGCCCCATGGCATATCCGCCAGAGGATCCTCCTCTTCATCCTGATAATCACCGTAGAAATCCATACCAGGGGGAAGGGCAAGAAGACCTTTGCGCTGCACTCGCAAGTAAGTTGTTGCAACTGGGTGACAGTTGATATGTTTTATACGTGGTCAAACCACAATTTCATGCAGGGTGACTAGCCCTGAGGGGACCTAAAGGCTGGCTCATACCAATTTTAAATTTATGCAGGTAACTGGGCTGGATAGTGTCCCCCAAATCAAGCCTATCGGCAAAAATACAACCTCCAGAGAGGCGTCAGTATACTCTTTAAATACAAGACTTGAATCCCATTAAGCACCGGGATACAAGCGTCAGGTATGTAAATCGGGCCCGTGAGCGAAGAAACAAGCTTGCGGGCCGGTACAGACCGAACTCTGCGTCTCTCTCAGCCCAGGCTCCGGTGGCAGTTGAACGCGCGCGCGTCTCTGGAAACTGATCAAAACCAGAGACGCGTCGCGGTCAAACACCGCCTCTCGCGCCCCCAGGCGGCGGGAGGACCAGAGCGCGCCAGCACCACCGCGTAGGAGCGAGAGACGACTCTCGGTCCCGCGGTGCAGACGAATCCAATTGTACTGACAACAACCCCCTCACTACAAACGGGGGAAAAGAAAAACTAAAGCAAACGCTGCAACCAGCAAAATAATAAACAATTACACAGCGAACGTGTCAGCCTGACGATAGGATCCGCTATACATTATAATAACAAACCTTGCCACAAGACAAAAGACTCAAGCAATAAGCCCTGATAGGGCACAGTATTTCGTCAAAATAGTCACAAAAGCACATAATAAAGCCCCCCAAACAGTAGAAACCCTGAGGGGACTTAACTGGCTGCGCAGCATCGAAGAAAGAGGAGATCTGGACTCTAACAAGGGACTATCAGTAACTGGAGAGGCCCTGATTGGACAATTTTCTCTCTGTTGATTGGTTGACACAATGTTGTTGTTGACTACCTTTTTTCCCTATGGTTCATGGGAAATGTAGTCTTTGTTGTTCTTTCTGTGTGATTAAAGTGGAGAAAGAAGGCATAATCCTCGCCTCCAGTCCTGACATAGAATTCAGATGTGTAACCCGTAACCGCACACCGATGCATTCTGGAAGGATGAGTATTACAAAGTGAATGCCTAGTTAATTTGATTGGAATACGTAAGTGTCTAAGACCCTGGGACACAAGATGTTAATTACAGTGGCCCCACACAGATGGTGTACAAAACTCCTGGGGCAGTAACACACCAGTACCCTGGGGCACAACTGGCATTTGCGACCACTTTCTGTCCCCCGGAACATCTGATACTACAGGAGGGATCACAAATGCCTGTGTGGCCCCTTCTGTAAAACAGATAGAGTGGCACACATATAGTGCCAATGCTATCATTAGAGGGCGTTCGCTCATTTGAATGGGGGGAGGTGGTCCCATCAAAATTAGGGAATCATTTTGCCACTGTGCCCCTGCGATATTAACGTTGGGGGCGCAGATACAAACATCCCTATAGAAGGCACACTGAAAGTGTGCCATAAAAAGGTGGCACCTTCTAAATGCAGCCCTGAAAAGGGATGAAAGGGGGTCCCATGGAAACCCAGACATCCCCTCAAAGGCGGGTGCACTCACTCACTGCACCTGCCTGCAAGGGGATCTTTAATCCCTTTCAAAAGTGCCGGCGGCTGCCACCTACACAGAGAAAATAAGAGCAGCTTTAAAACAGCTGCTCAGTATTTCCCTGGTGGCAGAGTGAATTTGTGGCTGCCTTGAGGGCAGCACATTCATCATGCTAGGGAGCACTTTCCATGTTTGCACCTGGTGCACCAGCTTTAAGGTGCACCGGGGTGCAAATATGGAAAGTGCACCCTGTCTGTAATACGGGCCCTGGTTCTCCTCCAACTCAGAGAAAATGCAAGTCAAGCAGCAAACCATGTATGCTCCTATCTAGCTTTAGAGGCAGTACCTTGTTTTACCTTTGCACTGTTGATAAAAAAAGACCTTGATTTCTGCTAGTTTATATTTGATCCTGGATGCCCTCTTTGTAAGAGCTATTGGCACTGTTACTAAATGATAGAGAATGTTCTTCAGCAAAAAGAATGTGCCATCTACTAATGATGATGGTACATAAGCTAAGGCCTCAATTTGGAGTCCTTAGATATTGCTGTGTTATTTATCACACCCAATGAATAATGATACCCCGGTGATCAATATTTATGGGATGCAATAAATAAATGACACCAATTGTGAGGTGTGACGGGCTTTGCTTGGCCTTTTTCACCTGGTAAATTTTGAAAGGTTTGACCTGCTGGAATTTATCATGGAAAAAATCGACAGTGGAATGTTAATGACATGAACCTGGTTTACGGACCTTCCATCAATATGATGCCAGCACCCTCCACGTCCTCAACACTGGATGCCATGCCGCCTGCCACCTTGCTTCGCCGAACAATACCCAAGGACCTTTTACCTGCTGAAACTGCAGCTGCAGCTGCACCCTTACCCACATCCACACTCCAGCTCCGCCGCCCGCTCAGCAGACCCACAGTGCACCCGACCGGCTCAGCTGCATCCCCTTCAACACGTGTTCCCTCCACAAACACGCCACAGAAATCTGGACGAACCCCAGCTCAGGCCCAGACATCACCACCTCCATCTCCGACGGCTATAAAATCACCTGCAAGGACTGCACTGACTGACCAGAAGGAGGCATCGCCATCATTCACAAGAACTCCCATGGCCTGACCACACACTCGGACAACCCAACGACAACCATGGAACATCTCCACTTCCAGGTCCAGACCAACCCCAACACCACCCTCCTCAGCACCCTCCTCTACAAACTTCCTGCCCTTACCTTCCCTTTACCAACACCATCATCGCCTTTATTGCACCCCGGAATCTCGCATCTACCGAATACATCCTACTCTGCGACCTCAACTTCCACCTAGGCAACCCAATGACCAGAACTCTGCATCCCTTCTGGAGAACCTCACCAACATCAGACTCAAGCAGCTAGTCACCTCTCTGACCCACACAGCAGGACACTCTCTCGACCCCATCTTCTCTGCCAGCAAAAACATCACCTACAGCCATTCCTCCGCATTACTCTGGACTGACCACCACTGTGTTTATTTTGCCTTCACCAAACCCACCGTACACCACATTACCACCACCACCCCACCGTAACTGGAACAAGGTCACTGAGGAACACATCAGTGCCACCCTCAGCACAACCACACTGCCTAAGTCCACGGAAGCCAATACTGCAGCATGTAACCCCCACCGATGGACCTCTAAATTCTCGATGCACTGGTGCCCCTCCAGAAAGCATCCGGCAAGCAACACTCCAAGAAAGCCAGTTGGTTCACTGCTGCCCTCTACGAGTCCAGACGCACCTGTAAACGGCTCAAGAAGAGATGGAGAAACAACAAAATACCGGAAACCGTGCAGACTTCAAAGCTACCACCACTGCACATTGCCTCCTCCTCAAAACTACAAAGAAAACTGTCCTCCGAGAAAGAATCAATGCCAACGCACACAACAGCAGAGAACTCTTCACCATCGTCAAGGAGTTTGCCAAATCCACCAGCGAGACCACAGAAGTCCCACCCCCCCAAGACCTCTCCAACAGACTCAGTACCTCATTCCACCACAAGATCAAGCAGATCTATGACAGCTTCAACACCCAAAACCTGCCCATCACTCCCGCCACCACCACACGTGACAACGATGTCCCCCCAACAGATCCAGCTCAACTGGAAACTGCTCACCATGGACGACACTCTCGTAGGCCATGAAAATCATTCACTCTGGACCACCCTTGAACCCCTGCCCGCACCACATCTGCCACAGAGCTGCACCTCATCGCCCCTGAATTACCCCACACAATCAACTGCTCCATCAAGACCGCCACCTTCTCCAATGACTGGAAAACACACTTAGATCAACCCCCTGCTGTAGGAACCGTCCAGTAACCCGAGAAACCTCAAGAATTTCAGACCCATCTTCCTGCTCCCCTTCCCAGCTAAGGTCATCGAGAAGGCCCTCAACTCCTAACTTTCCGAATTCATTGAAGCTAACCATGTCTAAGACTTCTCCCAATCCAGCTTCTGAAGCAACCATAGCACCGAGGCTGCTCTCCCTGTTGTCAATGATGGCATCCGCTCCATCCTCAATCGGAGAGAAACAGCACCTCTCACCGCCTTCGACACCGTCTCCCTCCGCACCCTAAGCACCATTCTCCATGACGTCAGCATCCGTGACAAAGCACTGGATTGGATCCATTCCTTCCTCACCGGTAGAACACAGTGAGTGAGACTACCACTGTTCCTCTCGGAACACATGAAAATTGGCTGCGGAGTCCTCCAGGGCTCCTCCCTAAACCCCACCCTCTTCAAAGTCTTCATGGCCCCGCTCGCAGCCATAGTCAGGAACCACGGACTCAACATCGACTCCTATGCCGACGACACCCAGCTGATCCTCTCTCTGGCCAACAACCTGACAATGGCCAGAAAAAACTTCCCCAACGGGGTGAAGGCTGTCGCTACCTGGATGAGAGACAGCTGCCTCAAGCACAACTTGGACAAGACCGAAGTCCTCATCCTGGGGCCCAATACCTCTGCTCGGGAACACTCCTGTTGGCCTGCCGTGTTAGGAACCCCCACACCCACAGACCTTGCAAGAAACCTGGTCATCATACTGGACTCCTCACTCACGATGTACCACCTGATCAATGCTGTCTCCTCATCATGCTTCTACACTCTTTGCCTGCTTCAAAGACCTTCAGATGGATCCCCAATGAGGTCCAGAAAGATTGTCACCCACGCACTCATCAGCAGCAGACTCAACTACAGCAACGCACTCTACGCAGGCGTCACCCAGAAGCGACAAAGTGTTCAGAACGCCACAGTCAGACTGATCCTGAACATCCCACACCACACTCTCATCTCCTGACACTTGCAAGAGCTCCACTGGCTCCCGGTCAACAAAAGAGTCCAGTTCAAGCTCCTCCCAGATGCCTACAAAGGCTTTCACAATTCCGGACCAGCACACCTGAACCACCGCCTCTCATTCCATATACCCACCAGACACATCCACTCTGCCGAACTGGCTCTTGATCCACAAGACCAAGACCGGAGAAAGATCCTTCTCCTACCTTGCTGCTAAAACCTGGAACACCGTGCCTCTCCACCTCAGGATATCCCCATCACTGACTCAATTCAGGAAGGATCTCAAGACCTGGCTCTTCAATTGAACCTCAGCGCCCATCAGGACCAGCAGCGCCCCCAGCACATTGAGACCCTCACGGGTAAGTAGTCACACTTAACAAAAACTGATTGATTGATTGATTGATTGAATGACAAATATATTTCTGGCACTCATGCAAACATGGGCTAGGACGGGTGTCAGAATATAACGAGACGCTCTAAATTGAGTTGTGTTTTTTCTCATGATCTGTGCATCAACGGATCAGTGATTCACCTATCCTATTTTTTTCCCAATACAATTCAGTGATTTGGTTGGTATGCTGCTGATCAGTGATGCCTATAACTTGGACTTTTTTTTCTGAGAGGGATAAGTTAGGGAGCTCCACTGTTCTGTCAAAGGAGTGGCTCATTTGTCTATTAGGAAAGATATGAGATACCCGTTAACCTCTCCATTCATATATGGTCCACTTCCAGGACTGTGTCAAGTACACACTCACCTCCACAGGCACCTTCATTGGTCCTGCTCAAAATCGGTAGAGATCCCAAACATTATAGGGACTTGGCCATTTTGAGTCATCATCAGATTTTGGGGTACTCCATGGCTCAGCAGGGAACATTGAGTCCCTCCTTGCATCTTGCATTGAGTTTAGGGAATTCGGCAAAATGCTAGACTTTAGGATCTTAGGGGCTGACACAGGAAGTCTGGGTATAGAGGGAAGCTCTCCATGCCCCGCAAGACTCGCAACTTAGGTGTCAGTCATGAACTGGTCTATGTTGTAACGATATTCCTGCATCCAATGCCCCACCTTGTTGCAAATGTGGCAATGAGTAACCTTCTTAAGGGCACTGATGTTGGTTCCTTTCATAGTACCTCAACCTCTTCCTATCCCAGGGACATTCCCACCATATGTCAGGGAAACTCCTTGCATGGTCATCCCACAACTGGAATCAACCTTAGAGCTGTGAAGTGGAATTTGAAATCCCGTTGTTCCCCCACTCTATGCTAACGGAGTTTGGGCAATTATGTACTTTTCCTTAAGTGCCATTCGTTCGGCTTCCAACATGCCACTACAATACTTTGCTTACTACAGGATCTCATAATATGTCTTGCTCTGCCAGCAGAGGAGACCTTGAATCATCTGGTTGCTGATCTTGGGTCTTAGTCCCTGCACAAAGGAGGCAAGGAACCCTCCCTTGTTATATTCTAGCGGATCGTTCAGGATAATTCTGCTGTGCTCCCTGTACCACTGCATCAACCTCTCAAAGTAGGCATGCACTGACTCCTTTGACTCTGGAGAAGTTCAAAAACTTTTGGGCCAATTTATTTCACGTTGTGGGGCCTTTGTCTTCAGATGTTTTATCACTTCATCATATTTAGTTTTGACTATGTGTGAATCTGCATTTTTCCCTAATACCCTAGGGGGTTTCTTGTGTTGTTTAATAAATTGTCCTCTTTCATTCAGCACACAGGTCTTTTGGGACAGCTACCAAATCTCATCGCAAGACCTTGGAAATCATCACAATCTGTTCCATCTGTGTGCCACTTATCAGGATTGTCTCTGAGTTTTGGAAGAGTGCCGGTGGAGTGGAAATGATCTGATCATGAATATGTACACATGCTCTCCATTTATCTCTTTCAAAGGATATTATTTTACTGCTCCTCTGTAGCCCCTTCCTCATGTTCCTTTGGACCCATTTCACCTTGACCTTCTCCTTACCGGAACACAGTTCTCTGAATTTTTCAATCTTGCTCCATTCCCTAATATTCTCAACCAATTCCCTCACATGAGGTCTCAAGCCTCTGAGCTTCAACAGTTCTAACTCTTTCTCGCTCATCGTCATCCAAGCAATTCATCCACCACCTTTTCCATCCTCTCATGCTCCTTTCTTGGCACCCTTGCTGCTTTCTAACTCTGGTAGAGCAACTCACTCTCACTGTAATGCTCTAGGAAGTACATACCCACGTTTTCCATGGCACTTTTTTCAAATTCTGTTTCAACTGGACAACGTTAAGTCTCTGTGGTTTGTAAGCTAACTGGTAAGGCTAAGCTAGTTGTCTGACCTCCTATCATATTGCTGACCAAGCTCTCTCCATGTGGTGGCCCTAATGCCATTACCCCAGACCTTGGTGCGGAATCCTGAGGTATACTTGGGATAGGTTGAGTAATTAAGGTACTGAGGCAAAGGCAGTGCACTTACTTCTCCAGGCTTGGGGATCTGAAGAGGGGGACAGCAGTCTCTGTTCAGCTTAGAGGTGAGCAATCTTCTAAAGGGGATTCTGCCACTGTCTTTGTCTCAGTTACTGCTGGGTCTGTGGCACGAGTTGCAGCAGCTTCTCCATTGTATGCAGGTGGGCTTATGCTGAGGAGTACTTTCTGTTCCTGTCTCTCTGTCAGCAATTTGGCTGCTAACAATGTTTTAGTATAGATTCACTGCGTGAGAGTACTTGGTTATAGTAAACTCTGTTTTATTTAACAGATGATGCTGTCTCTGGATTAATTATTCTTTTATTTTCTTAGCTTTCTAGGTCCTATGCCAGGAGTGCCACCCACTGGTATCCTCAGTATAAAGGAGAACACTGCAGGTAAGTCATCTATATACTAATATGCTTTGATTCCTCCACCTGTATGTACCAACAGGAGTGCAGGGAATTTTGGGGAATAAGTGCTCAACAACACATGCTTAATAACGCTTGCTCAGAAGGAAAACATCCTCTCATTTGTATCCTTTTAATCAAGTGCCCGGGGTGGTTGTGGTCATAGTAGTGTGCACAGTTTACCCCCCTCCCCCATTCGGATCCTTAGTGGTGCCCTGTGCAGTTCGCTCCCTCCAACCCCAAACCTCAGTTCTCGCACTCACCTGCGTTAGCCACGTACCTCTAGGAGCTTGGCTGGGACTGGTAGTACACCTGCGTTCACTCCCTTCCCCAACTCCTCGGCTTGCTTCTCTGGGTTGAGGTCCACGGTTCCTCTATGTCAAATAAGCCAGGTGGCTTCCTCGGATGGTCCCAGAAAGGCAGCTGGTACTTCTTTCTCCTGCAGCGCTTCAGTGTCTTCCAACAGTTCCTATGGGAGCATCTCTCCTCATTGTTCCTCTCCTGATGACTGGGCTTACTCAGGGTTGCCTCACATAGTCAAACATAAGTTCCTCCTATTAGGCCATAGGTTGAATCCTCTCCCCTCAGCATCCTTGGGATACGACTTAAAATCATCGAAAAGTGTGTCTTTTTATGTGTGATCAGCAGGAGAGTGCCAGGGCAGGTAACCATGCAAGTCCTCTTCCATGTCACACTCTCTATTTAGCTTCTCTTTCTCCTTCTCTACGCTTTCTATTAGAGGATAGGTTCCAACAGTCTTAATGACTTCCTCCCTTCACATACATTGCATTTCTCATCTTGCGGACTCCTCCATGTATGAGCCCTAGTGTGCCCTATCGAACCCCCTTAGTTTCCTCACTGCCAGCAGTTTTATGGAGTAAGACCCTCCATAGACCACTGGTGGCCAGGACACTAGTTATGTACATGTCAGCGCTACAGCGGCACCACCAGCATATTGCGATCTCCTGACCGCTGCGCCACCACCAGGAAATGCGGTATCCTGGCAGTTGAGGTGGTCTATTGGCAGTGGAACTGTTAAAGTTGTAATACGGCTGTCAGACCCCCACCGCCGCGCCACCTTGAATTTGGTGGTCCAGGGACCACCAAATTCATAATCAGGCACAGAGTGTTAGTGTAAACCCTCTTTCTAATGCATTTGAATGAGAAATAGGAAAATGGCTCTCACACTTGTAAAACGAGAGACCACGTCTAACCCACACTCCTCCTTGCATTTGTCTCTGCTTATTTCTCTCTACTGTTCTCTATCATTCCCTTCTTTGAAGGCAATAACTATTTGATCTTTTGATATTCCAAGCTCTCCGCCTTTCCTTTTCCTCAATCCTTACTAAATATTGATAGACGGGTACCTCCTTCTCTGCACCCTGTCCTCTACTGTTGACGCCTTGTACGTGTCACTTTTCAACTAAGAGCAAAGAAGGACTGTACACTGGAGAAAGTTACAAAGGGGACAGGGGAGAAGCTAAGAGCCAAGCCCTCCTTAAGCAGTGAGAGTTTTTCAAACTGAAATAACTTTTTGCACCATATTTAAGCTCCGATTTTTTTCAAAGAGTGTTTTTAAGTTTAATAAACACATCCAACTGTGCATGACATAATTTTCATGACTCCGGGTGCTTCCCATACATTTTTTGATGTCAAGTAGTGTTCTGCTTGATTACATGTTTGTGAGTGTATGCTTGGTAAATGCCGTCTTCCTAAGCTGTGTAGTGATAGTAGTAGTTTGCTCAGTTATGCAATTATTAATATTTTTATCAACATGTTTGGTGATGCACATTGCCTGCATTCGATCGATAGTCCTATAGGCTGGAATTATTTGCAAATGTTCATGAGTCGAGCCAATGCGCTGCATTTGATTTATCTCCATGTTATATATTCTGAATATATTAAACCACCGTACATGCTTTAACTAGATGCATTTGTTTTAATTGTGCCTTATATTATGTTCTGAAATAAATAATAATATTTCATTTATGTTTCCAAACCCTCCTTTAGTCAGACTCTGGTTTTATCATATTTCTCAGTTTCTTTGAAGAGGCCATTCTTACATAAAGTGATTTACATTCGCATTCTTCTTTATAGCACACATTACTATTTCTTTCATGTGTTCATTTCATCAATGACATTCTTCTGCTTAATCGTGAATATGGCGAAGATTCTCTGGAGATAATTGCCCATATGACAAGCTGAACATTATCCAGGGTCATAGTGAACTACGCTGCGGAACAGTATAGATTCAAATTACACAATTTCCTCCATTGTCACGGTGGCTGCTCGGTCCCATATCCTGTCTGTTATCATTTGTATGATAATTGTGTAATCAGTCATGCCTGACTCACGCCATGGATCACCAGCCTCCAAATCATTCAATTAGTTTTTAGTAATTTAATCCACTTCTGAGAGAAATGTGTCTTACTCAGATTCCAGGTAGGGAGAAACTGAACATGGTGCATGCGTTGCCGTTTATTCCTCTCCAAAAGGAGAACGCCCACTACCGTTTTGACAACAGTCAATATATCCCTGATTACATTTTAAGAATATTTTCTGGAATTGACAGATTTTCCTCGAAAGGTCTTATAACCACAAAGACAACAATGCAGTAATTTAAATGAGGGGCAGCGGCTAATTGCCATACACCAACGCCCACAGAAACCTCTGTCATGGGTTCTGTAAAACACTGCTGAGTTGAGCCTTGAAATACCAGGTGCAATATTTCAAACTGGGAAGTTGCGATGCGTCACACATGACATTGGTGTTCATCTGGGGTGCTGCGGAGCAGAATAACTGCTCTAGATAGGAGGCTTTCCTGCAACATGAAACCTGCGGTTTCCCGCTCTTTTCAGATGAGGTGATGCCCCTGGTTTGCTTTAGAAGTGTCGCAGCTGCCTCTGTCAGTACAAACATTGGATCTTGCAGCCAGTCCCCCATTGAACTGTCAGGGTTATACTTATAGTGAGGGTCAAGGATGGGGTAACCGACAGCCATGTGAATGACATCAATTAATGGTCCTGTCGCACAGGGAGAAAACTCCCTGCAAGCCAGGACTATTCATTGTTTCTTTTACAGCACAGGGGTTTGGAAAACAGCTTCACAAAGCTCACAGCCTTTACCGCAACCACCACACTGGCGGGTTCAATGAAGGGTGTGGAGAGGTTCATGAAGGCCAAAGAGGATCAGAATTTAAACAATACTTTTGCATCCCGTTTTATTTTCATAGATTCCACTTCTTGGTAACCCTTCAGGTGGAAGTTGTTTCGTGACCAATAGTGAAACAAAGGGTCAAATCTGTGATGTCATGGGAGTGGCGTGGTGTCATTTCTGCTAAAACTGGTAGTACAGTAAATCATCATTCATGGTAAGGACCTTATTTAGAGTTAGGCAGATGTTGAAGATCTGCCAAAGAGAAGCATATGTCCCATCCACCATATTAAGAGTGCATGCGATTCCATGGCCTCTAAATATGGTAGGTGTTCAGATGAGGCAAACTCTAAATACGAAGGTTTGATTTTTATAATATGAACTTTAATTGAGTTTAGATATAAACACACAATATATATTTTTTTAAATAAACACACAAATGTAACACATTTTCTGAACCCTTTCTTCTTGCACCACTTTGGCTATACTTTTAAATATCCTTACTCTTATATGTCAGTATACTTCATCACAGTTTTTCAGTTTTTCCGGCTTCTGCCGTGCATATGTGCTGTATGGATGGGTTCTAGATTTTACCATATCCCCCTTTCACATCCTATTATCTCATGCCCCAATTCAAATATTCCAAGATGCATTTATGAAACAGTGACAATGGGTTCAGATGTTTTTAAGGAAATATCCCAAAATGGGCATTCCCATTATAAATGCCCCAAGTATATTTAGATCAGTTGAGGGCAGAAGTGAGTTTGAAATTTATTACCCATGATCTTTCAAAGAGATGCCCTCAACGGGCTCAAATTAATATATTTATGTCCTGGCTAATATTTTTTTCTGGCTGTTCATTCATTTCAAACTCATTATAGCATTATCAATGTTATTGATCATTTATTGGGCACACACCTCACAACGAGTTGCCTCTTGGCTATGTAGTAGAAGGTGGCCTTTTTAACTAACACACTGGTACTCATTGATTGAGTTTCAAAGAATGAAAGGCTGAGTCATCCCTTCCCAGATTTAAAATTATGACCTGTAGGCTAACCGTTGATCCCTGTAGAAGCTATTATTTACCCTAGGTTTAAACCAATGCCTTTTGAGTACCAATTCATCTCTACAGCATTTCACTCACCTTTCTTAGAGCCCCTTTTCAAGTTAGTCAGAAATACAAAACCACTATTCCTGCTCCAGAAATAATCCATACCAAGGGTATGGGTAAATATAGGATGCAGGAAGATTGCAGCATTTCATGTAGTCACTCGAGAATGCCCTAAGAATTCAGGAATCTCTATGGGAATCATCAAATGCTTGAGGTAATGGGTACTACCCATTTTCAAATATTTTCCACCTGGAGATTTCATCAGTTTAGACCTTGTGAAGTGTAGGTGTGGGGATGCTGGGAGTGAGGTGTGCTCTAAATGTCCAGTAATTCTCAATTCTGTTGAATTTTTCCTTTCGAAGCAAACTAGGAGATACTTGGAATGGGGCCTTAATTGAATGTGGACCTGTAACTTTGAGGCAAGAAAAATATTTCAATAATGTGTACATTAAAGCGTTAATCTATGCCTCCCCGTTGCCTCCCAGTAACTGCATTGGCCAGGCCTGGACTGGGTTCGCGAACCAGCCCTGGCAATTACGTCCGACCGGCCCAGGGTGTGGGCGGGGGGGCTGGCAGGAACACTGCTGTTGCGCTTTTGTTACAAGGGGCTAATTTTGCAGCACTGCTGCAAAACAACCCCCCCAGTAACAAAAATGGCCCCCACCAGTCCATAACTGACCCCTACCCTTCTGGCCCACTGGGGAAATGCCTGGTCCCTGCGACGGCCAGTCTGGCCAGGTATTGGCTCAGAGTTAACTTTTGTTAGAAATGGGATTTTATTTTCTCATGAATGTGACTATCAAATATGTCTCGTAATTGCTGCAGTCTATCAGCTTAATATTTTCACACTCATCTCTTTTCAAAAAAAAAAAATTCCACAGTTCTATTGATTGATCATTACCATGTCTCTGTCTCTATTTGGCCTAACGACTGTCTTTCATGCTGTTTTTTCTCCCCACGGCTTATCTCTATTTCTTCTGACTTCTGTAAGATACTCTGTAACTCCTTTCTTACATCTTGCTAATATTTTGATCTTCTCTACTATAGCTCAATATCTTTCCTCTTGACGTCTGTCTCTCAGTGTGATTTGCTGTCAGAGTGACTGTTACATTTCTCTTATATAGTTACCTGTCTCTACCTCATTTCTTTTTCACTCCTTCCAATGTGTCAGTACCAGTAGCAGCTCCTGGAGGGAGTGCTGCGGGGCGGTGAGGCGGGGAAGGGGCAGGGTGGGGGTAGTAAACTACGGCATTCGACCGAACCGAGGTAAGTACATAAATATATAGATAAATAAATAAAATGAATTACATTTTGCACGCTGCATCACCTGCATCGCCTTTTATTTAAGGAGCTGTCATCCAATAGGACAGGGTAAACTAACCCCTCTCCCCTTCTACATAAGCAAAGTGATTATATATAAAAAGATCTGTGGGTAATTGCAACAGACCCCTTACCTTAGCATGCACAGATGAAGGGTATACATTTCAGGTGTATTCACGATTAACCCTGGTCAGCCAACTACGCCACGCTCGCGTAGTTTGCATAGTTTGTGCTACTTCGCGCTACGCGAATTGCATGTAGCACAGTGCAAAAACACGTAGTGTAGCGTAGTTGGCATTTTTTGCTCGCTCGCGGTCCTCAACGTCAAGTTGGCAACCGCGAGCGAGCAAAATGGCATCCCGGCGAGACTTTTTCCTCGTTTGCGATCAGCAACATCAAGTTGGCGATCGCAAGCGTGAAAATAAACCTCGCGGCGAGATTCTCTATGCGGGGAGGTCAGGGTTCTCATTGCGAGTGGTCGCGTATGCTCACGACCGCTGGCGATGAGAAATTACCAGTCTGCGTTGAGAAAGCTGCCATTCGAGTAAAAATCTACTTGAGGGGCAGAAAACGACAGCTCGCACTGTGCGAGATGCCGTTTTCAATGATTGCACAGTGCGGACAAGCATCCGGCACTGTGCAATCATCCCGAACAGCGCACTACGCAGTTCGTGAAGTGCTGCACATAGTGCGAAGTGCACTTCGCGTAGCTATGCGTAACTCTACTACGCAAACTACGCCCAGGATTAGTCACTATCTCGTCTGTCTATTTGCCTGTCTAGTATTCATACCTATATGACAAAAGTACGTGTTCCCAAACATGGCCGCATGTATGTGTTTTCTCTATGTGCTAGAGCCTGACCAAAACAGTATCACAAGGGGCTTTGTTGTTTGACCTTGGCTACAGTGTTCAGACTAAATCCCAGGAAAATACAGAACACAAAATAACAATAAGTTCTTTGTGAAAGTTCAGAGTGGCACTAAGCAAAATATGTGTGTATCGTAACGTGTGCAAAGCAAAGTAAGGACAGCTGCGTGCTCATGCTAACCTAGAAAAAATGCCAATGGGCCTGTATGGGAAATGTAACATTCCGTCACAATTCTCTGTGAAATTGTGTCTCGGTCTCTATCTACCACAAACATTGCTGCTCCATTTTCTGGAATACAAGTTCATCCATTTCTGTGCACTCATCCCTATTAAATATTTCCTGATTTGTCAAACTGGCTTTGGGAAGTCTGTTGTGTTGTATTCTTAACTGTAATATTCTTTGGTACTGTTGAACTTAACACACGCTTTTCTCTGAAATTACTTGTGCCATAACAATAGGGGTTAAGGATGATGTTAATTTTAACTATATTGTGACATAACCAGAATGGGATTATTAAATTGTAGTAAGTTGTAAGGGATACCCTTCTACCAAATTAACAATCAATTTTCTGTCACTATTCCTTTAATAAGTGTAAATATAGAGAATAAAAAAGGCAAAACAATAGAAAGCTCTGCAGTGCTGTTCTGTTTATTTCTTCTATGCCTGCTGTGTCCTTAAATAAGTACATTCTTCAAACACATTTTTGCGGTCAACCCATATACGTTCATTTATTGATGCTGTCTAGTAGGACTGACCATGTAGAAACAGCAGACACACTCACACCACACTTCTCCTGTAGACCTGCGTAGTTATTTCCAGAGGTTGTTAAGATGTGGCTTCTCTAGAATAGTGGAAACGGCCAACAGTTATGGGGCTAGATAGCCAGTTCAACAGGATTTGGCAAATATATTTAAGGTGTAAGACTTGATCTTTCTATGGTCCAGAACACATTTTTGCTTTTGGAACAAGCATGATATTGAGAAATGGCCAGATCCCTGTTTTGTGACTGGGACTATGTCAGTTTTCGTATAGCTATTCTAATTTTTCTATGGAGACTACCCTTGCCTTTTCCTTTCTTTGGTTCTGCCAAGCAAATCTCATAGGCTAACTTAATGCTAATTTCAATGTGTGAATATGCTTTGAGTGACTAAGAAAACCTCTTTGGGCAACCTTATAGAATGTTAGACACTCTGCCAGATGCATAGCTACCTAGAGCTAGACTATAATGCCCTCTGACAGCCCATGAAAGAGTCTTATTTTTGATACTTTTCTGAGCAAAGCAATGCATTTTACAAAAAGATAAAACACCAATTCTTTAGAGAGGTCTTGCGATCCTTTCTATTTTGTTAGCATTTATTCTGTTCTATTTTATCACCTTTCTGCTGATCTGCATCCATAGAAGGTTTAAGTTGCTGTTCAAGCACCAAGAAAAGTGTACAGGTGTGAATGCTGCTCTGTATAAATAAAGGTATCAATCAATTAATCAGTCAGCCAATCAAAAGATCAATTAAAACAGTTCCAGGAATGTGAAGCGAGCCGTAGTAAATAGCCTGAACCTATCACTCCCTGGTTCTCCAAGACATTCATTGTTAGAGACAGAATTCCCAAAGGAAGCCTACCATTACCACGTCCACACACTCAAGTCCCTTTTTTCAAGAGTCCTCAAATCTGGGCAACAAGCAGACTATGTGCAAGGGGTAGAGCAGCACAAGTATTTTGATAACCATAACAGAAGCACTAAGGGGTTGATTCCGATCTGGGTGGGACAGCTCTCCGAGAGCTGTCAACAAGCCTTACCTTGCGACCGACACGTACCCATAGCCGGTTCGTCCTGTTGATGAAGTACGATGCGCATAACTTTCCATAAAACCCAACCGACACGTAGGCTGTGATTCAAGCTCCATTCTCCGTCTGAGCCGTAACTCCTAACGCCGAACCAAGTCGCCCGGAAGCAGTAGCCATAGCAGTTTCCACCCGGACAAGTACGATGCGTACTTCCTACGCGCCGGACGGGTCGCCATGTACGCCACGTCACAGCATCCGGAAAAGAAGCATATCAGCTGCGATTCGCGCCATAACTCAATCCACGGCTACGAGACGGACCAGCTTGCAAAGGGTACGAGACGGAGCAACAAGCAGGGTGTGCGAGACGAACACATCATGAATCCCATCGCGCAGGTCATACCAGTACTCTACATCTATGACCGGATCAGGAACAGACGCGGACGGCGCAGACGGTAAGTCAGACACCTACCACACAAACAAACGAGACGTACCCGCAAAATGGCACACACACACAGGGGATCCACATCCTGGCCACTAACTTCAGGCCACCATAGGGGTTGTTTAACCAGCACCACTACCACCACCACTCATAGGGGACCTGTTGCCCATCACCCCTGCCACCCCCACTCATAGAGCTTATGTTGAACATAACCCCTGCCACCCCCACTCCTTGGGGACCTGTTGCCCATCACCCCTGCCACCCCCACTCATAGGGCATATGTTGCACATCACCCCTGGCACTCCCACTCATACGGGACCTGTTGCCCATCACCCCTGCCAACCCCACTCATAGGGCTTATGTTGCACATCACCCCTGCCACCCCCACTCATAGGGCTTATGTTGCACATCACCCCTGCCACCCCCACCCATAGGATGTGTGATGTGCCACACATCCATCATACTCCAACATGAGGTATGTCAGCAAAATACATCCCCCTAACATCATGACAACAGTGTGTAGTCTGTGACAAATGCCCACAACAGTGATAATGTCTTCAAACATACAATGTAACTACCAGCACATGTGTGACCAAAAAATGAGTGTGGCCTACACAAGGCAAGCATCACTATAGCACTGACTCAATGTAAAAATAACACTCCCTCACTGTGTAGAACAAAAGTTAAGTGTGAGGTTCCAAACTGCAGCAAATGTCGAGCATTGTGGTGATGGGGTCTAAACCCCCCCTCATCACAGTGACCAAAAGGTAAGTGTCATCATGGTCAAAGCTGCAAATGCCAAACAGCATGTATGATTCCCGGTCCCAGCACATTAAACACTTTTGGGGCAAACTAGTGATTGTGTCCCCTACCCACAGAGATGTGGTGAGGCTAACAGTGCTGTGAAAACAAAACATACTCTCGGCCATGTGCAGACAAGCACCACACATGGGGGCTGACAATGCACACAGTGTACAATGACACAAGAGCAGAAGTGACCATCACAAAGCGTACACACATCTCGAAAATAGACACACTAATCAAAACAACCTGTGTAGACTGTAGGTGGCAGGTCACAAACTCCCATTCCATGCCAGCAAAGGCACTTAACAACCAGGATGAATGTGCAGAATGATGTGATATGACTCACAGGGACAGCAGGGAAAATCACAGAAACAGCATCCAGACAATGGCCCACAACAACAATACCAATGCACTGATGCAGATGCACAAACACAAACAGGCAACCTCATACTGTACATCTGACACAACATCTGTGTGTGTGTGTCTCCGTATCCCCAGGCAACTACACAACACATGAGGGGGGCTGAACCACAGAGACACAGATGTGGATACAGTGCCATACAAAAGTAAACCATCATTGCGACCCCCTTAGTGGGCAATCAGGCATTGTGAGATGAGAGGGAGCACAAAAGACACATGTGACACAAGCTGGAATGAACACATACTAACACAGCAAGAGACTGACACACAACACCACTACCCCCAGGGACCAGACATTGGGGTGACACAAGCATGCATGACACCTCCACTGTGATGACAAAGGTAGATGTCTTACAAACTGTGAAAACCAGACATGTGTCCTGTGCCACAAACGTACATCACATCTACACAAACACAAATCACTCAGCATGGCCCGTTATCCATGGACAAACGGAAGCTAGGGGCCCATCCATGCAAACATTTACATCAGTCCACCCTCAACACCACATACCCTGAACTGCAACAATGTGCATCTGTGAAGCCCACATGGACAGGTGACATTGCACATGCACCCATGACAAACACAGGAATAGTGGGAGGAACTAAGGTGCACAGACTCATCACACAAGGACAGTTTACAACCCTGGTGAATGACAGACATACTGCACAGTATGCGGTACCTTGCCATGATGTCAAACATCACGTAGCCTTCAGAATACCTCCCACAGTCCCAGGACAATGCAGAAGCCAAGGAGAGCCACAAGGCACACATGCTGACACCTGCAAACATTGCAGCCCTGAACCGGACAAGTGTGAGCAGTCACACACACATACACGTCTCAATCACTGAAAGGTATCATCTAGGGACAACTACATGATATTGCGAACTAACAAGTGCCTTGGGCACCCCTGAATGTGTCCCATCTGCGTATGACATCATCACCACAACTCAGAACTGAAAAATCCCAATGATGAAACACCAATTAACAGTAGTGTGTCATGCCCCACACATCTGGTAGCCCATGGCAAGGTTGTGGGATGAACACAGTACCACTCAGCAAGCATAAACAACAGGAAGATATCAAGCGAACACTGCCCGTGTATGAAAAGGGATGTGGACACACACACACATGCTCACACAACACACACCATGGGCCCAGGCTATGTCACGGAACAACACACTTACTTGAGGGGACCCAACTCCTGTGGAAGCCCAGCTGTGCCAAACATAGTCACAGCACGTCTCACTCATGTCAGCAGAACACTTGGTCAGTCAGCCATCAGTTACCACTCAATGAAGGCTCTGGTCACAACAGCCTGGGTACATGAGTCTCCCCTAAGTCACCTGCACATACCCAAAACATATTTCTAGCAAGTTGCACAGAGGACCCAGTTGCTCCCATACCAATGATGCCCACACCTGTAGGTCCAGTGTTGAGGAGCACAAAGTCTGTTGAATTGACAAATTGGACAATGGGAAGCACATCATATGTGCAGGGGGGCAAGCCACAGATGTGACCATGCAAATGAAATGTTCACAGAGATGTCCCCAAATTATTGATCATGACACACCCAGTTAGCTGCAAAAGATGACATGGATACCGACCAGAATAGGATACATGTCTCATGAACCACATGGAGTACCTCACATCAACACCTCAGTATTCAACATTGGAAACCAAGCATTACAGGTACAAGGGCATGCTAAACATCATCAACCTAATGTACAGCTAAACCAAGTTCACAAGGATAAAGAAAAAAGCTTTGTTCAGCATATGAAAATGTAAACGTCTGTTCAAACAAAAGGCCAATGGCAAGTCCATTATCAAATGACAAGGAGTGAACTTGAGTGACAACTGTCACACGTTGCTTGCCTGCACTGGTAAGGACAGGGGACATCCCCTCGGAGGGGCATACATGGGGGCAGGCCAGGCACCGCAGGGACAGGATCAGGGCGCAGCAGAAGGAGGCAGTGAAGGGGTGGTGGATGCAGGAGAGTCACTTGCAACTGCAGTGGAGCTGACTGAAGTGGTGGGTGCAGTCACAACTGTGGGGCACAAGTCAGACGGGGTGGTCGTGGACTCCACTGCAGTGCCTAAATCCATGTGAGCGGAATGGGGTGCAGGTGAGGTCGGCAGGACAGAGGGGGGGGACACGGTCCCCACATGAGTGGCACTAACCGTCTGACCGGGTGTGGAGGAGCAAGTGATAGGGGGAGGGCCTCAGCATTTTGGGGATGGTGTATCTGTGGGTGGGGGAACCCGGGGCAGGGTGTGGCGGGGGAACCTCTGGAGTGGTGGCCTGGGGGATGGAGGATGGAGACTTCGCCTTGGAGCTGCGTGGCGGCAGTGGGGTCTTGCTCTTCTGGCTCCGGGGGGACTTGCGGGTGGGGCCTCAGTCTGACTGCACCTGGGGTAGGGTGTCCGGGTGTGAGGGGCACTCCCCTCTGTGTGTGGGGAATTCCTCTTCCCCTTGTAGTCTGGATCTGCTGGGTCAGTGGGGAAGAGGCCAATGTCACAGAGGAAGATGGGGTTGCAGGTGAGGCAAGGGAAGAGGGCTGGGCGGGAGAGGTTTCCGAGGACTGCAGAGTGGTTGTGGATGACTGTGTGTGTGTCTGCAAACCATCCCCTGTGAGTGTGGTATCAGTCCCCTGCACTTGCTTGTGTGCACGTCTAGCCCTTGGTTTGGGTGTTTGTTTGCTGCCCGTGTCTGGGGCTTTGTGAGAATGTGCAGGTGTGTGTGTGCTTGAGACAGGTAGGCTGCTAGGAATTGTGGGTGGTGCAGGGGTAGGAGGGGTACGGGACTAATGGAGGAGGGACACTGCTGCCGTCAGGGAGGAGGCCACGGACTGATTGGTCCTCTGTAGGGCAGACATGCCCGATGAAATGCCCTCCATGAACGACACCAGTTGCGTCAACAGACTGGTGTGTGCATGGAGGACACTCAGCATCGATGTCTGCCCTACATGGATCTGTCTAAGTAAGTCCACAGACTCCTCACTCAGGGCAGCAGGGGACACAGGGGCAGGGGGTGCGGTGCCTGGCACAAAGGAGACAGGCTCCCGAACACGGGAGCCTCCACGGACCTCTGGGATTGGAGCCGATGGGAGGGTGGTGATGGTGGTGGTGGGGGCGGTGGCGGGGACAGCCTCACTAGCTGGGGTTTGGTGGCTGCTGACACCCACCTCCACAAGGGAGTCATCCTCAGAGCTGCTGTGGCCCTCAGCTAGGGTGGATGGTGCTGACGACTCCTCAGTGTGGCTCCACTCGCCCTCTGTGCCACTGGGTCCCCCCGACTCCTCTCCTTCTGTCCCTGTCAGGCTCTGTGGCTCCTCCTGGTCCGTGGAGCTGTCCACTCCTGTGGCCGTGGATGTATCTGGATAGGAATAGGAAGAAAGAGAACAACACCAGTCACCTGCACTGACTGCACACACCACAGTGAGTACATCACATCACAGGGCAAGCCCTGGCATCATCAGCTGAACACTGCTCAAAGGGCCAACACTGTTTAGAATAAGCCAATTGTCATTCTCAACATCAACCATGGCACACATATCCCTCCTTGACTTGCACCCATATGTCTGTTGCATGTTGGATGCTAATACCCCAATGTCCCGACATGCACCACCCACACATTAGTTGGACATGCAAGTGAACTTGTAGGAGTATGTCACAATACACACAGCACATCTCTTGCTACTGACTCAGTACAGGTGTCCGGATGAAGGGATGGGCAGAGACTCATTTCACATGCTTGTGATGCATGCCAGCAACACACACTATGATGTTCTCACGTCCTGATAGTCAATGCCACAATGGGGTGCATGGTGCATACTTGAACACAATGCAGGATCACTCATAGCAAGTTAAATGCCATGGCACTGGCATGCCTGAAAAGTCAGTCAACACTGTCTCCTGTCACAGGGGCAAGGCATCCAGACAACAACAGTATGCACTGTGTCACAATCATAGCTCAGGGGTAAATCTAACTCTGCAGATGACAAGTGCACTTGCCCATCCCCTGCAAACAACATATCCAGGACCCAGAACACCCCACATCATGCAAATCAGACATATGAGTCTCTGAAAACACAACTCCCTGTACATTAGCACATCACAGTCTGCCGTGCATGTAACACCGCTGCCTGAAGTACACAGTTGCATACACCATTGTGCGCTGTCAGATGATCACACACCTATATGTCACACAGGTCTTGTCTCTCACAGTCACATCTCAGATGTCCTGCTGAACCCTCAAAATCATGGACACCCCAGTTGTACGTAACAGGAAGCCACACCATAATGACACAGAGGCAGACACCTGAAGGCACATGTCACTAAGCACATCCTGTAAGTTGACACACAGGAGTGGGATTACAGAGTGTATCTAAATGCCCTTGAGGAGGCATGACTGCCCAGGTCTACGTGAAACAGTGTTTGGCCCTGGACAGTAGTCATATGGCTAAGCAAGTGTGACATACTTTATATACATACTCCTGATGCCCACAAATTGGAGTCCCCTGCAGCATGGCTTTGTTTGAAATACCCCAGCCACATGTGGCGAGTCAAACCAGCAATTGGAACACATATCAAGGGCACACACAGATCACATGTCAGATTCCAGGCATTGGGTAAACAATTGAACCACCCATGAAATACACAACAGAGTCACGGGAACAAATGCTGTCCAGAAGTTGAAGCATAGCTGACTGCAGGGACACAGTGCTCTAGTGACACAATCAACAGACTGTAGGGGCCACACCTGTGGAACAGATGAGGAAGGTGCATCACACAATTGAGGGACCTGAGTATTGGACTACAATACCTACGTAATGTGGAAGTGTGACCAGGCCAAAAGACTGCAATTAGCATGTCAGACATAGTACACAGATTAGGCATGGACTTACCCATCCTTGCTGCTGTCTGGCCTTTAGCTGCCTATTGAGGTCCGGGAAGACCACTGCCAGGATCCGGAGCATGTGGGGGTCAGGGTCCGGTGTCCGCCACTCCTGCGAGGAGGTGACAGCTTCAGCGGGACTCTTGCGATCCTCCGGGTCCAGCCCCGAAGTTCCTGCCACCTCTTCTGGCAGTTGCGCTTGTAGACCCCCACCGAACGAACTGTCCGGGTGATGGTCAGCCATATCTCCTGCTTCTGGTGGGCATCAACCTGTGAGGATGCCAAAGTTAAAAGTCCATTAACACACATGCCCCATATTTGTGCTGCACACTTTTGGATATACATGTCATCGTCACAAAGGAAAATGAGTTACACAGGTAGTGCAACCATGGGAAAGGACAAATAACCTGCATGTCTGACATTTTAACAATGCCTGGGAAGTTTAAGCTTTCACTAATGCACTTTAGCAGCAGAACACCTGTTCATTACATGAACCTACACACTTTGAGGGATGAAAGTACTCAGTGAGAATGCTTGCCACTGGTGTACACAGTGCTAGTACTGCTAGTCAGACAACATGCATAATTAGGAAGGCAGTGGACTGCACACTCACCTGCTCCCCTGGTTTGCCATACAGCTTGCTGTACTGTGGAAGGAGCCCGTCCAGCAGGGTCTGGTTCTCCTCCTCAGTGAAGGCTGGGGCCCTCTCCAGAGTACATGCCATAGCAGGAGCCAGAGGATGCAGAGACAGCAGCAGTGGTAGCAGGGATGTGGTCCAGTAGCATGTAGTGCAGGCAAGTGAGCTCCCTGGGGGCCAGCCAGCCTTATATCTGTGCTGCAGAGGCAGACTCTGTGCCATGTGTCCCCAGTGATAGGTCCAACACGGTTGCATTCTATGAATCTGGCCAATACATGGAAATGTACGACTCGTACACGTCTTCCGCTTCGTTCAAATCTTCACCTTCATGAAACCCTAGGAATTGCAACATTGTTGTAGGCATCCAACTGAATTTCCAGCGCACAACTCGTGCAAGTTTTGAATCCGCATCCGTCTCCATGACAGTCCAGAGCCAATGGGTGCGCCCGGCTCGGTCAACTGACTGTACAACGCGTATTTTGAAAATACACATGCACCCGTCTCCATACGATTCAATGGCCAAGGCGTACGCCTGTCTCGGACCATGCCTGCCCGACGCACATGCATGATATACACCCGCGTCGGACCTCATTGCAATCAATGGCAAAGCGTACGCACGGCTCGGTCATGAACCGTGCAATGCGTACGCATTGTCACCCGCGTCGGACTTCATTGCAGTCAACGGCAAAGCCTACGCACGGCTCGGTCATGAACCGTGCAATGCGTATGCATTGTCACCCGCGTTGGACCTCATTGCAGTCAATGGCAAAGCGTACGAATGGCTCGGTCATGAACCGTGCAATGCGTACGCATTGTCACCCGCGTCGGACCTCATTGCAGTCAATGGCAAAGCCTACGCACGGCTCGGTCATGAACCGTGCAATACGTACGCATTGTCACCCGCGTCGGACCTCATTGCAGCCAATGGCAAAGCGTACGCATGGCTGGGTCATGAACTGTGCAATGCGTACGCATTGTCACCCGCGTCGGACCTCATTGCAGTCAATGGCAAAGCCTACACACGGCTCAGTCATGAACCGTGCAATGCGTACGCATTGTCCCCCGCGTCGGACCTCATTGCAGTCAATGGCAGAGTGTACGCACGGCTTCAACACACAATTACTTGCCAGGGACACATGTGCACACCTACCACACTACAGCATTGGCCACACAGTGTCCCATGGCATGTACGGCTGCATTCCCTGTGTGTTGGGGGGCAACATTTGGTTTGTTGTGTGTCACTTTTGTTCAGCCACTCCCAGACTGTGCACGTGTTCATGGGGGGCAGAATCCTTTGTGTGTTGTGCACATTACCACTGTGATGTGGAAATGTTCAGTAATGGGCATGAGTCACGGACACAGTTGCAGGTTGGATATGTTTAGGACATGTCACATACACCCTGAGTCATGGGGGTGATGGCATGAACATCACAGTGAGACCTGTAGCCACAATTCAGATGTGCACCCACGGTCTGTGTGCATGTTGTGTCTCAGATGTGGATGATAAAATGTACCCAATGGGAGACAGTCTCCACATCCATGTGGTATATGCTGCAACCTTGATGGTGTGTGTGTGTCTAAGAGACGTACATGTAGGGCCTGCAGGGACAACAGTGGCCACTACCTGTGGGACTCACGCTTGCATTGTGGTGTGTACGTGATATGCCATGTCCATGCCAGTGTCAATGTGGCAATACAGGGACCCTGGGTATCTGCATGGCAAAGATCTGTGATGTCTGGGAGACATCAGGCCTCACTTGTCACTGTGGTGTGTGTTTGTAACGTCACTGCAGTACATAGGTCGGGTGACACAGCCCAGTGATTGGCCATTACACTACATGGGACTTATGTGGACATGTGGAATTGAGATGTGAGGTGATGGTCATGTAGGTGACATATATGCCCATGCCCAACAGCACACACCTCAGTACATTGTGTAATGTCATAATGTGTCATGTGATATTGAGCCTGGTCATGGCAACATGGGTGGATGAACCGACAATCTTCCTTTGTTCATCTCTGTTCTGCAGGGCACCAGCTGTCCATCGACCGTTCCCAGACCTTCAAACCATGCAGGAACGCGACTGCATCTGACGGTACCGCTTCACCAGGCTACTGATTGAGGAGTTCGCGGAGTAGTTGGCGCCACATCTGCTACCTGGCCGGACATACCCTCCAGCACTGACCCCAGAGGTGAAGGTGATGGCAGCCCTGCACTTCTTTGCTACTGGTACCTTCCAGTACACTGTGGCTACAGCAGGTGGGATGTCGCAAACTATGTTTAGTTGTGTGCTACGCAATGTCTTGGAGGGGATGTTGCATTTCCTTGACCTGTACATCAAGTTCCCTAGCCCAGCTGAACTCCCTGAAATAAAGGATGCCTTTTAAACACTGGCAAAGATGCTGAACGTTATCGGATCTATTGATGGGACACATGTGGCCCTGATACCACCACAGGCACATGAGCAGGCATACCGGAACAGGAAACATTTCCACTCGATCAATGCTCTGGTGGTATGTCTTGCAGACATGTGTATCACACATGTGTGTGCAGGGTTCCCTGGTTCTGCGCACGATGCCTACATAATGAGGAGTAGTCGCATTGCAACGCTGATGTCACAGATGCCAGATGAGCGAACCTGGCTTGTCGGTGTGTACTGACTGTTTATCATTGTGTGTGTTTGGCAATGTTGTATTCTGCACTCCTACAAAACTCAGCTAATTGTTCATTTTTTTGTGTGTAGGTGACTCCGGATACCCCAACATGCCGTGGTTGCTGACACCCCTCAGGAACCCTGTGACACCAGCCAAAATGCGCTACAATGAGGCACATGGTCGGAGCAGGAGGGTGATTGAGCGGACATTCGACCTCCTGAAAAGCCGCTTTCGCTGCCTGGACAAGACCGGAGGGGCCCTCCCATATGAACCTGCAAAGGTATGCAAAATTATCCTTGTATGCTGCATGCTACACAACATGGCAGTGCGGAAGAAGGTGCCTCTCATCCAGGATGATGATGACCAACCTCCGCCACCTGTGGAGGATCCCGGCCTGGGCCATGATGCCATTGATGATGAGGATGAGGGTGATGTCCGCTCACAGCTCATCAACAACTTCTTCACCTGAATGTGAGTTTCCAGGGTTGTTATATCAATGTATGGAGTTAGACTGGAATGTGTTATGGCTGCTCTGTTGCTGTCTGAGAGTGTCTGTGTGCCACTTGACTGGATGCATGCAGTGATGTGTCCATTCAGGTGGTGTGTACTCCACAATAGGGTAGTACTGCTAACTTGTTTCTGTGTAGGTTTCTTGTGACATGTTTTGTGCATGTGTATTGCATTTCTCTCCTGTTCTGCTGTGCTTTTGACTGTGTCTTGTGTCTGTCCTTCACAGGGTCATTTGCCTGTTGTTTGGTCAACACTGACCCCCAACACCCAGAATCCGACACCAGTGTGGGAGTAGTCAATTGACATTAACTGATGTGCCACACTCCCCTGGACTACAATTCTCAGACACTCTGTGACCGTGTGTCCACCGTAACGTACAATTGCCTTGCAACTATTTTTGAGTAAACATGTTGCTGATGTGTAATGAACCTGGGCTGTGCTTTGTTAGGTGCGTTGTCTGTCTTCCCACATCTGAGTGACATTTGCTTACCTCGCCTGTGGACTTGTTACCAATGACTGTGGATAGGTGTTGTGTTTGTGCATATTTATGTGTTTCAGGTCAACATCATTGTGTGAGATGAGTAACATGGCCATGGTGAGTATGTGTTGTGTTGCCATAGTGGTGTGTATCCCTCACGTGTGTCACATCACCATGACTCACCTAATGTTGGTCACATTGTTGCAGTATTTGGCATGCACTATGTTGTGTAGCAGATCGACATCTCCATGACACATGACAATTTGGAATCACAACAGAGGCAAGTATGGTGTACTGATGAGTTTATTTTCGAACATGTGTGAGGAAAGTGCACAGGATGGTGGGTGCTGTACATTGGGTTTGGAATCCAAAGTTCACAGTAGAGTTGGAAGTGCTGGTAGATGAAATGTCCAGAGTAAAGTCCACAGTCATCTGCTTCATTGGACCAACATGAACCCTCCATGTCATGTGGGTGAGTTGTGTGCGATTGAACAAGGTGAACGAGTTGCGCACAAAGAACATTGTCCAGAACAGGTTTAGAGGCCCTGGGAGATGTGCTGGAACATCTGCCTCTCACATGTCCTTCTTCGGACAACCCCTCTTCTTCTTGGGGGGGGGGGGGATACTCAGGTGCAGGCCACTGGGGTACAGGGGACTCTCTGCCAGAGTCCACCTCCCTCCCTGTGGCGCTGGCAGATGGTGTTGCAACAGATGTTGTGGCCACACAGGGAGGTGTGGACAGGTTTGTGTTGATCTGGCGGAGGCATTGGAGTATGTCCCGATGCACCGCAGTAAGTGCATCCCACTTTGCCTCCATGCGGGCATGGTTGGCAGCCTGCTCCTGTTGTATGTCCTTGAGGAGCCCCACTACCTGGCCAAATCCACCGGTGCTATCCTGGTATGCATCTATGATGCGTGCCAGTTGGGGGTCATCATGCAGTCCAGACCCCTCTGCAGGGTGCGCCCTCTGCCTCCAACCCATCCCAGCACCCCTATCCACACGGGCAGGACCAGCGGCGGGACACACAGGTGACACTGGGACCCCTTGGCTGGTGTTGCTGGTGGTGTTTGCTGTAGCCTCCGGGGGGTCCTGTGTCCCTGTGCTGTGGGTGTTCAGTGGCCTTGGTCTGTCCATGTTGGCGGGGGTGCCCTGACGGTTTCCAGATGCTGGAGGCGTGGATACAGGGGGTGCAGATGTTGATGCTGCTGGTGCTGCATGATGACTCACACCTTTTGCATACCAGGCAGCAGGACGTGCAACGCGAGGACCTCTGGACCACCGGGCCACTCACGGGACGCTGACGCTGTTTGTTCCCCTCGCCGCCACTCACCATCGCTGGCCGCAGTGGGGGGGAACTACAGCTCCCGGCAGCCTTTGCCTCGACCAGGACCTCCTTCCGGCCAGTTCCGCGCCCGGAGGCGCTATATAATCAGAGGCTCCCTCGGTGGAGCGGGGGGCATACCTTTTGCATACCAGGCAGCAGGACGTGCAACGCGAGGACCACTGGACCACCAGGCCACTCACGGGACGCTGACGCTGTTTGTTCCCCTCGCCGCCACTCACCATCGCTGGCCGCAGTGGGGGGGAACTACAGCTCCCGGCAGCCTTTGCCTCGACCAGGACCTCCTTCCGGCCAGTTCCGCGCCCGGAGGCGCTATATAATCAGAGGCTCCCTCGGTGGAGCGGGGGGCATACCTTTTGCATACCAGGCAGCAGGACGTGCAACGCGAGGACGACTGGACCACCAGGCCACTCACGGGACGCTGACGCTGTTTGTTCCCCTCGCCGCCACTCACCATCGCTGGCCGCAGTGGGGGGGAACTACAGCTCCCGGCAGCCTTTGCCTCGACCAGGACCTCCTTCCGGCCAGTTCCGCGCCCGGAGGCGCTATATAATCAGAGGCTTCCTCCGCGTCGCGGGACGCGCCGGGCTGAGCCCGGGCAGAGGGCGGGCCGTCTGTGGCCGTCCAGGGCCAAGGGAGGCCGGGCCGGGCCACCCTTCGTGGTTTCACGAAACCAATACTGAATACAAGACTAAGTGTAAGATATTTACCTGTCTGCATCATTAATAATATTTAATAGTGGTATTACCTCGTATATAGATTGTGTATAATTCTCCACCCCAGCTAATCGTGTGTTAATAATGTCTGTTACGTCGCCAGTAAAATCAATTATAGGCAAGAATACATCAATGGGAGGCCCACGCAAAGGGACATTAGATCACTTCCTAGCTAAAGCCATTTCGAAGTTAGATCACCAAATAGCGGACACTGAACGCCGCCTGTCTTCTGGCCTACTTTCCAACAAACGCTCATTTTTGGGTCTCATTCAAACGATCCCCTCCCCTATACCACAACTCATGGCTAACATGCCTATTCAAACTAGTGACCCGAGCATCCCTTTACTCCTACAAGATCAGTCGTTGATAATGGATACCCCAAGGGAACTTGTGACCAGTAATATTAACATGGACCCTTCGTCACATTCCATCTTGGAAGAGGTCCTACCAAATAGGTCACCTAAAGTAAAATCAAAGCTTAAGAAAAATAGCAAACCTTATAAAAATTCAAGACCTGGGGCCATAGTAAAGAGAAAACGGGGGGGTGAGGACATGAAAGGCAGCCGTCCAAAAACACCAAGACTACATTCTAGCCCCACACAAGATAAAAATGCCCAATCATCCATTGCGCCTCATCCAACGGACGGTTTAACTCAAAGAATTGAACATCTTGTTAAAACCCTATTATTACCACTATCTGAGGGAATTAAAAGGCTAAGCGAACAATTAGATACTTTAGCAGCAGTATCTTCTTCGAACACCATACTACTGAAAGATCTGGTTAGTCTTCAAACTACTGAAAGTCAGAAATCTTCTGGCACCAGCTCTTTAGGTGATCCCCTACTACCATCTAAAGTCAATATACAGCTTCCGCTTAAACCTGTTAGCGCACTAACTCCCACAGGAGAGGGAAAAAAGTTAGCCCCACCTAACATCTCAGGACATAAAACTACAAATGACATCAGGGCACTCTCTCCGAATAACGCCTTGAAAGGAATGGTCGAGCACATTGATTTACCACCTGAGGCGGCACCCTATGTTGTCATACTCACAGGAGTACCAGAATTGACCTCAGGAAAGAAAGAGGGGTTTACAGAACTTAAAAATAAAGTAATCTATTGGCTAAGTAAGAATAGACCTTTGCCTGCTAATATTAACGGTGAGATTTTATTTGTGAGAAGGCTGTCTTGGCTAGGGTGTAGGCCTAAGGACATAGAGGGTGATATTGTAACTATTAATTTTAAAGACCGGAGAGTAGTTACTCATATAGCGGATTGGTTTCTTGAGAGAGGAGGGGAAGGAATATCTACTCGTCTCCTGAGTTACTTCTACCCCCAATCTCTCCTCATCCCTTGTAACAACAGACCCACTCATAAAACATCTAGAAATGCCAGACATCTCCCATTGCCTCAACATCCTAGTACATTCAGTCGTCGGATCGACTTCCTCCCTCTCCCATCCCTCCTAGACAGGCCTCACTTCTACCAACAGAAACACACATACAACATACCTCAGTACTCACCATGGTCTGTCCCTGTTACAAATCGCTTCGATGCATTGACAGACCTAGATGATCTGGATTGACAGACGGAACTTAACCCGGAAGTCCATCCTCATGAATCCCCTATTGTGGCACCTAATTCTCATATTAAAATTGTAACTCCTGGTATTGCCACTTATAACCACTGTGATCAGGGAACCCCAATCGATGAGGCAACCAATAACCAGGTTTATATTAATTTTGATAAATCCTATATTGGACCCCTCCCCCAATTTGATTCCCTCATTGATCTTAGTCCCCTTCCTACCTTAAATTCCATAAGTAGAGACAAAATCACCGATGACCTCCCAATAAGGAAGACATTGGTTGCCCAAAATATTATCTCATGGAATGTTGCAGGCCTTCTTAATAAAATATCGCATCAACCGTGGTTAGATATAGTGACTAATTATAGTATCATCTGCCTTCAGGAAACGTGGGCCGTAGATGAACTACATATACCAGGCTATCAGACCTTTCATGCACCTGCACAAATAAGCCCACAGGGGAGAAACAAAGGAGGCCTGACCATATATGTCTCTATAACACAGGGTATAAAAGTTATAAGACATCTATTTACTGAGTATTATCAGATTTTAACAATTAGTTAGGGTCATGTAAAATTTCTGACCCTCATTAATTTTTATCATAATATTCCAAGCAACAGCCTTGAAAGCCAGATCGATAAACTTACGCAGAGTGTTGACACTTCTAAGCCCCAGAAAGAAGATGAGCTGGTTCTGATTTGGTTGGGTGATTTTAACTGCACAATTTGCCCACATGGCTCCAAAGGCATTTGCGGCCTTGGTGAACATAAAGATGATAACCCAACCCACTTCGTCCACTCTAATCTGGGAAATTCTTTTAATAATATGCTCTTTTATTTTAATTTGTCTTACATTAATGAATCATGCACCCCAATTATCCCCTTCCAGCAAACTTTCCATGGGCGGGGTTGCAGCTCAATCATAGATTTCACCCTTATATCCTCATCTAGTGCAGGGTTAGTTTCTAATTGGGAAACGCATGATGTTTTTTTCTTAAGCGATCATTACCCAATTTCTTTTAATCTGAAAATTAAAAATACCCATCAGACTTTCATAGATAAGTTTAACTACCACCCTAACATTAACTTAGCTACAAAAAATGGCTACTCTATAAAATGGGACCGGGTAAATCCCCCAGATTTCATACACAACTTAATGGAAATCTCCCAACCTGATATACTTGTCTGTTTAACAGAAACTGAGGAGTCTTCAGAAATCATGACTTCCTTTTTAAAAATTCAACGTGACCTTAAAAAACTGTTAACTAGAGAGCATCGATCGAACGCGAAAAATAACCCTGGTTGGTTCGATAAAAGCTGCACTAAAGCACTTCAAGCTCTCAAAAGGGCATTGCACGAAACCATAAAATCTCCAGTTGAGATTCGCAAAACCAGAAAATCTTAAAATTTGGCTGTAAAAATGAGGAAACAAACATTAAGGAAAGAGGCCTGGCTGGCCCTAATTGAAGCCTCTAAATCTAAGAACAATACAGCCTTCTGGAAAGCGGTTAATGCCCCTTATTTACAGAATAATCAAACAGACATTATAGATATAGCCATAAATGGGGAAACCTGGGTGAAGCATTTTAGAAACCTATATGATAAAGCTGAAAATTCCAATTATGGTAACCCTTTGCTGGATGGGGTATTTATTCATCAGCCTACAATCTTATTGAATTCATTTCCGTTAGGCATAACTTTCTCCTGCCTGGAGATTAAAAAGGCAATCAAAGACAGCCCCTCAGGCGAAGCACCTGGACCAGATGGTGTTCCGACAGATGTATATAAAGCTGAGATCGATCTCTGGGCTCCTTTGTTAACTAATGTTTTAAATCATTCTAATCGACATGGGTTTCTACCGTCCTGGTCTGAAGCCATAGTCGTTCCAATTTTTAAAAAAGGAGACAGAAACGACCCCACCTGCTACCGGCCAATATCACTTTTAGATGCATTAATGAAGGTAGCAGCCCGGGCAATTTTAAATAGAATACAACTTTGGGCAGAAGAAAATAAGGTAGTATCACATCTACAATATGGATTTAGTCCTTGTAAAGGCACCATAGAACAGAGCCTAAACTTGGCCTTAGTCCTATCAAAATATACCCAGGCAAAAAAGGGAAAACTTTTCATTACTTTTGTGGACCTGAGTTCCGCTTTTGACTGCGTGAACCATGAGACATTATGGTCTATTTTGTGTGAGATGGGCATAGATCTTAATATTCTTCAATTTATAAAAGCATTGTATAGGGACGTAGGAGCTAGGGTACGCTTTGGAAATAAAGGGGAGTGCTCCGATAAATTTTTCATTAAGAGAGGGGTGCGGCAGGGGTGCATTTTAGCGCCCCTGCTTTTCACCCTATATATAAACTCTATTGGCAAACACCTAACGGAATCACAGTATGATTATCCGATGATTCGGGGAACTCCGGCCCCATTACTCCTTTATGCTGATGATGCGGCCATCATGTCTCGAACTAAGATTGGCCTTCAGAGGGCTGTCCTGAAATTTGCAAATTATATGAAAGAACGAGGGCTAAAAATTAACATCTTAAAAACATACACCATGGCCTGTGGTCCCGGAACAAAGAAAGCCCCTTGCTCAATCTTCTTAGACAACATGAGGATCGAGACCACAGATCAATTTTCCTATCTTGGAATAAACTTCGATGGGAAAGGAAACTGGCACGTAGCTATTAATGCCAGAAATTTAGCCTTCATTCGAGAAATAGGCACCCTGAAAAAGTTCTCAGCTAAACTAGGTGGTAGACCAGTGAAAGAGCTGATTGAAATTTATAAAGCTAAATGCATTTCTACCGCCATCTATGGAGCTGGTCTTTGGGGCATTGAAAACTCACATCTGATACAAAAATCAGAAAATCAGTTCCTACGCTATCTACTAGGTGTACCCAAAACAACAGCAACATATTTTATACATATTGAATTGGGCATGCCGTATATCTCAGATGTTATCAAAATTGCGCCTATACTATTGTGGCATAAAATCTGGGTTACGCCCGAGACTTCATTAAACAGAGACCTAATCATAGATTGTCTCAGTCTCGACGGATTAACCAACATTAAATGGCTTACCTATGTAAAAAATATGCTGACTGACCTTGGTCACTCTGAGTTTTTCGTGAGGCCATCAAGTTTGGAAATGGTGCCCAGAAAAACGTTAAGAGAAATGGCTCTCAACCATCTAATAACCAAAAGATGGAATCTGGAAAAAACTAAAACAACAGTAACCGATTTCCAAAAAATAACCACGCATGAAGGCCTCCAAAGGTACCTCTTAATCCAGCCAAATTGCTATGCACGAATGCTATTGACCCGTCTCAGATTTGGTAACTTCTTTCGCATGATTACTTTTCCTGCCTGTAACATTTGGTCTAATGAAATTTTACTATGTCCCTGTGATGACACTTCTGCTCAATCAAATATTCACTGTATTTTATTTTGTAAATTTTACCAGTTGCCCAGGAGAGCTTTTTTGAAACCAATCTTAAAGGCTTGGGGAATTCGCTCTTGCAGACTAGCCATGATTAGGCTATTACAACTAGAAAATGAACATATTATCTCTGCAGTAACCAGTTTTTTAAAATTGGCCATCAAGTTTCGGAACTCAATGCAACCATCCTAAAATGCACTATGCCTTTGACCATTTTAATGCTTTTTATCTGCTTTTACTTGTATCAAATATGTACTGTATTTTCTTAAATGTATGCTTTTATGATTTTACTCTGAAAATCGAATAAAGCTTTCTTGACTGACTGACTGACTCACACCGGAGGGGCCAGGTTGGTCGTCGTCATCCTGAGAGAACAAAGACAGAGTCAAACCAGAGAGCTCAGTGTCCACCAGAGTCTGGGACTGGGAATCCTCTTCATTTGGTGCTGCACCTGTGTTTGGAAGAGACACACAATGTGAGTTATGTTTCTACAGGCGTCAATGGTTCACAAACATGACATTTTCTACTGTACGAACGGATTCCTGCCTGTACACTGCTTTTTTTCCGGCTTTCAACGGACAGAGTTTGATATTGTTGTTGCACATTGCCCAGCCATGAAGAAACATTTCAATTTGCATGTCGAAGTGTGTGCATGCCCAGCTCATGGATAGATTTGTCTGTACATATGACCCCACACCTTAGGTCCTTGCACTGGCTCCCAGTACGCAAGAGGGTGAACTTTAAGGCTTTGGTGTTGGCCTATAAGGCATTCCACAACATTGGGGCTCCGTATTTGAGAAATAGATGTCAGCTCTATGTTCCATCTCGAAACCTACGGTCCTCAAATTCATGTTTGTCACAGACCCCAAGGTTTCTTCGCTCTCAAATGGGTGGTCACTTTTTCCAAGTAGTGGCCTCTGGGCTCTGGAATAGCCTACGCCTTGATCTGCGTCGGGAGGGGGATCTTCTTAGTTTTCGCCACAAGCTCAAAACTTGGCTGTTTGTATGATCGGCAGCCTTGAGGCTCCACAGCTGTGTTTTTGTCACTGGTCTTTCTTTTCATTAGCGCCAGGACACTCCTGGGAGTAGCCGCGCGCTCTATTAATACCCAGTAACATTAACATTACATGACCATTGCTACTCAAGGGCCATCACGTTTCTGACACAGGTGTGTCATTCCTGTTCACACGTGAGCTTTAACAAGGACATACGTGCTATTCCACTGGGGATATGTTGTACTATTGGGGCATGTGTGGTAGCAGAGTTTGCTAGTCTTTGTGTGTCACATTGGTGTATTGGTACGACATGGTCACAGTCCGGTATGCCTGTGATCTCTTTGGAGGAAGTGTTTTCTTCCAGTGTTCCTAGTTCCCATCTCATTTCATACAAGTGGTGATGTCACCATCGTTAATGATTCTGGTGCTGAGTTTTGTACGTGCATATGTGATTTGACTTGTCAATGTTCCATATGTTGAAATGGATCGGGCAAGGTAGCACTCTGGCTTTTCAATGTTCATGACAGTGAGGGCCGTTGGTGTGTGTGTTGCAGTTTGGCTGCTGTGAGTAGCATGTGTCCTCCAATGCTGTCCATGTTTGACCTTGTGTCTACAGTGACTATGTCAGTGAGTGGTGTGTTGTATGAAGGATGCCTATGTTTCAGCACGATGTAGGGGTGGAATGCAGCTCACAACAGCACCGAGTGTGAATGTGACCATGCTTTGGTATCGGCTATATTGGTGTGTCCATTCCATTCACTGTCAGATGTCCCCTGTCAATGATGTATATGTGAATTCCTTTGTGTTTTGTACAATGTACCATGTATATGGCTCTCCACATTGGTCATCTGCAAGACACACCTCCCCTGCCCGGCCAGGGGGCAAACCTGGACACTGCATCCCCAGACAATGATTTTGAACATATGGTTGCAATGGCTGTGTGTGCGACCGGGTTTTGTTTGGTCAGTGCATATGTGTGATTGTCAGCCACATCATTTCTCAGGCCCAGTGTCAGTCATCTTGTCAGTCCCTTCCCACTCCCTGTGAGGTGAGCATGGTTCAGTGTGAGCTTGCTGGGCCCTGTGGGTGGGTGTAGATTGTCTGTGACTGCAACTCCCATCATGGTCTTGGCTACCCCCCTTCCCAGCATGCCCATACTTCCTCCCTCTTGACTCTGCTTCCCTGTGAGGGGGTGTGACAGCAATGGCAAGATGGCTGACTGTGAAGTCCTGGTGTTTGTTGTTGCCCAGTTCCCAGCAGGGCCTTGTGCTCCCCACAACAGAGCCCAGTGTCAGACATCTTGTCAGGCCCTTACCACTTCCTGTGAGGTGAGCATGGTTCAGTGTGAGCTTGCTGGGCCATGTGGGTGGGTGTGGATTATCTGTGACTGCAACTCCCATCAAGGTCTTGGCTACACCCCCTTCCCAGCATGCCCATACTTCCTCCCTCTTGACTCTGCTTCCCTGTGAGGGTGTATGACAGCAATGGCAAGATGGCTGACTGTGAAGTCCTAGTGTTTGTTGTTGCCCAGTTCCCAGCAGGGCCTTGTGCTCCCCACAACAAATGCCAGTGTCAGACATCTTGTCAGTCCCTTCCCACTCCCTCTGAGGCAAGCATGGTACAGTGTGAGCTTGCTAGGCCATGTGGGTGGGTGTGGATTGTCTGTGACTGCAACTCCCATCATTTTCTTGGCTAAACCCCCCCTTCCCAGCATGCCCATACTTCCTCCCTCTTGACTCTGCTTCCCTGTAAGGGGGTGTGACAGCAATGGCAAGATGGCTGACTGTGAAGTCCTGGTGTTTGTTGTTCCCCGTTCCCAGCAGGGCCTTGTGCTCCCCACAACAGAACCCAGTGTCAGACATCTTGTCAGTCCCTTCCCACTCCCTGTGAGGCGAGCATGGTTCAGTGTGAGCTTGCTGGGCCATGTGGGTGGGTGTGGATTGTCTGCGACTGCAACTCCCATCATGGTCTTGGCAACACCCCCCTTCCCAGCATGCCCATACTTCCTTCCCTTTGACTCTGCTTCCCTGT
Source organism: Triturus cristatus (assembly GCF_964204655.1). NCBI lineage: Eukaryota > Metazoa > Chordata > Amphibia > Caudata > Salamandridae > Triturus > Triturus cristatus. Next base: position 481,650,662 of record NC_140584.1, on the reverse strand, counting down.
GAGGGGGTGTGACAGCAATGGCAAGATGGCTGACTGTGAAGTCCTGGTGTTTGTTGTTGCCCAGTTCCCAGCAGGGCCTTGTGCTCCCCACAACAGAGCCCAGTGTCAGACATCTTGTCAGTCCCTTCCCACTCCCTGTGAGGCGAGCATGGTTCAGTGTGAGCTTGCTGGGCCATGTGGGTAGGTGTGGATTGTCTGTGACTGCAACTCCCATCATGGTCTTCCCAGCATGCCCATACTTCCTTCCTTTTGACTCTGCTTCCATGTGAGGGAGTGTGACAGCAATGGCAAGATGGCTGACTGTGAAATCCTGGTGTTTGTTTGGCTACAAGTCGAAAGAGAGCCCCAGTACGGGGTATCTTTTGTTGATATTTCACTGAGGTGTGGGTCAATGCATTCTACCCCGAGAGTTATGTGGAGTTTGTGTTGAGGGGGGGTGTCTCCACATGCTGGTAAGTATGGTCAGAGCTGTCCGTCCTCCTTCCCACCCGGCCAGACATCCCACCATGAAACGTGCTTCCATTGGAGGGCGTGTAAGTTGTCTTTCAGGATGTCAGTCAGTGGTGTCCTGCTTCTGATTTGCACACAACCCCTACCAGGGCCTTGTGCTCCCCACAGCAGGAATCAGTGTCAGCAATCTTGTCAGTCATTTTCCACTCCCTATGATGTGGGCATGGTTCAGAGAGGTCTTGATGGGCCAATCAGGAGGGGTAGCATTATCTGTGACTACAAACCCCATCATGCTTTTGGATACACTCACTTCACCTGCATCCCCACTATTCCTTCCTGTCAGTCAGCTACACTGTGAGGTAGTGTGTTTGTGGTGGCAAACTGTCTGGCAGTGTTTATTTTGCTTTGTGCCACTGCCTTGCTCTATTTGTTTGTAGGTTGGTGCATGTCATGACACAGTTCCAAGTCACTATGAGATGGCAGGTATTGTGTTTGTCTGACAGACATACACATCTTGGGATGATTATCTATTGGTTACTGCGGCTTTACTTGCAGTGCATGGTTTCACTGTCCCCTTGCCACACAATATTGGGTATGTTGTTTGTGTACTCACCAGGCTCTGGTATGTCTGTTAGACCATGGACGCTCTCTGGTGGTAGGATGTCCCGCACCTTCTCCTCCCAGGTCCTGAAGTAGACTGATTTGGCAGGAGGGCCACCGCCGGTGCACTGACTCAGGGCGTGATCTTTTTCAATGAGTTTCTTGACCCTCCTGCGCAGGTCATACCACCTGCTCTGGATATCGTCCTATGTGCGCCTTGCTGATGCTTGTGTGTTGACCTTGTCCACAATCCTCGCCCACATCTTTGTTTTCTGTGACATGGGGGTCCTTTGGACCAATGTACCAAACAAATGTGGCTCTACTCTGATGTTCTCGTCTACCAGCAATTCTAACTCACTATCTGTGAACTTTGGATTCTTCTTTGGGGGCATGGTGATGGGTGGTGGTGGTGAGTGATGTGTGTGTGTGAGGGTGCAAGTGAGGGTGGGTTAGTGTTGGTTTTGCTAGCTGTATGTGTGTGTGTGTTTGAATGAGCTTTTGATGGTGTGTGAGTTGTGTGATGGGTGAGTTGTGAGTGTGTCTGTGGTTGCTGTGTGATGGTGTTTGCTGATGGCTGTGTCTCCTATTTGCAAGGGAACATGGTAGTGATTGAAGTCCTTTATATAGTTGGAGTTGTGGGTGTGTCTTTGTCCCAGGTTTTTTTTATTTGATATTTGTTGGCTTTGTCATTGCTTGTTTGGTCCTTTTTTTGTCTTTTTTCCTTTGGGTTTTGTAGGCATGAAGGAGACGTTCTTCTGACGGAAACGGACGCTGATGTTGGCTCGTGTGGGCTTCTCCGCCTTGTTCACGCTGACTATATTCTGTGTTTCATATGCGTCGGTCGCGGAGATCTCTATTACTTGTGGGCCCGGTTTTCTGTGCGTGTCGGTCGTGCGGCTTGGTCTTCATGCGAGTCGGTCTGGTTTTACACGCATTGCATCGTACTGCGCGGGTTGGACATCGCGGGTACGTGTCGGTCGGGTTTATTCCGGGTTCGTGTCGATCGGTGAAATTTGCGTCGGTTTCCCGGCCGGATCACTATTTTCCCTACGGCTCAGTCGTACGGCTTGTATTTCGTACGTGTCGGTTGTAATTCACACGCGTTGCATTGTACTGCACGGGTCGTACGGCACAGGACGGTGTCGGTCGGTTTTCGGTTCTGGTCTGTGTCGGTCGGTATGATTTGCTGCCATAATCTGAATCGACCCCTAAGTGCTACAAGACTGGAAACTGAAGAAGGTAGTGTGGCCGTGTGTAATCAATGGAGTGGAAGTGCGTCAAATCTGAACAGCAGGCTGTTGAGGCAGGCATATTTCTATTGCATATGGCCATGTCTGAACTGGGGTGGCAGAGTGGGCAAAAGAACGGTGATGGATCAAACCCAGATCTGTTGACTGGGTGTGAGTGTTTGATTGGTTCTGATGCTCCGTCCATCACCATCCCCTTTTGTACTGCTTTGTTCGCCATAAGTTGGCAGGGTATGCTCAGACGTGAGTCCCTTGCTCACTTTGCTACTGGATTCAAGCAAGCCTGGCTGAAGACGGCTGAAATGCCAGAAACCGGTCCTAGGAAGCTTGTTTCCGGTCCAGGGAAGGCATGGCTTGGCAGTTCGGGCTGGACTGTTCCCATGAGGCACAGGGTCAGACTGATTTGCATATGGCCATGTCTGAACTGGGGTGGCAGAGTGGGCAAAAGAACGGTGATGGATCAAACCCAGATCTGTTGACTGGGTGTGAGTGTTTGATTGGTTCTGATGCTCCGTCCATCACCATCCCCTTTTGTAAGGCATATTTCTAGGCAGGCAACTGATGCTAAAACAAGCAACCCACTGCTTAGCACATAACTCTGGGGTTGATTACGATAGCGGTCGGTCTTACCACCAACCACTATCGCGGTGTTCAGGAGATCGCCCGACAAGCAGTCGTCAATCCGACTGCTGCATTGGAATGCGACGACCGGCTGGCAGTCGTAAAGTGCTCCTTTTCACCGCGGCTTGTGCTGCAGCCCAGGAAATGGGCCGCAGCACAAGCCGCAATGAAAATAAGTACTTCCTACACATCCATGGACCGTGTGCCACTTTGTAGTTGCCCACGAGGAACGGGGACCCTGTTTGGGGCCCCCAATATTCACTTCTGACAGTTTGTACATGGCGGGGTTACCGCCATGAACAGGCTATCAGAAAGGGGTATCCAAATCCCAACAGCAGTGTCTGGGTCGGCACCGCCGCCATTCTGGGCAATGACCCGACCGCCGCCCTATCGGCATATGAGATTCTGTCAGAGTTGGTGGTCTGGACTTCACCCGCAGTGGATCCGATCGCCAGCATTAAAATGCAACAGTCAGACCAAAGGGCTGTTGGTGGTGAGACCACCACTGATGGCCTGTGGGTGTGCGGTCCGACCACCATCATAATCAGCCACTGTGTGATGGCAAAAGGGACTGCCGTGACTTATCAATGAGTGTAACACGCACTATAGAAGAAAGAAAAAACAATATGAACATACCAGAACATTTTCTGCAAATATGTCAATTTTACATACTTTGGGCCTGATTCACAAAGGTAAACTTACACATTTGTTGTAAGTTTACACTTTTTCAGTACTTACAAAACTGCAGTTTTATAGTAAGTTTACGAATCACTGACAGAATATCGAAGGTGAAATTATCGACCTACAAAAATATTGCAGCAAGAATATCGAAGTCAAGAATATCGACATCCTATCTACATCACGGTAAGTACAAAAATATTGAGAAAAAAAATATCATTGTCAAAAATATCGTTGTTAAAAATATCGTTTCTTTTAAGTTAAAAAAATGATGTAAAATAAAGTAAATAATACATATAATTAAAATAAACATAGTTAAAAATATGTTAAAATATGTAAAAATTATAAATTATATATATAATTTATAAATACATTTAATATATACATATAATATATAATATATACACTTACTTATTATTATGTATGAATTATTCTTTAATTTTTTGTATACATTATAAATACATCTATACACATAAAACAATAATATAAATAAAAATTAAATAAATATATGTAACAAATTACAAAAATACAAATTATTTTTAATCATTTTAAAATGAACTATATACTACATTATCTAAAATAATACAAAAAATATTAGATAGTGGAGGGAATAAAATTACTATTCCAACTCCAAACAGTGCAAAAGTAGGGTAAATGTTGGATAGCATAGGTGTTAAAATTACTATTCCCACTCCAATGAGTGCAAACAGTAGGGAAGGTGTCGGGGTAAAAATTACAATTCCCACTCCAGTGAGTGCAACAGTAGGGAAAGTGTTGGATAGCGTAGTGGTAAAAATACTATTCCCACTCCAGTGAGTGCAACAGTAGGGAAATAATTTAATTAAAATTAATAATTACAAAAAAGTATTATTTAATTTACTATAATTAAATTACTTCCCACCCTATTCCCCTATAAACCCAGAACCTGCTACAATACTAAAACGCATAATTTACTTAAAAAAACATTACTAACTTCTTAAACTTTTATACATATATTTAAAAACAAGTACAATACTTAACAGAAAATATATAACAAATAATGATAAAATACATAATAAAATACATAACACTAATATAAATATCGATATTAGTAACATAAATTTTTTTGCTATCGATATTACTAACTTCGATATTAACAAAAACGATATTTCTTACCTTCAGGTCGATATTCTGGTCGTCGATATTCTTGATTTCGATATTCTGTCCCTACGATATTTGCATCTCGATATTTCTGTAGGTCGATATTTAAAAGTCGATATTTAGACTGCGCACCTAAGTTTACAAGTGCAGAGTCTCTACAGTCGGGTCTGAGAACTCTGCACACAAAAAGATAGGTCTGTCCTATAGAACATCACTCACCCACTCAAGGCTCAGGCATCCACTCCCAGACCAACTCAGACTCTAACCCTCCCAGTCAGAGACCCATTCAGACACTCATGCATGTACCCATTCACTCACCCACTCAAAAGATTTATGCTCTCACTCACAGACCCATCGAGACACACATACATGCACTCACAAATCCACTCAGACACTCAATCCACTCACGGACCCACTCAGTCACACACCCATACAGTCACTCACACACCCAATCATAGACCGACTCAGAGACTTATGCACCAAGTCAGTTATACACTCAGAGACTCATGTACCCACTCGCATTCGCACTCAATGACCCACGCACCCACTCAGACATTTATGCTGCCAGTGATAGACCCCCTGAGAGGCTTATGCACTCACTCACAGACCCTCTCAGACACTCATGCCCCACTCACCCACTCACTCACCCACTCAGACACCCACTTAGATACTCATGTATCCACTCACACATCCAGTCAGATAGGTATATACTTACTTACAAATGCAGAAAATGTCACTCATGCACCTACTCACAGATTGAGTGAGAGACTTATGCAACCAATCACAGACCCATTGTGCCACTGATGCACCCACTCATAGATACACTGAGGCAGTCACGCAGTTTGTTGCAGAAGTATTGATAGACTGATGCACCTTCTTACAGATTCACTGAAATACTTATACAGTGAACAAGAGACTCACTGAATCAGTGATGCATGCAGTTATAGATTACACTGAAAAAGTTATGCACTGTGTTATAGAGATATTAAGGGAGTTGTACATGCTATTATACAGTCATCTAGATAGTAATGTGTCTGTTGGTTATAATCATTTTGCAGTTATTTGCAATGTGCAATGTGATGGTGGCTAGTGAATGTCTGCATTTGTTTTGTCATTTCATGACGTATTTGAGGCGGTCGTGTGCACCAATATTATCGTGATGCCCGCGCCGCAGCGAAAACTGAAAATCGGTTTAAATTATTGTTTTTATATAAACTCTCTACAAAAATATGACTTTAAACAGTGCAGTAATAAGCCCCTAGTGTCTGAAATACTGTAAAATGTGTGCATAAATGTGTTTTACACCTCTTTAAAAACATGCGACTGCTGCGGTCACTGAAAGCATCGTGACTCTCAGCAACATCGTGTAAACAGGTTCAACCATAGTTTAAAAAAAAGAATTACTACAAATATATGTGTACAAAAATGCTCTTTGAGTTAGTAATGTGTGTATTGTAATAGTTAGAATGAATTTTTAAAGTTATAATTTTTGAATGTGGTGGTGGTTGTTGAATGTTTGTGTTTGTTTCACGATGCAATCGGGGTCGCAGCAAATTTCAGACATTCCTCAAAAAAGTCCTTTAACGAGAAAATGAAATAAATTTTGGGCTCTAGGGTGGCTCTGACAAAAGCCTTTGTGTTGAGAGTGTGTATAATACAGCTACATATAAGACTGTATGCAAAGTTTCAGGTTGCCTAGAACATCCTGTTCCATTTGTCTATAAAATTAACTCCATCACCTCTATATATTTCATGCATGTCAAAATGCTGAGAGTTGTTTTAGATAGAGCTCATGTTCGAGGAAAGCAGAAACTGTTTTATTAACATGTTTCCTGGTTTGTCAATCTGTGGACAGAGTTGATTGGACCACTTCCATTACTGTCTTCAGCATATATTAGAGTACACCAAGATAGTGTGAGGGAAACGCCACATCAGTTCTGCAAAGGTTTCCTTCATTCGGATTTCCGCCCTACCCCAGTCAATGTGCTTAGGTCATTGCCACCACAGTGCACAATCATGAGGTGAGGAGTTTGGAAATCCACAATGGTTTTAGCCAAAGCCATCAGAGGATGAAACTTTAACCCTCTCTGGCCAAACAAACTAATCTCCACATTTGGCAAACCCAAGTCTCTGTCAATACCTTTGTTTTTTGCAGCCCTTTAGCCCAATAGACATAGCTGTGGCCCACAATCCACACTCTAAGCATTTAGGAGCCAATTTCGATACCCGGTTGGAGAGCTGTCCGCAGCCTTACCGTGCGACCGACAAGTACCCGGAGCCGGTCCGTCCTGTAGAGTAAGTACGAGGCGCATAACTGCCAAAAACCCGACCGACACGTAGTCTGTGATTGAAGCTCCAGTCTCCGGCCGAGCCGTAACTCCTAACGCTGAACCGAGTCGCCTGGATGCAGTATCCATAGCAGTTTCTGGCATGACAAGTACGATGCATACTTCCTACGCGCCGGACGGGTCGCCACGTACAGGACGTCACAGCATCCGGAAAACAAGCATATCAGCTACGATTCGCGCCACAACTCAATACATGGCTACGAGACGGACCAGCTAACAGCGGGTAAGAGATGGAGCAACAAGCAGCGTGTACGTCACAAACACCTCATGAATCCCATTGCGCAGGTCATGTAATGTAATGTAATTAAGTTTTGTATAACGCTGGTTGCACTCCATGGAGCATCTTTGCGCTTCTGAGTAAGAAAAAAAGGATCAGATGAAAAGATTCTTATGATGTTTCGAAGATGGAGTGTTATATCAGATTTTTACATTTTGTGTCGGATAAAGTATAAATCCAAGTTTTGAGGGTGCTTCTGCAAAAAATTTCTGTGGAAATTTGCCGAAGGGAAGACGGCAGAGAGTTCCAGGCTTTGGACCCCAAAACTGCCAGGGCCTTGCCTCCTTTGGTTTTAAGTCTGAACTTAGGGATAGTGAGAAGATTCTCATTTTGAGATCTCAAACATCGTGCAGGGGCATAGTGTTGGAACATGTTTTCAATGTATTTGGGTCCTGTTTTGTTAAATGCCCTAAAGGTAATTAGCAGGATTTTAAACAACACCCTTTTATGTATTGGCAGCCAGTGCAGTATGTTCAGAGCTGTTGAAGCTGAGGTCCTTCTTTTCCAACCCAACACTAATCTGGCCGCTGCATGTTGTACAATTTGCAGTTTATTGCATACTGTCCTATTTGTTCCCGCATATATACTATTGCAGTAGTCAATGCGGGAAGTAATAAGGGCAACCGCCACCGTCTTTCTTGCTGCAAAAGGGATCAGATCGAAAAATTTCCTAAGTCCCTTTATTATGCCGAAGCAGATCCCTGCCACGGCATTTGCTTGTTGTTTAAAGCTCAGAGAAGGGTCAAATTTTATTCCCAGATTACGGACTGCATTTGCTGTATTGGGAGGGACGGTGGCGTCTTCTGGCCACCATAGAGTTGGGTTGAAGGAGTTGTTTTTTCCAACAGGTAGAATCTCAGTTTTCCCTGAATTACATTTAAGATGATTTGTGCTCATCCAGTGGAAAGTAGCCTTCATACAGTTCTGGAGTCTAGCTTCTGCTTGGCTGGATTCATCCTCCATCACTAAGATGAGTTGTGTATCATCTGCATATGCGATGGTAGCTATGCCGAAGGATGATATGAGGGCAATCAGGGGAGCCATATATACATTGAAAAGTGTCGGACTCAAACACGAGCCCTGTGGCACACTTGAATTCAGTGGGATTTCTGCTGATCTAAATTGGCCCAAGGTAACCACTTGTCGTCTGTTTGTCAAAAAACTCTTTAGCCAACTCAGTACCTTGCCCGTTATTCCTGCCGCGGTTAGTCGGTCTATCAAGATGGTATGAGACACCATGTCGAAGGCCGCGGATAGGTCTAAGAGTATGAGGACAGCTTTTTTTCCCTGGTCTAGTGCTGTTCTAAGTGTTTCCACGGAGAAATTTATAGCCGATTCAGTCGAATGTTTTGCTCGGAAGCCGGCTTGGTTCGGGTGCCAGATGTTATTTGCCTCTAAAAAAGAAGTGAGCTGTTTATTTACTTCCTTTTCTGTAAGTTTACAGAAAGTAGGGAGTAGTGAGATTGGTCGTAGATTGGTGAGAGTGGAGGGGTCTGGTAATGGCTTTTTCTGTAGGGGTCTCACTGCTGCAACTTTCCATTCTTCAGGGACTACTCCCTGGGAAAGTGAGGAGTTAATGATATTATTAATGATCGGATTTACGATCTCCACCATGGTGTGGAGGACGTAGGGGGGGCAGGGATCAAAGGGAGAACCAGATTTGATTTTAAGAATTTGTCTCTTGGATTCTTCCAGGCTGACTTCCTGAAAGAAGGATAACTGGCTTATTGTGTAATTATTTTTATTCTGTAACTCATTCAGGGAGAGGGGATCTGGGAAGTCTTTGATGATCGTTTGTATTTTCTCGTGGAAATAGTCCGCGATATTATTACATAGGGTTTGCGAGGGGGGAATATCTCTCTGCATGTTCTTTGGATTTATAAAAGAATTGACAATATTAAAGATATCTTTTTGTTTATTATTACTGTTAATTATGGCATCGGTAAAAAAGACCTTTTTGGCTGTTTTTATCATCCCATGGTAGTGTCGGCGGGCCATTTTGTACTTGGCCTGGTCAGTTATATTATATTTTGTGCGCCAGGTCCGTTCCAATGCTCTAACTTTCCTCTGTTCTTCCTTTAGTCTTTGAGAAAACCAAGGGGCAGAGGTTCTATGCTTCTTATTACGTCTTACACTTGGTTTTATTTTATCATTTTCCATAGCTAGAGCATCCATCCATTTCCTGAAGGACTGACTGTCCTTCTCGGGGTTCCCAACTACTGATGGTCTAGTTTCAAGTGCCTTGGTTAGAAAACCCGGGTTTTCTATCAGGTTCTTCCAGTGAGGCCCACCCTGAGGGATGCAGGGCTTCGTCCCTGGTCTATGTTTCATAATTCCTAGGAGTTCGAAAGGGATGTAGCAGTGATCTGACCAGGTTAATTCTTGAGGGGGTTTTACGAGAAGTGTGTCCAGGTTTGAGCAAATGCAGTCAAGGATATGACCTGCATTATGTGTGGGCATGGTAGTAAGTATTTTGAGGCCAAGGACCTTCATTATTTCCGTAAAACCTAGGGTAGTATGATCTGAACAGGAGTCAAGGTGTATATTTGTGTCTCCTAAGATTGTAAAATTAGCAGATTTTAGGGCTAGATCTCCTGTTATTTCTCCTATGCTACTCAGAAAATCAGTAGGTGTTCCTGGAGGTCGATAGATTAGTATTCCTGAGAAGGTGAAAGAGTCGTGAATTCGTAGGGCGAAGCCTATGCTTTCCGCACCTTTGATACCTGGGATAGGAAAGGTCGTGCAGCTCAGAGAGTCTCTATGGACAATTACTATTCCTCCTCCCCTCTGGAGGGGTCTATCTTGTCTGGTAATAAGATACCCCTGCGGAAGAGCAGTTGTCACGTCTGGATTGCTATTTAGAGTTAGCCAGGTTTCTGTCATAAAGAGACAGTCCAGCTCCCTTTCCAGGATTAGGTCAAAAATGTGTTGGGCATGCTTAGCCATGGACCTGACATTAACAAGCCCACAAAGTAGGTTTCCCGTTTTGTTGGCCCTTAGGGGGCTCTTTATTGGAGTGTCGCCAGAACTGTTCGTACCCAGATTGCAGCACCAAGGTTGTGCCCAGTTTTCCATGTTCAGTGATGGTGTACAGCTGGATGTTTTAGTCTGTAATCTTAGCAGGGTATCCCTGGAATATTGAAGGAGTCGGCCAGGGGGTATGGCCCTGGGCCCGGGCGAGGCACGGACGGGCGCAGACGGGCTTACCTTTGGCGCACCTTCGGCGTTCCGCTGCACCCGTTCGCTGCGCTCCCCGGGAGAATGTGTCATTTTATCCTGTTGGTAACGTGATGTCGGGGAGGGGCCAAGCTATCGTCTGCTCGCCCTATCCAAGATGGCGGGTCCCCAGGCAGCGCCTACTCGGCTGCTATGGGGCTAAAGGAGGCACAGGTAAGGAAGCTCTAAGGCTCTAAAAGTAGTCATACCAGTACTCTACATCTATGACCGGCTCAGGAACTGACGCCGACGGCGCAGGCGGTAAGTCAGACACCTACCACATAAACAAACAACACGTACCAGCAAAATGGCACACACACACAGGGGATCCACATCCTGGCCACTAACAACAGCCCACCATAGGGGTTGCATTGCCAGCACCACTAACACCCCCACCCATAGGGGACCTGTTGCCCATCACTACTGCCACCCCCAGCCATAGGGCACATGATGCCCATCCCCCCTGCAACCCCCAGCCATAGGGCTTATGTTACCCATCACCCATCACCCCTGCCACCCACACCCATAGGGGACCTGTTGCCCATCGCTACTGCCACCCCCACCCATAAGGACTATGTTGCCCATCACTACTGCCACCCCCTGCCATAGGGACTATGTTGCCCATCACTACTGTCACCCCCAGCCATAGGGCTGATGTTGCCCATCACTACTGCCACCCCCACCCATAGGGGACCTGTTGCCCATCACTACTGCCACCCCTATCCATAGGGCATATGTTGCCCATCACTACTGCCACCCACACCCATAGGGGACCTGTTGCCCATCACTACTGCCACCCTACCCATAGGGACAATGTTGCCCATCACCCCTGCCACCCACACCCAAAGGGGACCAGTTGCCCATCACCCCTGCCACCCCCAGCCATAGGGCTTATGTTGCCCATCACCCCTGCCACCCACACCCATGGGGGACCTGTTGCCCATCACTACTGCCACCCCCAGCCATAGGGGACCTGTTGCCCATCACTACTGCCACCCCCACCCATAGGGACTATGTTGCCCATCACTACTGCCACCCCCAGCCATAGGGCTTATGTTGCCCATCACTACTGCCACCCCCAGCCATAGGGGACCTGTTGCCCATCACTACTGCCACCCCCACCCATAGGGCATATGTTGCCCATCACTACTGCCACCCACACCCATAGGGGACCTGTTGCCCATCACTACTGCCCCCCCCACCCATAGGGACTATGTTGCCCATCACCCCTGCCACCCCCACCCATATGGACTATGTTGCCCATCACCCCTGCCACCCCCGGCCATAGGGCTTATGTTGCCCATCACTACTGCCACCCCCACCCAAAGGGAACCTGTTGCCCATCACTACTGCCACCCCTACCCATAGGGCATACGTTGCCCATCACCCCTGCCACCCACAGCCATAGGGGACCTGTTGCCCATCACTACTGCCACCCCCACCCATAGGGGACCTGTTGCCCATCACTACTGCCACCCCTACCCATAGGGCATTCCTTGCCCATCACCCCTGCCACCCACACCCATAGGGGACCTGTTGCCCATCACTACTGCCACCCCCAGCCATAGGGCTTATGTTGCCCATCACTACTGCCACCCCCAGCCATAGGATGGGTGATGCACAACACATCCAGCATATTCCAACATCAGGTATGTCAGCAAAATACATCCCCCTAACATCATGACAACAGTGTGTAGTCTGTGACAAATGCCCACAACAGAACAGTGATGATGACTACGACCATACAATGTAAGTAACAGCACATGTGTGACCAACACATGAGTGTGACATACACAAGGCAAGCATCACCATAGCACTGTGGCAATGTAAAAAGAAAACCCCCTCACTGTGTAGAACAGAAGTTAAGTAGGGGCTTCCAAAATGCAGCAGATGTTGAGCATTGTGGTGATGGGGACTGAACCCCCCCCCTCATCACAGTGACCAAAAGGTAAGTGTCATCATGGTCAAAGCTGCAAATAACAAACAGCATGTATGATCCCTGCTCCCAACACATTAAACACTTCTGGGGCAAACTAGTGGTTGTGTCCCCTTCCCACAGAGATGTGGTGAGGCTAACAGTGCTGTGAAAACATAACACACTCTTGGCCATGTGCAGACAAGCACCACACATGGGGGCTGACAATGCATACAGTGTACAATAACACAAGAGCAGAAGTGACCATCACAAAGCATGCACACATCTCGAAAATAGACACACCAATCAAAACAACATGTTTAGACTGTAGGTGTCAGCTCACAAACACACATTCCATGCCAGCAATGGCACCTAACAACCCGGATGAATGTGCACAATGATGTGATATGACTCACAGGGACAGCAGGCAAAATCACAGAAACACCATCCAGACAAAGGCCCACAACAGCAATACCAATGCACTGGTGCAGATGCACAAACACAAACATGCAACCTCACACTGCACATCTGACACAGCATGATTGTGTGTGTCACATTATCCCCAGGCAACAACACATGAGGGGGGCTGAACCACAGTGACACAGATGTGGACAGAGTGCCACACAAAAGTAAACCATCATTGGGACACCCTCAGTGGGCTATCAGGCATTGGGAGATGAGAGGGAGCACAACAGACACATGTGACACAAGCTGAAATGAACACAAACTTACACAGCAAGAGACTGACACACAACACCACTACCACCAGGGACCAGACATTGGGGTGACACAAGCATGCATGACACCTCCACTGTGATGACAAAGGCAGATGTCGTACAAACTGGGAAACCCAGACATGTGTCCTGTGTCACAAACGTACATCACACATACACAAACACAAATCACTCAGCATGGCCCCTCATCCATGGACAAACGGGAGCTAAGGGACCATCCATGCAAACATTTACATCAGTCCACCCTCAACACCACACACCCTGAACTGCAGCAATGTGCATCTGTGAAGCCCACATGGACAGGTGACATTGCACATGCACCCATGACAAACACAGAAATGTTGGGAGAAACTAAGGTGCACAGACGAATCACACAAGGACCGTTTACAACCCTGGGGAATGACAGACATACTGCACAGTATGCGGTACATGGCCATGACCTCAAAGCTCACGTAACTTTCAGAATCCCTGCCACAGACCCAGGACAATGCAGAAGCCAAGGAGAACCACAAGGCACACATGCTGACACCTGCCAGCATCGCAGCCATGAACCCGACAAGTGGGAGCAGTCACACACACATACAAATGTCTCAATCACTGAAAGGTACCGCCCAGGGACAACTACATGATTTAGCAAATAAACAGGTGTCTTGGGGAACCCTGACTGCGTCCCATCTGTGTCTGACAACATCATCACCACTCAGAACTGACAAATCTCAATGATGATACACCAATTAACAGTAGTGTGTCATGCACCCACACATCTGGTTGCCCATTGGAAAAGTAGTGGGTTGAACCCAGTACCACTCAGCAAGCATCAACAACAGGAATATATCAATGGAACACTGTCTGTGTATGAACAGGGATGTGGACACACACACATCCTCATACAACACACACCATGGGCCCAGGCCATGTCACTGGACAACGCACTTACTTGAGGGGACCCAACTCCTGTGGAAGCCCAGCTATGCCAAACATATATACTCCGCACGTCTCACTCATGTCTGCAGAACACTTGGTCAGTCAGCCATCAGTTACCACACAATGAAGCCTCTGATCACATCAGCCTGGGCACGTGAGTCTCCCCTAAGTCATCTGCACATACCCAAAACATATTTCTAGCAAGTTGCACAGAGGACCCAGTTGCTCCCATACCAATGATGCCCACACCTGTAGGTCCAGTGATGAGGAGCACAAAGTCTGTTGAAGTGACAAATTGGACAATGGGAAGCACATCATATGTGCAGGGGTGCAAGCCACAGATGTGACCATGCAAATGAAATGATCACAGAGATGTCCACAAATAGTTGATCCTGACACACCCAGGTAGCTGCAAAGTATGACATGGATACCCATGAGAATAGGAGACATATCTCATGGACCACTGAGAGTACCTCACAGCAACACATCAGTATTCAACATTGGAAACCAAGCATCACAGGTGCAAGGGCATGTTAAACATCATCAACATAATGTACAACTAAATCAAGTTCACAGGGATAAAGAAAAAAGCTTTATTCAGCATATTAAAAGTTAAACGTCTGTTCAAAGAAAAGGCCAATGGCCAGTCCATGTCCAAATGCCAAGGAGTGAAGTAGAGTGACAACTGTCACACCTTGCTTGCCTGCACTGCTAAGGACCGGGGTCATCCCCTCGGAGGTGCATACATGGCCAGGCACCGCAGGGACAGGATCAGGGCGCAGCAGAAGGAGGCAGTGAATGGGTGGTGGATGCAGGCGAGACACTTGCAACTGCAGTGGAGCTGACTGAAGTGGTGGGTGCTGTCACAACTGTGGGGCACAAGTCAGATGGGGTGGGTGCCGGCACAACTCCAGTGGGCAGGTCAGATGGAGTGGATTGGGTCACCACTGCAGTGCCCAAGTCAGACAGGGTGGTCGTGGACTCCAATGCAGTGCCTACATCCATGGGAGCGGAATGGGGGGCAGGTGAGGTCGGCAGGGCGGGGGGGGGACACAGTCCCCACATCAGTGGCAATAACCGTCTGACCAGGTGTGGAGGAGCAAGTGCCAGGGGGGGAGGGCCTTAGCATTTTGGGGATGGTGTATCTGTGGGTGGGGGAACCCAGGGCAGGGAGGGGTGGTGGAACCTCTGGAGTGGTGGTCTGGGGGATGGAAGACGGAGACTTTGCCTTGGAGCTGCGTGGTGGCGGGGGGTCTTGCTCTTCTGGCGCCGGGGGGACTTACGGGTGGGGGTCTCTGTCTGACTGCGCCTGGGGGAGGGTGTCCGAGTGTGAGGGGCACTTCCCTCTGTGTGTGGGGACTTACTCTTCCCCTTGTAATCAGGATCTGCTGGGTTGGTGGGGAAGAGGCCAAGGTCACAGAGGAAGATCTTCTGGGGAGATGGGGTTGCAGGTGATGCAAGGGAAGGGGGCTGGGAGGGAGAGGTCTCTGAGGACTGCGGAGTGGTTATGGATGACTGTGTGTGTGTCTGCAAACCAGCCCCTATGAGTGTGTCATCAGTCCCCTGTGCTTGCTTGTGTGCACGTCTAGACCTTGGTTTTGGTGTTTCTGTGCTTGGGACAGCTAGGCTGCTAGGAATCATGGGTGGTGCAGGGGTAGGAGGGGTGCAGGACTGTTGGAGGAGGGACACTGCTGCCGTCAGAGAGGAGGCCACAGATTGATTGGTCCTCTGTAGGGCAGACATGCCCGAGGAAATGCCCTCCATGAATGACACCAGTTGTGTCAACAGACCCGTGTGTGCATGGAGGACCTTCAGCATTGACGCCTGCCCTACATGGATCTGTCGAAGTAAGTCCACAGACTCCTCACTCAAGCCAGCAGGGGACACAGGGGCAAGGGGTGCGGTGCCGGGCACGAAGGAGACATGCTCATGAACACGGCAGCCCATAGGGACCCCTGGGATGTGAGCTGATGGGAGGGTGGTGGTGGTGGTGGTGGCGGGGACAGCCTCACTAGCTGGGGTTTGGTGGCTGCTGACACTGGCCTCCACAAGGGAGTCATCCTCAGAGCTGCTGTGGCCCTCAGCTGGGGAGATGGTGCTGACGACTAATCTGTGTGGCTCAACTCACCATCCGTTCCACTGGGTCCACCCGACTCCTCTCCTTCTGTCCCTGTAAGGCTCTGTGGCTCCTCCTGGTCCGTGGAGCTGTCCCCTCTTGTGACCGTGAATGTATCTGGATAGGAATAGGAAGTAAGAGAACAACATCAGTCTCCTGCACCGACTGTACACACCACAGTGAGTGCATCACATCACAGGGCAAGCCGTGGCATTATCAGCTGAACACAGCTCAAAGTGCCAACACTGTTTAGGATAAGCCAATTGTCATTCTCAACATCAACCATGGCACACATATCCCTCCTTGACTTTCACACATATGTCTGTTGCATGTTGGATGCTAACACCCCAATGTGCCAACATGCATCACCCACACATTAGTTGGACATGCAAGTGAACATGTAGGAGTATGTCACTATACACACAGCACATCTCTTGCTACTGACTCAGTACAGGTGTCCGGATGAAGGGATGGGCAGAGACTCATTTCACATGCTTGTGATGCATGCCAGCAACACACACTATGATGTTCTCATGTCCTGATGGGCAATGCCACAATGGTGTGCATGGTGCACACTTGAGCACAATGCAGGATCACTCATAGCAAGTTAAATGCTATGGCACTGGGATGCCCTGAAAGTCAGTCAACTGTCTCCTGTCACAGGGGCAGGGCATTCAGACAACAAAAATATGCACTGACTCACAATCCTAGCTCAGGGGTAAAGATGACTCTGCAGATGACAGGCTCACTTGCCCATCCCATGCAAACAACATGTCCAGGAGCCAGACGACCCCACATCATGCAAATCAGACATCTGAGTCTCTGCAAACACAAATCCCTGTACATTAACACGTCACAGTCTGCCATGTATGTAACCCAGCTGCCTGAAGGATAAGCCTGGGCAAAGCACTACGCTACGCTCGTGTAGTTTGCGAAGTTCGCACTACTTCACACTACGCGAATTGCACGTAGCACAGTGCGAACACGCGTAGCGTAGTGTTGCGTAGTGCTGCGGTCATTTTTTGCTTGCTTGCGGTCCTCAACGTCAAGTTGGCGACCGCGAGCAAGCAAAATGACATCCCGGCGAGACTTTTTCCTTGTTCGCGATCAGCAACATCAAGTTGGCGATCGCGAGCATGGAAAATAAACCTCCCGGCGAGATTCCCAACGTGAGGAGGTCAGGTTTCTCATTGCGAGTGGTCGCGTATGCTCGCGACCGCTAGCGATGAGAAACTTCCAGTTTGTGTTAAGAAAGCTGCCGCTCGAGTAACAATCTACTCGAGCAGCAGAAAACTACAGCTCGCACTGTGCAAGATGCCATTTTCAATGATTGCACAGTGCCGGTTGCTTGTCTGCACTGTGCAATCATTGAAAACGACATCTGGCACAGTGCAAACAAGGTACTACGCAGTTCGCGAAGTGCTACGCGTAGCTCGCGTAGTGCGAACTGCACTTTGCGTAGCTTCGCCAAGTGCTACTTCGCGAACTGCGCCCAGGGTTACTGAAGGACACAGTTACATACACCATTGTGCGCTGTCAGATGATCACACACCTATATGTCACACAGGTCTTGTCTCTCACAGTCACATCTCAGATGTCATGCTGACCCTCTGAGTCATGGACACCCCAGTTGTACGTAACAACAAGCCACACCCTAATGACACAGAGGCAGACACCTGAGGGCACATATCACTAAGCACAACCTGCAATTTCATACACAGGAGTGGGATTACAGAGTGTTTCTAAATGCCCTTGAGGAGGCATGACTGGCAAGGTCTACGTGAAACAGTGTTTAGCCCTGGACAGTAGTCAGGTGGCTAAGCATGTGTGACATACTCGATATACATGCTCCTGAAGCCCAAAAATTGGAGTCCCCTGCTGCATGGGTTTGTTTGGAATACCCCAGCCATATGTTGCGAGGCAGACCAGCAATTGGAACACATCTCAAGGGCACACACATATCACATGTCAGATCTCAGGCATTGTATAAACATTTGACCCACCCATGAACCACACAACAGAGTCACAGGAACAGATGCTGACCGGTAGCTGAAGCATAGCTGACTGCAGGGACACAGTGCCCTAGTGACACAAGCAACAGACTGTAGCGGCCACACCTGTGGAACAGATGAGGAGGGTGCATCACACAATTGAGGGACATGAGTATTGGACTATAAGACCTATGTAATGTGAAAGTGTGACCAGGCCAAAAGACTGCTATTAGCATGGCAGACATAGTACACAGATCAGGCATGGACTTACCCCCTTTCTGCTGCTGTCTGGCCTTCAGCTGCCTATCCAGGTCCGGGAAGACCACCGCCAGTATCCGGAGCATGTGGGGAGTCAGGGTCCGGTGTCCGCCCCTCCTGCGTGGAGGGGACAGCTTCAGCTGGACTCTAGCTATCCTCCGGGTCCAGGCCCGAAGGTCCTACCACCTCTTCTGGCAGTTGCGGATCCGGCGCTTGTAGACCCCCACCGAACGAACAGCCCGGGCGATGGTCAGCCAGATCTCCTGCTTCTGGTGGGCATCAACCTGTGAGGATGACAAAGTGAAAAGTACATTAACACACATGCCCCAGATTTGTGCAGCACACATTTGGATATACATGTCATCATCACAAAGGGAAATGAATTACACAGGTAGTGCAACCATGGGGAAGGACAAATCACCTGCATGTCTGCCATGTTAACAATGCCTGGATAGTTTAAGATTGTACTAATGCACTTTAGCAGCAGGAAACCTATTCATTACATGTACCTACACACTCTGGGTGCTGAAAGTAGTCAGTGAGAATGCTTGCCACTGGTGTACACACTGCTAGTCCTGCTAGCCAGATAACATGCATGATTAGGAAGGCAGTGGACTGCACACTCACCTGCTCCCCTGGTTTCCCATAGAGCTTGCTGTACTGTGGAGGGAGCCCGTCCAGCAGGGCCTGGTTCTCCTCCTCAGTGAAGGCTGGGGCCCTCTCCAGAGTACGTGCCATAAGAGGAGACAGAGGATGCAGAGACAGCAGCAGTGGTAGCAGGGATGTGGTCCGGTAGCATGTAGTGCAGGCAAGTGAGCTCCCTGGGGGCTAGCCAGCCTTATATCTGTGCTGCAGAGGCAGACTCTGTGCCATGTGTCCCAAGTGATAGGTACAACATGGTTGCATTCTATGAATCTGGCCAATCCATTTAAATGTGCGACTCGTACACGCCTTCCGCATTGTTAAAATCTTCACCTTCATGGAACACTTGAAATTGCAACATTGTTGTAGGCATCCAACTAAATTTTCAGTGCACAACTCGTACAGGTTTTGAATCCGCATCCGGAGCCAATGGAAGCCAATGGATGCGCCCGGCTCGTTCAACTGACTGTACAACGCGTATTTTGAATATACACATGCACCGGCCATCATCATACGATTCAATGACAAAGCGTACACATGGCTCAGACATGACCCGTGCAATGTGTACGCATTGTCACCCGCGTCATACCTCATTAGTGTAACTATTATACGGATGCAACACACATATACTGGCCAGGGACACCTCTGCACACCTACCACACTACGGCCACACAGTGTCCCATGGCATGTAAGGCTGCATTCCCTGGGTGTTTGGGGGGTGCCACATCTGGTTTGTTGTGTGGCACTTTTGTACAGCCACTCCCAGGCTGTGCACGTGTTCTGGGACAGAATCCTTTGTGTGTTGTGCACATTACCACTGTGATGTGTAACTGTACAGTTATGTATCAAAAACAAGAGAAAAAGGGGGACCAGAGAGCTGATTAAGGTCCAGTGTCCATGCTCCCTATAACAATATATAAACCCAAAAAAAGGGGACACTGTTCCTACGGCCAGGCGCGAAATGTCACCCAGGCCCAAAAAGAAGAAGAGAGAGAGAAGAGTGAAAAGAAATCCTAGGTGAAGGAACCACTCAGCTAATGGAAGACCACTCTTTGTCCTCTAATGCCCTCACACACCCCGAAGGATGTCATGCTTCATCATCGGACAGTGCTCCTCGTAGGGCCGGCGCTGCAATTCCCTACGGGCCCCCGAAGGGTCACTTTTTCGGAGATCTTTTGAGGACTGCCGGATGCTGCATGCAGGTGTGTGGTGAGTGGGTCCTCTGTGGAGGGTGAAAAAAGTGTGCGTGCAATTGTGTAAAAGGTTAAGAAATGGATCATCATGCAGCCAATGTAGAACAGATGTACCCTTAGCAGAGTCTAACTGCTTAGTAAAACATTCCCCTGGAGGCACACTATGCCCAGGTGTCTTAGGTCATAGGTCGACATGTTTCGCGCTTCTGTTGCCATAACGGTCGTGTGCGCTTCTTCAGGACCAGAACTAAAGTGAAGGTGCACGTGAAACATTGGGAATAAAAATACCCTCCAAGTAGATCAGGGCAGAAACCTGTATACCCTCACTGTGGTTACAGCATAATGGTAATAGCCGCTCCTGATCGATACCTAGAAAAGAAAAGAAAAATAGGATAGACAGTAGGCATGTGCATTAGTAAAACTTAATGCATCATATGTGTGCCACAGTTGTGTGCACAGCAACCACATAAAAAAGTGAAATTGGGACACGAATTATATCAGTACATTGATGGTACTGAATGGATCGACAACCCTAGATAACAGAAATAGTGCTTTAAAAAAATTAACAATGTATATGATAGTGCATGATACTGTGAAGTACAAGCTAAAAGGTAGGGTGTGGGTAAAATCACCTAAGCCCAAACACAAAGCTGCCCTAAAAGATGTGCCGTATATAGGGAGCAGAGAGTACTTACTGGATGATACTGAGACGGTCGCTCCACAAATTAGAGGCATGGGCTGCCTGCGAGCTATCGGGATAAACGAAAAAATTATATGAATAATAAAACTGTAGCTTGCATATCAACTAAACAGTAAGTAGCTGACAAAACAAACTCCGTATTAAAAATGACTAAAAACGGTAGTCAACTCACGGTTCTACCCCGGTAGTGGCCCCTAATGGCCTACCACATCCATGCGACTGCCGGTTAACAGCTTCGAAATGACAGCAAACATTGTTAAGAAGGTAAAGGGGAGCGGCCTTGGGCGGTTACCCTTTCCGGGGGAACCGGAGGATGAAAACAAATAGCGCATGTGCAACAAGAGGGCAGGGGTGCGCATGCGTGTAGAAGGAAAAATGTTGCGCTACACCTAAATTTTAATATCCTCATATATCCGTCACTATCAGCAATGTCCAGAGGGAAACAGTGTGTATTATCACACGTACTGAAATACGCATGTATCAGACGTCAAACTGCCGTTCAGGCAGAGACTGTCATGTGCTAACCTCCGACCTATGCATCGTCGTGGGAATGCCCACGCTGTGCGTGCTACATATTTAAGAACAAAAAGCAAAACAGAAGGGGACCTTGATCTTGAACACACCCTTGCTACAAAAATAGTGTGCAGCCACTCCCAGGCTGTGCACGTGTTCTGGGACAGAATCCTTTGTGTGTTGTGCACATTACCACTGTGATGTGTAACTGTACAGTTATTGACATGAGTCATGGACACAGTTGCAGGTTGGATATGTTTAGGACATGTCACATACACCCTGAGTCCTGGGTGTGATGGTATGTACGTCACAGTGAGACGTATAGCCCCAATTCTGATGTACACCCACATTCTGTGTGCATGTTGTGTCTCAGATGTGTCTGATCAAATGTGCCCAATGAGTGACAGTCTCCACATCCATGTGGTCTGTGCATCAACATTGATGTTGTGTGTGTGTCTATGAGACGTCCATGTAGGGCCTGCAGAGACAACAGTGGCCACTACCTGTGGTACTCACAGTTGTTTTGTAGCATGTACATGATGCGCCATGTCATGCCAGTGTCCATGTGGCTATACAGGGACCCTGGGTAAATGTAAATGTGTATGTGCTTATATAGCGCCGAATCACCCCTAGGGCTATCTCAGCGCTGTACTCATACCGCTGAAGGAACCCTTCCTGGCTTTCCGTGTGAAGTGTCCACTCCTGGGCACCCCCATGGTGAAGCCAGGCTTCCCAGCGCTGTTGGGGCCGTTGTGGAGATTAAGCAAGCTATTGCCCAGAGTTGCAGCGTGGGACCCATGATTAGAATAGGCACTGAGGCGAGAATATCCGGTCCGAGGAATTTATTGCCCGAGACCCTGCCGCGGCGGGAATCGAACCCTGGTCCCAGACCAGTGCTCTGCATCGAGATCTGCCGCTCTAACCATTGAGCCACACTTCTCCACATCTGCATGTCAAAGAGCTGTGATGCCTGGGAGACATCAGGCCTCACTTGTCACTGTGGTGTGTGTTTGTAACGTGACAGCATGACACAGCCCAATGATTGGCCATTGCACTACATGGAACTTATGTAGACATGTGGACTTGAGATGTGAGGTGATGTGCATGTAGGTGACATTTGTGTCCATACCCAACAGCACACACCTCAGTACATTGTGTGTTGGCATAAGGTATCATGTGATATTTTGCTTGGTCATAGCCACATGGGTGGATGAATCGACAATCTTCCTTTGTTCATCTCTGTACTGCAGGGCACCAGCTGTCCATAGACCGTTCCCAGACCTTGAAACCATGCAGGAACGCGACTGCATCTGACGGTACCGCTTCACCAGGCCACTAATTGAGGAGTTGGCGGAGCAGTTGGCACCACATCTGCTACCTGGCCAGACATACCCTACAGCACTGACCCCAGAGGTGAAGGTGATGTCAGCCCTGCACTTCTTTGCTACTGGTACCTTCCAGTACACTGTGGCTACTGCTGGTGGTATGTCGCAAACTATGTTCAGTCGTGTGCTACGCGATGTCTTGGAGGGGATGTTGCATTTCCTTGACCTGTACATCAAGTTTCCTAGCCCAGGTCAACTCACTGAAATAAAGGATACTTTTTATACACTGGGGAGGATGCCGAACGTCATCGGATCTATGGATGGTACACATGTGGCCCTGGTACCACCACGGGCACATGAGCAGGCATACCGGAACAGGAAACATTTCCACTCCATCAATGCTCTGGTGGTATGTCTTGCAGACATGTGTATCACACATGTGTGTGCACGTTTGCCCGGTTCTGCGCACAATGCCTACATCATGAGGAGTAGTCGCATTGCAACGCTGATGTCACAGATGCCAGAACAGCGTGCCTGGCTTGTCGGTGTGTACTGACTGTTTACCATTGTGTGTGTTTGGCAATGTTGTATTCCACCCTCTTTCAAAACTCAGCGTATTGTTCAATTGTTTGTATGTAGGTGACTCCGGATACCCCAACATGCCGTGGTTGCTGACACCCCTCAGGAACCCTGTGACACCAGCCGAGATGCGCTACAATGAGGCACATGGTCGGACCAGGAGGGTGATTGAGCGGACATTTGGTCTCCTGAAAAGCCGCTTCCACTGCTTGGACAAGACCGGAGGGGCCCTCCCATATGACCCTGCAAAGGTGTGCAAAATGATCCTTGTATGCTGCATGCTACACAACATGGCATTGCGGAAGAAATTACCTCTCAACCAGGATGATGATGACCTACCTCCGCCACCTGTGGAGGATCCAGGCCTGGGCCACGATGCCATGATGATGAGGGTGACGTCCGCACACAGCTCATCAACAACGTCTTCACCTGAATGTGAGTTTACAGGGTTGTTATGTCAATGTATTGAGTTAGCCTCAAATGTGTTGGGGCTGCTCTGCTCTGACTGGATGCGTGCAGTGATGTGTCCTTTCAGGTGGTCTGTACTCCACAATAGTGTCGAACTGCTAACTTGTTTCTGTGTAAGTTTATTTTGACATGTTTTGTGCATGTGTATTGCATTTCTCTCCTGTTCTGCTGTGCTTTTGACTGTGTCTTGTGTCTGTCCTTCCCAGGGTACTTTGCCTGTTGTTTGGTCAACACCGACCTCCAACACCCAGAATCCAACACCAGTGTGGAAGTTGTCAATTCCCATCAAGTGATGTACCACACACCCCTGGACTTCAATTCTCCGACAATTTGAGACCGTGTTTCCACTGTAACGTAGAATTACCTTGCAACTATTGTGGAATAAACATGTTGCTGATGTATATTGAACCTGTGCTGCGCTTTGTTATGTGTGTTGTCTGTCTTCCCACATCTGACTGACATTTTCTTACCTCACCTTTGGGATTGTTACCACTGACAGTGGATAGGTGTGGTGTCTGTGCATTCCAATGTAAATTCCGTAAATTCCTGCCCCTGCTGTCTGAGGAGCACAGGCGTATTACTGTGCAGGCTCTCGTCGGTTCGAGGCTTGATTATGCTAATGCCCTCTTTCTTGGCCTCCCTGATTACCTAGTTCAGCGCCTACAGGTGGTACAGAACTCTGCCGCCCGGGCTATCTTTGGCCTGCGTAGACGAGCCCGAGCTTCCGGGCTGCTTCAGGCGCTACATTGGCTGCCTGTCCGGAAGCGGATCCAGTTTAAATCCCTGACTCTGATGCACAAAGCCCTGTTTGGATCAGGGGCTGGATACCTGCGGCGGAGACTAGCCTTCTATCGACCAGTCCGCTCCTTGCGCTCGGAATCCCTTTACAAAGCGGTGGTCCCTCGGGTGAGGAAGGCCCGCACGGGAGGGCGCTCTTTCAGCTGCAAAGCCCCACAGCTGTGGAACTCGCTTCCTCTTTCGCTGCGCAGCACTGTCAATTTGTTCCAGTTCAGGAAGAGCCTGAAGACCTGGCTTTTTAATCTTTAGGCTGTTCTTATTGCTTCAGTTTCAGTTCTTTTTCTCATTCTTTTGCTGTGTTGTGTTATTTTTATTCTGAGATGCAGGTGGAAAGCGCCGGGACACTCTTTTCGAGTAGCCGTGCGCTATAAAAGAACGCTGTAACATAACATAACATAACAATGTATTTCAGGTCAACATCATTGTGTGGGATGAGTTCCATGTCCATGGTGAGTATGTGTTGTGGTGCCATAGTGGTGTGTCTCCCTCACATGTGTCACATCACCATGACTCACATAACGGTGATCACATTGTTGTGGTATTTGGCATGCACTGTGTTGTTTAGCAGATCAACATCTCCATGGCACATGACAAGTTGGAATCACAACAGAGGCAAGTATAGTGTACTGGTGAGTTTATTTACAAACATGTGTGAGGATAGTGCACAGGATGGTGGGTGCTGTACATTGGGTTTTGAATCCAAAGTTCACAGTAGAGTTGGAAGTGTTGGTAGATGAAATGTCCACAGTAAAGTCCACAGTCATCTGCTACATTGGACCAACATGAACCCTCCAAGTCATGTAGGCGAGTTGTGTTAGATACGACAAGGTGAACGGTCTGTGCACAAAGAACATTGTCCAGAACAGGTTTAGAGGCCCGTAGGGATGTGCATGGACATCTGCATCTCACTTGTCCTTCTTCGGATGACCCCTCTTCTTCTTCGGGGGGGATCCTCAGGTGCAGGCATCTGCGGTGCAGAGGACTCTCCGCCAGTTATCCTCCCTCCCTGTGGCACTGGCAGATCGTGCAGCAACAGATGTTGTGGCCACACAGGGAGGTGTGGACATGTTGGTGCTTATCTGGCGGAGGCATTGGAGTATGTCCCGATGCACCGCAGTAAATGCATCCCACTTTGCCTCCATGCGGGTATGATGGGCAGCCTGCTCCTGTTGAATGTCCTTGAGGTTCCCCACTACTTGGCCGAATCCTCCGGTGCTATCCTGGTACGCATCTATGATGTGTGCCAGTTGGGGATCATCATGCAGTCCAGACCCCTCTGCAAGGCGCGCCATCTGCCTACCACCCCTCCCAGCACCCCTATCCACACGGGCAGGACCTGCAGCGGCATGCACAGGTGAAACTGGGCCCCCTTGGGTGTTGTTGCTGGTGGTGCTGTCCGTAGCTTCCTGGGGGTCCTGTGTCCCTGTGCTGTCGGTTTTCTGTGGCCTTGGTCTGTCTGTGTTGGCGGGGGTGCCCTGTCTGTTGCCAGATGCTGGAGGCATGGGGGTGCAGATGTTGGTACTGCTGGTGCTGCATGATGACTCACACCGGAGGTGCCAGGTTGTTCGTCGTCATCCAAAGAGGACAGAAACGGATCCACACCAGAGAGCTGAGGGTCCACCAGAGTCTGGGACAGGGACTCCTCTTCATTTGCTGCTGTGTCCCCAGCACCACCTGTGTTTGGAAGAGACACACAATGTAAGTTATGTTTCTACAGGCATCAATGGTTCACATACATGACATTTTCTACTGTATGTCAGGATGCGTGCCTGTACAATGCTTTGTCCAAAGTTGTCACGGACAGAGATTGATATTGTTGTGGCACATTGCCCAGCCAAAATGAAACATTTCAATGTGCATGTCGAAGTGTGTGCATGCCCAGCTCATGTATAGATTTGGCTATACATGGCCATTACTACTCAGGGGCCATCACGTTGCTGACACAGGTGTGCCATCCCTGTACATATTTGACCTTTAACAAGGACATATACGTGCAATTCCACTGATGAAATGTTGTAAGATTGGGGCATGTGTGGTAGAAGATTTTGCTAGTCTTTGTGTGTCACATTGGTGTATTGGTACGACATGGTCACAGTCCGGTATGCCTGGGATCTCTTGTGAGAAAATGTTTTTTTTAGTGTTCCTAGTTCCCATCTCATTTCATACAAGTGATGATGTAACCATCGTTAATGAGTCTGGTGCTGAGTTTTGTACGTGCATATGTGATTTGACTTGTCAATGTTCTCCATGGTGACATGGATTGGGTAAGGAATAGGCCTGGGCTAAATTTCCGTTCCGCTCGCGGAAATTGCGATAATTTGACATTTTTGCATTCCGCGGAGAGCGTGAAAATGTCAAAATTTCCGCATTCCGCAGCTTAGCGATAATATGTTTCTTGCTCGCGCTGTAAAATAATACATTCTCGCGCGCGCGCGATTGCCTTACCCGAATCCCTGCGTTCGCCGACAAGTTTTCCCGATCCGGTCGCGTTCTCCACGAGATGTTGGATTGTTGGTAGCCATTTGCGCTGTCTCGCGACAGTTCGCACCCGCAGTAATGTCATTGGTTGCGCGATCACGTCTTTCTTCTCGCGATCATGCACCGCGAGAAGAGTGAAAACAAGATGACCGCGCCCGCGAGCAACCACATGGGTAAGTTGGCGAGCCGCGACCACGCAGAAAATACCGCGAACGGGCGGGAAAAAAACTTCCGCATCTTCGTAATATTTCCGCATGTTTGCGGAGATTTTTAACATTTTCGCGATAATTTGCGTAAGTCACTTTCGCAAATTCCGCCCACCCCTAGTAAGGAAGCACTCTGGCTTATCAATGCTCATGACAGTGAGAGCCGGTGGTGTGTGTGTTGCGGTTTGGCTGCTGTAAGAAGCATGTCTCCTCCAATGCAGTCCAGGTTAGTCCTTGTATCTACAGTGTCTATGTCAGTGAGTGGGGTATTGTGTGAAGGATGCATATGTTGCAGCACGATGTAGGAGTGGAATGCAGCTCACAACAGCACCGAGTGTGAATGAGACCATGCTATGGTGTCGGCTATATTGGTGTGTCCATTCCATTCACTGTCAGATGTCCCCTGTCAATGATGTATATGTGAGTTCCTGTGTGTTTTGTGCAATGTACTATATATGGCTCTCCACACTTGTCATCTGCAAGACACACCTCCACAGCCAGGCCAGGGGGTACCCCTGGACACTGCATCCCTAGACAGGGACTTTGAACATACAGTTGCAATGGCTGTGTGTGCGACCGTGTTTGGGTTGGCCAGTGCATATGTGTGATTTTCAGCCACATCATTTATCAGTCCCATGTGTCAGACATCTTGCCCAGGCATTATCTTTGTGAGTGACTGGTACCACATGTGCAATGTGTTTTAGCATAGAAGGTGTGTGTATGGCCAGCATCGGTGTTATTTGTTTTCAAGTCAGGACCTCCTTCTCCCCCAGGCCAGTTATCCCATCATGAAGTGTGCCACCATTGCAGTGGGTGCAGGTTAACTTTCATGATGTCAGTCAGTGCAGTCCTGGTGTTTGTTGTTGACCAGTTCCCAGCATGGCCTTGTGCTCCCCACAACAGAGCACAGTGTCAGACATCTTGTCAGTCCATTCCCACTCCCTGTGAGGTGAACATGGTTCAGTGTGAGCTTGCTGGGCCATGTGGGTTGGTGGGGAATGTCTGTGACTGCAACTCCCATCATGCTTTTGGCTACACCCCCCTTCCCAGCATGCCCATATTTCCTACCTTTTGACTCTGCTTCCCTGTGAGGGGGTGTGACAGCAATGGCAAGATGGCTGACTGTGCAGTCCTGGTGTTTGTTGGTGCCGAGTTCCCAGCATGGCCTTGTGTTCCCTACAACAGAGCCCAGTGCCAGACATCTTGTCAGTCCATTCCCACTCCCTGTGAGGCGAACATGGTTCATTGTGAGCTTGCTGGGCCATGTGGGTGAGTGTGGAATGTCTGTGACTGGAACTTCCATCATGCTTTTGGCTACACCCCCCTTCCCAGCATGCCCATACTTCCTTCCTTTTGACTCTGCTTCCCTATAAGGGGGTGTGACAACAATGGCAATATGGCTGACTGTGCAGTCCTGGTGTTTGTTGGTGCCCAGTTCCCAGCATGGCCTTGTGCTCCCCACAACAGAGCCCAGTGTCAGACATCTTTTCAGTCCATTCCCACTCCCTGTAAGGCGAACATGGTTCAGTGTGAGCTTGCTGGGCCATGTGGGTGGGTGGGGAATGTCTGTGACTGCAACTCCCATCATGCTTTTGGCTACACCCCCCTTCCCAGCATGCCCATACTTCCTTCCTTTTGACTCTGCTTCCCTGTGAGGGGGTGTGACCGCAATGGCAAGATGGCTGACTGTGCAGTCCTGGTGTTTGTTGGTGCCCAGTTCCCAGCATTGCCTTGTACTCCCCACAACAGAGCCCAGTGTCAGACATCTTGTCAGTCCATTCCCACTCTCTGTAAGGCGAACATGGTTCAGTGTGAGCTTGCTGGGCCATGTGGGTGATGTGGAATGTCTGTGACTGCAACTCCCATCATGCTTTTTGCTACACCCCCCTTCCCAGCATGCCCATACTTCCTTCCTTTTGACTCTGCTTCCCTGTGAGGGGGTGTGATAGCAATGGCAAGGTTGCTGACTGTGCAGTCCTGGTGTTTGTTGGTGCCCAGTTCCCAGCATGGCCTAGTGCTCCCCAAAACAGAGCCCAGTGTCAGACATCTTGTCAGTCCATTTCCACTCCCTGTGAGGCAAACATGGTTCAGTGTGAGCTTGCTGGACCATGTGGGTGGGTGGGGAATGTCTGTGACTGCAACTCCCATCATGCTTTTGGCTACACCCCCCTTCCCAGCATGCCCATACTTCCTTCCTTTTGACTCTGCTTCCCTATGAGGGGGTGTGACAGCAATGACAAGATGGCTGACTGTGCAGTCCTGGTGTTTGTTGGTGCCCAGTTCCCAGCATGGCCTTGTGCTCCCCACAACAGAGCCCAGTGTCAGACATCTTTTCAGTCCATTCCCACTCCCTGTGAGGCGAACATGGTTCAGAGTGAGCTTGCTGGGCCATGTGGGTGGGTGGGGAATGTCTGTGACTGCAGCTTCCATCATGCTTTTGGCTACACCCGCCTTCCCAGCATGCCCACACTTCCTTCCTTTTGACTCTGCTTCCCTGTGAGGGGGTGTGACAGCAATGGCAAGATGGCTGATTGTGCAGTCCTGGTATTTGTTTGTGCCGAGTTCCCAGCATGGCCTTGTGCTCCCCACAACAGAGCCCAGTGTCAGACATCTTGTCAGTCCATTCCCACTCCCTGTGAGGCAAACATGGTTCAGTGTGAGCTTGCTGGGCCATGTGGGTGGGTGGGGAATATCTGTGACTGCAACTCCCATCAAGCTTTTGGCTACAGCCCCCTTCCCACCATGCCCATACTTCCTTCCTTTTGACTCTGCTTCCCTGTGAGGGGGTGTGACAGCAGTGGCAAGATGGCTGACTGTGCAGTCCTGGTGTTTGTTGGTGCCCAGTTCCCAGCATATCCTTGTACTCCCCACAACAGAGCCAGTGTCACACATCTTGTCAGTCCATTCCCACTCCCTGTGAGGCGAACATGGTTCAGTGTGAGCTTGCTGGGCCATGTGGGTGGGTATGGAATGTCTGTGACTGCAACTCCCATCATGCTTTTTGCTACACCCCCCTTCACATTATGCCCATTCTTCCTTCCTTTTGACTCTGCTTCCCTGTGAGGGGGTGTGATAGCAATGGCAAGATGGCTGACTGTGTTCAGTCCTGGTGTTTGTTTGTGCTGAGTTCCCAGCATGGCCTTGTGCTCCCCACAACAGAGCCCAGTGTCAGACATTTTGTCAGTCCATTCCCACTCCCTGTGAGATGAACATGGTTCAGTGTGAGCTTGCTGGGCCATGTGGGTGAGTGGGGAATGTCTGTGACTGCAACTCCCATCATGCTTTTGGCTACACCCCCCTTCCCAGCATGCCCATTCTTCCTTCATTTTGACTCTGCTTCACTGTGAGGGGGTGTGACAGCAATGGCAAGATAGCTGACTGTGCAGTCCTGGTGTTTGTTGGTGCCCAGTTCCCAGCATGGCCTTGTGCTCCCCACAACAGAGCCCAGTGTCAGACATCTTGTCAGTCCATTCCCACTCCCTGTGAGGCGAACATGGTTCAGTGTGAGCTTGATAGGCCATGTGGGTGGGTGGGGAATGTCTGTGAATGCAAATCCCATCATGCATTTGGCTACACCCACCTTCCCAGCATGCCCATACTTCCTTCCATTTGACTCTGCTTCCTTGTGAGGGAGTGTGACAGCAGTGGCGAGATGGCTGACTGTAAAGTCCTGGTGTTTGTTTGGCAACAAGTCCCAAGAGAGCCCCTGTACTTCACACAGCAGCACCCAGTGCTGTGTGTCTTTGGGTGATATTTCACTGCAGTGTGAGTCAATGCATTCTACCCGGTGAGTTGTGTGGAGTTTGTGTTGAGGGGTGTGTGTGTCTCTACATGCTGGTAAGTATGGTCAGAGCTGTCAGTCCTCCTTCCCACCCGGCCAGACATCCCACCAAGAAACGTGCTTCCATTTGAGGGTGTGCAAGTTGTCTTTCAGGATGTCAGTGGTGTCCTGCTTCTGATTTGCGCACAACCGCTACCAGGGCCTTGTGCTCCCCACAGCAGGACCCAGTGTCAGCCATCTTGTCAGTCATTTTCCACTCCCTGTGATGTGGGCATGGTTCAGAGAGGTCTGGATGGGCCAATTGGGAGGGGGAGCATTATATGTGACTACAAACCCCATCATGCTTTTGTGTACACTCACTCCACCTGCAAACTCACTATTCCTTCCTGTCAGTCAGCTGCACTGTCAGGTAGTGTGTTTGTGGTGGCAAACTGTCTGACAGTGTTTATTTAGCTTTGTGCCACTGCCTTGCTCTATTTGTTGGTAGGTTTGTGCATGTCATGACAGAGGTACAAGTCACTATGAGATGGTAGGTATTGTGCTTGTCTGACTAGCATACACATCTTGGGATGCTTATCTATTGGTTACTGTGGCTTTGCTAACAGTGCATGGTTTCACTGTCCCCTTGCCACACAATATTGAGTATGCTGGTTGTGTACTCACCAGGCTCTGGTATGTCTGCTAGACCATGGATGCTCTCTGGTGGTAGGATGTCCCGCACTTCTCCTCCCAGGACCTGAAGTATACTTGTTTGGCAGGAGGGCCACCACCAGTGCGCTGACTCAAGGCGTGATCTTTCTCGATGAGTTTCTTGACCCTCCTGCGCATGTCATACCACCTGTTCTGGATTTCATCCTTTGTGTGCAACGTTGATGCTTGTGCGTTGACCTTGTCCACAATCCTCGCCCACATCTTTGTTTTCTGTGACATGGGGGTCCTTTGGACCAATGCACCAAACAAATGTGGCTCTACTCTGATGATCTCGTCTACCAGCACTTCTAACTCACTATCTGTGAACTTTGGATTCTTCTTTGGGGGCATGGTGATGGGTGGTGGTGGTGAGTGATGTGTGTGAGGGTGCAAGTGAGGGTGGGTGGGTGTTGGTTTTGCTAGGTGTATGTGTGAGTAGTGAGGTGCTAATGGTGTGAAAGTTGTGTAATGGGTGAGTTGTGTGTGTGTCTGTGGGTGCTGTGTGATGGTGTTCTCTGCTGGCTGTTGTATTCAATTTGCAAAGGATCATGGTAGTGATTGGTGTCCTTTCTATAGGTGCAGTTGTGGGTGTGTCTTTGTTCAAAGTTTTTTTTTATATTTATTGACTTTGTCATTGCTTGTTTGGTATTTTTTCCTTTGGGTTTCCTAGGCATGAAGGAGACGTTCTTCTGACTGAGACGGACGCTGATGTTGGCTCGTGCGGGCTTCTCCGGGTCTTTCACGCTGACTTTCTTCTGTGTTTCATACGCGTCGGTCACGGAGATCTCTATTGCTTCAGGTCCCTGTTTTCTGTTCGTGTCGGTCATGCGGCTTGGGCTCCGTGCAAGTCGGCCTGGTTTCACACGCATTGCATCGTACTGCGTGGATCGGACATCGCGGGTACGTGTCGGTCGGGTTCATTCCTGGTGCATGTCGTTCGGTGCTAAACGCGTCCGTTTTCTGGGCGAATCACTGTTTTCCCTACGGCTCGGTCGTACGGCTTGTATTCCGTACGTGTCGGTTGTAAATCACACGCGTTGCATCGCACTGCACGCGTCATACGGCGCCGGTCTGTGTCGGTCGGTCTCCGTTCCGGTTCCGTGTTGGTCGGTACGTTTTGTGGCCGGAATCGGAATCGGCCCCTTAGTGTTGCCACTCCAATCCAAGCAAAAGTAGGGAAAGTGTTGGGCATTGGATGGGTATAATTTACTATTCCGATTCCAATCTCAGCAACAGTAGGGAAAGTGTTAGACTTTGGAGGGTTTAGATTTACTCTTCCTACTGTCATGTAAGAAAACCAGAGAAAGTGTTGGACTTTTAAGGGGTTAAATTTGCTATTCATACTTTCACATAAGCAGAGCTGGAAACCAAATCTAAGCAACAGTAAAAAAAAGTGTTGGAATTTGGAGGGGTTGCATTTACTATTCCAATTCCGATATATACACAAACAGGGAAAGTGTTGGACTAAGGAAGAGTTAGATATTCAAACCCAAGTTATTTTTTTTTAAATCATTTAAATCGCTAACAACATAAAATGAATAAAACATATTCAAAATGAAGATATATGCTTCATAAATAAAAAAAATGTAATTGAAAAAACATTAAAATACATAATTACCAAATAAATACCATCATATATACATTTAAAATAAATACTTCTCTTCCTACAAACACAAAAAACCTCCAAACAATTAAAATGAATAATAAAAACTAATAACAATAAAATTGTATTAAATAAAACAAATAGGCATTTTAAAAATAATTAATATAAAATGCAATTATTAAATACACTTATCAATGTATTTGTAATTAATTAAAGTACAACAAATAATTTGAAAAATACATAATCAACTAAATATTTTGCATAATTTCTTTCCAATTAATTATTTAATTAACAGAAACAATCTATTTGTAAAATAACCAAAGATTTATATTTTTAAAAAAGCTTCACACACCAGGCTCCTACAAACCGCAAACCCCACTATTAAACTATAAATTAGTAATTGAGCTATGGAAAAATAAAATCCATTACAAATAACAAAATACACTTATATTTTTAAAATGTCAGTTTATCAACTAAACATTATACATAATTAATTACTAATTAAATATATAACTACCCAAGAAAGTATTTTTTTAAATAATTTTAATAACTTCTCACCCTATTGTCCTGAAAACCCTACAACCTGCTGCTAAATTATAAATTACTAATTAAACTGTAGAAAAATAAAGTTACACACTAAAAATCACAAAAGTTTCTTAAATAAATAAAATAACCCTTACTTAATTAATTATTCCTAAAATGCAATCCTAATTAATTCTTCAATTGAAATGAAAATAATTTAACTTGAAAAACAATAATTTATAATTTAAATAACTTTCCTCTTCTATAAACACAACACACAACTAAATTATAAATTATTTATTAAATATAAAACAATTTAAATCCACAACAAAAATTACAAATTATACTAAAAGACCAGGTCGCTCCCCACGCCGCACAGCTCCACCTGTGCGTCCGTGCCCTCTCCCTCCACGCTACCGCTGCTGCCGTGAGTTCGAGTCCCTCTGAGCCTGGTTGCTCCTGGGCTCTCACCTGCGCTTTGCCTTTTCTTTACTTGTTTTCATTTGTATCATTGCTGTAATTGTTGTTTTGTTGGCATTGTAACTGTACCCTTTGCGCCATAACTCTCCCCCCCCCTTTTTTTCTTCTGTACCCGGCTGCTCCTGCTGCTGCTCCCCTGCGGCCACGCCCCCTCGCCAGCTGATTCGCCGCACCGCTCCCGCCTCCCAGCTGCTCCTCCCTCCCTCCCCGCCTCAAATGGCGGCCGCTGCACGGCAGTGAGAGCGACCGCTGACCCTGCCTACAGGTCAGGTCGCTCCCCATGCCACACAGCTCCACCTGTGCTTCCGTGCCCTCTCCCTCCACGCTACCACTGCTGCCGTGAGTTCGAGTCCCTCTGAGCCTGGTTGCTCATGGGCTCTCGCCTGCGTTTTGCCTTTTCTTTTCTTGTTTTCATTTGTATCATTGCTGTAATTGTTGTTTTGTTGGCATTGTAACTGTACCCTTTGTGCCGTAACCCTCCCCCCTCTCCCCTTTTTTTCTTCTGTACCCGGCCGTTCCCGCCGCTGCTCCCCTGCGGCCCCGCCCCCTCGCCAGCTGATTCGCCACCCCGCTCCTGCCTGCCAGCTTCTCCTCCCTCCCACCCCGCCTCAAATGGCAGTCGCTGTGCGACCGCACGCAGCAGGCGCGCCGCTCGTGTGCCGGAGGCGCGCCAGAGGCAGGCCCGTCTGCGCCCGTCCGTGCCCAGTGCCAGAACCCCTTGTCCCCACAACAGCCACAATGCCAGACCCCTCTACGACGTCAGCACTCTCCCTGCACTCAACCCCGGACGAGACCACAACTGCTTCCAGGCCACCCCGAAACGCACCCACGGACCTTTCTCCTGCCGCACCTGTAGCTTCACCTGCGACAGAGCCACCAAACCTCCAAGGACCGGACCCAATAACCTCCGCTGCATACTCCTTAATCCCCGCTCCGCACGGAAACACGCAGTCGAGCTCTGGGACCTGCTCGACACCTCCGCGCCAGACGTCGCCTTCCTCACCGAGACCTGGTGGAACGACTCCTCGGCGCCTGACATCGCCATAGCCATCCCGGACGGCTACAAGATCACCCGCAGGTACCGCGCCAACGGAATCGGAGGAGGAATAGCCATCGTCCACAAGTCCACCCTCAAGGTCTCTACACATGCAGACGACACCCTCAACACCGCCGAACACCACCCTCAGAGGAACGCTCGTCTACAGACCCCCCGGACCCAGGGCACAGTTCAGCGACTCCATCGCCGACCTCGCCAGCATCCACGCACTCGCATCCACGGACTACATCCTCCTCAGGGACCTGAATTTCCACCTCGAGAACAACAACGACGCCAACTCCGCCGCGCTGATTGACAACCTCGCCAACCTCAGCCTCAGACAACTCGTCACTACACCCACCCACGCCACCAGCCACACGCTCGACCCTGTCTTCTCCACAGGCACACACGTCGCCTTCGACGACACCACCGAACTCCACTGGACTGACCATCACTGCATCCATTTTACCTTCAAGAAACCCACCACACACCACCGCACCCAACAGCCACCCCGCCGCTGCTGGAGCAAAGTCACAGAAGATCAGCTGACCACCACCCTCGCCCAGAACCCACCCGCCGACACCACCGACCCAGACGCCGCCACCCGCAACCTCAGACAATGGATCAACAACAGCGCCAACACCCTTGCCCCGCTCAAGAAACCCTCCAACAGCTGCACCAGCAAGAAAGCCACCTGGTTCACCGAAGAGTTCCAGACCTCCAAATGTGCATGCCGGAAACTGGAGAAGAAATGGCTCCACGAGCGTACACCGGACAGTCACACAGCCCACAAGGACGCCACCCGCAGACACCACCACCTCATCAGACTAGCCAAGAGAGCTTCCATCAAAGCCCACCTGGATAACAACGCACACGACAGCAAAGAGCTCTTCAGCATCGTGAAGGAACTCTCCAAACCCAGCGCCAACACCAACGACATCCCGCCCTCACAAGAACTGTGCGACGCACTGGCCACCTTCTTTCACCGCAACATCGCCGACATCCGTGACACCTTCAACTCCATGTCTGCCCCGACCACACCAGACTCCACCCCCCCTGCTAACACCTCACGCACCAACCGCCTGACCTCCTGGGCCAAAGTCAACGACGACGAGACACGCAACGTCATGAACTCAATCCACTCAGGATCACCATCAGACCCTTGCCCACACCACGTATTCAACAAACCAGACGCAGCCATTGCAGACGCAGCCATTGCACCCCAACTACAGAAGGTCATCAACATCTCCCTCGAGAGAGCGACATTCCCGGAAAGCTGGAAGCACGCCGACATCAGCGCTCTCCTCAAGAAGCCCAAGGCGGACCCCAAGGACCTCAAAAACTTCCGGCCCATCTCCCTGCTCCCGTTCCCGGCGAAGGTCATCGAGAAAATCGTCAACTTGCAACTGGCCCGCCAACTCGAGGACAACAACATCTTAGACCCGTTACAGTCTGGATTCAGACGGAACCACAGCACCGAGACAGCCCTCATCGCCGCCACAGACAACATCAGGCGCCAACTAAACAACTGCGAAACATCAGTACTCATCCTCCTGGACCTGTCAGCCGCCTTCAACACGGTCTGCCACCGCACACTAAAAACACGCCTCCAAGAAGCCGGAATCCAAGAGAAGGCCCTGAACTGGACCACGTCCTTCCTCGCCGGCAGAACCCAGAGCGTCCGACTCCCCCCCTTGCGTTCCGCAGCCACCGACATCACCTGCGGCGTACCCCAGGGCTCATCCCTCAGCCCAACGCTTTTCAACATCTACATGGCCCCCCTCGCACAAGTGGCCCGCCAACACGACCTCAACATCATCTCCTACGCCGACGACACCCAGCTCATCCTCTTCCTCACCAAGGACCCGCACACCACCAAAACCAAACTCCACGAGGGAATGAAGGCCATCGCTAATTGGATGAGGAGCAGCCGTCTGAAGCTGAACTCAGACAAGACAGAGGTCCTCATCCTCGGACCCACCCCCTCTGCCTGGGACGACTCCTGGTGGCCGACCACACTGGGAACAGCACCAACACCCACCGACCACGCACGCAACCTAGGTTTCATCCTCGACTCCTCCCTCTCTATGTCGAAGCAGGTCAACGACGTCTCCTCCTCCTGCTACAACACCCTCCGCATGCTCCGCAGGATCTACAAGTGGATCCCTACCGAAACAAGAAGAACGGTGACAGAGGCCCTCGTCAGCAGCAGGCTGGACTACGGAAACACTCTCTATGCAGGAATCCCGGCCAAACACCTGCGACGACTACAACACATCCAAAACGCCTCTGCCCGACTGATCCTCAACGTCCCCCGCCGCAGCCACATCACCCTTCACCTGAGAGACCTACACTGGCTCCCCGTCGACAAGAGGATCACCTTCAAGCTCCTCACCCACGCACACAAGGCACTCCACAACACCGGACCAGCCTACCTCAATAGCAGACTCAACTTCTACACCCCCACCCGCCATCTCCGATCCGCCAGCCTCACCCTCGCCACTGTCCCCCGCATCCAACGAACGACCTCCGGTGGCAGAGCCTTCTCCTTCTTCGCCGCCAAGACCTGGAACACCCTCCCTACCCTCCTACTGCAGACCCAAGACCTGCTCCCCTTCAGAAGACTCCTCAAGACCTGGCTCTTCTAACAGTAGCGGCACCCCGTCCCCTCAGCGCCTTGAGACCCTCACGGGTATGTAGTGCGCTTTAGAAGCACATTGATTGATTGATTGACTAAATTATAAATTATTTATTAAATATAAAACAATTTAAATCCACAACATAAATTACAAATGATACTAAAAAATTAAACCAATCAGATTAATAATACTAGCAGCTGAAAATAATATATATTAAATTAATAAAAATTGATATTTAATACAGCTATATTAAATTAAACTGTATTATATACAAATATATTTTTGACACAATATTCATACAAATTGATATTTTTGAAAGAATATTCTTGTCAATCACTATCTAGTGAGGCCGAATGTAGAGTTGAAGAGTGTGAGGTTGTATTCACTTATATAGATGCATTGGGGGAGTCGATAAGAATGTCGTGACAGAAATAGATGGGTATAGTAGAAGATGGGAGATGGACTCAGGAAAAGTTGAGGAACACATGGTAAAAGTTTGGCCTAGTGAAAGAATTTTAAAAGGGGATTTCTGCAGTATGCAGCAAAGTCAAGGATGAACTTATAGTGAGCAAAGGGGTGACATGGGAAGAGATAAGGTTGTGCCTCCCGAAGGGCTGCTGAAGGGGAGGACATCATCATGTTGTTTAATGAGAGTCATGGGAAATTGTGAGTACGCAAAGGAAAGTGTGTAATGGCCAGGTATTGTTACTATGGATGGTAGGAGGGTAAGAGCATGTGTGAGCTGTTGTAGGAGAGATAAATGAGCCAAGGCAAGTAGTGCACCGGTTCTGTAAATTCCTGAAGGGGCTCTAGAGGAAGTTGTTGATTAATATGATATGCCCGTTTTTGGTTCTTTACCAAAAAGAGTTATATGCTATTGTTTTAATTGATTGCTATTCCAAGTGGCCAAAGGTCAGTTTAGTAAATGCAGAGTTTTTTGAAAGGTTGTGGAATTAAACATTCACTAGTGGCGTTGCAACACCATGATGGT
The DNA here is from genome assembly GCF_964204655.1 of Triturus cristatus. Lineage (NCBI taxonomy): Eukaryota > Metazoa > Chordata > Amphibia > Caudata > Salamandridae > Triturus > Triturus cristatus. The sequence continues at coordinate 481,611,503 of NC_140584.1, read as the reverse complement.
TAATGGCCATGTAGAATGTTTTATCAGAATAGTGCAGAACTCAATCCAACTGGAAATGAAGTAATGAATTTGTTGAATAAAAGTGCTCCAAGGTGTTGTCATATATGATTACTCCAAGGGGAAAACCCTGTTTGAGTTGTTGAGGGGGCAAAGAAACACTGGTGTTGATTCCTTGTTGGTTGGTGAGCAGATAGAGAAAGAAGGCTGTCTCAAGCAATATGGAAGAAATGACAGTAAGGGTTCAGTAGCACCAAAGAAGAAATGTGGAAGTACATGAGTTTGGGGAAATGTATGGGAGGTATACATGGTCTGAAGATCAGGGTGGGTCCGTTTGCTAGAATTAAGAAACCTGGAATGTTTGGCAAAAGATTGCAGTGTTTGTCAGATCTGCAAAGGGTGGTTGAGGTATCTAGGCCTACGGTCAGATTGTAGGATGATACGGTATGGATATTTCATAGGTTTTCTTTGTATTAAGATGGGGGCTGTTTGAACTATGCTCAGGGCAATAGAGGAAGGGAAGAAGGTAACATTTATTTTAACGTGGTGGGGATTGGTGCTGGTAGAGATTTACTGAGTCTTGTTGGCACTGAATTTTTAGTTTAATGTAATCTGGCCTTCAGGGTTCTAAACTGAGGCTCAGACGTAATGTTTGGGAGCAAAACAATTTCAAGAGATTTAAAGATTTTGTTTTAGGCTCTTGTTGTGTGTGCTGTTTTTGTGTGGTAGTTGTTGACATGGACTTTTCGTCGGTGTGTGTGGTAGGTTTTTGCTGTGTGTGGGGACGATGTGTAGTAAGTGTTGAATGCATGCTTTGGAATGTGTGCAGAGCTTGGAGTGGATTGGATGAGCTGTGTGCGCTAAAATGCTTGGTGATGGAATAAAAGTACAGTGGATTGATAGGGCGATTGAGACATGTTGTGGGATGTGCTATTTTATTGATGTTATCTTTACCTCTGAATTCATCTTGCTCTTGGAACCTGCCAGTGGTGGCTGCCGCCAGTCTACATTGGTAGGGCAGCACAGGGTGGTTTTGTAGAATACAGCTGGGCTGGAGAAACCTAAGTGCTCAAGTCTGCCTAAGACAGCCGGCCAAACTGACATACACACGTACAGCACCTCCACCACTCCTCCTCTCAACCCGGCCATAGACTCATCGGCTTTGCGGCTCAGGGTAAAGTGATCAAAAAAATGATAATAGCATTTTATTATTATTGTTTTATTTATCTGCTGTCGCTGAGAAGTGGGGCGACACGCCTCCACCATTACGGAGGAGCCACCACTGGCCAACCTGCACCAGTGAATAGAAACATTTATGTTTCAGAATTTACTAGAAGCATGGCAACTTATCATCATATGGTATTCAATAGACTTTCTCCAGGTGTTATTTTCAAAATCAGGACCGTAAGGTGCAACACACTATCTAAAAGAAAATGGCATGCTCTTAATGCCATCAAATGCTTTCGCTTTCTGAATTCTGCAGTGTGAAAGTGCCTGTGTGCTGCCTTGTCACGCATCCACTCGCTGACATTGGCAATGAGTTTTGACGACATTGGAGTAAACCAGTATCACTAACAGGCATTTTTACATTCGGTTTTCTCTTTCGCTACCTCAAAGAATTTGTACTGAAAACTTAACTAAATTGAAAATGCATGTATTTCCCTGCCACAGACGATACTGTATAAATCGATGTTGTAATCCCTGAGTCAGGAAAAGCCTCAAAGTTGACTTTGGAAATGTGGGACATTACTTTGTTTTGGTAAGTTTTCGCCGAAAGATTCCACGTCGATAGCCAGTTGCATTGTTTTTAAGTACACGCTTTATTTTCGGCTGTGGTGTACACTTTTAAATGGCTACATGCTCGTGACAATTTCATAGAGACTGAAAGAATGAGAATAATAGGAGCGAGGCGAGATTACAGCCACTTGGCTGGAAGATATGAAAGATGCATTGATGAATTCTCCAAGTGTAATAGAGAAAGAGCTCTCACTCAGCCGGGGTACAATCAGAACAGTCACACTAAGAGAACAGCAATTTAATTTCCTTTCCACTTCATTAGACAAGGACTCTGCCTTTCTTTGGCCTAGCTTCTAAGGGGCAGCTGCTGTGACAGAGGCAAATGCTTCAAGGACATTGTTGTAGTTGCTACGTCTGTTTTTTCAGGATCTATTAGGGGAACATTTTTCTAGTATATTGCATTTTATCTCTGATTCATCTTTCTTTCATTCTTTGTTTCACTTTTACCTTTAATCATTAATTTTGACTGCATCTCTTTTTTGCTTTTTCTAACTCTTTTCCCGTGAACTTCTCTTTCTGTGATTCCTCATTTTAGTTGCGCTATCAGACACGTTTAAACTGTACAGTTGGTCCTGCAGCGTGTTGATACATTTGCCTGGTAATCGTATTATAGAGAAATAACCAAAAATCTAGTCACTGTGTTTCCATGTGCCACCATTGACTGGAAGTCTTGGAATATAGAAAGGTGGGCACAGGAGAAATATATTCAATGGTTAATGACATCACTGCTGAGATCACATATGACATCATCAATTCCATCAACGGAAAAGCAAACACAATGTATGAGATGGGGGCGTGCACCTAAAGAGAGTTCTAGAAATTATTGTAGATGAAACTCCATACCACAAGCGGCATTAATATGGTGTAATGCTCTCTATAATTGATACTGCTTGAGAGGGAGTGAGGCTTCATTGTGTGTTTGAATGATATACTGGTATTACAACATGTATTCGACTAAAAGAGAGGGGTACACTATTTGAGAAACGTGTAAATCACAAATATTCTCCGAGTGCCCATAGTTTCCCCAAAAGTAAAGCTTTTTAAAGGTGTTGTATCAAGTGTGTTGAGGCAGATATATCTAGGTCGTTTAGTTATTACAAGTGCATTGATCTATTTTATCATTACTGAGTGAGATCAGAGGTTGGGATGCAAGGTTGAGAAAGTGTGCAATGCAAAAAAGGAATCTGCTCAAGGGCTCTAGTGTAATCCAAGTCTATGTGCAATACTAAAACGGATCTGAGTAAAATGTTCAACAGCAAATCGTGCGAGTGCACTCTCCACCAAAATCTGGTAAATTGTTTACTGTGGGTCCTAAAGGACACATAGAAAGACTAGAGTCCTGAATGCGGCTAATGTCTAGGCTTCCATAGTATTTACAATCGAGAAGTCAATACATGTTAGTTCCAAACGTTTGCATTGTACACAATTATCCACTTAAAAAAACCTGTGTGCAGAAAAGCCAATACAAAGTATTTCACTACTGTAGACTAATTTGCGTTGAGGTAAGCAGCTATTTTTCCCATGCTATTATAGTAGACAGCGTGGCAGTATAAAAGCTCTCAAGGTATAGTTTAAAAACATAACGGGAAGTATGTTAACCAGTGCTTAACTTGTAAAACTGTAAGTGCCAATGCCAAGGTCTCCCACTGCAGCTGGCACCATCCAAAGTTCTGCCACTGCTACCAAATAACATAAAGTGTATTTGTAAAGCACACGTTTACCCAGAAGGGTAGCTTGGTGCTGAATAACAGATGTTTATTGTTACTTAACTCAATGGTACTCATTTTATTGACCTCAGAAGGATGCAAGGCTGAGTGGACCCACCATGATTTGAAACTGTGATCATTAAGGTCGAACATAGGCCCTTACAGTGGACGCATTAGTCCGCTAAGCCACCATACCCAGTGCCAATTTTGCTTAATAGTCTTCACACCTAAGCCAGTTTGAAATCTTCCAAAATTACAGGTCAGCTCAAGTTTTTGGGAAGGCCTGGAAGTGCTAGGTCAGTGTATATTTTCTGATATGCTCAAAAATAGGCAGAGAGCACCAGCTTATACTGTACTCTCATAAGTGCTGGGGTCCAAAAATAAGTGTGGGTGCTGAACTCCCTCAAACACTGGCTTAAATTGCACCTGCACTAACCTACATCTACCTTGACATTTAATTGTTCAATTTATAATCCAATGTATCTTGTTTGTATTTCCGAAGCTTGCCTTCCTGCAATTCCGCAGTGTATTTATCCAGCCTTATGTTGATGTCTTCAAGTGTTTTATCCCAAATATCACTTTCCATTCTTGTTTGTAACTGGTGTTTTAGTTCCGATATCTCATTCGCCAGTTCATTGATAGCTTTAGATAGTTCCTCTACCAATAGTAATATTTGGTCTAATGAACACTTGTTTAAAATGGAGTACCACTTCTCCGTGAACTCCTTATTTTGATGGAACCGGTTCAACATAGGTTTGATTGATAGCCTCAATCCACGCGGAATGCGTTTTGCTCTATGATATTGCACCAACATCGAGGTATGCAAACGTTGGTTGATCTCTCTTTTTACTAGATATTCTAATTGTTTTAATTGTTGTGCTACAGAACTTCCTTGTACGTCAAGTGTTTTGATATCTTGAATCAATGAATACATTTCTGATGCTTGCTCTGTTGTATAAGCATGCGTTGATGCTCTCTTCTCTGTGAGGTTTGTGATGGTGTCAAATGACATTTTGGGTGCTTAACACTTAACAAGGCGCTAAATCAAACTGAATGTATTTGACTAAGTGAAGCACACCTATTCTCATAAAATTCTACTGAATTGAGCATGTGAGTGTTCTTTTTTTAGGTTTGGTGCGGGGTGAACATGTGTGACACTTGTGGTGGACTAGTTCATAAACAAGGGCACTTGTAGTAGAGACTTTGTGGTTCTGTCTGTGCACAAACTTTAACTGTCCGTTTTCTTTTTTCGATCTATGAGTTTTCTTATGGCATTGCATCGGTTTAAATATGGAGTCATATCCTTGATGTGTTTTGATGATGACGACATGATATTGAACTTGAATGAATTATATAAATGCTACGCATCCTTGTAGATAAAGTGTTGCGCGTCTGTTTCAAATTATGTTTTTGGTCTATTTCAGAAACAAATCCCCTGAGGAAGGGCGAAAAACCCGAAATGCATTGGGCATCATATTAATATTGTATTAATATTCATTGTTTATGTTTGATGTTCAATATGAAATCTTAAATATTGTGAACATTAATATGGAAATTGTGGTTTGACCAGTAAAATGTTTTGGAAATTGTTGTTGAGAATGTATCACATGATGAGCTGAGATCATGCAATAGCAGTTGCTACAGTGCACAGGAATCAGGTCTGTTGGACTTGAGATAAGGTGTATTATTGCAGGCGTGTTTTAGGCCACACACTGTTTTCCTGTGGCACGCACAGTGAAACAGTTGAACAGTAGAATTTCATGAGAATAGGTGTGCTTCACTTAGTCAAATACATTGCATTCCAGGATTTACCATCAGCTGGGAATGCATCGAAATGCTACACCTTCCCGGGGGAGTAGTGAAGAGGAGAAATATGTATATTTCTCCTCATTTCTCCTCTTTCTACATATGCTGCATTCTGCAGCACACTTAAAAAGAGGAAAAAGACCCAGAGGATTGTTTTTGTGCAGGAAGGCGTTCCTTCCTGCAGAAAAGCAATCCTGCCCGAAAAGCAAGCACCCTTGAACCACAGTGCAAGGGCTCTTGCATTAGTGCTAGGCCGCAGTCAGTGCTCCAGCTCAAGGAGAGGACAAGAATGCTCCATATAATGTTAAAAATGTTGCATTCCTTCCCTCTACCTGTCACACAGCGCAACACAGCAAAGTGTCTTGTTGCGTTGCATGGAATTTTGATAAATCTGCCCCTACATTTTTGCAGCCAAAGCACATATATTGTTAGTTAATGACAAATAAGGAGCTCAAATCAAGAAATTTACATTATGTATTATAAATGGGTAGCATGCGTATTTACCTGAGACCACATAAATATCACAGTACCTTGCGTCTTATCTACACAGTACTCTAACTGCACTACCACTGCTACACTGCTGTGAAAAGGAAAGAGCAGAACAGTGCTATATATACTAAGATGTGGTGCTATTCTCCTCTCTCCCTGCGCTGCCACACTTTTGACATCCATGCACCAATGCAGGCAGCCTTGTACCACAGTGCAAAGGTGTCTACGTTCTGTAAAACATATGTTTTGTCCTAGAAGGGGGTCCTATCACTATGAAAACTATTCTTCAAGACTTTTCCAACTTTGTATGGGTGCTGTACACATGCAAAGTAGGAAAAACAGAGAGAAAAGAAAACATTATCTCAAGTAACTATAGCTTGTGCCCTAAAGCAACTATAACTCGCACCCTTTTCATCCATGGCTAATTACCTTTCTATATTACATCCCTCATGACATGTTCTACGACATCATTGATATTATCACTGCAACATCGAAAATTACATAATTAATGACAACACTGCGCATGGTGGGGCGCAGATTATAGTTACTTTAGAGCATGAGCTACAGTGATTTGAGATAACTATAACTGTTGAATTTCAGTGGTTTTGTTTGTATAAAAGTGGTATATTTCAGCTGACATTTTCACCTAACTATAATGTCCGGTCCCTTTGACCTTTGCTTTATTCAGTGAACACATAAGGCTTTAAAAAAAAGTAACATTATAAATAATATATATATATATCTATATATATATTCACTTAAAAAACCATAGGTTTCACACATGTTATAGTTAGCTGGACATTTCACTCATAAAAAACCAATGAAATTCCCCCGTTATAGTTAGTGCAGGCAACTATAACTCACGCGACCGCAATCCTCTGCTGATGACGTCAGATATTACATCACTGATGACATATGTGTCTTTATGAAAAATAAATATTTGTAATATATGTATAGCTAAAGATTAATGGAAGAAGACATGGGTAAATAAGTGTCTAAATACAGTGATGTAATATCTGACGTCATCAGCAGAGGATTGCGGTCGCGTGAGTTATAGTTGCCTGCACTAACTATAACAGGGGAATTTCATTGTTTTTTTACGAGTGAAATGTCCAGCTAACTATAACATGTGTGAAACCTATGGTTTTTTAAGTGAATTTGCAAGGTTTTTTAAATGCTAATTCGTAACTATAACGTGTGTGAAACCTATGGTTTTTTCAGTGAATGTATAAACATATAAATATAATCTGCATATCTATATAAATATAAATTCATGCAAACATACACATATATGCATACATATGCATGGTATGTACATGAAAGTTTGAAAAACTCTAATACAAGCAAAGCTAAAAAGCCACCTAATTACAAACAGAATTGCTTTAACTTAAATGAGGGCGAGACCTATTGCATTTTCAATGCTTGTTTACTTTGGTTCCATCAAGAAGGCATTCAGATGTGACACATTTGCCATAATTTCTGAATGGTAGCACTCTAGTTCCTCATTAGATCACTGTAGTAAAGCTACTGCTCACTAGGCCTGGGCAAAAATTTCGTTCCGTTCGCGGAAATTGCGATAATTTGACATTTTTGCGTTCCGCGGAGAGCGCGAAAATGTCAAAAATTCCGGTTTACGCAGCTTGGCGATAATTTGTTTCTTGCTCGCGCTGTAAAATGATACATTCTCGCGCGCGCGCGATCGCCTTACCTGAATCCCTGCGTTCGCCGACAAGTTTTCTTGATCCGGTCGCGTTCTCCATGAGATGTTGTATTGTTTTTAGCCATTTGCGCTGTCTCGCGACAGTTCGCGCCCGCAGTGACGTCATGCGTCGCGCGATCACGTCTTTCTTCTCGCGATCATGCACCGCGAGAACAACTCAAAACAAGATGGCCGCGCCCGCAAGCAACCACATGGGTAAGTTGGCGACCCGCAACCATGCAGAAAATCTCGCGAACATGCCGGAAAAAAACTTCCGCATCTTTGCGATATTTCTGCTTGTTTGCGATAATTTTAAACATTCTCGCGATAATTTGCGAAGGTTAATTCCGCAAATTCCGCCCACCCCTACTGCTCACCAGGGAAGTCTGCTGCTAGTATTCAAAGTGCATGTTTCAGTCTGCATGTCAGAACTTTTTAATGAAATAGAAGAGGATTTGAGAAGTAAAAATGTGCCCTAAGTTTTCTTTCTGCAGCACTAGTCATAATTTCTATGGCAAAATGAACCCCCTCATTTTGTTCCTTTGCAAATTAAAATGTTTTAAATGTTACCACTTTATTCCAATCAAGATGGCTGCAGGTGTGCCATACCTTTGTCATAAGTAAGACTGTTAGCGCTCTAGTTGTTCTTTAAAACACTCTGGGATTTCTGTCATTGGGCTATACTTGGGCTACATCTCGGTGATATTTGTGCTACATTTGGGCTCTTTTGTCTCTGGTGGCCATCTTGGGAGACTTGTTATGAAGTTTCCTAATTTCCTCATTTACTGCAGTCTCCTCAGTAGGCATACTGTCAGTTTTTTACTTTGATTCAATGAAGAAGGCATTCAGATGTGTCACACATTTGCCATAAATTCAGAATGTTAGCACTCTAGTTGCTCATTAGATCACTGTAGAAAGGTAATGCTCACCAGGGAAGTCTGCTGCTGGTATTGAAAGTGCATGTTTCAGTCTGCATGTCAGAATTCTTTAATGAAATAGAAGAGGATTTGAGAAGTCACTCAAAATGTGCCCTAATTTTTCTTTCTGCAGCACTAATCATACATTCTATGGCAAAATGAACCCTCTCATTTTGTTCCTTTTTAAATTAATTGTTTTAAATGTTACCACTTTATTCCAATCAAGATGGCTTCAGGTGTGCCATACCTTTGTCATAAGTAAGACTGTTAGCGCTCTAGTTGTTCTTTGGAACACTCTGGGAAGCTGCAGTAGAACACAAAGGAATCAACTGACAGTCTCTGCCCTTGTTGGATGTACATGTTTTACTGAGAATGTCAGACTTCATTTTCACATGACTGAGAAAGATAATGTGAATTTACAGAAAATATGCTCTCAGTTTAGCTTATAGCTCACCTTCCAAACCTCTGTGGGAAAAGCATGTGAAAATAGTTTTCTCTCAAACATGATTCATGATATCCCAGCAGAAGGCTTTTTCACATGGTAAAATCACCTTAGAACATACTACAATTCCTAAAATGAGTATGGTACCATCAACAAATGATTTATAATGTAACTAAAGTCTTAAAACCTTCTATTAACTGCAATGCTTTTTAATGAGGTGCTATCGTGTATATTGGTCCCAAGATGGCTGCCAACACTTCTTGGATGAAGTGCTGACAGCCAATCAGATCTCACAATGAGATGTGTGGTTAGGCTCCGCCCAGATATGTATATGATTTTACTTTTGATTTTCTCAGGAACTACTGAACGGATTTACACCATATATGCCAAAGGCACATGCCTGACCTGAGGACTACCTCTTTGCCAAATTTCAAGTAATTCTGTTCAGCCGTTCTGGCTGTAGCTGTGTCTAAAGGTCCTATGGAAAAATGCATGGGGAAAACGCGTTTTGGGACCCCCCTTTTTTCTCGGCCCCCGCTTGACGAATCACCCCAAGACTTTCAGGGTAGGAGCTGAACGGAGCGCCCCATTAGTTTTGAACATTTCGCGAGGATTCGTCAACCGGCGCCAAAGTTATTCAAAATAGAATTTTGAGATTTCCTATGGAAACTAGGTTGTAACTATAACTATCTACTGGCGACCGCCAGTAGATAATATATATATATTCACAGAAAAAAACATAGGTTTCACACATGTTATAGTTAGCTGGACATTTCACTCATACAAAACCATTGAAATTCCCCCGTTATAGTTAGTTCAGCTAACTATAACTTGCACACCTGCAATCCACTGCTGATGACGTCACATATTACATCACTCATGACATGGTCAGTGACATCATTCATGACATCACTGATGACATCTCAAATGACATCACTCATGACATCACTGATGACATCATCCATTGAGTATGTGTTTCTGAACAATTTTAATATGTTTAATATATATAGGGAAAGGCCTGTTGAAGAATAAGTGGGTGTACAAGTGTGTAAATGGATGATTTTCTGTGGTGCGTAACTGACTCTATAAGTGAGTCAATAAATGTATCTTACTGCAGACTACTGACTAAACTGTGTAAATGTCTGTTTGTGTCTGTATGTTGGTGTATAAGTGGCTGCATCGTTTTGTGAATAGCTATATGAGTGCCTATATGAGTTATTGATCGCTTGACTGAGTATCTGTTTGGGTTCCTGAGTGTTTGTGTGGGTAGGGTGTGTGTGACTCTATGCATAGATGTGTGAGTGGGTGATTCTATGGGTGCATGGTTTTAAGAGTGCATCTGTGATGGTCTGTATGTTTGAGTGAGTGTATGTATGGGTGTGTTAGGGATTGAATGTATATCTCAGTGATACATTTGTGACTAACTACATATGTGAAAGGCAGTATATATGCGTGTAAGAGTATATAAGTGGGTAGATGTGAGAGTGTGTGATTGTGACAGTGACTGTATGGATGATTGTGTGCTTGTATCAATGATTCTATAAGAGTGTAAGAATGTGATACTATTTTTATGAGTAAGTGAACTTGAGTGTGTTTAACTGTATAGGTGAGTATATTGGACTGTGTTTAATTACTTGCACGACTGACTAGGTGTGTCATTACCTCAGTGGATGATTGGCGGTGTGTGAGTGTCTATATAGGTGTATAAATGCATATGATAGTCTTGTACAGAGTGACTGTAAGTATGAGTGACTGTACAGGTGAATGAGTGGAGGTGTATGTAGACCTAACGGTTAATAAGTGGGTATGTAGTTATTGGTATTGGAGTGTGTATGGTTTTGAGAATGGAACTCTGAAATTTTGAGTCGGTGTATCAAAGGTTATATTAGGGTGTGAGAAGATGCACTAATTTATCACATGGATGATGTCATCAGTGATGTCATGAGTGATGTCATTTGAGATGTCATCAGTGATGTAATGAGTGATGTCACTGACCATGTCATGAGTGATGTAATATGTGACGTCATCAGCAGTGGATTGCGGGCGCGGGAGTTATAGTTAGCTGAACTAACTATAACGGGGGAATTTCAATGGTTTTGTACGAGTGAAATGTCTAGCTAACTATAACATGTGTGAAACCTATGGTTTTTTCAGTGAATTTGTAAGGTTTTTTAAATGCTAATTCCTAACTATAACGTGTGTGAAACCTATGGTTTTTTCAGTGAATTTGCAAGGTTTTTTAAATGCTAATTCCTAACTATAACGTGTGTGAAACCTATGGTTTTTCAGTGAATTTGCAAGGTTTTTTAAATGCTAATTTATGAATGTTTTATTATATTTTTTATTTATTTATTTTACAATATGCTACCTATGTATAGAATTATAGATTTACTGTATCCTGCAATATGGAATGGTTCAGCTTTTAAAAATTTTTTTTAGATATAGTTGAACAGCATAGTTAATATCTTCTATAAACCATTGTTTTTTTAAAGGGTTTTTGACCGTGCGCGTACCGTACGCGTACCGTACTCGTACGGTACGGTACGCGTACGGTGCGCGCATGTGGCTTGCATGCGTACGTGCTCCGTGTGCGCATGCGTACGTGATTTACGTGCGCATGCGTACTTCGTGCGTGATGCGAATGCGCGTGCTCCATACGCGCATGCACGCGTGCTCCTTTCGCGCATGCGCATGTGCTCCGTGCGCACATGCGCGCGTCCTACGTACGAGCATGCTCCGTACGCGCATGCGTGTGTCCTACGTACGTGCATGCGTGCTTGTACCGTGCGCGCACCGTACGTGTACGGTGCGCGCACGGCAAGTCATGTGATCAAGAAACAACACTTTTCATTGGTTTATAGTAGTTTCAGTTCCAGAAACTTCCAACACCACACCCATTCCCCTCATTATTACTTCTGATTCCCTGGGAGAAGGAGCTGAGCAGCTTTTCTAGTACTTCAGTACTTCAGAATGGCAGAGCAGCAGTCATCTTCTGGGAGTGAGCAGGAGACCCTTGTGAGACAGAGACAGAGGAAACAGAAAGACTCTTTTATATGGCAATTTTTTACATTTCCACTGGGGCAGAAGAAAGTGAATGCTCCCAAAGTCACCTGCACTCTTTGTGATTGTGTCTTATCAAGAGGAGATCCTAAAAAGAAATACTCTTTTAGTATCTTCACTATGATCAGGCACGTTAGAGATGTACATCCTGTGGCTTATGCTCGAGCTGCTAGAGAATACCCTCCAGCAGCTCAGCCGAGCACATCCGCAGCAGCTCAGCCAAGCACATCATCGGCAGCTCAGCAGAGCACTTCATCTGCGGCGTCAGCTTCACCTTCTTCGGTGCCTCTGGATATACACCCTCTGTTTGAGAGGGTGCACATGCGGTGCAACTTGTGTCATGCTCCTATCTGTTATGCGGACACCAGCATTCCGCTAATAGAGAGGAAGATACAGCAGCACACGTGTGACACCCTATAATTTTTGCCATGTCTTTTTTTTCCTCTGTCCCTCAATTAACACAACGGCTCTTTTTAGAGCCACCTAACATCTAAACACTTTTCTTTTTTAATTCTATTTTTTGGGTTTTTTTCCCCGCCGAGCACGCACCGTGCGCGCACGGTACGTGCACCCCGCGATTTTTTTATAAAAAATAAAATGTTTTTTTCACCCTTCATGGTCCTTCAGGGACCTCCTGACAAAAGCTAGGGGGGCAGGAACTCTGTACCCTACCCCCTTTTCACGTTCTCCACCTTTCTTTTAAATGGAAACACACATTTCTTTTTTTTTGCATATTTTAACCCTTTCCAAATGATTTCTACCCCCAACATGACTTCTGCCTGCTAGCATAACATTAGATCATGGAAAACTGGTGTGTGCAGAGACGTCAGAAGTTCAGTACATAATGTTTCTAATCCAAAGAGCAAGATTGCTTAACTTTTCAAACCTAACAGCAAATCCAAAGTAATGTTCTGTGGGAGCATATTTTTCTGGACCAATACAAAACATGCTTTTAAAAATTTAAGCATACAGCCTAGTTTTTATTGTAAAATGGTCTGAAACAGCCAATGAGTTCTTTTTATTAAAAAAAAGTATATAAGCCTCCATTTTACAACTACCTTTCTTTTCATTTTGTCATTCTACTGAAAGACATCTTCAGAGTGCATCCAGGTCTCCTCCTCACTCCCTCAAATACACTGCTGTTCTACCATTTTCAATTAAAATTGATTGCTGCTCACCTCCTTGTCCCAGGTAATAAGAAGAAATAGTGATGGGAGTGGCTATGTTGTATGAAGATTCTGGAAGAGAAACTACTATGAACTAATGCTTCTGAGTGCATCCAGATGTCCTCCTCACTCCCTGAAGTAGATTGCTCTTCTGCCATTTACAACTCAAATTGATACCTGTTCTGCTCCTTGTCCCACGAAATAAGAAGAAATAGTGAAGGGATTGGCAAGGCATTTATAGAGTAGACGGTGTTCATTTCACAGATGAAGGGAACAGAGTCTTCCTCTTGATCTTTAGATTCTGCATCGATACTTACTTATAGGTACCAAAAAACACTAAATTAACACAATGGCTCTTTTTAGAGCCAACCAACATCCAAACACTTAAACTTTATTTGTAATTCATTTTTTTATACGATTTTTTTGTCGCATCTCTATGCTTCCCCTGCACAGGCGTACAAACTGCAGCCATGCACCGGCGGAGGCTCCTTTGCACCATGGTTCAAGGATGACTGTGTGGTGGGGAGATTGTTCTTGTGCAGGAAGGGACACAAAAGAGGCTTTTTCCGCTTTCAATGCATGCTGTAGAATGTAGGACGCACTAAAAGAGGAAAAAACGAGGAGAAATAAAAACATTTCTCCTCGTTGTGCCTCGCTACGCCACCTCTAGGGTAGTGTAGCATTCACACGCATCTCCAGAGTTACGATTTCTCGTAAACCTGGAGATGTGTCTAGGAACACCCACAACAACACCCATGGAACGCCCCTTCAACGTACAGTGCTGCGTGTGAAGTGGCTGTATTTATGTGGAAAGGAAAAGTCACGCAGGGTGGCTTTTCCTCTCCTTGTAAATATGGAGGAACTCCCTGCGCCACCAGTACGTTATGAAAAGTGACATAGTGGTGGCGCAGGGGCCTTGTTAATTTTCCCCAGAGATGTTAAGCAAATTAAGGGTAAGACAGACAAAGGGAGAGAGACAGAAAGAGAGACAGAGAGCAAGGAACTGAGAAGGAGTAAGGCAGTTAGAATGACTGAGACACATGGAGACAGGGAGAGATACATGGTTGAAAAAGTAGTGATGGAGGCAGTAAACCTAGGGGAGTAGTATAGAAGGAGTGAGGGAGTTACGAAAGAGCAGTAAAGAAAGAAGAGAGAGAGAAGGGGAATGAGAAAAGTGAGTGAGGAGAAGTGAAAAAAAGGGAGCATGAAAGTGAAGGGGTGAGAAATACAGATATTTAAAACTTACCTGACCAACAAAATAACTTAATTATAAATAAATGTTTTTTTTTAATTGCTAGAAAAAAGGATTACATTTCCTAAATTTTCTTTCTCGATCTGAAAAAAAAGGAAAAAAGTAGTAATATTTAACAATACATTTTAGAATACAGTACACATATTTTCATATTTAACAAAGTAATTTTTTGCCGTTTTTTTGCTGTTTTCACAATATATTGAATTTCACTGCAAATTGTGAAATCAATTGCATTCATCACTTAACAGCGGGCAAAAAAAATTAACAATCTGAAAGATTGTTTAAAAAAAGACCTGAATCTCTACTCAGTAAAACATACCTTAATAGAAATGTAACATATATATTAAAAATATCATCTAAAAACAATAACTATTTGCAATAAATAACGTCTGTAAATTTTGTTTCTTAAGCTCATACACCAAAATATTATCTGTCAAAGAAGTCCACAATAGAAACTGTTACCTTTCCATGAGGCTAAATGGTAATTTTTAAATTCTTTTTTGGTGAAATATCCAATGGTAGTCCTATAAAATCGAAATAATGGTTTTTTCAGATGCTACAATTTGTATCTAAAATTTTGGTTTTAGAAAAATTAAGTAGGAATTTGGTAATTCTGCAGGCAAACGTTGCTTGAAAATCAATTGTGAATCATTACACAGTGTCCGGCCTTTTTCACATTTTAGATAAACTGTGTAATGACCAGAAGTTATAGAAGGTCCATCATGGAAAATTATTGCATCTGCAACAAAAGTTTTTCCTGATATTGATAATTGATTTCCTGTAAACTTCTTTATTAAAGTGTCCAATTTTGTTCCATCAGCTCCTCAACGTTGCATCATTAAAATGACATACTGTCCATATTTCTTTAAAAATAACGTTGATAACATTTCTGATTTACATTGAGAACATTCCATGTTGTGATTTGCATCTTTAAGTAATTTACTAAAAGTCACTGATTTACTCTCTGGTAATGTTAAATATATGAACCTTTCAGAATCAACATTAGAGCTGCATGTGTTCAAACAGTTTTCACAACTATGTTCCCATTTATAAGAGAGACCAAACATATTTTCTATTTCTACCCCTTCATCTTCCAGTACCATAAGCATATACATTAAGAATTCTTGTGCATCTTGCTGGACATTTTGAGTAAACTGTGTACATCCTGAACATAGATCTAAAAGATTTCTAACATCAGAAGCACTTTCTATTTTAGTTTTATCATTACTCAGCTTCTCATAAAGAAAACTCAGCAGAGAACAGAATCTTTTTTCAGGATTTAGTATTATCTGCTCTTGCAAAATTTCAAGATAAAATACAACATTCAGCACTACATTAGCGTAGCAGTTGACACCAGAGCTATTTTCAAAATGACAACCAACAACCTCTTCAACATTGTCCTTTTTCTTTTTGCTTGCAATCACATCACTCTCCTTTTGTTTTCTCTTCTGTACATCCTCATTACAGATATTCTCAATTCTCCTTTTCCGACAAACAACACGTTTTTCAAACACAGGATACTGACCTAAATGAGGAGCATAGCTTCTTCTTAATCTATTATATTCCTTTACACAGTTTGCATCAGCACTAACTTTTGACTCATCAAAGTATATCATGAATAAACCAGATTTTTTTTCATGCGTAACAAAGCAACATATGCCATACCTTCTTTAAACACACTAGATCTAATGTTTACAAAAGCACTATCTACAGTTCATCCTTGAGAATTGTGAATAGTTACAGCATATGCTAGAGAAAACGGAAAATGCTTCCTACGTACATATAAGTCTTTCACAAGCAAGAAACGAACTGAACAACGACTAATGTCTTTAACCTCTTCAATCTGATCAAATTTTATTTTTAAAAATTCAATTCCATCTTTTTTCTGGTTATTAACAAAACCCACAACTTTACCCATAGCTCCATTCACTAAACCTTTTTCTACATCCAAATTGCGTCTTAAAATTACTCGACAGTTCATACATACATAAAGATTCTTTTCTAAACCAGCTGTTTTCAATATGTTTTTCTCTAGAGAATCCAATTTAGTTGTCAATTTGCCTGTCAATATAATAGTTATTCCTTCATGCTGTATTTTATCCACAGCTTCCAGTTTTACAATCTCTTCATTTTCCAATTTCAAAAGTTCTTGATTGAATATAGAGCATTCATGTAGTGTTGGCATTAAGCAGATTACAGTATTTTTTCCAGCAATTTTCTTGTATATTTTCTCTGGAACTATTTGTTCTGTTGGAAACAAATTACATAGCAATCGACTCTGTAAAGCTTTTCTTCCATTTTCTGTGAGTAGTCCAATTCTGATATCTTTGAGAATACTTGCATAATCATCATCATTTGCTTGCCGCATATTGGTAATGACTTCTTTGTACTCAAAGTATGTCCAAATATTCACATTACCTATACTTCCTAACGACTTTTTCGTGTCTTCATGTGTCTTCATGTGTAAGAGTGTAAGGTTGTCCTTTAACTGGTGTGAGCTGCAGTAGATCCCCAAAAACTATAACATGTTTTCCTCCAAATAGTACGTCATAGTTTGTCTTTAGAATTTGCTGCATTCTTAAATGCACAAAGGCAAGCATTAAGTTTGATACCATGCTTACCTCATCAATAATGAGAACTTTCATTTTTTTCAATACTCTTGAAACTTCAAAACATGCTTCTCCTGTTAGCTTGTGGTATTGTATTTTGTTCTCATGCTGTACTGGTAACATTAGCAAACGATGGAGGGTAATTCCTTTTATGTTATATGCTGCTAACCCAGTTGGAGCAGTAACCACACAAGACAAAGTTGAATCAGTTTTTTTCTGTAGGTAGCTTCTAATTACTTTAATCAAGAAACTTTTTCCAGTTCCAGCTTGTCCACTCACATACATTCTGATTAGCTCAAATGATGTGCATGAGCACTCTTTATTTTCATGTAGTAATCCATGATCAATTTGTTTTGTGACTTCCTCATAAATTTGTTGTTGTTCATCATTCAGTTGCTGTTCCAAATTTGGTAAGTTTATTAAATCTTCCTGAGCTTGATTCATAGCTGTTTCCACTTCAGTCATGGCTATTGCAGCTTCATTTTCTACGATTGGTTGTCCTAGGGGATCTTGACTGAGCGTCCCAGAACTTTGACAGTCTTGAGAACTGTCTCTAGCTACTTCAGCTGCAATTGTTGCTTCTTGTTCAATTTCTTCATTTAACATTTGTACATAAGTTGTGAAAGTACTGCATTCTATGGTATCTTTGCATGCATTAAAGGAATCTTCATAGCTTTGAATATGTCCAAGTAATTTATCCTCTGAGCGCCATGGTTTAAACAACTGTAAAAGTGCTAAGTGGTAAAATTCCTTCTTGTCAGTAGTGTCGCAACTCAGCTTTCTGTGATTAATCAAACTTCCTTTTGTTTGTTTTACCAAACATCCTTCCTCACCAATGACTTTATATTTTCCATTGTTGATGTCTTCTGTGGCATTCTGTTTATAAATGTAGTTCTGCAGCACTTCATAGAGACACATGTTCTCAAGATGATGACTTCTCTTTGGGTAATATGTGTCCAACATGTTTGTTCTTAAAATGTCTGTACTTTCAGGTTCGTACTCTGCTAAATATTCAATTTCTCGAATAGATTTCAGTACCCGATTTCGCATTCCTGCAAGGCCTAAACTTACCCAAATTATTCTTCCGGATTTGGAGTACAGACTTGCAGATGATAACCTATCTGAGCATTCATATGACCCAATTTCTCGATGCGATAACATCTTTAAACTGAAACTGTATAGCTTTTTACTGACAGTCTTTTCGTGAGAAATCTCTTCTCACATTTCTTTCAATTCCGTTTTCTCAGATTTAGTGATGTAAGATGTGACATACCGAGCAACAGCAATAGAATTGTCAGCTACATACTGAATATCCATGTTAGCGTTCCACATGGATAAAATGACTGGGTTGTAGTCATTTATATATTTTGACTCTTCTTCTTAGGTTGTAGGTATTTTTAGGTGATTTTCTTGTAATAGTATGTCGCACAGCTGACATAAAACTGTTTACTCTTCCTTTTGAAAGAACAGGTCGTGAAAATCCAAATCGACATTTTGTGTAGAATTTATCTTTACTCTTGTACTTTTGTCGACAGTATTTTCCACACCGATGACTTTGGAAACGTAAAACTTGCTATTTTAAGTTTTTTTCTTCTGTGCTTTTAGGTATAGCACATGTTGCATATCCTTCAATGAAAGATAAAACTGCATCATCAGAATCTGTTCCAAATTTTGGGGCATCCTTGATCCACAACAGCATATGAATATGAGGAGCACCTCTTGCTTGGTACTCTTTTCTCCAAAAGAAATCCACAACTTCTCCAAGAGGTGGATTTTTTTTTATTGCAGATGAAGGACATCATAGCCTCAAATCTATGATTGAAATATCTGCAAACATTAACCGAATCCAATGAGCACAATTCTCCTGCTGTCTTGTATTGGATGTTTTCAATATTTGAATTTGCCTCTCGAAGAAAATCCAGTAAATCATCCCAAGCGTACTCTGCACAGCTTAGGGTAAGGAACCATGTAGGAGTTCCTAAATTCCGTAACATACATTTCAATTCTCCATGGCGTCGGTACCAAAATTCATTAGTCCCACGCTGACAAGCCATTAGATTAATCAATTGAGATTCCAAATGATCATCTTGCTGTTGCACTTTGTTCAGAAAATCCTTTGCAGACACATTATGTAGATGTACTCCAGTTTTCAAAATGTGATTTACTGCATAAGATAGTGCTGAAAGTCACTTTCAAATAAAAGATGGAACAAATAAGGAATACTTTGACGAAATCTTGGATCTTCTGCATATAATCTTGTAGTCAGATACTCAGAAGCAGGAATCTGTACTGGACGTTCATCATATCGTCCACCTTTTCCTGTAGGAAACAGCTGGGGAAAACAACGAGCTTCCAAGCTCTCCTCCCATAAACTCACGGGAGTTCCTTTTGCTTTTTTCATCTGAAACAGATCAATAGTGTTTCCCATAACTTCTTTAGAATGAAGAGGATGTATGCTGAAATGTTCATAAATTTCTTCTTCTTTTGACTTATCCACTTTTTCAATTTGCCCAGTTGGTATTCCTGTGTCTGCTAGTAAAACTTCTTCATCTTCATCCATATAAATTGATTCATACCATTTATTATTTCTTTTCAAATATAAATCTGCTCTTTGTACTTCTTGTACATCCACCAGCTCCTGCCAAATTTTCTTATTCTTTGTAGGTACACCATTAACCAGAATAACTAATGGTTCAGTTTCCAAACTATCTGCATCAATTGTTTCAATATTTTTTTTCAAATCTAATGGCAAATAGACAACTCTTCCTTTTAAACCTCTTTGTAAATCTGAAGGAGGTAATTTGCCTGTTTTGGGCTCCATACGAACTATAGTCTGAAACGGATGGACACATTGAATGAGTATAGACTCATACGTATTTAAATCACTAAGTTCTGCAGGAATATCAACCAATTCTAAATTATTATGTACAGCTCTAGCTGGCATTTTATTTTCTTCTAACTTGTTATAACAGTATTTACAAATACGCTGATCTTCACCCAATTCAAAACAATTTTCCAGAAACAAATATGTAGCAAAATCCTTCCACTCAAAATTATTTTCTTTTTCACTTTTTTTATAGAGATCAACATTCCTTGTTTGAGTTTTATAATGGCTTCTCCGGCAACAAATATAAGTAATATTTGGTCTTTCATTAGAGATGATAGTAAATTTTGTCATTTGATCTTCAAATGTTTTACTAACAGTGGGTTCTACATTCTCTTCCACATTTTCTTCAATAACTGTGTCATTTCCTGCACTTTCTTGCTCTGGACCAAAGTAACAAATCTCAATATCCTCACAAACCTTCTTCACATCTGTTACAGATCCACGGAATAGAGCACTATTCAACTCATGTAACTTTAGTGCTGGACTTTTAGCAAAATACAATCTTCTCATAAACTTTCTCATTTCAGTATGATGAACAGCCTGCATCCTAAAATGGTGAAAAACACTTTGACAAACTTTCCTAGAAAGACAAGCCAGAGAATGTCCTTGCAAACCAGTATTCTCTCTCACTCTGCATGGATCTAGTCTTTGAAGCACCTTAATCTTCTGTTTAACACTTTTTTTACTATATTCTCTTAGAAAGTCACGAAATTTATCAATAGATTCCTGTCCTACAGTACAAATACTACTACAATTCCAAGTGTACACTGGGGCTTTAGGGCCTCCCCATAACCTCATCAGCTAACACTTCTTCCTCATTTCTTGGAACCATTTTCTCCTTTTCCATTACACAACCATCCTTAACTTCATATGCTCGACCACTGGTGTCAACTGCATGCAGCAAACTATTACTTTGAAGATAACTCTCTTCATTAAAAAATGGTTCAGTACTTGAACTATGCTTCCATTCTCCTAAGAACACTTTACAAAAGTTTTTTTTTCACTTCTCTTTATCTTTTGCTTTTTGACTACATTACATTCACTAATTTATCTAATGTACGGATCCTGTTCAAAATTAAAATGAATAGTTTTCTTTTTAATTCCAAAGCCTTTGCAACAATTGATTCAATATGTTTCTTTTTCTTATAAAATTTGGCTTTCTTCCTATATTTTTTCACATCCTTTAGCAAATTGAACATCCCTCTTCTCTGAAACATTTTTCTACGAATGTTTTTAAAATCTATTTTTCTTTTTAAGTCATTCTTTCTTACTCCTGATTGTACATTAGCATTTAGTATATTCTGTTGATTGTCTTGTTGCTTTCTACTTGAAACACTATTTCCAGTGTATATATTGTTTACATTTTTTCTTTGCTTGAGGATATTTAAAAAAAATCCTTAGTCTGCTTACCAGAAGGCTTTTTCTTTTTTCCAACATGAGGTTCTTCAACTAATTTTTGTTGTCCAGTTGTCTTCAAATATAGAGGTTGTTGCTGTTCTTTTCTCTTTCTTGATTGGCATCTTTAATTTATTTCAGTCTTGTTCAGCAATACCTGAAAGAAACTAAAAAAAAAAATACCTTTATGTAGTTTATATATATTACTATATTTTTTAATGAGCTTGTCAAAACCTATCATATGAGCTGTCCCTTTCCTACGACTGCAAGTCTTACACAATAAAAGCTACACAAATTAAATCTCTGACAACAATTCCTGTGTGCACACAGACTCATGGTGTGATTCTAGGCAGAAAACAATATTTGATTGGCAATTTCGAAGCACATTTACTACTGTGGTTTTGCAAGTGATAATTACTGTAACAGCCTGACACATTTTCCTTATAGTTTAGAGAGGCAGAAAAGAGCACATGTCCTAACAGCTACTTGAGAGCATGAGCATGTGGAACCTGGGTGAGTGATTAGACTAGAGCAAAGGAAATGAGCCTTGGTGATGTTGAATGTGGTAGCGTTACACACTACTATCTAAAATACCACACAGTGCTGAATACTTAGCATGGGAGTGCAGGAGAAGCAGCTGCCTGTGTGCTAAGAGCGTGCTTCTGGAGACTGTGTATTGTCAGGTGCAAGAGAGATCTGCATGGACGCTTGCAGAACTGCATGAAGACTGCACAGATGTATGTAAGAGTACATGTGGGGTAAGGGTTAATTAGAGTTTTGAACATGTAGGATCTACCTCACCCATTGCAGGAGTGTAAGGAAAATCTACCCTGTTGTTTTCAAATGTGTTAGCATTTGCCTCTCATTTGTGAGATATTGATTTGTGCTGAATGCTAGCCATCACAGTTCAAGAAAACAAGCTGCCCCTTTCCTACGAATGCAAGTCTTACAGAACCAGACCAACACAAATTAAATCTCTGACAACAATTCCTGTGTGCACACAGACTCATGGTGTGATTCTAGGCAGAAAACGATTTTTGATTGGCAATTTCAAAGCACATTTACCACTGTAGTTTTGCAAGTGATAATTACTCTAACAGCCTGACACATTTTCCTTATAGTTTAGAGAGGCAGAAAAGAGCACATGTCCTAACAGCTACTTGAGAGCATGAGCATGTGGAACCTGTGTGAGTGATTAGACTAGAGCAAAGGAAATGAACCTTGGTGATGTTGAATGTGGTAGCGTTACACACTACTATCTGAAATACCACACAGTGCTGAATACTTAGCATGGGAGTGCAGGAGAAGCAACTGCCTGTGTGCTAAGAGCATGCTTCTAGAGACTGTGTATTGTCAGGTGCAAGAGAGATCTGCATGGACGCTTGCACAACTGCATGAAGACTGCAGAGATGTATGTAAGAGTACATGTGTGGTAAGTTTTAATTGGAGTTTTTAACACGTAGGAACTACCTCACTCATTGCAGGAGTGGAAGGAAAATCTACCCTGTTGTTTTCAAATGTGTTAGCATTTGCCTCTCATTTGTGAAATATTGATTTGTGCTGAATGCTAGCCATCACAGTTCAAGAAAACAAGCTGCCCCTTTCCTGCGAATGCAAGTCTTACAGAACCAGACCAACACGAATTAAATCTCTGACAACAATTCCTGTGTGCACACAGACTCATGGTGTGATTCTAGGCAGAAAACGATTTTTCATTGTCAATTTCAAAGCACATTTACCACTGTGGTTTTGCAAGTGATAATTACTGTAACAGCCTGACACATTTGCCTTATTGTTTAGAGAGACAGAAAAGAGCACATGTCCTAACAGCTACTTTAGAGCATGAGCATGTGGAACCTGGGTGAGTGATTAGACTAGAGCAAAAGAAATGAGCCTTGGTGATGTTGAATGTGGTAGCGTTACACACTACTATCTGAAATACCACACAGTGCTGTATACTTAGCATGGGAGTGCAGGAGAAGCTACTGCCTGTGTGCTAAAAGTATGTTTATGGAGACTGTGTATTGTCAGGTGCAAGAGAGATCTGCATGGACGCTTGCAGAACTGCAAGAAGACTGCACAGATGTATGTAAGAGTACATGTGGGGTAAGGGTTAATTGGAGTTTTGAACATGTAGGATCTACCTCACCCATTGCAGGAGTGTAAGGAAAATCTACCCTGTTGTTTTCAAATGTGTTAGCATTTGGCTCTCTTTTGTGAGATATTGATTTGTGCTGAATGCTAGCCATCACAGTTCAAGAAAACAAGCTGCCCCTTTCCTACGAATGCAAGTCTCACAGAACCTGACCAACACGAATTAAATCTCTGACAACAATTCCTGTGTGCACACAGACTCATGGTGTGATTCTAGGCAGAAAATGATTTTTGATTGGCAATTTCAAAGCACATTTACCACTGTGGTTTTGCAAGTGATAATTACTGTAACAGCCTGATACATTTCCCTTATAGTTTAGAGAGGCAGAAAAGAGCACATGTCCTAACAGCTACTTGAGAGCATGAGCATGTGGAACCTGGGTGAGTGATTAGACTAGAGCAAAGGAAATGAGCCTTGGAGATGTTGAATGTGGTAGCGTTACACACTACTATCTGAAAAACCACACAGTGCTGAATACTTAGCATGGGAGTACATGAGAAGCTACTGCCTGTGTGATAAGAGCGTGCTTCTGGAGACTGTGTATTGTCAGGTGCAAGAGAGATCTGCATGGACGCTTGCACAACTGCATGAAGACTGCAGAGATGTATGTAAGAGTACATGTGTGATAAGTTTTAATTGGAGTTTGTAACACATAGGAACTACCTCACCCATTGCAGGGGTGGAAGGAAAATCTACCCTGTTGTTTTCAAATGTGTTAGCATTTCCCTCTCATTTGTGAAATATTGATTTGTGCTGAATGCTAGCCATCACACTTCAAGAAAACAAGCTGCCCCTTTCCTACGAATGCAAGTCTTACAGAACCAGACCACCACAAATTAAATCTCTGACAACAATTCCATTGTGCACACAGACTCATGGTGTGATTCTAGGCAGAAAACAGTATTCCTGGGTGATACCAGTACACCTTAACTTAAGGTGAAGACATACTCCATAATATCTGACAAGTTCAAGGCAGTTAAATATCTTCCAAAACATAAAATGTAAAACACAACTTTAAAACAAGAATCTCATTTATATTTTTTATATCAAAATGCACCACATACATCCCCTCTCAAATTCATAACTCACCTTTAAAAGTAGTTAGTTGAGAAAGAAATGTGCCACTCACACAGCAGATTATCAGAGCCAGAATCTCTGAACTGTACACCTCTCAGCAGAACCAGTAAATGGCAATGTTTCCCTCTTTTTCCACACATATACATGTTAACTTCAAATCACCGTGCTTCCCACATTTTTTCAAATGGAAACACACATTTCTATTGGTTGCAAATTTCAACCCTTTCCAAATGATCCCTACCCCCAAAATGACTTCTGCCTCCTACCATAGCAACAGGTCATGGAACACTGGTGTGAGCAGAGAGGTCAGAAGTTCAGCACACAATGTTTCTAATCCAAAGAGCAAGAGTGCTTGACTTTTCAAACCTAACAGCAAATCCATAGTAATGTTCTGTGGGAACACATTTTTCTGAACCAATACAAAACATGCTTTTAAAAATTTAAACATACAGCCTAGTTTTTAGTGTAGAATGGTCTGAAACGGCCAATGAGCTCTTTTTATTTAAAAAAAGTATGTAAGCCTCCATTTTACAACTATCTTTCTTTTCATATTGCCATTCTACTGAAAGACACCTTCTGAGTGCATCCAGATCTCCTTGAAAGATGTTCACAGTGTGGATTGTAGGTCATAGCTATGTCTTCTGGAGTGAAAAGTATGCAGAAAAAAGAGGTATTTTGAAAGACCTTGCTTTGCCAAATGTAGACATTAAATGGATTGGTCAGAGAGGGTTAAAGTGGCACCAATTAATGCCTTTGGTGAAATCCTTTCTACATCTCCCACAGCCTAACCTTATAATTGTGCATTGTGATGGAAATGACCTAGGCACTTTAACTGGGGTAGGTCTGGAAATGCTTGTTAAGGACACATTTGTGCAATTGATGTCACTTTTTCCACAAACTACCTTTGTATATTCTAATATATGCCAAAGGCAAAAGTGGAGCTGGTCCAACCAATATTGTCCGCAGATTGACAAAGCAAGAAAGCACGTCAATAAGTCTGTTTCTGCTTTCCTCAGAGACTATGGTATGGGTTCTATATACCACAACAACTTGCGTTACAACATGCAAGGCATTTATAGAGGAGACGGTGTTCATTTCACAGATGAAGGCAACAGAGTCTTCCTCTTGAACTTTAGACTCTGCATAGGTACTTACTTGTAGGTACTAAAAAACACTCCATGAACACAACGGCTCTTTTTAGGGCCAACCAACATCTAAACACTTTAACTTGATTTTTAATTCTATTTTTTTATGGGTTTTTTGCCACCGTGCGCGCACCGTACGCGCACCGTGCACGCACCCTGCGATATGTTTTTATAATTTTCTTTTTTTTGTGACCTAAGGGGTCTTTCATGGTCCCCCTGAGAAGGCCTAGGGGGTCAGGGACTCTCTACCCTGCCCCCTTTTCACGTTCTCCACTTGTGTTTTTAGCTCTCTTCTGCCTCTAAAACTCAAAATGCGGATGGGGGTGCGCGCACCGTGCGCGCAACCCCGCGATTTTTGGAAAAAAAATAAAATGTTTTTTTCACCCTTCGGGGTCCTTCAGGAAACCCCGACAATGGCTAGGGGGTCAGGAACTCTCTACACTGCCCCCTTTTCACGTTCTCCACCTTTCTTTTTGCCTGTCACACACACAACACACAAAATGGCAGCCGACACTTCCTGATTTCGACCGATTCGAATGTTGACTGTCATGAATCCACCAATCAGAATTACGCTCGCGCACGGCACCATGCGCGTACGGTGCGCGTACGGTGCGCGCGCGGTACGCGGCTATAGATACTTATGTGCTTTTAACTGCAATTTTCTCAGGAACTACTGAACAGATTGACTCCATATATGCAAAAGGCACATGCCTGACCTGAGGACTACCTCTTTGCCAAATTTCATGTAATTCTGTTCAGCCGTTCGGGCTGTACCTTCGACTAAAGGTCCTATGGGAAAAAGCATGGGGAAAACGCATTTTGGGACCCCCCTTTTTTCTCGGCCCCCGCTTGATGAATCCCCCCGAGACTTTCAGGGTAGGAGCTGAGCGGAGCGCCCCATTAGTTTTGAAAATTTCGCGAGGATTCGTCAACCGGCGCCAAAGTTATTCAAAATAGAATTTTCAGATTTCCTATGGAAACACGGTCCTAACTATAACGATCTACTGGCGACCGCCAGTAGATATTATATATATATCTATAAATTCAATGAAAAAACCAAAGGTTTCACACATGTTATAGTTAGCTGGACATTTCACTCGTAAAAAACCATTGAAATTCCCCCGTTATAGTTAGTTCAGCTAACTATAACTTGCGCGCCCGCAATGCACTACTGATGACGTCACATATTACATCACTCATGACATGGTCAGTGACATCACTCATGACATCACTGATGACATCTCAAATGACATCACTGATGACATCATCCAGTGAATGTGTGTTTTTCTGAAAATTAAAAAAGTTTAATATATGTATATCTCAAGGTCGATGGAAGAATAAATGAGTATATAAGTGTCTAAATTGATGATTTGTTTTTTAAAAATTGATTGTGTAACTGACTGATTAAGTGTATCTTTATGAATACATGGCTAAGTGAGTAATGTTTAAATTTGTAAATACCTGTATCAGTCTCTCACTTTGTAGATAAGTGGCTGCATGGGTTGGTGAGTAGCTACATGAGTGTCTATATAGGTTATTAGTTGGTTTTTTGAGTATCAGTATGAGTGTGTGAGTGTCTTCATGGTTCGGTGGGGGTTATTATGTAGTGCATAGGTGCATGAATGAGTGACTCACTGTTTGTATGTGTTGAAGACAGCATGTGTGTAGGACCGTATGGGTGGATGAGTGTGTGTATGGGTGTGTTAGTGAGTGAATGACTGTCTCAATAGTGTCTTTATGAGTAACTACATATTTTTTAAACTAGTATATATGACTATTGGTGTATATAAGTAAGTATATGTGCGAGTGAGAGATTGGAAGAGTGCCTGTATGAATAAGTATGTGTTTCTATAAGTGATTGTTTAAAAGACTAAGTATGTGTAAGTTTCTGTAAAAGTAAGTGTGGTGGTGTGTGTATAACTGTATATGCAGGTAAATGGATGTTTGATTCTTTATTAGCATGAGTGACTATGTGTGAGTAACTCTATGAATGAGTGGCATTGTGTTACAGGATGTTTAGGTGTATGAGTACATATGATGTGTGAGTACATGTATGAGTGACTGTATAGGATTGTTGGTGGATGAGTTGATGTGTATGTGGATCTTAGAATTACTGAATAGGTTGTTGTAACTGTTATTTGTATGTCCATTTTTTTGAAAATTTCAGTCTCTATTTTTAAATGTGTGTATCAAAGGTTATATTAGGGTGAGAGGAGGTCTACCACTCTATCACAAGGATGATGTCATCAGTGATGTCATTTGAGATGTCATCAGTGATGTCATGAGTGATGTCACTGACCATGTCATGAGTGATGTAATATGTGACGTCATCAGTAGTGCATTGCGGGCGCACGAGTTATAGTTAGCTAAACTAACTATAACGGTGGAATTTCAATGGTTTTTTACGAGTGAAATGTCCAGCTAACTATAACATGTGTGAAACCTTTGGTTTTTTCATTGAATTTCTAAGGTTTTTTAAATGCTAATTCCTAACTATAACGTGTGTGAAACCCATGGTTTTTTCAGTGAATTTGCAAGGTTTTTTAAATGCTAATTCCTAACTATAACGTGTGTGAAACCCATGGTTTTTTCAGTGAATTTGCAAGGTTTTTTAAATGCTAATTTTTTTTTTTTCTTCTTTTTTTTTTTTACATATTTTTATTTTAATTTTCTATCCTTTTTTAAAGAGTATGGTTAAATTTTTAAAAATGTACAATATGTTTTTATTTTACATTTTTTATAAAATAAACAGGTAAAATTTATTAGCAATACATTTTTTCCTTTCTTGTTTTTATATTTTTTTAGTTCGCGTACGGTAAGCTTACGGTAAGCGTACGGTTTACGCAATGTCCGTAATTTATCTACGCTGTTTGCGTATAGTTACGCAATTTGCGTAGCCGCGCGTACTCCGCGTGGGGCGCGTACGCGTGTACGCTACACGCGCACGTTACGCGGAAGTGTTGGGGAGTGACTGTTATGCGCATGCGCGCGAGCGCGTGTCTTTTTTACGCGCATGCGTACTTTTGCCGTAAGCGCACCGTAAGCGTACGGTAGGTCATGTGATCATGAAACACAACTTTTGATTGGTTGAAACTACTTTCAGTTCTAGAACTCTCCTACACCACACCCATTCCCCTCATTTCTGCTTGTGATCCCTTAGGAGAAGGAGCTGGGTTGTCTTTGTGATACGATGGCAGAACAGCAGAGCTCTTCTGAGAGTGAGGCTAGCAGCACTACCTTGAGGCAGAGAGCGAGGAAACAAAAGACCTCTTACGTATGGGAGTATTTTACTTTTCCAGAAGGCCAGCAAAAGGTAAATGCACCCTTAGTGACTTGCAAGCTGTGTAAGCGTGTACTTTCAAGAGGGAATCCTGACAGGAAGTATTCCTTTGGGAATCACACCATGATGAGACACCTTAAGGATGTACACAGAAGGACACATGCTCGACTTACTGAAGGTAACCCTTCAGTAAATCAACCAAGCACATCCACAGCAGCTCAGCCTGGACCATCATCTGCAGGGCCGAGTCCTTCTTCTGCAGGTCAGGTGAGCCCTTCATCTGTGGGGGGAGCATCTCTTTTTTCTGGTCCTCTGGAAACTAACCCTCGGTTTCTGAGGGTTGATATACGGTGCGCCACTTGTCATGATCTAATTTGTCATAGGGAGACCAGTATTTCCCTAGTGAACAATAAAATAGATCAGCACACTTGTCGTACCGTCTAATATTCCCAATCTTTCTTTCCTCTGTCCCTGCATGAACACAACGGCTCTTTTAAGAGCCAAACTTACCTTTCATCTATTTTTTATATATGTTTTTAAAAACGTTTTTTTTTTTTTTTTTACCGTACGCGTACGGTACACGTAATTTTTTTTTTTTTTTTAAAAAACACTCAAAATCAATTATCAAATTACAAGGTCCTTGAGAGACTACAATTAAAAACTGAAAATGTGATTGTAGAGAAGTGGAAAAAAGGGACCATGACATTATTGACTTACCATACCCACTCAAAAAAAGATTTATTCATTTAAATTTTTTTTTAATTGCTTTAAAAATGGTTCTAGTTTTTGAAAATTTTCTATCTCAATCTGAAAAAAAAGAAAAAAGTATTAATATTTAATAAAACATTTTATAATACAGTACACATATTTACATATTTTTCAAAAAATATTTTTGCCTTTTTTTTGCTGTTTTTAGAAAATATTGCATTTCACTATAAATTGTGAAAGCAATTGCATTCATCATTTAACAGCAGGCAAAAAAAAAATTAACAATCTCAAAGATTGTTTTAAAAAAGCCCACAATCTCTTTTTGCATAAACATAACTTTATAGAAATGCATAATATTCTTAAAAAATATCATCTAATATCAATACTTATTTCTTTAAAATACCGTCTGATATTTTTGTTCCAGAAGTATAATCACAATAATATATCTCAAATAACTCCACAAAACATCTGGTTCCATTTCCTTTAGGCCAAATAGTAATTTTAAAATTCTTTTTTTGTTAAATTTCCAATGGTAATCCAATAAAAATCTAAAGTTTAAATTGTACAGATCTCACCAATTCTCTGTAACATTTTGGTTTCCGAAAGATTTATTAATAATTAAATAAGTCCACAATAGAATTGCTTACCTTTCCGCATGGCCAAATAGTAATTTTAAAAATCTTTTTTGAATAAATTTCCAATGGCAATCCAATAACATTCCAAAATTTAAATTGTGCAGATGTTACCGATTTTTTCTAAATTTTTGGTTTTCCAAAGTTTCATTAAAAATTGAAAAAGTCCACATTACAATTGGTTACCTTTCCATTAGGCCAAATGATAATTTGTAAAATCATTTTTTTTGAAAATTCCAATGGTAATCCAATAAAATGGTAAAATTGTTTTGTACAGATCTTGCCAAATCTCTCTAAAATTTAGGTTTCAGGAAGATTAGATAGGAATTTGCTAAATCAAAAGGCAAACGTTGCTTAAAAATCAATTGGGAATCATTACACAGTGTCCAGCCTTTTTCACATTTAAGATAAACTGTGTAATGTCCAGAAGTTACAGTAGGTCCATCATGGAAAATTATTGCAACTGTTACAAAAGTTTTCCCTGAAATTGATAATTGCTGTCCTGTAAACTTCTTTATTAAAGTATCTAATTTTGAACCATCAGCTTTACAGCGTTGCATCATTAAAATTACATACTGTCCGTATTCCTTTAAAATTAACGTTGAAAACATGTCAGATTGACACTCACTGCATTCCATGCTATGATTAGCATCTTTAACTAATTTAGCAAAAGTGACTGTTTTACTTTCTGGCAATGTTAAATAAATAAACCTTTCAGAATCAACATTAGAGCCACATATATTATAACAGTTTTCACAACTATGTTCCCATTTATAAGAGAGACCAAATACATTTTCAATGGGAACCCCTTCTTCTTCCAGTACCTGAAGAAAAAACATCAAGAATTCCTGTGCGTCTTGCTGTACATTTTGAGAAAACTGTGTTCGTCCTGAACATACATCTAAAAGTTTTCTAATTTCAGTAGCACTTTCTATTTGAGTTTTATCATTACTCAGCTTTTGAAAAAGGAGACTCAACTCAGAACAGAATCTTTTTCCCTGATTTACTATTATCTGCTCTTGCACACTTTCCAGATAAAATGCAACATTCAGCACTACATTTGCGTAGCAGTTGACACCAGAGCTATTTTCAAAATGACATCCTACAACCTGTTCTTCATTTTCCTTTTTCTTTTTGCTTGCAATTACATCACTCCTCTTTTTTTTCCTCCTCTCTACATCTTCATTACAGATATTCTCATTTCTCCTTTTAAGAGAAACTACACGTTTCTCCAACACAGAAACTGACCTAAATGAGGAGCATAGCTTCTTCTTAATCTATTATACTCCTTTACACAATTTGCATCAGCACTAACTTTTGAGTCATCAAAGTCTATCATGAATAATCCTGATAATGTTTTCACTCGTGACAAAGCAACATATGCCATACCTTCTTTGAACACAGTTGAACCAATGTTCACAAATGCACAATCTACAGTCAATCCTTGAGACTTGTGAATAGTTACAGCATATGCTAGAGAAAACGGAAACTGCTTCCTACGTACATATAAATCTTTCACAAGCATGAAACGAACTGAACAACGACAAATGTCTTTAACTTCTTCTATCTGATCAAATTTTATTTTTAAACATTCAATTCCATCTTTTTTCTGATAGTTAATAAAACCCACAACTCTTCCCATAGCTCCATTAACTAAACCTTTTTCAACATCCAAATTTCTCCTTAAAAATACTCTACAGTTCATGCAAACATATAGATTTTTTTCTAATCCAGCTGTTTTGGAAATGTTCTTCTCTAGTGAATCCAATTTATTTTTCAGTGTGCCTGTTAATGTGACAGTAATTCTTCCATCCTCAATTTTGTCCACTGCTTCCAATTTCCTGATATCTTCCTTTTCCAATTTCAAAAGCTCCTCATTGAATATTGAGCATTCACGTAGAGTTGGCATTAAGCAGATGACACTTTTGTTTTCTGCAATGTTCTTGTATATCTTCTCTGCAACTATTTCTTCCTTTGGAAATAAATTATGTAGCAGCCGACTCTGTAATGCTTTTTTGCCAGCTTCTGTGAGTAGTCCAATCCTGATATCTTTCAGAATACTTCCATATTCTTCATCGTTTGCTTGCCTCATATTAGTTGTAAGTTCCTTGTACTCAAAGAAGGACCAAATATTTGTATTACCGATGCTTCCCAATGACTTCTTCGTGTCTTCATGTGTCACAGTATTAAACACTGGTTGTCCTTTAACTGGAGTAAGTTGCAAAAGATCTCCAAAAACTATGACGTGTTTTCCTCCAAATAACACGTCATAGTCTGTCTTCAGAATTTGCTGCATTCTTAAATGCACAAAGGCAAGCATTAAGTTTGATACCATGCTCACCTCATCAATAATGAGAACTTGCATCTTCTTCAATACTCTTGAAACTTCCAAGCATGCTTCTCCAGTTAGCTTGTTGTATTGTATTTTGTTCTCATGCTCCACTGGTAACATTAGCAAACGATGTAAAGTGATTCCTTTTATGTTATATGCTGCTAACCCAGTTGGAGCAGTAACCACACAAGACAAAGTAGAATCCGTTTTTTGCTGTAGGTAGCTTCTGATGACTTTTATTAGGAAACTTTTTCCAGTTCCAGCTTGTCCGCTTACATACATCCTGATTGGATGAAATGATGTGCATGAGCACTCTTTTTTGTCATGTAGAAATCCGTGATCAATTTTTTTTCTGATCTCTTCATAAATTTGTTGCTGCTCTTCGTTCAGTTGTCTTTCCAAATTTTGTAAGTCTATAAATTCTCCTTGAGCTTGATTCATAGCCGTTTCCACTTCATTCATGGCTATTGATGCTTCATTTTCAACGATTGGTTGTCCTAGGGAATCTTGACTGAGTGTTCCTGAACTTTGGCTGTCCTGAGAACTGTCTCTAGCTATTTCTGCTGCAATTGTAGTTTCCTGTTCAATTTCTTCATTTAACATTTGCAGATAAGTTGTGAATGTATTGCATTGTATGCTGTCTTTGCAAGCATTAAAAGAATCTTCATAGCTTTGAAATTCTCCCAGTAGTTCATCCTCTGTACGCCATGGTTTAAACAGCTGTAAAAGAGCCAAGTAGTAAAATTCCTTTTTGTCAGTAGTGTCGCAACTCAGCTTCCGGTGATTTATCAAACTTCCTTTTGTTTGCTTCACCAAACATCCTTCCTCACCAATGACTTTATATTTTCCATTGTTGATGTCTTCTGCGGCTTTCCGTGAATAAATGTAGTTCTGCAGCACTTCATAGAGACACATGTTCTCCAGATGATGACTTCTCTTGGGATAATATGTGTCCAACATGTTTGATTTAAAAATATCTGTACTTTCTGGGTCATTCTCGGCCAAATATTCAATTTCTCCAACAGATTTCAGTACCCGATTTCTCATTGCTGCAAGGCCTAAACTTGCCCAAATTATTCTTCTTGATTTCGAGTAGAGACTTGCAGAAGATAACCTATCTGAACATTCGTAGGATCCAATTTCTCGATGCGATAACATCTTCAAACTGAAACTGTACAGCTTCTTACTGACAGTTTTCTCGTGAGAAATCTCTTCCCACATTTCCTTCAATTCTGTTTTTTCTGATTTCGTAATGTAAGACGTTACATATCGAGCAACAGCAATGGAATTGTCAGCTACATACTGTATATCCATGTTAGCGTTCCACATGGATAAAATCACTGGGTTGTAGTCATTTATATTTTTTGATTCTTCTTTTCTTTTAAGGTTGTAGGTATTCTTAGGTGATTTTCTTGTGATAGTATGTCTCACAGATGACATAAAACTGTTAACTCTTCCATTTGAAAGAACAGGTCTAGGAAATCCAAATCGAAATTTAGTGTAGTATTTATCTTTGCTCTTGTATTTCCGTCGACAGTATTTTCCACACCGATGACTTTGGAAACGTAAAACTTGCTCCTTTAACTTTTTCTCTTCTGTGCTTTTTGGTATAGCACATGTTGCATATTCTTCAATGTAAGATAACACTGCTTCATCAGTATCTGTTCCAAACTTTGGGGCATCCTTGATCCACAACAGCATATGAATATGAGGAGCACCTCTTGCCTGGTACTCTTTTCTCCAAAAGAAATCCACTACTTCTCCTAGAGGTGGATTTTTTTAATTGCAGATGAAGGACATCATAGCCTCAAATCTATGATTGAACTATCTGCAAACATTAACCGGATCCAATGAGCACAGTTCTCCTGCTGTCTTGTATTTGATGTTTTTAATGTTTGAATTTGCCTCTCGTAGAAAATCCAGTAAATCATCCCAAGCGTACTCCGCACAGCTTAGGGTAACGAACCATGTTGGTGTTCCTAAATTCCGTAACATGCATTTTAATTCACCATGGCGTCGGTACCAATATTCATTTGTCCCACGCTGACAAGCCATCAGATTGATCAGTTGTGTTTCCAAATGATCATCTCGGTGCTGCACTTTCTCCGTAAAATCCTTAGCAGACACATTTTGCAAATGTACTCCACTTTTTAAAATGTGATTTACTGCATAAGACAATGCAGACAAGTCGCTTTCAAATAAAAGATGGAACAAATAAGGAATACTTTGTCGAAATCTGGGATCTTCAGCATATAGTCTTGTAGTCCGATACTCAGAAGCTGGAATCTGTTCCGGACGTTCATCGTATCGTCCTCCTTTTCCTTTAGGAAACAGCTGGGGAAAACATCGAGCTTCCAAGCTCTCCTCCCATACACTCACAGGAGTTCCTTTTGCTTTCTTCATCTGAAATAGATCAATATTGTCTCCCATAACTTCTTTTGAATGAAGAGGATGTATGCTAAAATGTTCATAAATTTCTTCTTCCTTTGACTTGTCCACTTTTTCAATTTGTCCAGTTGGTGTTTCTGTGTCTTCTTGTAAATCTTCTTCTTCTTCTTCTTCTATATAAATTGATTCATACCATTTGTTATTCCTTTTCAAATACAAATTTGCTCTTTGTACTTTCCGTACATCTACCAGCTCCTGCCAAATCTTCTTATTCTTTGTAGGTACACCATTAACCAGAATAATTAATGGTTCAGTTTCCAAAGTATCCGCATCAATAGTTTCCATATTTTTTTTCAAATCCAAGGGCAAATACACCACTCTACCTTTTAAACCTCTCAGTAAATCTGAAGGAGGTAATTTACCAGTTTTGGGCTCCATACGTACTATGGTCTGGAACGGATGAACACATTGAATGAGTATAGACTCATATGTATTTAATTCAGAAAGTTCAGCAGGAATAGCATCCAATTCTAAATTATTATGTACAGCTCTGGTCGGCATTCTATTTTCCTCTAACTTGTTGTAACAGTATTTACAAATACTCTGAACTTCACCCAATTCAAAACAATTTTCAAGAAATATATATGTGGCAAAATCCTTCCACTTATAATTATCTTCATTTTCACTCTTTCTGTAGAGATCAACATACCTGGTTTGTTTTCTATAATGAGTTCTGCAGCAACAAATACAA
Organism: Triturus cristatus; assembly: GCF_964204655.1. Classification (NCBI taxonomy): domain Eukaryota; kingdom Metazoa; phylum Chordata; class Amphibia; order Caudata; family Salamandridae; genus Triturus; species Triturus cristatus. The sequence goes on along the minus strand of NC_140584.1, from coordinate 481,575,813 downwards.
GTAATATTTGGTATTTCATTAGAGATTATTGCAAATTTTGTTATGTGATCATTAAATGTCTTACTTACAGAGGGTTCTACATTCTCTTCCACTTCTTCCTCATTTACTGTGTCCTTCTCTGCACTGTTTTGTTCAGGACCAAAGTAACAGAACTGAATTTCATCAACAACCTTCTCTACATCTGATACCGTTCCACGGAACAGAGCCCTATTCAATTCATCTAACTTTATTGCTGGACTTTTAGCAAAATACAACCGTCTCACAAACTTTCTCAATTCAGTATGATGAACAGCCAGCATCCTAAAATGATGGAAAACACTATTACACACTTTTCTAGATAGACAAGCCAGAGAATGACCCTGCAAACCAGTATTCTCTCTCACTCTGCATGGATCCAAACTTTGAAGCACCTTAATCTTCTGTTTTACACTTTTTTTTACTATATTCTCTTAGAAACTCACGAAATTTATCAATAGATTCCTGACGCACAGTGCAAATACTACTACAATTCCAAGTGTACACTGGGGCTTTAGGACGTCTCCCCATAGCCTCATCTGCCATCACTTGTACCTCATCTCTTGGAACCATTATCTCCTTCTCCATTATGCAACCATTTTTCACTTCATAAGCACGACCTCTGGTGTCAACTGCATGCAGCAAACTATTACTTTGAAAATAACTCTCTTCATTAAAAAAAGGTTCACTACTTGAACTATGCATCCATTTTCCTAAAAACACTTTAGAAAAGTTTGTTCTGTTCACTACTCTTTTCCTTTTGCTATGTGATTTCAGTACATTAACCATTTTGTCTAATGTACGCATCCTATTCAAAATTAAAATGAATAGTTTCCTTTTTAATTCTAATGCCTTTGCTGCAATGGCTTCAATTTCTTTTTTTCTCTTATAAAACTTAGCCTTTTGCTTATATTTCTTCACATCCTTTATCAAATTGGACATAACTCTTCTCTGAAACATTTTTCTACGTATCTCTTTAAACGCTGTTTTTCTGTTTAAGTTAATCTTTTTAGTTGCAGAAGGTATATTTGCATTAACTAAATTCTCAATTTTTTCCTGTGCTTTTCGATTGAAATCATTCTTTCCAGTACAGACATTTTGTACATTTTTCCTTTTTTTGAATATGTTCTTTAGAAAAATGTTTGTCTGTTTACCAGAAGATTTTTTCTTCTTCCCAACATGAGCATCTTCAACTAACTTAGGTCCTCCAGTTGTCTTCAAATATAGGTTTTTTTGTGGTCTTTTTTTACTCTGGATTTTGTAGGCATCTTAAATTTTGTTCACTGCTCTTCAGCAATACCTGAAAAAAACTAAAAAAAAATTCCTTTATTTTAATTAAATATATTACTACATTTGTTTTCACATTAGTCACAAAACGAAATTTCTTTGCCAATTTGAAAGCACACATAGTGCTCTTTTTTTTGGCAAGTGATAATCACTTTTACAGACTGACACATTATGAATCCACTTTTCAGATTTTTAAAAAAGCACATGTCCAAACTGCTTTTTCAGACCAGCACCATTTGTAACCTGGGTGACTGCCTACACTCCAGCAAGGGCAACCAGCCTTAGTGATGCTGAATGTATTTGCATTACTGACTGAAACCTCAAACCCCACTCTCTTGTGAATACTGTGCATGATTCCACATGGTAAGCAGCTGGCTGTGTGCTAAGAGTCTGCTTCTGCACCAAAAAATGGCTCCCCCTTTCCATCTAATGCAACTGTGAAATCACCAGAGCAATATGCAATAAATCTCTGTCTGTAATTCCTATTTGCACACAGAGTCATGTTTTCACATTAGGCCCTTAAACGAAATTTCTTTGCCAATTTGAAAGCACACTTACTGCTCTTTTTTTTGGCAAGTGATAAACACTTTTACAGACTGACACATTATGAATCCACTTTTCATATTTTTTAAAAAGCACATGTCCAAACTGCTTTTTCAGACCAGCACCATTTGTAACCTGGGTGACTGCCTACACTCCAGCAAGGGCAAACAGCCTTAGTGATGCTGAATGTATTTGCATTACTGACTGAAACCTCACACCCCACTCGCTTGTGAATACTGTCCATGATTCCACATGGTAAGCAGCTGGGTGTGTGCTAAGAGTCTGCTTCTGCACCAAAAAATGGCTCCCCCTTTCCATCTAATGCAACTGTGAAATCACCAGAGCAATACGCAATAAATCTCTGCCTGTAATTCCTATTTGCACACAGAGTCATGTTTTCACATTAGGCCCTTAAACGAAATTTCTTTGCCAATTTAAAAGCACACTTACTGCTCTTTTTTTTGGCAAGTGATAAACACTTTTACAGACTGACACATTATGAATCCACTTTTCAGATTTTTTAAAAAGCACATGTCCAAACTGCTTTTTCAGAACAGCACCATTTGTAACCTGGGTGACTGCCTACACTCCAGCAAGGGCAAACAGCCTTAGTGATGCTGAATGTATTTGCATTACTGACTGAAACCTCAAACCCCACTCGCTTGTGAATACTGTCCATGATTCCACATGGTAAGCAACTGGGTGTGTGCTAAGAGTCTGCTTCTGCACCAAACAATGGCTCCCCCTTTCCATCTAATGCAACTGTGAAATCACCAGAGCAATACGCAATAAATCTCTGTCTGTAATTCCTATTTGCACACAGAGTCATGTTTTCACATTAGGCCCTTAAACGAAATTTCTTTGCCAATTTGAAAGCACACTTACTGCTCTTTTTTTTGGCAAGTGATAAACACTTTTACAGACTGACACATTATGAATCCACTTTTCAGATTTTTCAAAAAGCACATGTCCAAACTGCTTTTTCAGACCAGCACCATTTGTAACCTGGGTGACTGCCTACACTCCAGCACGGGCAACCAGCCTTAGTGATGCTGAATGTATTTGCATTACTGACTGAAACCTCAAACCCCACTCGCTTGTGAATACTGTGCATGATTCCACATGGTAAGCAGCTGGCTGTGTGTTAAGAGTCTGCTTCTGCACCAAAAAATGGCTCCCCCTTTCCATCTAATGCAACTGTGAAATCACCAGAGCAATACGCAATAAATCTCTGCCTGTAATTCCTATTTGCACACAGAGTCATGTTTTCACATTAGGCCCTTAAACGAAATTTCTTTGCCAATTTAAAAGCACACTTACTGCTCTTTTTTTTGGCAAGTGATAAACACTTTTACAGACTGACACATTATGAATCCACTTTTCAGATTTTTTAAAAAGCACATGTCCAAACTGCTTTTTCAGACCAGCACCATTTGTAACCTGGGTGACTGCCTACACTCCAGCAAGGGCAAACAGCCTTAGTGATGCTGAATGTATTTGCATTACTGACTGAAACCTCAAACCCCACTCGCTTGTGAATACTGTCTATGATTCCACATGGTAAGCAACTGGGTGTGTGCTAAGAGTCTGCTTCTGCACCAAAAAATGGCTCCCCCTTTCCATCTAATGCAACTGTGAAATCACCAGAGCAATACGCAATAAATCTCTGTCTGTAATTCCTATTTGCACACAGAGTCATGTTTTCACATTAGGCCCTTAAACGAAATTTCTTTGCCAATTTGAAAGCACACTTACTGCTCTTTTTTTTGGCAAGTGATAAACACTTTTACAGACTGACACATTATGAATCCACTTTTCAGATTTTTTAAAAAGCACATGTCCAAACTGCTTTTTCAGACCAGCACCATTTGTAACCTGGGTGACTGCCTACACTCCAGCAAGGGCAACCAGCCTTAGTGATGATGAATGTATTTGCATTACTGACTGAAACCTCAAACCCCACTCGCTTGTGAATACTGTGCATGATTCCACATGGTAAGCAGCTGGCTGTGTGTTAAGAGTCTGCTTCTGCACCAAAAAATGGCTCCCCCTTTCCATCTAATGCAACTGTGAAATCACCAGAGCAATACGCAATAAATCTCTGCCTGTAATTCCTATTTGCACACAGAGTCATGTTTTCACATTAGTCACAAAACGAAATTTCTTTGCCAATTTGAAAGCACACTTACTGCTCTTTTTTTTGGCAAGTGATAAACACTTTTACAGACTGACACATTATGAATCCACTTTTCAGATTTTTTAAAAAGCACATGTCCAAACTGCTTTTTCAGACCATCACCATTTGTAACCTGGGTGACTGCCTACACTCCAGCAAGGGCAACCAGCCTTAGTGATGCTGAATGTATTTGCATTACTGACTGAAACCTCAAACCCCACTCGCTTGTGAATACTGTCCATGATTCCACATGGTAAGCAACTGGGTGTGTGCTAAGAGTCTGCTTCTGCACCAAAAAATGGCTCCCCCTTTCCATCTAATGCACCTGTGAAATCACCAGAGCAATACGCAATAAATCTCTGCCTGTAATTCCTATTTGCACACAGAGTCATGTTTTCACATTAGTCACAAAACAAAATTTCTTTGCCAATTTGAAAGCACACTTACTGCTCTTTTTTTTTGCAAGTGATAAACATTTTTACAGACTGACACATTATGAATTCACTTTTCAGATTTTTTAAAAAGCACATGTCCAAACTGCTTTTTCAGACCAGCACCATTTGTAATCTGGGTGACTGCCTACACTCCAGCAAGGGCAACCAGCCTTAGTGATGCTGAATGTATTTGCATTACTGACTGAAACCTCAAACCCCACTCGCTTGTGAATACTGTGCATGATTCCACATGGTAAGCAGCTGGGTGTGTGCTAAGAGTCTGCTTCTGCACCAAAAAATGGCTCCCCCTTTCCATCTAATGCAACTGTGAAATCACCAGAGCAATACGCAATAAATCTATGCCTGCAATTCCTATTTACACACAGAGTCATGTTTTCACATTAGTCACAAAACGAAATTTCTTTGCCAATTTGAAAGCACACTTACTGCTCTTTTTTTTGGCAAGTGATAAACACTTTTACAGACTGACACATTATGAATCCACTTTTCAGATTTTTTAAAAAGCACATGTCCAAACTGCTTTTTCAGACCAGCACCATTTGTAACCTGGGTGACTGCCTACACTCCAGCAAGGGCAACCAGCCTTAGTGATGCTGAATGTATTTGCATTACTGACTGAAACCTCAAACCCCACTCGCTTGTGAATACTGTGCATGATTCCACATAGTAAGCAGCTGGGTGTGTGCTAAGAGTCTGCTTCTGCACCAAAAAATGGCTCCCCCTTTCCATCTAATGCAACTGTGAAATCACCAGAGCAATACGCAATAAATCTCTGCCTATAATTCCTCTTTGCACACAGAGTCATGTTTTCACATTAGTCACAAAACGAAATTTCTTTCCCAATTCGAAAGCACACTTACTGCTCTTTTTTTTGGCAAGTGATAAACACTTTTACAGACTGACACATTATGAATCCACTTTTCAGATTTTTTAAAAAGCACATGTCCAAACTGCTTTTTCAGACCAGCACCATTTGTAACCTGGGTGACTGCCTACACTCCAGCAAGGGCAACCAGCCTTAGTGATGCTGAATGTATTTGCATTACTGACTGAAACCTCAAACCCCACTCGCTTGTGAATACTGTGCATGATTCCACATAGTAAGCAGCTGGGTGTGTGCTAAGAGTCTGCTTCTGCACCAAAAAATGGCTCCCCCTTTCCATCTAATGCAACTGTGAAATCACCAGAGCAATACGCAATAAATCTCTGCCTATAATTCCTCTTTGCACACAGAGTCATGTTTTCACATTAGGCCCTTAAACGAAATTTCTTTGCCAATTTGAAAGCACACTTACTGCTCTTTTTTTTGGCAAGTGATAAACACTTTTACAGACTGACACATTATGAATCCACTTTTCAGATTTTTCAAAAAGCACATGTCCAAACTGCTTTTTCAGACCAGCACCATTTGTAACCTGGGTGACTGCCTACACTCCAGCACGGGCAACCAGCCTTAGTGATGCTGAATGTATTTGCATTACTGACTGAAACCTCAAACCCCACTCGCTTGTGAATACTGTGCATGATTCCACATGGTAAGCAGCTGGCTGTGTGTTAAGAGTCTGCTTCTGCACCAAAAAATGGCTCCCCCTTTCCATCTAATGCAACTGTGAAATCACCAGAGCAATACGCAATAAATCTCTGCCTGTAATTCCTATTTGCACACAGAGTCATGTTTTCACATTAGGCCCTTAAACGAAATTTCTTTGCCAATTTAAAAGCACACTTACTGCTCTTTTTTTTGGCAAGTGATAAACACTTTTACAGACTGACACATTATGAATCCACTTTTCAGATTTTTTAAAAAGCACATGTCCAAACTGCTTTTTCAGACCAGCACCATTTGTAACCTGGGTGACTGCCTACACTCCAGCAAGGGCAAACAGCCTTAGTGATGCTGAATGTATTTGCATTACTGACTGAAACCTCAAACCCCACTCGCTTGTGAATACTGTCTATGATTCCACATGGTAAGCAACTGGGTGTGTGCTAAGAGTCTGCTTCTGCACCAAAAAATGGCTCCCCCTTTCCATCTAATGCAACTGTGAAATCACCAGAGCAATACGCAATAAATCTCTGTCTGTAATTCCTATTTGCACACAGAGTCATGTTTTCACATTAGGCCCTTAAACGAAATTTCTTTGCCAATTTGAAAGCACACTTACTGCTCTTTTTTTTGGCAAGTGATAAACACTTTTACAGACTGACACATTATGAATCCACTTTTCAGATTTTTCAAAAAGCACATGTCCAAACTGCTTTTTCAGACCAGCACCATTTGTAACCTGGGTGACTGCCTACACTCCATCACGGGCAACCAGCCTTAGTGATGCTGAATGTATTTGCATTACTGACTGAAACCTCAAACCCCACTCGCTTGTGAATACTGTGCATGATTCCACATGGTAAGCAGCTGGCTGTGTGTTAAGAGTCTGCTTCTGCACCAAAAAATGGCTCCTCCTTTCCATCTAATGCAACTGTGAAATCACCAGAGCAATACGCAATAAATCTCTGCCTGTAATTCCTATTTGCACACAGAGTCATGTTTTCACATTAGGCCCTTAAACGAAATTTCTTTGCCAATTTAAAAGCACACTTACTGCTCTTTTTTTTGGCAAGTGATAAACACTTTTACAGACTGACACATTATGAATCCACTTTTCAGATTTTTTAAAAAGCACATGTCCAAACTGCTTTTTCAGACCAGCACCATTTGTAACCTGGGTGACTGCCTACACTCCAGCAAGGGCAAACAGCCTTAGTGATGCTGAATGTATTTGCATTACTGACTGAAACCTCAAACCCCACTCGCTTGTGAATACTGTCTATGATTCCACATGGTAAGCAACTGGGTGTGTGCTAAGAGTCTGCTTCTGCACCAAAAAATGGCTCCCCCTTTCCATCTAATGCAACTGTGAAATCACCAGAGCAATACGCAATAAATCTCTGTCTGTAATTCCTATTTGCACACAGAGTCATGTTTTCACATTAGGCCCTTAAACGAAATTTCTTTGCCAATTTGAAAGCACACTTACTGCTCTTTTTTTTGGCAAGTGATAAACACTTTTACAGACTGACACATTATGAATCCACTTTTCAGATTTTTTAAAAAGCACATGTCCAAACTGCTTTTTCAGACCAGCACCATTTGTAACCTGGGTGACTGCCTACACTCCAGCAAGGGCAACCAGCCTTAGTGATGCTGAATGTATTTGCATTACTGACTGAAACCTCAAACCCCACTCGCTTGTGAATACTGTGCATGATTCCACATGGTAAGCAGCTGGCTGTGTGTTAAGAGTCTGCTTCTGCACCAAAAAATGGCTCCCCCTTTCCATCTAATGCAACTGTGAAATCACCAGAGCAATACGCAATAAATCTCTGCCTGTAATTCCTATTTGCACACAGAGTCATGTTTTCACATTAGTCACAAAACGAAATTTCTTTGCCAATTTGAAAGCACACTTACTGCTCTTTTTTTTGGCAAGTGATAAACACTTTTACAGACTGACACATTATGAATCCACTTTTCAGATTTTTTAAAAAGCACATGTCCAAACTGCTTTTTCAGACCATCACCATTTGTAACCTGGGTGACTGCCTACACTCCAGCAAGGGCAACCAGCCTTAGTGATGCTGAATGTATTTGCATTACTGACTGAAACCTCAAACCCCACTCGCTTGTGAACACTGTCCATGATTCCACATGGTAAGCAACTGGGTGTGTGCTAAGAGTCTGCTTCTGCACCAAAAAATGGCTCCCCCTTTCCATGTAATGCACCTGTGAAATCACCAGAGCAATACGCAATAAATCTCTGCCTGTAATTCCTATTTGCACACAGAGTCATGTTTTCACATTAGTCACAAAACAAAATTTCTTTGCCAATTTGAAAGCACACTTACTGCTCTTTTTTTTGCAAGTGATAAACATTTTTACAGACTGACACATTATGAATTCACTTTTAAGATTTTTTAAAAAGCACATGTCCAAACTGCTTTTTCAGACCAGCACCATTTGTAATCTGGGTGACTGCCTACACTCCAGCAAGGGCAACCAGCCTTAGTGATGCTGAATGTATTTGCATTACTGACTGAAACCTCAAACCCCACTCGCTTGTGAATACTGTGCATGATTCCACATGGTAAGCAGCTGGGTGTGTGCTAAGAGTCTGCTTCTGCACCAAAAAATGGCTCCCCCTTTCCATCTAATGCAACTGTGAAATCACCAGAGCAATACGCAATAAATCTATGCCTGCAATTCCTATTTACACACAGAGTCATGTTTTCACATTAGTCACAAAACGAAATTTCTTTGCCAATTTGAAAGCACACTTACTGCTCTTTTTTTTGGCAAGTGATAAACACTTTTACAGACTGACACATTATGAATCCACTTTTCAGATTTTTTAAAAAGCACATGTCCAAACTGCTTTTTCAGACCAGCACCATTTGTAACCTGGGTGACTGCCTACACTCCAGCAAGGGCAACCAGCCTTAGTGATGCTGAATGTATTTGCATTACTGACTGAAACCTCAAACCCCACTCGCTTGTGAATACTGTGCATGATTCCACATAGTAAGCAGCTGGGTGTGTGCTAAGAGTCTGCTTCTGCACCAAAAAATGGCTCCCCCTTTCCATCTAATGCAACTGTGAAATCACCAGAGCAATACGCAATAAATCTCTGCCTATAATTCCTCTTTGCACACAGAGTCATGTTTTCACATTAGTCACAAAACGAAATTTCTTTCCCAATTCGAAAGCACACTTACTGCTCTTTTTTTGGCAAGTGATAAACACTTTTACAGACTGACACATTATGAATCCACTTTTCAGATTTTTTAAAAAGCACATGTCCAAACTGCTTTTTCAGACCAGCACCATTTGTAACCTGGGTGACTGCCTACACTCCAGCAAGGGCAACCAGCCTTAGTGATGCTGAATGTATTTGCATTACTGACTGAAACCTCAAACCCCACTCGCTTGTGAATACTGTGCATGATTCCACATAGTAAGCAGCTGGGTGTGTGCTAAGAGTCTGCTTCTGCACCAAAAAATGGCTCCCCCTTTCCATCTAATGCAACTGTGAAATCACCAGAGCAATACGCAATAAATCTCTGCCTATAATTCCTCTTTGCACACAGAGTCATGTTTTCACATTAGTCACAAAACGAAATTTCTTTGCCAATTTGAAAGCACACTTACTGCTCTTTTTTTTGGCAAGTGATAAACACTTTTACAGACTGACACATTATGAATCCACTTTTCAGATTTTTTAAAAAGCACATGTCCAAACTGCTTTTTCAGACCAGCACCATTTGTAACCTGGGTGACTGCCTACACTCCAGCAAGGGCAACCAGCCTTAGTGATGCTGAATGTATTTGCATTACTGAGTCCAACCTCAAACCCTTAAACTATTCTTTTTTTATACCAGTACACCTTAATTTATTGTGAAAACATAGTCCATATTATTTTACTTGTTCCTCACATTTAAATTTCTCCCAAAACAGAAAATAATAAACACAACTTTAACAAAAAGAATTGCATTTCTATTATTCATTTCTTAATTTACCATATACATCCCCTCTCAAACTCTAAACTCACCTTTAAAATTAGTTAGTTGTGAAAGAAATGTGGCACTCAAACAGCAGATTATCAGAGCCAGGATCTCTGTTCTTTACACCTCTCTCCTCTCAGCAGAACCAGATAATGGCAAACTTTCCCTCTCTTTTTCCACATATATACATGTTAATTTCAAATCTCAGTGCTTCCCCTTTTTTTCAAATGTAATCACACATTTCTATTGGTTGAAAACCAACCCTTTTCCAAATGTACCCTTCCCCCAACTTGACTTCTGCCTAGTACCCTTCCCCCAACTTGACTTCTGCCTGCTACCATAGCAACAGCTCATGGAACACTGCTGTGTGGAGTTAGGTCAGAAGTTCGCCAAACAATGTTTCAATTCCACAGAGCAAGAGTGCTTGACTTTTCAAACCTAACAGCAAATCCATAGTACTGTTCTTTGGTAACACATTTTTCTGTACCAATACAAAACATGCTTCTATTAATTTACACATACAGCCTAGTTTTTATTCTAGAATGGTATGAAACAGCCAATCAGTTCTTTTTTTTCTGAAAAAAATATGTATGCCTCCATTTCCAAACTGTCTTTCATTTCTTTTTACCATTCTACTGAATTACACCTCCTGAGTGCATCCAGTTCTCCTTTGAAGATGTTCACAGTGTGGATTGTAGGGCACAGCTATGTCTTCTGGAGTGAAAAGTTTGCAGAGAAAACAGGTATGGTGAGAGACCTTGCTTTGCCAAATGTAGACATTAAATGGATTGGTCAGAGAGGGTTAAAGTGGCACCAATTGATGCCATTGGTGAAATCCTTCATGCAAAACCAACACCCTGACCTCATAATAGTGCACTGTGGTGGCAATGACCTAGGCACTTTGACTGGGGTAGGTCTGGAAATGCTTATGAAGGACACCTTTGCACAACTGTTTTCACTTTTCCCTAAAACTGCCTTTGTGTTTTCTAACATATGCCAAAGGCAAAAATGGAACTGGTCCAATCATTTCTGTCCGCAGATTGACAAAGCAAGAAAGCACGTCAACAAATCTGTTTCTGCTTTCCTCCGTGACTATGGTATGGGTTCCATTTACCACAACAACTTGCGTTACGACATGCAAGACATTTATAGAGGAGATGGTGTGCACTTCAATGATGAAGGGAACAGAGTCTTCCTCTTGAACCTTAGACTCTGCATCGGTACTTACTTGTAGGTACCACTTAAAAATCACTTCATAAACACAACGGCTCTTTTTAGAGCCCCCTAATATCTAAACACTTAAATTTGCATTTCATTTTTTTTTAGTTTTATTTTTTTTACCGTACGCTTACCGTACGCGTACCCCGTGATTTTTTTTAAAATCAATAAATGTTTTCTTTGTACTTTTCTGTCCTTCTTTGACCCCCTTACAAATGTTATCGGGTCTGTAACTCTCCTCCTTGCCCCCTTTTCTTGTTATCACTCTTTTTTTTCTGAGTGAAACACACAAAATGGCGGCCGCCGCTTCCTGGTTTCGACCGATTCGAATGTTTACTAAGATCTAAGAGCCAAACAGAATCGCGCTCGCGCACGCCACCGTACGCGTACGGTAAGCGTACCGTAGGCGCACCGTAAGCTGGCTCAGATATATATATTGATTTAAAGGCTATTTTCTCAGAATCTACTGAACAGATTTACACCAAACCTACAAAAGGCACTTCCTTGACCTGAGGACTACCTCTCTGCCAAATTTCTAGTAATTCTGTTCAGACGTTCGGGCTGTAGCCTTGTCTAAAGGTCCTATGGAAAAATGCATGGGAAAAACGCGTTTTGGGACCCCCCTTTTATCTCAGCCCCCGCTTGACGAATCCCCCCGAGATTTTCAGGGTAGGAGCGGAGCGTAGCGCCCCACCTATTTTGAAACATTCGTGAGGATTCGTCGACCGGCGCAAAAGTTATTCAAAATAGAATGTTGCGGATTTCCTATGGAAACGTGGTCCTAACTATAACTACCTACTGGCGACCGCCAGTAGGTAATATATGTATGTATGTATATATATATATATATATATATACATATATATATATATATATATATATCTATATATATATGTATATATATATATAGATATATATATATTCTGGACAACTCGCAATTGAAACTCCCTGGTAGGGAATCACGGGCGCAGACCACTTGAAGTGCCAAACAATTTTATCTATTCATTTTCCCCATCGATGTCAGGACGCGTTTCGGCCGTCCCAGCGGCCTTGATCACCATATATATATATATATATATATATATATATATATATATATATTACCTACTGGCGGTCGCCAGTAGGTAGTTATAGTTATGACCACGTTTCCATAGGAAATCCGCAACATTCTATTTTGAATAACTTTTGCGCCGGTCGACGAATCCTCGCGAATTTTTCAAAATAGGTGGGGCGCTACGCTCCGCTCCTACCCTGAAAGTCTCGGGGGGATTCGTCAAGCGGGGGCTGAGATAAAAGGGGGGTCCCAAAACGCGTTTTTCCCATGCATTTTTCCGTAGGACCTTTAGACACAGCTACAGCCCGAACGGCTGAACAGAATTACTTGAAATTTGGCAGAGAGGTAGTCCTCAGGTCAAGGAAGTGCCTTTTGTAGGTTTGGTGTAAATCTGTTCAGTAGATTCTGAGAAAATAGCCTTTAAATCAATATATATATCTGACCCAGCTTACGGTGCGCTTACGGTGCGCTTACCGTACGCGTACGGTGACGTGCGCGAGCGCGATTCTTATTGGCTCTTAGATCTTAGTAAACATTCGATTCGGCCGAAACCAGGAAGCGGCGGCCGCCATTTTCTCTCTCGCACTCTGAGTGGGGCAGCATAAATGAAGCCCAAAAATGTGTAAAGGGGCAGTTTATTGAGATAATATTCACCCAGCAGTGATATACGGGCCCCCAAACAACCCCCAAGGCCAAAAAATTTTTTTATTTTTTTTTTCGAAAAATCGCCGATTACGCTTACCGTACGCGTACGGTAAAAATTGGTTTAAAAAAAAAAAATTATCCACACTCTCCCCACCCCAAGTGCAAATGGTGCCCTAAGGGCACCATTTGTGCATGGCATATCAAACAAATGAAAATAATAAACAAAACATTTCACAACGATGCGCATAATATGTCCCCCATGTGCGCACGGTGCGCGAAGCGCATCGTGCGTACATGGCCCATCCCGCATAATGTGGGCACGCGGTGCGCGCAGTGCACCGCGTGACCACCGTGCGTGCATGGCACTAACTGCGTAAAGTGGGCGCGCGGTGCGCGAAGCGCACCGCGTGCTCACTGTGCGCGCACAATGCGCGAAGCGCACCGTGCGCGCACGGAACGAACTGCGTTAACTGGGCGCGCACGCCACGAATGGCGTAAAGTAAGTTAGCATTTAAAAAACCGTACAAATTCACTGAAAAAACCATAGGTTTCACACACGTTATAGTTAGGAATTAGCATTTAAAAAACCTTGCAAATTCACTGAAAAAACCATAGGTTTCACACATGTTATAGTTAGCTGTACATTTTACTGATAAAAAACCAATGAAATTCCCCCGTTATAGTTACTGTAGGCAACTATAACTCACGCGACCGTAATCCTCTGCTGATGACATATGTGTCTTTATGAAAAAAACATATTTGTAATATATGTATAGCTAAAATTTTATGGAAGAAGACATGGGCAAATAAGTGTCTAAATACAGTATTAGCATCAGCAGAGGATTACGGTCGCGTGAGTTATAGTTGCCTACAGTAACTATAACGGGGGAATTTCATTGGTTTTTTATCAGTAAAATGTACAGCTAACTATAACATGTGTGAAACCTATGGTTTTTTCAGTGAATATATATATATATATATATATATATATTACCTACTGGCGGTCGCCAGTAGGTAGTTATAGTTAGGACCACGTTTCCATAGGAAATCCGCAACATTCTATTTTGAATAACTTTTGCGCCGGTCGACGAATCCTCGTGAATTTTTCAAAATAGGTGGGGCGCTACGCTCCGCTCCTACCCTGAAAATCTCGGGGGGATTCATCAAGCGGGGGCTGAGATAAAAGGGGGGTCCCAAAACGCGTTTTTCCCATGCATTTTTCCATAGGACCTTTAGACACAGCTACAGCCCGAACGGCTGAACAGAATTACTTGAAATTTGGCAGAGAGGTAGTCCTCAGGTCAAGGAAGTGCCTTTTGTAGGTTTGGTGTAAATCTGTTCAGTAGATTCTGAGAAAATAGCCTTTAAATCAATATATATATCTGAGCCAGCTTACGGTGCGCTTACGGTGCGCTTACCGTACGCGTACGGTGACGTGCGCGAGCGCGATTCTGATTGGCTCTTAGATCTTAGTAAACATTCGAATCGGCCGAAACCAGGAAGCGGCGGCCGCCATTTTAAAATACAAAGCACAAAAACAAGTAAAGGGGCTGTTTGGACAGCTCCAAAGCACCTAGCCATGTTGAGGGAGTCCCCAAAGATCCCCCAAGGCCAAAAACAGAATTTTTATTTTTTCCCTAATTTCGCCGATTACGCTTACCGTACGCGTACGGTAAAAAAATATTTTAAAAAAAAAATTATCCACACTCTCCCCACCCCGTGTGCAAATGGTGCACGAAGTGCACCATTTGTGCATGGCTTATAACAGGTGTGAAAAATTAAAATATTACCTTTCAAAACGAAGTGCATCATATGTCCTCCATGTGCGCACGGTGCGTGAAGCGCATCGTGCGTACATGGCCCATCTAGCGTAACGTGGGCACGCGGTGCACGTAGCGCACCGCGTGCCCACCGTGCGTGCACGGCACTAACTGCGTAAAGTGGGTGCGCGGTGCGCAAAGCGCACCGCGTGCTCACTGTGCGCGCACCGTGCGCGAAGCGCACCGTGCGCGCACGGAACGAACTGCGTTAAGTGGGCGCGCACGCCACGAATGGCGTAAAGTAACTTAGCATTTAAAAAAACGTACAAATTCACTGAAAAAACCATAGGTTTCACACACGTTATAGTTAGGAATTAGCATTTAAAAAACCTTGCAAATTCACTGAAAAAAACATAGGTTTCACACATGTTATAGTTAGCTGGACATTTTACTGATAAAAAACCAATGAAATTCCCCCGTTATAGTTAGTGCAGGCAACTATAACTCACACAACCGCACTCCTCTGCTGATGACATATGTGTCTTTATGAAAAAAAAATATTTGTAATATATGTATAGCTAAAATTTAATGGAAGAAGACATGGGCAAATAAGTGTCTAAATACAGTATTAGCATCAGCAGAGGATTGCGGTTGCGTGAGTTATAGTTGCCTGCACTAACTATAACGGGGGAATTTCATTGGTGTTTTATCAGTAAAATGTCCAGCTAACTATAACATGTGTGAAACATACGGTTAAAAAAAAAAAAAAAAAAAATATCCACACTCTCTCCACCCCGTGTGCAAATAGTTCCCGAAGGGCACCATTTGTGCATGGCATATGGAAGTTATTGAAAAAGTAAAAGTTTACCTTGCACAACGAAGCGCATAATATGCCCTCCATGTGCGCACGGTGCGCGAAGCTCATCGTGCGTACATGGCCCATCCAGCGTAATGTGGGCACGCGGTGCGCGTAGCGCACCGCGTGCCCACCGTGTGTGCACGGCACTAACTGCGTAAAGTGGACGCGCCATGCGCGAAGCGCACCGCGTGCTCACTGTGCGCGCACGGTGCACGAAGCGCACCGTGCGCGCACGGAACAAACTGCGTTAAGTAGGCGCGCACGCCACGAATGGCGTAAAGTAACTTAGCATTTAAAAAACCGTACAAATTCACTGAAAAAACCATAGGTTTCACACACGTTATAGTTAGGAATTAGCATTTAAAAAACCTTGCAAATTCACTGAAAAAACCATAGGTTTCACACATGTTATAGTTAGCTGGGCATTTTACTGATAAAAAACCTATGAAATTCCCCCGTTATAGTTAGTGCAGGCAACTATAACTCACGCAACCGCAATCCTCTGCTGATGACATATGTGTCTTTATGAAAAAAAAATATTTGTAATATATGTATAGCTAAAATTTAATGGAAGAAGACATGGGCAAATAAGTGTCTAAATACAGTATTAGCATCAGCAGAGGATTGCGGTTGCGTGAGTTGTAGTTGCCTGCACTAACTATAACGGGGGAATTTCATAGGTTTTTTATCAGTAAAATGTCCAGCTAACTATAACATGTGTGAAACCTATGGTTTTTTCAGTGAATATATATATATATATATATTCACTGAAAAAACCATAGGTTTCACACACGTTATAGTTAGGAATTAGCATTTAAAAAACCTTGCAAATTCACTGAAAAAACCATAGGTTTCACACAAGTTATAGTTAGCTGTACATTTCACTCGTAAAAAACCAATGAAATTCCACGTTATAGTTAGTGCAGGCAACTATAACTCACGCGACCGCAATCCTCTGCTGATGACATATGTGTCTTTATGAAAAAACAATATTTGTAATATATGTATAGCTAAAATTTAATGGAAGAAGACATGGGCAAATAAGTGTCTAAATACAGTATTAGCATCAGCAGAGGATTGAGGTCGTGTGAGTTATAGTTGCCTGCACTAACTATAACGTGGAATTTCATTGGTTTTTTACGAGTGAAATGTACAGCTAACTATAACTTGTGTGAAATCTATGGTTTTTTCAGTGAATTTGCAAGGTTTTTTAAATGCTAATTCCTAACTATAACGTGTGTGAAACCTATGGTTTTTTCAGTGAATTTGTACGTTTTTTTAAATGCTAAGTTACTTTACGCCGTTCGTGCCGTAAAAAAAGGGACTCCCCTTTTTTCTCAGCCCCCGCTTGACGAATCACCCCGAGACTTTCAGGGTAGGAGCGGAGCGTAGCGCCCCATTAGTTTTGAAAATGTCGCGAGGATTCGTCAACCGGCGCCAAAGTTATTCAAAATAGAATGTTGCGGATTTCCTATGGAAACAGGGTCCTAACTATAACTACCTACTGGCGACCGCCAGTAGGTAATATATATATATATATATATATATGTCTCAAAGTTGTTCTGCTAGCAAGGACGCACTCCCAGCAGTTCAATTTCACAAGAAATATTTATTCAGAGGGACCGGCAGACTTGCATTCCTGATGAATTACACCTACGCGTTTCGGAGCCCCCAGCTCCTACTTCCTGGGTGAGAAACAACTGTGCAGGCAAACTACAAACTCTTTTAAAGTCACATGCTCAAATCAAAGCCCTCTAGTGGGTTACAGGTGAGTACCTTTTTCCAATGCATGATGGTGTTCGTAGTTTTGCAGTCAAACAAATTAAGCCCTTCAGTGGGTTGTCTGCGCAGCTGCTTGTTTTTCATATTTTTCAAAGCCCTCCAGTGGGCCTCAGGAAATAAATGCCCAGTAAATTTCAAAGAACTGCTGTGCCTTCCGAAGTTAGAAACATTACCAACCCCTGGCCTCACAATTCATTCCACATGAGGGTGCTATCCTCCACGGCCAGAACTTGCCGTGATAAAATGTCTCAAAGTTGTTCTGCTAGCAAGGACACACTCCCAGCAGTTCAATTTCACAAGAAATATTTATTCAGAGGGACCGGCAGACTTGCATTCCTGATGAATTACACCTACACGTTTCGGAGCCCCCAGCTCCTTCTTACGGTGTAATTCATCAGGAATGCAAGTCTGCCGGTCCCTCTGAGTAAATATTTCTTGTGAAATTGAACTGCTGGGAGTGCGTCCTTGCTAGCAGAACAACTTTGAGACATATATATATCTATATACATATATCAGGCTCAAAACTTCACCTCCCAGAGGAAAATGAAGAGACCGCACTCCATCAAAGGTGAAACTCAGTTAGTTTATTTTCCGAGATAAAGCACAGGACGCGTTTCGGCTTCGTGCCTTTTTCCACTGTACATAGTGCCGTTAATTCATTAATATTATATCCTGTTTGCATGTATTACTTCTGGTGCACAATTTCATTAACATTGAAAACAGACTAAAGTAAATACTTTTTTGTAGGCGCCATCTTAACACTATGTTTTTAACAAACAAAAGGAAAGGAAAGAAAGTATTTACAGTGAACTCATGATTATTCTCATTCCTAATTTTCTCAGTTCATCATTCTATCTTTCACTCTAATTAATAATACATCGTTATCTGTATTATTTTTTGATTAATATTACTGTTGACTGTCACAAAAAATCACAAATAGTTGTGAAATGTATAACAATTCAACTCTGTCATATATATCTAGTTGATTCTATCAATTCATGATTTGATCATATTTCAAAATCGCAATTTCTTTTTTAAGAAAGACAACAACAAAATTATTAAACTCTTAGATGAGCATTCAATAACCACAGTCCACAAAAATTAATTCTCCTGTATATACAATATGGCGCCTAGTTATTGTCACCAATAGTTACTGCACATCCAACAAATTATCAGGCCCTGTATGTGCTGGTCTCAGCACATTTTCAATACCGATTGATATTCATTTCTACAACATGACACAAAAATTGCTCGCAGTAGCTAATATCTCATACAATTCTCCATACAGTATGAACACATCCTAACTGAATTGCAAGTTCTACTTCTGTATTTAAACCATGGGGCATGATGGTTTGCAGATCGCTTATAAACCTTGATTCCAGTCTGTGTAACTAAAGCTCACGGTTACCACCCCATTCATTTGGAGGAATGTGGTCCAGACAATAACATTTCAGTTGATTTCTGTCACTTTTATGGCATTTCGAAAAATGTCTAGCCACAGGGGTAGGTAAAATCCCTTTTCTCCATTGCCCTGGCATGTTCCAGTATCCTGCGTTTGGTCGGGTGTATGGTGCTACCAATGTACTGCATATTGCAGGGACAAACCAAACAGTACACACTAAATGGTGTGTTGCAGGTCATACATTTGTTGATGATCCTGGGTTGTGCCAGACCAGGAATCTTGTACGTCAAGGTCTTTGAACTATGTCTGCAGACCTTGCATCTAGAGCAAGGAAAGAAGCCAGTTAATGTACTTAGTCTGGGATTGTATGGAATCGGGTGATTGTGACTATGCAATAAAAAATCTTTGAGGAATCTGCTACGTCTGAATGTAACTTGAGGGTAATCTGGTAAACTGTTTCCTATCACCACATCTGTTTGTAATATGTGCCAATTATGACATAGTATTTTCCATAATGTATCTGCATCATTGGCGAACATGGTGATGAATCTAAAGGTATCACCTGCTTGGATGTTAGCTCTTACTTTGTCCTTTAACAAACAGTGTCTGGGCATTTTATCTACTTTAGATAGAGTTCTGTCTAGTAGATCTGGGGAGTATCCTCGTACCTTAAATCTTTCTATTGCTGAACATGCTTCAATTTTAAAATCTTTATCTTGTGTGCAGTTTCTTTTTAAGCGTCGTAGTTCTCAGTAAGGAATGCTATTTTTCAGTGACTTTGGGTGACTACTATGAGCCTCTAGTATGGAATTACCTGGAGTCTTTTGTCTAAATAAAGAAGTACATATTTATCCATCATTGATAAAAACCTTGAGATCTAAAAAAGCCACCTCTGTAATACTAATATGCCCACTAAAGTGTACATTCAATGAATTGTTGTTGAGTTCAGCTATGTAACTCTCTGCATCGTCCTCAGAGCCCTTCCATAATATAAATAAATCATAACTATATCTGTACCATCCCATGATACACATTACCCAATGATTGTACTTGTCAGCCCAGGCCCCCTTCTTATCCCACCAGCCTACGAACAAGTTCGCATAGCTAGGGGCAAAGCAGGTGCCCATGGCCGTGCCCTGTATTTGGCGATAATGTTGCTTACTGAACAGAAAGATGTTATTGGTGAGGCAAAACCATAACAATTCAACTAGCCTTTCATTATGCTCTGCAAATTTAGCGGACCTTCCTATTAAAAAATACCGGATTGACCGTAGGCCATTCTCATGTTCAATGCAAGTGTACAAACTTGTAACATCAAGGACAATCATGAGCATATCTGGTTCCCAAGAAATATCAGCAATGTGTCTAATAAAATCAGTATTGTCCCGAATGCATGATGGTAACATCCTTACAAACCCAGCGAGAAAATAGTCAATATATTATGCCATAGATTCAGTTAGGCTGCCCATAGAAGATACAATCAGAGGGCCAGGTGGTAATTCAGCATCTTTATGAATTTTGGGCAGATGATAAAATGTCGAAGTAGCTGGATGTGGACTTGCCAAAAACTTGAATTCGTCGTTATCAAGCATATTTTTGTCTGCCCATTTTTGAATAAGCATATGATATTGTTTGATGCTGTCCACATATTCCTCTCTTGATATTGGAGTATAACATTTATCATCTGACAGTTGATGTAAAGCTTCTTGTACATAGTATTCCCGTGTCATGAGTAACCCTGGGCGTAGTGGGCGTAGTGGGGCTATGTGGAGCATCGCGTAGTGTGGCCAAATCTACGCACACTCGCGCACTCCGCGTAGCCCCACTACGCACTGCCCGCCTCCCGCCCACCCTCATTTTAAAATAACGTAAAGTATTTAAAAGTAAGAAAATGCCTTAACGGAGGTGCGGCGTCCCAGGGCTCCCTCTTCATGGTTCAGCTGCAACTTCTTCCTCACAAATGCGCATGCGCGGACGCCCGCACATTTCTCAAGAAATGCGAATGCGCGGGCGTCCGCTCATGCGCATTTGTTAGGAAGAAGTTGCCGCTGAACCAGGAGGAGGGAGCCCCGAGACGCCGCACCTCATATAAGGCATTTTCATACTTTTAAATACTTTAAGTTATTTTAATATGAGGGCGGGCGGGAGGCGGGTGGCGGGCAGCTCTGCTCCGCCGTGGCGTGTGCGTAGCACTGCCTGCTACGCCTACTTCGTGGACCACGAAGCAGGCAGCACTACGTACACTCCACGAGCAGAGCGGAGCACAACGCCCACCCTTAGTCATGAGGACTATGCTTCCTCCTTTATACGAAGGTTTGCAGATAATATTAGAGTCATTTTGAATTTGTTCCAATGCCTTTCTCTGTCCCAAAGTAAGATTTGCATGTGTACAATTTGGATTTTTATGTCTTAGTTTGATTAGGTCTTTTTTGACTGATTCTTCTTCACAGGTATAAATGGTGTCAAAAGTAGTCATAGGTAGAAATACCGATTTATGCTTGAAGTTTGTTTTTGCAGGTTTTTGGTCAATTCCAAGACTATCAATAATGGAAACATTTTCTGTGTCCTCTTGTGTACTGTTGGTTTCTTGACTTCCAGTCACCAGTAGGTAGTTATAGTTAGGACCTAGTTTCATTAGGAAAAGCATTTTTAGTTCGTCCCATAACTTTGTCCCCACTTGAAGAATCTTCATGAAAATTTCAAAACCAATATGACGCTCTCTTTAGCTGCTATCTTGTGAATTTTGGGGTGGACCATCAAGAGGGGGCTGAGAACCAGGAGGTGCTAAAAAGCATGTTTTTACCATGTTACCTCTATAGGACCTTTAGACACGGCTACAGCCTGAACTGCTGAACAGAATTGCACCAAATGTGGCAGGAATTTAAATGTTAGTTCAAGGAAGTGCATTTTTGTGATTTGGTGTAAAGCCGTACAGTAGTCGCGGAGACATTTCTAGATGTATATATGGATGTGGTGGATCCGTGTCCTCTTCCAAACTCGTGCTGAGATCTGATTGCCTGCCAACACTTCAAGCCAGGAAGTTTCGGCAGCCATCTTGTGACTCAATAGAAACGCCATTTCCATTTCAGACTTGGTGGCACCAGATGCACTGCGACCAGCACAGGCACATCACCACAGGATGGTGACTTTCAGTGCACTGAGGTAGGGGCGTTGTAAGTGCTGAGTGGGTGTGCAGCCTGCAATGATGCCCCGTCCCGGCGGTCCAGACAGGTCAGGTTTTGTGTGCTCTGCTGGACTGCAGTGTAGGCCTGAGCCATCGAAAAGTGGGGGCCTACCGCCACGTGGCGTGGCCTCACTGGTCACAGAGTTAGTGGCAGCACAAGGGCTGTGCGGGTGTGCAACCTGCAATGATGGCGGGTGCACTGGTATGTCCTCTGCCATGGTAAAATCAAGACGCAGCACCAAATGTGATACCTGGTGGCCTGCGGAGCGGGGCTGCATGATATGTAGGGTGCCCTTTCCACGGGCCCCTGGCTTGGGGCTTGCAGCGGCACGTGGTAGGCCCTCTTCTCTACACTCAGGTTGCGAAAGGTGAGCAAACAGGCTTGTTTCCGCAGTGGTGGGCAGTCACCTCCGGGCAGTGGGAGTGGATGTGGTGCAGCAGCCTGGGTGCGCAGCGACTGGCAGACACCTCTGGGCACTGGAAGTGGATGGGGTGCAGCAGCCTGGATGAACAAAGGCGGGACAGCAATTTAGGCATGCGCAGTAGTATGTACTCCTCCATTACTGATTCTGTACTATGTTTCAGATGAGTGAGCTTGAGGGCTCCACTATGCCCTGGCACGTGGTTGGAGACACACAAGTGGCAGAAAGGTGAGCTGTGAGGGTTTTGTCCACAGTGTGGGCACTCACTGTCCCTCTCCATCTCTTCCTTTCTCTCCCTCACACTCTTTCTCTCTCTCTTCCTCTGTCTCACACTGTTTCTCTCTTTCTCTCCCTCTTCCTCTTTCTCTCACTCTTTCTCTCTCTCTTTCTCTCTCTCTCACTCTTCCTCTGTTTTTCTCTTCTTCTTTCTCACACTGTTTCTCTCTTTTTCTCTCTCTTAATCTCTCACTGTTTCTCTCTTTCTTCCTCTCTCTCTCACTCTTTCTCTCTTTCGCTCTGTCTTCCTCACACTCTTTCTTTCTTTCTCTCTCTCTTCCTCTCTCTCACTCTTTCTCTCTCTCTCTCCTTTGATGGACGCATGACGCACAATCTTATCTTGCTTTTTGTCTAGCAGGCTGTGATTCACACACTGACGACCCCCCCACACGGACCTCCCGCCATGAGGCGATGACTTCAGTTCCACTGAGTTAGTGCCACCAGAGGTGAACGTGTGTGCAGCCTGCAATGATGCTTGGCCATCCTGGCAATCAAAACCCACTCTAAATTGTGAGCTCGGCTTGACCGCGTGTACGCAACGGCTGAGGAGGTTGCTTCAGCACGTGGTGGATCCTCTTACACACACGCCGGTGGCGGAAGGTGAGCAGAGAGGCTTGTTTCTGCAGCAGCAGGCAGTAACCCTGGGCGTAGTTTGCGTAGTAACGCTATGCGTAGCTACGCAAAGTGCACTTCGTGAGCTACGCGTAGCACTATGCGAACTGCTTAGTGCGGTAGAAAATACTGTTCGCACTGATTGCACAGTGCCTGATGCTTGTCCGCACTGTGCAATCATTACAAACGGCATCTTGCACAGTGCAAGTGGTCGTTTTCTGCCGCTCGAGTAGATTTGTACTTGAGCGGCAGTTTTCTCAACGCGGACTGGTAGTTTCTCATCGCGAGTGGTCGCAAGCATACATGACCACTCGCAATGAGAAACCTGACCTCCCCGCGTTTGAGAATCTCACCGGGAGGTATT